>NC_065584.1:66718606-67338606 GCF_024542745.1 Macaca thibetana thibetana
GTTTCTTTTAAGAGGAATAAGTTCAAGAGATCTATTGTACAACAGGGACTATAGTTAATAACAATATATTATATTCTTGAAAAATACTGAGAGTAGATTTTAAGAGTTCTTAGCACAAAAAAATAAGGTTTATGAAGCTCACTCTTTTAATCCACACTATGTGATATTGTATAATTTGTCTGGAGCACTGTTGTATGAGATGTGGCGACCCTGAAAGGAACCACTTTGAATGCTAAGTACCTAACACAGTGGCTGGCACATACTAAGTGCTTCATACATGCTAGTTTTCTCACTGCCATTTCCTTCTCTACACTTTGAATAAATGAAGACAGCTTATGGGAGATAATTTAAAGCTAAGTTTGTTTTCGTTCTTGTTTCTTTGAAGAAAATATGTAAAACAATTTTCCGCTAATTTGAGATGAGCAAGCTGCTTTACTATCTTCTAAACATAGAAAGAGATTATCTGTGGCTAATAAAAGACAAATAGGTTATTATTATTTTTGCATAAGGAACACAAAGTGTACATTAAGAACCTGACAGTGTAACTGTTCCATATAACTCTGCCATGGTCAGGTCTACATACTTGGGCTCTGTTGCTAGAACATAGTCAAAGTCTTAGTGGAAGTATAGCACTATTTTTGGTAGCCATTGGAAAAAAAAAAGTTTTGCATTTCTCACATTGAAATTGAAACATTAATTGGGAAAAATTTTTCATGTGTTTCATTTTGTTTTTAGTTCTTTTCAGCTAAACTTTCATTTTAGGTCCAGGGGCACATGGGTAAACTTGTGCTAAAACTCATGCTAAAAATGAGCATCCATGTACCTACCACCAAGCTTAAGATATGCAATAATACCGGTGGATTTGTAAAACCATATGCATTCCAAATACCAAGTGTCCCTTTTCCCAGTCTCCAAAGATCCTCTTTTTTTTTTTTTTATTATACTTTAAGTTCTAGGGTACATGTGCACAACGTGCAGGTTTGTTGCATACGTATACATGTGCCATGTTGGTGTGCCGCACCCATTAACTTGTCATTTACATTAGGTATATCTCCTAATGCTATCCCTCCCCCTTCTTCCCAACCCCACAACAGGCCCCAGTGTGTGATGTTCCCCTTCCTGTGTCCAAGTGTTCTCATTGTTCAATTCCCACCTATGAGTGAGAACATGCGATGTTTGGTTTTCTGTTCTTGCGATAGTTTGCTGAGAATGATGGTTTCCAACTGCATCCATGTCCCTACAAAGGACATGAACTCATCCTTTTTTATTAGCTTTCCTCTTGCATGCCCTTGTCATTTTGCTATATGAGCAGAAGGCGGCTGCTTACCTCATACACTTCCCTCCACTCTTTACTCCTAGTACAGAGCCCTGATTTTATATGAACTAGATACTCATATCAGCTAAATTACTCATCTAGCTTCATCTGAAGACAATGGTGGTTGGTTTCTTTGTGTTTTTGTTTGTTTGTTTGTTTGTTTGTTTTCTTGGAGACAGAGTCTCACTCTGTAACCCAGGCTAGAGTGTAGTGGTGCGATTCAGGCTCACTGCAACCTCTGCCTCCCAGGTTCAAGTGATTCTCCTGCCTCAGCCTCCTGAGTAGCTGGAATTACAGGCACGTGCCACCATGCCCAGTTAATTTTGTATTTTTAGTAGAGACAGTGTTTCACCATGTTAGCCAGGCTGATCTCCAGCTTCCGACCTCAGGTGATCCACCAGCCTTGCCCTCCCAAAGTGCTGGGATTACAGACGTGAGCCACCAGGCCCGGCTGGCAATGGTGGTTTCTGAGATGAAAGATCTAAGAGAAAACCATTGGGTAGGATTCTTAGGAGAACCCCTTTTCTATTTTTTTAACTTCTTCTTCTCCTTATTCCTATCTGGAATGTGTTTTTGATGGCTGATCTTCAACATTCATTTTTTGAACTTGCATATAAATGACGATGTTAAGTATGAACCAGCATAAAAAATAATTTTAGTGAAATCTCTCTACTATTCCTGGATTAACAATCTCTGGGCTATAATTGAAAAGTAAGATTCTAAATTATTTGAGTTAATATAAAATTTCTATTAGTTTAACACAAATCCTAGCTGATGTTCTTCATTACCTTTATCCACACATACACACAGAGAATGGAATGACAGAAAACAGAGATTTCAAAAGGGTAAGAAAGTGAGAGGGCACGAATAATAAAAAAAATTACTTTATGGGCACGATGTACATTATTTGGGAGATGGATACCCTAAAAGACCTGACTCAACCATACATACGATCTTTGCATGTAAGAAACTCCCACTTTTACCCTATAAATTTATACAAAATAAAAAATAATTTTCATTGGTTTTCATACATAAGTAAATGAAATCATATTGTAAAGAGACTTTTTGTGATTCACTTAGTTACTCCACATTGATATTTTGAGATGTATGTAGTTCCCTAATTTCCACTACTATGTGAGATTACCTTTAGTTTTTGAACAATTTACTTACCTATTGTATTGTTGATGAAGATTTGGGTTGTGTTAACATTTATTATTGTTACAGTGCTGCTAGGAACAATCGTATATACCTGCTGCATCAGATAAGAGAGATTTTATATATGAATATTCTATGACTGGAATTCCTAGATTACTGGATGCTTACATTTTCAAATATATTTCATAAGAAAAAATCATTATTCCTACATATGCTTACTGATTTAAAGCGTGGCTACGTGTGAAAGAAAATCATATTTCACTAATACTTTGAATTATCTTTTTTTCATTTTTAACAATTGAGTGGGGATGAAAGTTTATCTCGTGTTATTTTGTTTATCTCAATTTCTAGTTAATTATTTTTATCATATATTTTTATAACATTGTGCTTCTTGTATGAAATAACAGATCATGTTTTTGTCCATTATCTTATTGAATCTGTTATTTTTATTACTTTAAAATAATTACTTTAAAAATACTCATTTTAGGAGAGTTGGAAATTGTAAACATATCTTTGTAATGTTCATATTTATTATTTTCAATATTAAGGTAGTTGAACAAATAAATCTTCTACTTTATGGCTTTTGGGCTTATTTTATGTCTTGTTTAGAAATTACCTTCCAACCACAATTAGGTGGTTTAAGTCTTTAATCAATGTGGAATTGAATTCATATAAGATGTCAGGAAGGGACCAAATTTCTTTTGTAAATGTATAAGTAATCAATTTTCCCAGCACCATATCTTTGTACTCTTCAGTTCTCCTCACTGGTCTGAAATGCTGCTTATTTCATTAATAAATTTTTAAAATAAGTTGCATCTAATTTCCAGGGTGCTAGGTGCTTTATTTTTTGTGCAAATACTTTGTATCAGAATTCTAAATCTATGCTCAATGCTGAGATTTACCTATGATTTTCTTTTCTTTCTTTTCTTTTCTTTTTTTTTTTTTTTAATCAACTCTGCCATTTTCTGTTCAAGGTTTCACTACCCGGACAAAATGAACTGTGAAGTTGCTTTTCTTTGTTAATTCTAATGGAGAAAGTGAAAACGTTTTGCTTGATTGAATATACCTGTTCTTTGAATACTTGCTAAAGGTTATATTAAAATTTCTGTATTATTATTGATGATGCAAGTAGTGTTTACATTTCTGAAATTCATTAGAATGACCCCATGAAGATCATTCCTAAACAAAATTGGAATGTAAATACAGTTTATTATTATGCCCATTTCTCTTCTCAAGTTAGCTTAATCTTCACCTTTGGTATTACTCCCTACTCTGAAATATGTGGCTCCAATCAGTTTCTTCCTGCTGTTTCTTCATCTGCCATAGAGCTGCCTACTGTGGTATTTAATCCGAGTCTGCCTTTCTTACAAGTGCTTCATCTATCTTTACATGGTTTTCTTACATGCTTCGGCTATATTCTGGCTTCATTATAAGTGACTTACTCTATGTAAGTTCTGCAAAAGCAACTATTATTGTTTTGTGGGCATCTATTTTGGTATATGTGAAAGATAAAAGATACATCATGAAAAAAGGAAGAGTCAGTTCTATCCATTATATTGGAAAGATCCTATTTCCTTTTATAAATAATATAGTACCTGTATTAATAATTTAATTGATAAGTGGCTGAAAATTGCTTATAGTGGTATCATTTCCAGAAAGCATACATGAATTTTAACTGTCAACATTAAAGCATTAGATCCGGCATTTAGACATTGAGTTAAGTCAGTGAGAATGTATTTGGGGACTCAGAAGTCCTGTCAGTCCTCAAATGGCAACATGTAGCAAGCTGTCCGATACATGCATCAGGAATTTCCTACATAGTCAGCAAGTTAGCTAGTAAAGGAAACTTTAGTTTCTAATTTAAAACTACTTTAAAGGTGTATAGCAATTAAATACTAAAGTTACTTTGTTTTTTGGTTAAGGATTTTAGATGACATTTTTACCTACGATAGTTATTTTGATTAATAAAGGAACTGTGAATGCCATTTTGGGAAGCCTGTTGTTTCCCTTTTGACTTAAAGATAAACAACAGATGTGTAAAACGTAGGCATAGATTTTTATCTACTGCACAAAACAGAATTCTCTTACAAAAAGTTTTGTTTGCATAATTGTCATTTTAGTCACAATTGTGTTTCCTACTTGATGACAAGGAGCACTGAATTACACAGGGTAGAGAGAATATTGTAGACTATGGAGTCACACCAGCTGGATTCCATAGTGACTAAGGAGTCACACCACCTGGATCTGCACTTATTGTGCCAACAAGTGACCACATCTCATCCTGCCTCCATTTACTGATCTGTAAATGTGTAATTATTTATAGTGGTACTGTGCAAATGTTAACCTCGAAAACACTTAAAAGCTGTGCATATGATATTCAAGTATTTTCTTATGTTAATTATGTGATTTTTACTACCATGGGCTATTACTAATTTTATTGATACTAGAAAAATTATGTGTATGGCTGTATCTATTTAGAGGACTGTAAGATGATCATATACATACTTGAATTATAAAATAATGAAATGTTTAAAGCTAGTTTCATGTATGCATTTATGGCCCTTCTGGTTTTCCTAGTAATTAAGAGCTCATGCTTCCATATCAGACTACCTGTGCTTGAGTCTTAGCCATTCCACTGACTAGAAACATAGTCTAATGTTAGAATGGAAGTTTCTCATTTGTAAAATGATGTTAAGGATAGCACCAACCTCACTGGATTGCTGATAGGATTACCCAAATTAATGCATATAAAGTATCTAGGACAACATCTAGCACACAGCTAGTGCTCAACACTCCAAAATAAATTTTGAATGTATATGTGTATTAATGCAATATTTGACAACATTTTAATATCATTTTAAAAGTTCTAAAGAAGAATTGTAAACTTATTAACCAGAAATACGGCCATATGCAGGCATTTCCAATATAATATTTTATTATGAGTTGAAGTTAATAATATGTTAGAATTCTGCAGACAAGGTAATAGAAAATCTGCCTTGTCAATCTCAATGGCTTAACATAATAAATTTTAATACTAATCATTACATAGTTAATGAGACTGGAAGTTATGGTAGAGGGTCTTTATGAAATCACTAAGGGGTACAGTTTCTTTCAATCTGGAATTACCACCATCTTTTACATTCCCCTCCAAGACTATACCAGAAAGGAAAGGCCTAGGGCAGGATTCTTTATGGAATATATTTATAAATGAGACCTAGAGCTAGTTTACTTTAATTTTTTCTTGCAATTTGTTGGCCAGAACTAGATGCAGCTGGACTTAGGAAACATGTTCTTTCTATGTACTCAGGAGGAAAATGAAATAAATGCTATGTGTTCATCATATTTCACACTATTATAAATATTACAATGGTATTACAAACTTCATATAATTTTTCTACAAGTCATGCTTACCATCTAATGCTGCTGAAGCATGTGAGGGCAGCTCTATAAAAACAATACACAACCTGGATCACTAAAAAGTGATCATGAATATGTTGATGCAAATGATGAATCATTAAATTATTTTAACAGTATGGTGTTTCTTATAGCTGATTGTAACTTAAAACAGTAATAACTGTTTCTGAAGCTTGGTTCCTGAAAATAACATTATATATTATAATTCTGTAAAAATGTTAACAGATAATGTGCTAGTAGGCATCATTCATTCTATACATTTTTAAGAGTTCTGGCAAGTGATCACTCTGTAAAGTAATTATTTCAGCAAATGTATTGCCAAATACAACATTTTTCTTCTTTTAAGCATATCATATTCAAAATATAATGACTGAAAAATTCATGGCTGAGTCTTTATAGTGTTTCTATTCACAGAAATGGTCAGTACTTGCCATATAAAGCTAAATGTTGCAACACTTATTTCTCTATCTGATAATAATTTTATCAGATTACAATATTTGTAATAATATTATAATTTATTTGCATAGAGAGTGAGCCATATTGTAATTGCATTATATCATAAAGTTTTAGAAATAACTTTGAGTCTCTTTCTTGCCCAATTTTCTTTAACGTTTATTTTCAGGTATTTTAACAGCTTTATTGAGGTATGATTTAAACATAACATTCACACACAGTTATTTACAATTCAATAAATTTTAGTTATTTACAACTTAAATAAGTTTATAGAGTTGCACAACCACAATGGAAATTTAAATATTTCCATTGAACCTGCTGAAAGCCAATCCTCACATCCATCCCCATCCCCAGGTAACTATAGATATGATTTCTATTTATGTAAATTTGTTCTGAACATTTTATGTAAATGAAGACATATAATACATAGTATTTTGTATCTTGCTTCCTTCATAAAGACTTTGAAGTCAATTCATCTTCCAGATATATAATGTATTCCTTATGATTTATTTAGAGTATTCCATTATGTGGACATATCACATTTCTTTATCCATTCACCAGTTGGGTTTCTACTTTTTAGCTATTATGAACAATGCTTCTATAAACATTGGCATATTAAGTTTTGAGTGGAGAGTGTATCTAGCATTTTAATTCTCTTGGATAGATTTTTAGGACAAAAATTGCTGGTCATATGATAAGCTTATGTTTAGCTTGTTAAGAAACAGATGGACTTTTGCAAAGAGGTTGTACTATTTTTATTTGCACCAGCAATTTAAGAGGGCTCAAGTTTCTTGAAATCCTTATAATACTTGGCATTGACTATCTTTTATATCATGGTCCTTCTGGTTATCATATAATAAGATATTATTGTGATTTTAATTTTAATTTCCTTATTGACTAATGATGTCGCAAACATTTTATAATGCTTAATAACAATTTGTATGTCTTTCTTGATGAAAAGCTTATTTAAGTCTTTTGTCTATTTTTTGAATTGGATTGTTTCCTTATTATTTTTGAGTTGTAAGATTTATTTATGTATTCTGGATGAAAATTCTCCAGTAGATACATGATTTGCAAAAATATTATTCTATTTTAGCTTATTCTTTATTGTTTCTGAAGGCAATTTTAATATATGCATGTTTATACCTCTCTGAAATAAGTATTTTGCTTTTCAAGAAAGAGTTCAATGTCTATTTTGTCACACTTTTTCCTCTGTATATATGTACAAGGATAAAACCTGTGATCTAGTTAGATACATCTATCTTTATTTTCCTTATGTGTATTTGAGTTTTACATTAAAATCTAGCTTTCCATGTCTTGTCATGGTTTCTAAACTTCCTTAAGATTTTATTAAATACAGAAGTGATGGTGGCAGAGGGACAAGAAGTAAGAGCCCTATGGTCAGGACCATCTCAGAGATCTTGTTTCTAATAAATCCAACTTATGACTCTTGTGCTATTCCACATATACTATTTATATTTTCTGTGGTATCAATCCAGAAAATAATTTCATGCCTTTTGTAATTTCCACAAGACAAATAGCTTAAACCATAAATAATATGGCTTGGCTGTGTCCCCACCCATATCTCATTTTGATTTGTAGCTTCCATAATTCCCATGTGTTGTGGGAGGGACCTGGTGGGGAATCACTGAATCACGTGGGCAGTATTCTCCATCCTGTTTTCATGATAGTGAATAAGTTTCACAAAATCTGATGGTTTAATAAGGGGTTTCTCCTTTCACTTGGTTCTCATTTGCTCTTTCCTGCCACCATGTAAGCTGTGCCTTTCACCTTCTGCCATGATTGAGCCACATGGAACTGTGAGTCCATTAAACCTATTTTTCTTTACAAAGTACCCATTTTTGGGTATGTCTTTATCAGCAGCATGAAAACAGACTAATACCATAAATTGGAACCAGGAGTAGGGTGCTGCTGTAAAGATACCTGAAAATGTGGAAGCGACTTTGGAACTGGGTAAAAGGCAGACTCTGGAACAGTTTGGAGGGCTCAGAAGAAGATGCAAAAATGTGGGAAAGTTTGGAACTTCCTAGAGACTTGTTCAATGGCTTTCACCTAAGTGCTGATAATGATATGGACAAGGAAATCCAAACTGAGGTGGTCTCAGATGGAGATGAGGAATCTCGTTGGAACTGGAGTGAAGGTGATTCTTGCTATGTTTTAGCAAAGAGACTGGCAGCATTTTGCTCCTGTTCTAGAGACTTGTGGAACTTTGAACTTGATGTAGATGATTAGGGTATCTGGCAGAAGAAGCTTCTAAGCAGCAAAGCATTCAAGATGTGACTTGGGTGCTGTTAAAAATCATTCAGTTTTAAAAGGGAAACAGCATAAAAGTTCAGAAGATTTGCAGCTTGATGATGCGATAGATAAAAAACATTTTATGAGGAGAAATTCAAGTTGGCTGCAGTAATTTGCTTAAGTAATGAGGAGACAAATGTTAATTGCCAAGACAATGGGGAAAATGTTTCCAGGGCATGTCAGAGACTTTCAGGGCAGCCCCTCCCATCACAAGCCCAGGAGTCAAAGAGGAAAAAATATTTTTGTGGGCTGGGCCCAGGACCTCCTGCTGTATGCAGCCTAGGGACTTGATGCCTTGTGTCCCAGCTGCTTCAATGTGGCTAAAGGGGCCAGTGTGCAGCTCAGATCATGGCTCCAGAGGGTGCAAGCCCCAAGTCTTGTCAAGTTCTACGTGGTGTTGAGCCTGCAAGTGCACAGAAGTCAAGAATTAAGGTTTCAGAATCACTGCCTGGATTTCAGAGAATGTATAAAAAAGCCTGGATGCCTAGGCAGATGTTTGCTGTAGGTGCAGGGCCCTCATGGAGAGCCTCTGCTAGGGAAGTGTGGAATGGAAATGTGGAGTTGAAGCCCTTACACAGTGTCCTCTCTGGGGCACTGACTAGTGTAGCTCTGAGAAGAGGGCCACCATTCTCCAGACCCTAGAATGATAGATCCACCGTCAGCTTTCACCCTGTGCCTAGAAAAGCCGCACTCAACATCAGTCCATGAGAGCAGCCAGGTGGGAAGCTATACCTGCAGCCTGCAGCAAAGCCACAGGGCCAGAGCTGCCCAAGACCATGGGAACCCACCTCTTGCATCAATGTGACCTGGATGTGAGACATGGACTCAAAGGAGATCATTTTGGAGCTTTAAGATTTGACTGCCTTCCTGGATTTTGGAATTACATGGGTTCTGTAGCCCCTTTGTTTTGTCCAATTTCCCCCATTTGGAATGAGTGTGTTTAATCAATGCCTGTAGCCCCATTGTATCTAGGAAATAACAAACTTGCTTTTGATTTTATCGGCTCATTGGCAGAAGGAACTTGCCTTGTCTCTGATGAGACTTTGAACTATGGACTTTTGAGTTAATGCTGAAATGAGTTAAGACTTTGTGAGACTTTTGGGAAGGCATGACTGGTTTTGAAATGTGAGGACATGAGATTTTGGAGTGGCCAGGGTGGAATAATAAGTTTTGAGTGTGTATCAACCCAAATCTCATCTCGAATTGTACTCCCATAATTCCCACATGTTGTGGGAGGAAACTGGTGGAAGATAATTGAATCATGGGGATGATTTCCCCCATACTGTTCTCATGGGAGTGAATAAGCCTCCCAAGATCAGATGGTTTTCTAAGTAGTTTCCCTTATTGCCTGGCCCTCATTCTCTTTGTCTGCTACAGTGTAAGATGTGACTTTGCTCCTCCTTGCCTTCCTCCATGATTGTGAGGCCTCCCCAGCCACGTGGAACTGTGAGTTCATCAAATCCTTTTTTTCTTGACAAATTACCTAGTTTTGGGTATGTCTTTATCAGCAGTGTGAAAATGAACTAATACACTGAATAAGACACCTACGAATTTAAAAGTTATCAGCTTGTTTTGTCCTCACATCCATGACATTAAATTCAAATTTAACATTGTTCATCTGTGTTCTTTAAAGTCCATGGAATATTCATCTGCTTGGGAATTCTTCTAGAATATCTGTACTGCATACTCTTCCATTTATACTAATGTCTTCTGTTATTTCTTATCTCCTTCAAAGAATATTATTTTTAACCTTTTAAGAAGAGGAACATCTTAACTGTCCTTTATGTTTCAGATTTATATACTGTCACATTTTTGCTAAGGGTCTTTCTTTCTACTTTAACAATCTTAAGATATTTCCCAAGCAACCTATATGAAGAACTCTGCAGGTAATTATTAAAAGAATAAAACTCAGACTTCCAATTCTGGACAAGATGGGGTATCCCATGCCTTCCAGGTCCTTCCTCTTACAAACGAGTACTCCAGACATAGCAAAACAAACAAGCTTATGAACACTGTGTATAGTGAAATGAAGTAAATGGATAGGCTGGTAAATTTAGAACTTGAGGAACAATGTGGTAGGGAGTCTCCTGTATATCTTTATTACATGCAGTATAACTCAGTCAGAGTGTTGCAGATACCTCCGACTGGGAACTGACATCAGGTGCAGCTAAAGTAGATCCAAGAGAACACTGTTCTCCCTAGCTAAAAGTCCACAAAAGTATGTCCTAACAACTGAAAAATCTTTCTTAGCAATGTTTACTCTAACTCCAGCCAAACACTAATGGAAAAGGAAAATAGATACACATTTATACACCTCATCTTCTCACTCTCACCTTCAACCGCAGTAATTTCAGGCAGAAATACTCTGATTCCTCTACCTAGTGAGTGTTGATAAGGCCATGAAAAGACCTATATTTTAGCCAGTTCCTCTCCCACACACACAGAAGGCAATGACACTACAAATTTCCCATTGGGTGTTTTTGGTATAGAGCTGATCTTCAGTTATCTGCTAGACAGAGGTAGTCAATTCTCCGATTCTCCAGCTAGTGGAGTCCAGGAGCAAACTGAGCCTCCTTCCTTATACAGAAGGAACAAGACTTACGAAGGTGGCACTATGTAGGACAAATAAAAACTCTATGAATCAGTATTTTAAAAACCTACCAACGAGAAAACAACCCTGGACCAGATAGAGTCACAGCTGAATTCTACCAGAGGCAAAAAGAAAAGCCAGTCACAATCCTACTAATACTATTCCAAAAATTCAAGGAAGAACCTAAAAACCCCATAGTCTCTGCTAAAAGACTACTAGATGAAAAACAAACTTAGCAAAGTCTCGGGATATAAAATCAATATATAAAAGTCAGTAGCATTTCTATATCCCAAAAACATCTAAGCTGAGAGTCAAATCAAGAATGCAAATCCGTTAGCAATTGTCACAAAAAGAAAAAGAAAATTAAAAATACAGCTAACCAGGGAGGTAAAAGATTGCTGTAATGAAAATTACAAAACACTGCTGAAAGAAATCAAATGATGCAAACAAATTGGAAAACATTCCATGCTCATGGATAGAAAGAATCAATATTGTTAAAGTGGCCACACTGCCCAAAGCAACATACAGATTCAGTGTTGTTCCTATCAAAGTATAAAGCACAGGAATTAGAGACCAATCTGGGCAATATGGCAAAACCCCATCACTACAAAATGTACAGAAATTAGCCAGGCATCCTTGGGAGCCTGACTCAGGAGGATGACTTGAGCCCAGCAGGTGAAGCTGCAGTGAACCATGTTCATGACACTGCACTCCAGCCTGGGTGGCAGAGTGAGACCCTGTCTCAACAACAACAACAACCACCAATAACACTTTTCCCAGAAATAGAAAAAAAAAATCTAAAATGTATTTGGAACCAAAAAAAGAGACTGAACAGCCAAAGCAATCCTAGATAAAAGCAACAAAGTTGGAGGCATCACACTACCTGACTTCAAACTATACTACAAAGGTACAATATGTGTGCAAAAACAGGCACATAGACCAACGAAACAGGTTAAAGAACCCAGAAATAAAGCTGCATACCTACAACCATCTGGTCTTTGACACAGCTGACAAAAACAAGTAATGATGAAAGGAGTCCTTATTCACTAAAGGTGGCTGTAATAACAGGCTAGCCATATATAGAAGATTAAAATTGAACCCCTACATTTAATCATATATAAAAATCTACTCTAGATGGATTAAAGACTTAAATGTAAAACCTAAAACTGTAATGATCTTAGAAGGAAATCTAGAAGATACCTTTATGGACACCAGCCTAGGCAAAGACTTCATAAAAAAGACTCCAAAAGCAATTGCAACAAAACTAAAAATTGACTATTAGGACCTAATTAAAATAAAGAGCTTCTGCACAGCAAAATAAACTATCAACAGAGCAAATGAACAATCTAAAGAATGGAAGAAAACATTTGCAAATATTTCTTTGTTGACTTAACCATCTGACAAAGTCTTAATATCCAGAATCTGTAAGGAACTTAAGTAAGTCAGCAAACAAAACACAAGCAACCCCATTGAAATGGCTAATGGGCAAAGGAACTGAACAGACCCTTCTTGGAAGAAGACATACAGGCTGCCAACAAGCATTTGAAAAAATAAAATACTCTATCACTAATCATTAGGGAATGCAAATCAAAATCACAATGAGAAACAATCTCATGCCAGTCAGAATGGCTATTATTAAAAAGTCAAAAAATGACAAAGGTTATTTTTTGGTGGTTTGCTGGTGAGGTTACAGAGAAAAGGGGATGTGTATACACTGCTGGTGGGATTGCAAGTTAGTTCAGCCATTGTGGAAAGCAGTCTGGAGATTTCTCGAAGAACTTAAAATAGAATTACCATTTGACCCAGCAATCCCATTACTGTGTATATACCCAAGGGAATATAAATCTTACTACCATAAAGACAAATGCATATGTTTATTGCAGCCCTATTCACAATAGCAATGACGTGGAATCAACCTAAATGTTTATGAACGGTGGGCTGGATAAAGAAAATGTGGTACATACACCACGGAATACTATGCAGCTATTTAAAAATAAAAGAGATCATGGCCTTTGCAGCAACATGAATGGAGCTAGAGGCCATAATCCTAAACAAATTGGAGCAGGAACAGAAAATCAAATACTACACGTTCTCACAGGAGAGAGCTAAATATTGAGGAAACATGGACACAAAGAAGGGAATAACAGACACTGGGACCTAACTGAGAGTGGAGAATGAGTCGAGATTGAGGATTGAAAAACTACATATCGGGTATTATAATGATTATCTAGGTGTCAATATTATCTGTGTACCAAAGCCCCATGACATGCAATTTACCCATATAACAAACCTACACATGTATCCCTCGAATAAAAAATAAAAGTTGGAAAAAAAGAAGAAAAATTTAAAAATACAAAAATAAAGCTGCTATTATGAAAATGATCTAACAAGCAATTACAAATGGTTTTGAAACAAATTAAGAAATGAAAAATCTTAACAGTGAATTAGAAGTTTAAAAAAATTCAACTGAAAATTATAAAGCTGAAATATGTGATAATAATGACAAAACTCGCTTGATAAACTCAATAGTGGAGTGAGAGTGATAGGAGATAAATTCAGTGAACTCAAGTCCTGAACAATAAAACTTACCTATTTTGAACAGCAAAGATAAAATAAACAAAAAATAAACCAAGGCCCTTGGACCAATGGGACAATAACAAATGAATTAACATTAATATCATTGGAATCCCAACGAAGAGTAAAGCAAGACCAAAATAGTCCTTAAAGAAAATTTGGCAAATTTGGCAAAAGTGAAAAGCCTTCAGAATTAAGAAGCAGAACACACCTCATATATAACAAACTAAAAAAAAAAAAAATTATTCCAGGACACACCATAATTAAAACTCTGAGAAATAAGCCCCCTAAAAAACAAAAACAAAAATATAAATAAAAATACCTTGAAAGCAGCCAAATAGAAATGGCACATTACTTATACCTCATCAAAAACAATGGGGCAAGAATATAAGTTCAATTGTCCAAAGACTTTATTTATTTATTTACTTGTCTTTAATGCCTCCAGAGTCCATTCAGTGCATGGCAACATTTGGTCTTTAGTAGAAAAAATTTCACTGAATCAGCAATCTATTGAAAGTGAATTAATCCTAGAAGAGCTGCTGATATTTCAACAGATTTTACAGAAGATTACCTGTGCATTTTCACCCAGGTAAAATCCAAATTCTTCCCTAAGATTTTCATAGTTACCTCTAAATAGGGAACTTTCATATAAAATAATAAATTCAGTTTATGGATTATCACACTTTTAATGAAAAACCATTTTTGTTCATCCTATATTAATCCAGATTTGAAAGTAGAATCCTGCTATGAAAAATAATAAAAAGGAACACCAAGACCTGACTAAATATAATATTAATTAACAAAATTAGCTAAAAATAACAGAGGATGCATCAGTTTGATTTGTTTTACTGTAGATTTGACTGGTGCTGGAGGAATTTTAACCCTGAAATGCAAAATAGCTTCAAAATAAACGCTAGACTCCCCTTTTTCTATCTACCTTAATCAGCATAACCTGTATTCAGTGATATAAATTAACATACCTGCCCATCTCATGCCACGCTTAGAGTTCTCATCTTACTCATGATTTTTCAAGTAAAAATTTTTTCACTTTCTCAATGTGAACAACAAAGGTACCACTTGCATTCTTTTGTCATGCCTCCAAGAGAAACATATTTTGAGATTTTTCACCTTCTACCCTCAATATTAATCAATTAAAATAATAGTAAAAAATAATAGTGCCTTCCTAATAAAATTTCTGCCCCAAGGTGCTAAGATAATACACATTAATTCATTCTATCTGTCTATCTATCTATCTATCTATCTATCTATCTATCTATCTATCTATCTATCTATCTATCACCTATCTTTATTCCTGTGTTTATGAGACTAAACATATATATGCCATTCTATTTGCCTTTTGTCCTTCTATTTCTGTGTGTGTGTGTCTCTCTAACTGATTCTCTGCAGCTATGTTATCTGTATATCTCTGTCTGTCCATATGTCTGTCTATCTTTCTATTTGTTTACTTTTTCTGTCTATCTCTGCCTGTTTATCTACGCCTTCACATCTGTGTAAAGACAGAGTGCTATATATATAAAATATATATTTGTCATTTGTCAGTTGTATGTGTATGTGTCTAAGTCTGCCTTTCTATCATCTAATCTGTCTCTGTTTGTCTATTATACATTTTCCTGTTTATCCACCTGTCTCTATCTGCCTAGTCTTCTATCAGATTATTGAACCATATATCTATCAGTGGAATCACTGAACCAAAATAGGTATAAATATGTCATTTTAAAAATTAGCTCTATAATGTTCCTTTTCATTAATTTTACAAAATGTAGTTAACTGTCCTATTGTTTATGGACATTTAAGTTGTTTTTCAAGCATCTGAAATAATCTGGCTTTGGAAATCATAGAATTCCACTCTGAGGACTTAATGCTAAGAAAGTTTAGAAATTCACAGAAATAATTTTTATACAATGGAATGTTCAACTCTTTCAGTTATTTCATTCCTAGGAAGTAACGTATTCAAAGGTTTTGTTCACATTTTTGAACTCATTTAAAACATTATTTTTAGACAAGTTTCATTGAAAATTAAATGATATCAAGTTACTTGAGAGAAGCAAGTATATTTTACATACTGAAATATTATTAATGGATATATGTGAATTAATTATCTGCCTAAGATCTATAACAATGACATTAAAACTTCAGTTTTAATGTAGAGGAGAATAGGCATAGGTCAAGCAAAATGCTGCAGTGAACAAAATGTTATCTGCAAATTGTTAACTCTAATTATTTGCCAGTATTTTTAGTTTATTCAAAGCTACTATTTAAACATCTAAATCATAGAGCAGTGAAAAATCGTCCAAAAAATGTAATTTTAATCATTTCAGATTTTCAGTGTTAAGATGAAGAAATACGAGTTTGATAGCAATTCAATTAGGCAAATTAGTAACACATCAAATGACCTTCAGTAGAAAGTGATAATTAAAGAATGAATGCCATCTTCTAGGAAGGATTTTAGTTATGTGTAAAGGGTTTCTCTTTTCTCTGACCTATTCTACAATTTTAGATTAATGACTTGAATAAAGACATATCAATGTACTTTTAAAAGGTGCTAATGATAAAAATTTATGACAAAATTAGGATGAAATTTAGATTTACACTATGGAATAAATTCTACAAAATTTTATTTAATACCAATGCATGTAAAAAATCTGAATATTTATTTACAATTGTAAATTCAAAATTGTCAAAGTTGTCTGAAAAAGATCAGCTCTGAAAATCATATATTCAACACTTCATTAATTTATTCTCTAATTGTATTTATGATGTGCTAAATATTGATAGAACAATAAATTAATATGTTTACTAGAATTATTAATGGGGATTGTGGGTTAATTAGTAGTCTAATTACAAATAATTAATAGTATACCGATGAGATAATATGCTCTAAGTAGATCTTCAAAATTTTATGATATGTTGATATCATTTCAAGTGTTATGTAAATTCAGGTAAACAAACAAAAAAGGAAACCTTCTTAAATTCCAGGAACTTATAACGGGATTAGTTAAGAGGACCCAGGGGTTTTAACCTTGTGCCTTGGGGGCCATTAAAAAAAACTGGAGTGTTTAGCTCAAAGAAATTAATGTCTCTAACATAGGAAAATGCTCTCCAAAAATTTAATTTATAAAAATTTGAAAAATAGAAAAGGTGGATAGACTTGTTTTTAAGAAAATAATGGTCAATATGAAGAATTCATCAAACAGTGCTACTGTTTCCATAAAAAGAACTAAAGGTCATTTTATTCCTTTGAAACAAAATTGGCTTCCATTGCAAAATATAAAAAGAATTTTTTTTTTTTGGTTTTTATACGACAAATGACATGTAACCTCAATTGGCTTCTTTGACAATTAAAGAATAAAATTTCAGATTCTAGTTTGTTCAAGCTCCCAATCAGGACACAGTAAGTATGTTAAGTACTGATGGCGATTGAATTTTTAAAAAACAGCATGTTGTTTTTAAATAAAAAATTTTAAAAAATGAGTTAAAGTCAAAGTTGGTCTTTTGCCAGAAACACATGCTCAATTAGATTTTCTTGAAAGACCATTTCCCTAAGAGCAACAATACTGTTGAATTAATATATATTTAAAATTTTAATTTTATAAGATGTATACATCAGTCATATCTTCATGAAACTTTTGGTAATCCGCCAATGGGTTTTTCCTTGCTAGTATCGAAAGCAGTGTCCATCATAGTAATTGTCAAACTGAATTATACCCTGTGTTTACAATTGTCCCTCTAATGTGAACTCATTCAATGCAGAGACCAAAATCCATTATTAATTCCACAGTGTTTACAACAGCTGCATATTGTAAATGCTTAATAAATGATTTTTGAATGAGAAAGAAACTGCTGTCCTTTTATTATTTTTATGGCATCTTGGACCATTGTTTCCAACATTAAAACAATGCAAATTCGTTTAACCGTTGTCAATTTAGTATAAAATTATATAAAATATAAATTATTTAGAGATCTTTCAATCTATCACATTGTTACACTTTTATATTTTTAAATTAATACTATGGATGATAAAAATAGGCATAAAGATGATATAACAATTGCTATGTAAGTTTTACCAGATATCAAATTTGACATTATTCCATAAGCTATTTTGATGCTAAGTCCAATTGGCTTTACATTATACTTGCTTATTCTTGTCTGTTGGAATACAGGGGTGATATAGATTCTGTTAGAGTGCACATGGTAAATTGATTATGTAAACATGGGGGTCATTTCCCAGTCTAAGATGAAAAAAGGGTAGCTCATCTTAAATAGCTAACATTATTATTATATTCCATTTCATCAAAAAATAAATAAAGACTAAAAGTTTTCTCATTACTCTTACTCATCAGAGTAAACATTTTGGTATCCACTATTACTGTAGTGTTCTGCAATTACTATTAAATAAATGCTTTTATTTCAGTCTATTTGATTAGCAGCCCTGGTGGAAAGGCTAGCTATTTAATGATGACAGAATCTTTGGATAAAAATAGAAATTTAGGGAAGTGAAGTGAAGTGAAGGTCTATAATAACAAATTTATATTAAGTATAATTACATGCACATAAAATAGGAAAAATTGGATTTTAAATTTGGCAAAACTAAATTCTCATATATAAATATATAAATGAAATTAAATCATAAGCCATAATTTATAGATAGATAGATAAATAGATAGATAACAGGTTTTTTTTGAAACGACAAAAATCATTATGGGGAAGACATTGTTAACTTTAAGTGCTATGATTTAAAATATAATATACTGCAATTAAAATTATTGCTTTTTTTTCAGAAATGTTAAATTGAGACAAATGAATTTCTTGAGGCTTGGCTCACTATCATTCCACTGTAGTCAGCATATTTTAACTTATTTGCATATAAACAAGAAAATTAGAATAATTTATGATACATGAATTTAAAAATGATGTTTAAATTAATGAGTATAAAAAAACACAATATAGAAAATTGATTAAGGGAAAAGAAATAAGTGTGTGCATATTTTGAAGGTAATTTCTACCATGATGTAATTTTCCTTTTCAATTGTCTCCCAGTGGTGCATATAAGAAATATCTACATATCATATTTTCATCCATTACAAATAATCACAATATTATTATAAAAAGTACATATAAATATAATTCATATCTGAGTAAGGTACTGTGTATCATGGGTCTCAACATTAATGTTTACTTCATTGTAAATAGGACTTCCAACATGCATGGAGAAAGCGAATCATAAAACAAAGCTGTACTTGCTATGAATCAGGTAGTTTTTGCAAGTTTTGAGTTCAATACTGTGAAAAGTTATCCGTCTTTAAAGATTTATTATATCTTAAAAAATCTATATAATTTATAAACAAATTATTTTTATTGATGAATAATGATTAAAAAATATTTTGAACTAAACTTAGCAAAGAAAAATGTGGCAAATATGAGAATAAAAGGTAACATTTTGAAGGAAAGTATATGTAAATACAGTCATGACACAGAGTGATGGTAAAATTAGTTTTGTGTCCTTACTTTAGAAATATCCAAGGTTCATTTAAAATGCAAAGAACAACGTGCAGCTATGTCCAGTTAGGATTCTCCTTGTAGAAAAAGAATCAAGTTTACAATTTTCCTAGCAGAAGAAGAATCCAAGAATCAAAGGAGTTTTTTCTTTGTAGAGAAAGAATCAAAGTAATAGAATAGATAGAGATATACACAAGAAGATTTGTGAGGAGAGCTGGTTCCCAAGATTATGGAGGGTGAGAGGGTTTATGATAGGTTGCTTGCAAATTTTAGACAAACCCAGCAGGCCAATAACATGGCTCCGTCCAAGTATGAAGCCCTCAGACCTAAGTTGATGGTGTAACGTCTGGGTACATAATAGTGAGGAGCATCATGTTGTGTGTGCGCTTGTGTGTGTGTGCACATATGTGCATATACACTCAGATAGCAATTCCATGTTTTCATCGGGGTTGTACATATATTTAACCCTCAGGAAAGACTTGTGCAAAGTATTCCATAGGTTCCATGCAGACCATTGTCAAAAGTCAGTCTTCACAGCAATCAGAGGGCATCAGACAGGATTACATGGAAACAAGCTGCAGGTCAGCAGTTTGAGACCCATAGGGTTTGTTTCCACTATGACCATCAAGAGCTTTTTTTTAAGATAAAGCTGAGAATCAAACACATGTTTCTTTCTGTATTTTGTTCTAATAATCATATTTCTCCGATAGACCTTTTTTTTTCTCTGTCATGCAGGCTTGAGTACAGTGGTTCTATCTTGGCTCACTGCAACCTCCCTTTCTGGAGTGAAGTGATTCTCCTGCCTCAGCCTCCCAAGTAGCTGGAACTACAGGCATGTGCCATCACGTCCAGTTAATTTTTCTGTTTTTGTTTGTTTGTTTGTTTGTTTGTTTTAGTAGAGGCGGGGTTTCACCATATTGGCCAGGCTGGTCTCAAATTCCTGACCTCAAGTGATCCACACGCCTCGGCCTCTCAAAGTGCTGGGGTTACAGGCGTGAGCCACCACACCTGACCTTCTCCTACAATTTAAGTGCCTCTGAGTAATTTACAGAAAATGCCAAAAAGTAAGCAAACCAATACTATTTCAAAGTACTATATTGCTACCTATTCAGAGTTTGAGAGGTACATACCAGAAGGAATAAATTTTGGAAAGTCATATTTTATTGTGCAAATTAACTGTAGACTACTTCTGATTCTCTGTGTTGATTTGATATTTGAAGGGATGATAAACAAATAATATAGTGTCAATTGAGTAAGTCAGCCCTGGAGTCTTACATATTTATATGTTCATGAAATCTGTATCAGGGATGGGGAAGCCACGTGCATCTGATGGTATGGTGAAGAATCTCTAAGATCCTCTATTCAGTATAAAAATTATATAACATGTTAAGAGGAAAATATTCAATTGTTAGAATGCTTAAATGAACAAATATATCCTTGAGTTTGGAGAGGAAGTGCTAAAGAAGTACAATGCATTATCACAAAATACAGTTTCTTCTTTTAAGGCCAAATTTGATAGAACAGAATAATTTTATGAATTGCTTTGTATTTTCATTATGATTTGAATGAGCTTCATTACAGTGTGGTCACTTGAAGTAGTAACCTCTAAAAATAAAAAATTTATATACCAAAAATAGAATATAAATTATCCATGCTTGCTTTTATATTGCTTTTTACTTGCAGTAACAGACATAATCAAGAAACTTCAGTTATACAAGCTGAATTAGTTCTAAAGAACTGCTGTAAAACCTTGTACTTGTAATTAACAATATGGTATTTTACACATTTAAATATGTTAAAAGGATGGGTGTCACCTTGAATGTTTTACCACAAACACATATGCATATGCATACACAAGAAGATAATAGCATTTTTGGAGGTAATGGATATATTTAATACTTTGATTATGGTGTTAGTATCATGAGTGTATACATATGTCCAAGCTCATCAAAATACATATTAAATATGTGCAATTTTATACATCAATTTAGCTCAATAAAGCTTAAAAAGGCTAAATTAAAAATGTTTTTGTATTAGGATTCTTCAGAGAAACAAAACCAATAGGATGGATGGATGGATAGATAGATAGATAGATAGATAGATAGATAGATAGATAGAGACATATGAGACAAGATTTGTTAGAGGATGTGGTTCACACGATTATGGAGACTGAGAAGTCCTGTGATAGGTTGTTTGCAAATTGTAGAACCAGGAAGACAATAACATGTCTCAGTCCAGGTGAAGGCCTCAAAACCCAAGTTGATGATGTAACTCTCTGTCTAAGGCTGAATGTCTAAGCATCTGGCAAGCCACTGATGCAAGTGGTGGAGTCCAAACACTGTACAACCCGGAGATCTGATGTCCAAGGACAGAAGAAGAAGAGTGTCTTAGATCCAGATGAGGGGAGGGGCAGGGATGGGCAGAAGTAAATCCCTCTGACATTTTGTTTTATCTGAGCCCTCAGTGAATCAGATGGTGCTCACCCACATTGGGTGAGAGCAAATTGTCCTTATTCAATTCAGTGATTCAAATGCCCATCTCTTCCAGAAATGCCCTCAAAGACATGCCCAGAAATGATACTTTACCAGCTCTCTGGGATCCCTTAGTCCAGTCAAGTTGACACCTAAAATAACTGTCACAGTTCTAAAATAAGGATATTCTTGAAGTTAATTCGAATGTAGCAAAATTCATACATTGCGTTTTCTAAAACTTTAAAAAATGTTAAATTCTAATTTAATTTTATTCTCTCATCTCTAACGAGTATATGAGTTGATTTTCAGATAGATTTAACAGCTAAATTTCAGTTAATTACCAAGTTCCTGAATTATGAATAAAAGCTTAGGCTTGTAAAATGTGTTACTTTTCCCATGTCTAGATTTATTGATTTCTACAATAGGTTTGAACTTTTTAATCAGATCTGCTAAACCTTCCATATACATTCATAAGATATTACCACATTAAAAACAATATATAATAAAACATCCACTCAGTCACATTTGAAAAACTGATGCTTTTTCTACTTCTTGTAGCCTAGTTTTAACAAATTAATATCTTCCTTTAGCTTAATTATTTTATTAGATTGTCTCTCCATTTTACATCTCCTGCATGAGTGACAGACTAGAACTTGAACTGACATAAGATACTAGAGCTTGTGTCTCCTAAATTAGTGTTGGACCTATTGCAACATGCTGTCTCTCATTAGCGATAAGGAGGTTATTTGTGGTATATACGTATTACAATTATTCTGCCACTTCAGGTTTCAAACTAATATTATTAGAAGCATATATAGCATTTATTTGTGAGATATACATGATTTAAAAATTCTGTGGCATAAACATACAGAACTGGGGAGAATACTCAAAGAATCAAAAATATCTGTGTTCCTCCTGAATCTGCCTTAGCTTGTGACATTTTTCTTCATTGTCTCAAGATGGGTGTTTCAATTCTCGTCGCTGCAGCCAACTCCCAATTTGGAAAAAGAGATAAACGGAGAAAGGTAAAGAGCAAAATGTATTAGACAATCTCTCATAGGATGAATAGATAGACAGGTAGTTAGAAATATACACACATGCATATATGCATGTATGCCTGCATAAAATATATAAATGTATGTATGTGTGTACTCATATTGCACCAAGAACTTCTGTAAATATCTAATAGCCAGAAACATATCATGTGTTACGCCAATAGCTGCTAGGAATAAAATACATCAATTTTATCTGGGAACAAAATCTTGTTTCTATTAGTAAGGAAAAAATGAGGAAATAAATATGGGTAAGAAATATGTGGTAACTACAAAATATGTATATGCTTATATATATTTTTTAAGCTGCCTACTAATATATATATTTTAAGCTGCCTACTTTTATATTATATATACATTATATATTATTATTAGTTATATAAATATATAATATTGATTATATAATATATTTTTTATATATTAGTAGGCAGCTTGAAAGATAATAACAACTCAATGGGTAGTTTATTTTGCAAGTAAACATAATTGTTCTTACTATATTTAGGGGTTATCTAATTTTCTGTTAAAATATTGTAAGGAAATAGCTGTTCTGTGTTTTGCATCAGAAAGAAAACACAGAATATATTTCTTACCCTCACTTCTACAAAGACTGAGCAAGTTTCGAGGACTATAGAGCAAACTAAGAAAGTTGACAAGATACCAATAACTCTGAAAGACGCGCTGTTAGGAAGGCTTCTGCTAGGGATATCAATTTGCCTCTGACTCCTTCTTTCCTTTATCTTCCACTGTGAATCAATAGCTAAATCCTATCTATTTTACTTTCACAATATCGCCTGTGGTCCTATCTTCTTTCTCTTCCTACTCCTGATGTCCTAGTTTCTTTCATTGTCTTGCACTGGACAATATTCTAAACTGGTGATCTCAAGCACATCAATACATGTACCATGATAAAAGTCTTCCAGACACTTTACTTCAGGATTTCTTAGAGTTTTTAACACTACTCACAATTCTCTATTATAGAATCTCTGAGAGAAGAATACAGTGTTTCTCAAGTATATGTTATCGTATTTCCCAGAACACAAAATTTCCCTCATAACAGTGTCCGAGTAAAACAGAACAAAACAATTGAGTAAAACATGAATACTGCACCTGAATTTTCACAATTTGCAAACAGAAAACCCTGACCTAAACTAGAGAGAGAATCTTCAAATATTATCATTTTCTCTAGTTCCTTTTTCCTCTTCTTCTTTTCTATCTATCCTACCCACCGATGATCAAATTATTTTTGTGTCATGTATTTGATTATGTTACCACATTCTTATAAAATTTTCAGTGACCTGTTTTCACATCCAGAATAAGTTATTCAGGATAATGCAACGTAATTTCAATTTACATTTCCAGCTGAGTTTTTAATTAGTCCTCATCTTCTGCTAATGGAATAGTGGAACATAACCAAACTGCCCACTGCCATGACCTTGGCATGCTGTTTCATACATCTGGGCTTTGTCAGTCTCTGCCTGAAATGTCTTTCTTTGAACTGCTAATCTGTGTGTGTCAAATACATTTAAGACAAAATAAAAAATGTGTGTGTAATCCCCAAATTTACAAAGCATCTCTTTTACTAATACAGCATATTGTTCAAACCTATACAACTATTTTATTTAAACTTGACTATGATTAGGTATGAATATGCTATGTTACTAAAATTAGGAAACATAACTGGAGAATACATGTTTTACTCAATGGTATGTTCCTATTTGCCACAAAACATAATGTTGTACCTAATGGAAATGTGCATTTCAAAACTATTTACTGAATGTAATCCATCGTCACTACTATGACTCCTTCTGCCTTTATTCACTTCATAATTCGAAGGACTATGAAAGCATCAACAATATCTTTTCCATTCCTCACTGACCAAAAGCAGACAGCTCTCTGACAACCAGGAGGGGCAATGAAATATGTGTCACTCTCTTGGAATCTGGGTTTCTATTTATTAAAAGTCTGTGTTATATTCAATAAACACAATAACCGTATTTTCTTAAAAAGTAATTTCAGATATGCAATTTTACTTGATCCAAAATACCCTGAGTTAAACATGTATATATATTTTATCTACATTTATGTGTGTGCGTATATGTGTGAATATACATACATATGTCACCTATGATCATACTCTAGAGAAGAATAATGCAGAATTGTAACCTAGTTGTTTTGACTGCAAATTCAAAGATCTCTTTCCAAATTATCTTTACTTACAGGTGCAAGAATCATCGAAATGTGTTTTATTATACCTATATCTCACCATATTTTTAGAACCTTGTAAAGAGAA
This sequence comes from Macaca thibetana thibetana, assembly GCF_024542745.1. Taxonomy (NCBI): domain Eukaryota; kingdom Metazoa; phylum Chordata; class Mammalia; order Primates; family Cercopithecidae; genus Macaca; species Macaca thibetana. Next base: position 66,743,754 of record NC_065584.1, read on the forward strand.
AAAGGCAGGTTGCTATTTTTATCTTATTAAATTGACAATACTTTTGTCATTTTTGCCCAATTTGTGGCTCAGTGCCAACATCTTTAGGAATTATGGATTCAAGCATTTAAATTTGTATTGTGGTAACTGAGTCACCTCTACAGATTACATCCTGAAAACAAATTAAAAAGTAATACATTTCATAAATTCTCCATAGTATTCATATATATCATCCAAAATTTAAAAAGACAAAATAAAGTTGTTTTATTTTTCTGACCATTTACTTTAAAATATAATCTTGCATTTCATATTATTTGTTAGCAGGTTTCTATGTATGAGACCCACATCAATACATGATGTATTTGTGCTGAGCAAAATAATTTATTTAAGAAATGTGTTTCATTATTGCTGTGGAAAAATGTATTTTTTTTTTTTTAGCATAACCAGGAGATTCTATCTTTTCCTAAGTTCCAGAGGGACTTCATGGAGTGATCAAAGAAATGTCTATATAAAAAGGCTTATCATGTTTAATCCAAGTTCAATATTTTAATTTAATCTGGTCAAAGAATATATATGGGTTTGTAGAATATGAAAATGAAGATTTCAAATTAACGTGAATGCATTTTACCTAAATCAAGGGACAGCTGTTTGGGAAATTAATGCAGAACCCTTGTCTAAAAGTTTTGATGTGTGTTATCAAAAGAGTTCCCTAGGGATCTGTATTTTAGCAAATGCTGCTAGATGATATTTATTGATATCAAAGCTTGGAAAACTTTTTTTTTTTTTAAATAAATGCTGGATATTAGACAATTGTCTGATGCAGAGTTTACAAATTTTTTCTCTCATTCTGTTGTAAAGTATGCATCCAACGAAGGTCTAATATCCAGCATCTGTAAGAAACTTGAACAAATTTGCGACAAAAAAGAAACTAGTCCCATTAACAAGTGGGCAATGGACATGAACAGACACTTTTCAAAAGGAGACATACATGCAGCCAACAATCTCATGAAAAAAGGCTCATCATCACTGATCATTAGAGAAATGCAAATCAAAACCTTAATGAGATACCAGCTCACACCAGTCAGAATGGCTATTTTAACAAGTCAAAAAATAATAGATGCTGGCGAGGTTGTGGAGAAAAAGGAATGCTTATACACTGTTGGTCAGAAGGTTAATTAGTTCACCCGTTGTGGAAGACAGTGTGGCAATTCCTCAAAGACTTAAGACAGAAATACTCTCGACCCAGCAATCTCATTACTGGGTAGATACCCAGAGAAATATAAATCATTCTATTACAAAGACACATGCACATGTAGTGTATATTCACTGCACCAGTATTCACAATAGCAAAGATATGGAATCAACTTAAATGTCCATCAATGCTAAATTGGACGAAGAAAATGTGCCATATATACACCATGGAATACTATGAAAAAGAACAAGATCATGTCCTTTGCAAGGAAATGGATGCAGCTGGAGGCCATTATTCTTAGCAAACTAAGGCAGGAACAGAAAACCAAATTATCACATGTTCTCATTTATAAGTGCGAGTTAAATGATTAGGACACATGGACACATTAGAAGGGGACAACACACGCTGAGGCCTATTGGGGGGTGAAGGCTGGCAGGAGGGAGAGTATCAAGAAAAATAACTAATGGGTACTAGGCTAACACCCCTATGACATAAGTTTTTCTATGTAACAAACCTGCAAATGTACTTTTGAACTTAAAATAAAAGTTTAAAAAATGTTTTCCAAAAGACTCTTAGCTACGTAAGAACTACTAGTTACACTTTTTGTTCTCCTCTTCAAAAATCAAGACAGTGAAATAGTTTTAGTAATCCAGTAGAACCTTAGTCAAACTTTGCAAAGTGGAAAAAAAGAAGATAAAATGAGTAAATAGTTGCGACTTTCTATACATTGTTGCCTGAAATTAGATGAGGTATACTTGCTAAATTTTCCTGTCATTATGGGGCATTTAAAACGTTGGACACAGTTATTCCTTCAAATTGATAGAAATATAAATTGGGGAAAAACGTAAAAGAAATTTTTACAGCTGCAGATGAATTAATCTTGTGTTCATGGTCTCCTTGTTAAATTTTATTTCACTTGAAACTGTCTGTATTCTGTGACTGATATTTTATGAATAATATTACACTACTTATAAAAGAGACAACGGATTTTATCCAGTACAAAGTGTAATAAAGACAAAACTCTACCCAGAAATTTCAAAGGGTTATAATAGTGAACACCAGCATAGTTGATTTTATGAATTTCTATCCTTTGAAACTAATCTATTTTTTTTATTTATTATTTTGACACAGGGTCTTGCTTTGTCATCCAGGTTGGAGTGCAGTGCAGAGATTCTTCACTAACTGCAATTTCTGCCTCCCAAGTTCAAGCTATCCTCGTGCCTCAGCATCCCGAGTAGCTGGGACTACAGACTCCGCCACCATGCTCAGCTAATTTTTGTATTTTTGGTATAGATGGGGTCTCACCATGTTGGCCAGGCTGGTCTCAAACTCCTGGGCTCAAGTGATCTGCCCACCTTGGCCTCCTAAAGTGCTAGGATTATCGGTGTGCGCCACGGCACCTGACCCTGAAAATAATCTATATTAAGGACTATTTGATAGTATAGAATGATGACCTGAAGTTTTTTTGCAGGTAATATATTGAGTAATATTTTTAATGATTGAGTTATATCCTTTAAGGTAATAGAAAGGTTAGGCAACTTTCACATAAAATATATTTACTTTATTCATGCCAATTTGATATTGATGATTAATTATAATACAGGCATTACTGCTCCTACAATTTGCCTATTATAAAAGATTATTACACTTGTTAGTAGATTAGACTGGTAAGCAGGAAAAAATAATGTAATAGAACCAATGACCGTTAAGAGGAAGAAGGAGTTAACATTTAATATAATCATAATATTTCATATGCATTCGAGTTTTTTTCTCAATAGGCTATTGTATCCATAGATCTTTTGCTTTTCTTTTACTTGTTACTGCCCTTTCTTTAAATGATTATGGAGCTAGATTTAAGTATGAATAAAGTGAGTTTTAAATTTTGTGCCTACATGTGATTTTTATTATATAGTTTGTAAAAAACTACTAATGCTTTGTATTGGTGGTACTAAAATGGAATGTATAGTCATTAACCACACATCACTTTTTATTATATAGTTTGTAAAAAACTACTAATGCTTTGTATTGGTGGTACTAAAATGGAATGTATAGTCATTAACCACACATCACTTATACAATTTTAATAGTTAGAATTCTAAAATGTGTATATACTAATTAAGTTTTACTCTTAATTTAAGAAAATTAAGACTGGGTATGGTGACTCACGCCTGCCATTCCAGTACTTTGGGAGGCTGAGGCAGGCGGATTACGAGGTCAGAAGATCCAGACCATCCTGGCTAACACGGTGAAACTCCGTCTCTACTAAAAATATGAAAAAATTAGTCGGGCGTGGTGGCGGGCGCCTGTGGTCCCAGCTACTCGGAGGCTGAGGCGGAAGAGTGGCTTGAACCCGGGAGGCGGAGCTTGCAGTGAGCAGAGATCGCGCCACTGCACTCTGGTGTGGGGGACAGAGTGAGATTCCATCTCAAAAAAAAAAAAAAAAAATTAAAATTACAACTGCTTATCATGTTTTCTTTTTCTGTTTACAGTATTAAAAACAAACCGTTCTTAATCTACATTAAAAAATGTAATATATATCCAAAGTATTTGGAATATCTGCCTTAACTGTTCTCCACTGTGTATTCAGCATTTCACATATTGTTTGGCATATAGCAGGGGTTCTTATTTGTAAACATTTGGAATATATGTAATAAATATTTTAAAATTCAGTATGTACTTTGGTCTCACAAGAACCAAATACGAATGGGTTAGATCTCCATTTATTCAATAATGGAATACAACTACTTATTCCTTTAAGGAATAATGTGTCTTATAAATGTACATTTTCAGAAGTAATTGTAAAAAAGTATTATTAATGCTAAGTTTCTAAACTTCTTGGGATATAAAATGCATTTCAGCCGTTTGTAAGTAGGATATTTTAATATTCAGAAAAAATTATTCTCCACACAAGCATTAAACCCCATAATTTGACAGCTTTAAGAGTCAAAATATTCAAACTACTTAGCATTTATAGATATTATTTTATGTCATTACTACTTTGGCACATTTAAAAACATCCATCATTTTCAAATTCCTTTATATTTTATTTCTTGTACTTTTTGCCTTAAGCTTGTCTTCTCTTAGTAGAGATTTAATTCACAAATAAATCATAGAGTAACAATAAAAACTAAATCTCATTAATTTCCCTAATCTGGTCATTTGTGTAATTGAGTGCATTTTAATTCCAATCTAGAAAATAAACATATCCAGGCTAACTTAGAATAATCTATTTTAAATATTAAGTATTACTCTCTTAGGAATTATAGATTCATCTCTTGAGAAAGAATGGACATGAGAATAGTAAAAAAAAATCTAATATTACATATAATAGATCATATCATATAATATATTGGTCCTTATTTAATACTTACCTGGAATATTAATACATTACCATTCAATAGTAGTTATAAAAATAATGAAATTTTACATCGCCAAAAATGAACAAACTGGATTATAATATATTATACATTTAGGACCTTTGTATTGTCAGAATGTGTGAGGTATAAATTTAAGACAACTTACCTCATGTAATTTAATTACCATAAAATAATTTTAATATATTCATGTAAGTATGTGAATGTGGGCATGTAATTGTGTTTAAGATTAATAGGCTAGTTAACATCAAATTAGTTACATATCCCTATTTGTATTTCTCTTCTGAACTTCGTATTTTAGAAGTTTCTATAAATTTCCTTATTTTTTGTAACTGCCAAAATATTACGGGCCCTGGATTTAGACACTATTTATTGACACGTTGCATTACAGAACTAGCTCTGTCTCCCTGAAACAATTTTGCATTGATTATAATATTCGTATGTACTTCCTTTTCATTTCACTGATCTTCTGATCCAGGTTCAGTTATGCACCTGTATGTACTCTATACCTTATCTCCTCTTATTTCTTCAGTGTATTCCCTTGATCATTTTTTCTTTTCTCTGCCCTGTATTGCAACTTTAATTTCTCCAAGTTGATTGGCTTTTTGACTTCATGTCTTGCCCATGCTAAAATAAAACTTTTTAAAAAATCACAATATCACTAACGTACGTTTTGTTTTCTTTTGTGTTTCTCGAAATATTACTATATTTTTACAGGTTTCAATAACTCCCTCACATTAACTACTCAAAGCAAAACAGGACATTTATGTTTTCTTTCCACTACTCACTGGATTTGTTCTCCCTAGTACACCAGTTATTCTTATATTTTCCTTAGTTACCTATTCTGATCTTACTTTGTTTTGCAGCATTTGCCACTGTGGACAACTTTCTTCTTTTTGAAATTCTCTTCCACTGGATTCCACAGGATACCACAGGGATTCTCATCTCAACTCCATGTTCTCCTATGCCCACCTCTCTCTGTTCAGTGATATATATACTTGCAAGTATATCTGTATCTGCTAATTCTTAAAATTTTGATGATTGACAAGATTTCATATATATTTTTTCTTCCAACCTTCATGTTTTCCTTTCATCATCTTCTATAACTTTAACCATCAAATAAAATACACTAATTTTTAGATCAAAATTCCCACACTGTTTATCTTCTGAACTTCAGATAAGTTTATGAAACAGCCTATCAGACATCTTTATTGGGATGCAATAAGGCATATTTACCTAAATATATCTCAAACACAATTAATCCCACTTCTCATATTCACTTCAACACATACTTTCTCTTATTTATCTTAATTCCTCTTTATTGAATGAAATACTATCCAGATGTGTAAAATAACATTGCACTCTGTCTCTGAAACTCAGTGACACTCATTTTTTCAATTTATCATGTAATTAAATTTAAATAAATACTTGCAATGTATCTTAACTGGGTCTTAAAATTTTCTTTTTAAGTAACTTTTAATTTAACTTTTTTTTTTAATTTAACTTTTTTAAGTAAAATTTTTTTTTAGTAACTTTTCAATTCCTAGAGGATAGATCCTTCCATTCTGAGCTTTCTTACTCTCCTTCGGTGTTTACAATAGTGCTCTGCTAATGCAGAGGAATTTCACTACCTCACAGGGATGCAGTGAAGATGAGGTACATATTGAAAACATTCAAAAGGTGTATTAAAAACGTGTTTTCCAATTATTCAAACTGTCTCGTGTGAGTCATATGGGCTTAAATATTCCTAAGGTCTTCTGGGTTCTAATTTATATCCTTAACTTTTCAGTAATGAAGATGATTTTAGAATACAAATAACTTTACTTTTCTTGTCATCTGAGAAGGTAGTTAAGAGACAATACTATTTTCCTGCTTCAATCTATCACAAAGTATCAAAGAAATACTAGATTTACCTTTTGGGGTTATGCTTTTATTGGCCCCCTTTCCTTCAACAATCACTTTCTCTCATTATCATGTATCATTACTTTTCATCCTTACCTCTTCTGTTTCTTATTGTTGCCTGAGAGTACTAACATCTGGTTTAATAAGAGTGCTTATCCATAAAGTGGCAGTAATATGAATTTGGCCAATGTTTCCCCCTTGTCCCATTCTAGCTGAACAGAGTAAAGTTGTGTAAGTATAATCTTACACATTTCTCTCATTCACAGTTTTCAAGAGTCTGAAATATTGAATCCTATCTTAGGGGAGGAGAAGGAAGAATTCACTCATCATTCTTTAGGAATTTATGTTATTATATTTAGAAATATTGTTACAGTGTATGAGATGCCAATGGACTGACAAGCACATATAAAGTTCTTAATACAGAGGTGCAGGCACACCAAGGGACTGAGACCTACTCAGGACTATAGAACTCTTCCCCTACCCAGCATCTCACCACATTACTAAAGGTTTATTTATAGCAAATCCTCTAACTCAGTATTTCATGTTCAGCTATCAAGAGATAATTAACAGACACATTGAAAGACAAAAATAAAGCATTAAAGCAAGACATAGCAGGCCGGGCGCAGTGACTCATGCCTGTGGTCTCAGCACTTTGGGAGGCTGAGGCAGACTGATCGTGAAGTCAGAAGTTCGAGACCCGCCTGGCCAATATGGTGAAACCCCGTCTCTACTAAAAATACAAAAATTAGCTGAGTGTGGTGGCACACGCCTGTAGTCCCAGCTACTCGGGAGGCTGAGGCAGGATAATCACTTGAACTCGGAAGATAGAGGTTGCAGTGAGCTGAGATTGTGCCACTGCATTCCAGCCTGGGCGACAGAGTAAGACTCTATCTCAAAACAAAAATAATAAAAAATTTTTAAAAATATCTAAAAAGACATAGCAAGTATCAAAGCCAGAGTCAGACACATGGCAGTAATGTTGGGAGCATAAGATAGTCTCTATAAAAGGCCTACAGATGTTGTTGAAAAAAAATTTTTTCATTACATTTTTAGCTTCAGAGACTCAGTAAAATATGACTTTTTCTTGTGAATTATTACATCATTTGGATGTTCCTGTGACTTCTCATCTGCTTATTTTATGCACACAATAAATCATCTCCAAGGCGCAGGCTAGAGTATGACTTGTCGATTCCAGTTCCTTTCTAAGTTTAGAAAAGGGTTTATCTTATGAGTATCAACAAGTCCTACCTTAATTTCTCCTTTCTATGTCTATACGGTTTTCATAACATAGCTCCGCATGTCAGAATACTTTTTATTTTCCAGTAATGTAAATTCCAATATAGTAAAACCATTTCTTGACCATGTAGCCAAATCACTGGCTATGGGCCAAGAATCAATATAAATCCATACCACATTTTTTTATTATCATTTAGTTCCTATGATACTGCAAGGAGTGCTTCTCATAATTTTACTTTTTGAACATATTTATTCCTTCCTTATTCCAGCAGTGTTTAGAATGCAATTCTAAGAGAATGCAACACAACTACCTTCCAGATCAAGTGTTGTTCCTCATCATTGTGTTACTGTCCATAATTTATGTTGTCCTTTGGCATCCTCCAGTAACCAAGCATATTGCGGTATCCATTGAATTATGGGGTCAGATAATTCCTTAGAGAGAGTTAATGCATGGCACAGGTGCCACTATCTCATGCAGGCAATAGTTACTTGCAGTGCTCCTTCTCTTGCATATTATTATTTTTATTATTGTGGTAAAATATACGTCATAAATTTTATAATTTATCAATTTTTTAAATACAATCAGGTAGCATTAAATACATAGTGTTCTGCAGTCGTTACACACCATCCATCCCTAATGGTTTTTTATTTTCCCCAACTGAAATTCTGTATCCAATAAACACTAATTTTCTATTCCTCACTACCCCCAGCCCCTGGAAACCGTCATTCTACTTTATGTTTCTATGAATTCTAGGACTGTAGGAAACTCATATAAGAGGAACCATATCATATTTGTTCTTTTGTAACAAGATTATTTTATTTACCGTATCTTCAAGGTTCATCAGTATTGTAGGCTGTGTCGAAATTTCTTTGTTTGAGGATGAGTAATATTTTATTTTATGTGTATACCATATTTTGTTTCCCTATTCATCTGTGGTTCAACACTTGGATTGCTTCTATCTTTTGACTATGGTAAATAATGCTTCTACGAACATGGCATAGCATGTTCACTCCCTTTATGCCATGCCTCTATAACCTATAACCTATGTAATATTCTTAGTGAGATGAGGAGCACATCAAATTATATTTTACACACACACACACACACACACATACACACACACACACACACACACTTTTTGACAGCATGGCCCTTTCCTTTACAAACATGATTATTGTCTGTAGCACAGCTGACTTGGCAACCTGGGGCTCTATCATGTTCACAGACAGCTAAGGAACAGAATTATCAGTTTAATTCCCCAACCCCCTCCTGCTGACCCTTTTAAATTCCTTTGAAAACTCTTAACTATTTTTCCTGTTTGTGGATCTACCACTTCCAAATGCCATTGATACGCTTTTCTTCTCCGTGATGGTAGCAGCTCTTGAGTCATTTCACAGAAGGTTTATTCTCCAGCTAGCCTGGCTTCAACAATTCTAAATCATTATTCTATTCTTCCTCTTTCTCCCAAAATAAGCATTGGTGATTATATAAAGTATTAAGTGAAGAACCATTTCAATGATTTTTTTCTCAGTGTCAACTACAGCAATTCCAGGATCAGAAAATTAAAATAAGTCATGAGACTCCACAAAAAATAGTTACATAATGCATTGATAAAGACAAAAGGTACAATAGAGCAGGAAAATTAAGACACAGGCAACCTGACAATCATACAAGCCATCCACAAAGGAGGAACTTCCAACGTCCATTTTCAGATTTACAGGACAAACTTTAGATTATAAAACAAAAGCTACCAAGATAAATGGGTCTTATCTTAGTCTTGGAGAACTCAAAGCACACATGTACTGAGGGGTCTTTAATACCCATTAATTATGTAGCCAAAAACAGGCAGATATACCACAAATCAAGGGCAGGTCAGTAATCTACATATTTTCAATACAAATGTCAAGTTAAAGAGAAAATTACAAATCTCTAGCTAGTGCATTTCATCTCTATCTTGTCCAAGGTTCAGTATAATGGACCAGGTGTTTTTGTAGATAAGCATAGAACTACTGTAAACCATCTGCAAATTAATTCTATCCATATATATTCACAGTTCTATATAAATAACTTAGTGGTAATATGTCTAGACATATTTAAAAAATAAGAAACTGAAAAATATATAAAACGTAACAATTCACTTGTGTGACAAATTTAATAACCACAATAGCACAATTTTACTTCTGATATTCGCAAAACCTCTTTCGAATATTTGTTGAAGAATTCCCCCAAGTAAATAATAAATTATATTACATGATCAGGAGAAAGCGTAGGTTTCTATAAAAATTTTCCTCCAAGTAATTTGAAAATTGCTTGATATGACAACTTTATTTTCTTAGTTATAAGCAAAACATCACATTACTGTGTTAATAGACTTGACATGTTGAATTATCCTATTTTATGTGGGAAAAAACTCATCTAGTTGTTTTGTATTTTCTCATTATGCTTTCAAAGAAATATTTCACATGAGAATGCAATTGATAAATAGAACTTAGTTAAAGTAATGAATCTGAGATTAGAAACACCTAGCAATGCAAGTGATAGAAAATAATGAAATATTCTTTAAAATTATGATGGCAATATTCAAATATTGTATTGTTTCTAGAATCTTCCCAGTCAATGAAGTCTATGGCTGAAAAATGCTCTGCTTGTTGATCACTGGAAATAAAGGAAGTTTTCGATGTTTGAATTTTGGAGGTGGATTTATTTATTGTGTTTTCTCTGTTGCATCACTTTTGGGGAAAAAAAAAGATGCAGATGAGAACAAGAAAAGGACTATATTCTCATGGAGTGGGTATCTTAGCGGGAGAGAAAGAGAAACAATGGATATGATGCTTTGTAGTGCCAGGTACAAATAATTTTTAATAAAAAGAGTAAAGTAACATAGAGTTTTCATCACTCTGAGAAACTGACATTGTACTAATGGGATACATATTAAAAAGCATGAAATTAAAGCAGAGAAAGCATGAAATTAAAGACTGATTAATGAGAATGGGGATTTTCTTTTGCACAACAAGTAGCACACACAGCTTGCCACTCACCACCACATAACTGATTTTCTTTAAGTATTAACCAAATCTTGAGCACTTTTATGTCAAAATTATGTTATACTTCATGAGTTCTTTTATTTTCGAATACTCCCAAATAAAGGGTTTTTTGAACTCCACTTCCTCAAAATGTCTTACACTGAAGATGCTTTCTCATAAAACCTTTAATTCAGAGAAAGTGTAAGATCATTTTGGTATGTGTGCTGCCAAAGTGAGCGCCCAAAAGATCATTTTACAATCAGAGACATTTACCATCAAGGAAATGATGGCCAACCCTGGTTTTGATATAAAGAAAAATGACAAAAGGTAGTTGTGTAATGTCTTTGTCTTCAAACTACATCCTCCAAATTTTTCTGATTGAACATCCTTTTTTCAATACCACATAATTTTATAGGTTGAGGATAAAAACAACAATGACAAATTATCATGCTATCATAATTATAATTTCTGATAAATGACTTAGGTGGCAATAATAGTGTTATTAAGAGAATAACCATTAAAAAAGATGCAGTTCACACTCAATTGAAAGTCAGGTAATTGGGTATAATATATTTTACATATAAACACACACATATCTGTATTTATTTTATATATACATATGTGTGTGTGTGTGTGTGTGTATATATATATATATATAGAGAGAGAGAGAGAGAGAGAGAGAGAGGTTTTGTTTATTTGCTTTTCTCTCATTAACACATCATGAGGCAGGCACTCCATCACTGAAGTTTCACAAGGACTTCATTTTCTTGTCCATCAGGCTTAGCATTACACTCTCATCTTTATGCTTAATCAATGATTGTAATAACTCTGGACATCATATCTTCCCTCTAGGCATGAAGAAGAGGGGAGGCACAGGACAATAAACAGGTCAATTGAGAAACCATTTTCACTACTTAGGCATATAGCAGATTTTCTAGAAACCTTATCTGCTGCAAGTCTGCTTACATTTCATTGGTCAAAGATAGTAAGGAATGCCTTTCATTGTAAGAGAATCTGTTGCAATGTGGATTCTATTGTTCTTTTATAATTAGAGGTATTGCTAACATGAACAAAAAATGAAATTATTTTAAAAGGTGTGAAGAGAAGAAGTGATATTGAACAAGAAAGTAATTATCACGGCCACACACAAAATCAAAGTCCAACTTAAAGGATTACGAGTTATTCTTTTGTCTTCACTCTTACCATTTTTAAAATCAGGTTTCAGTATGATAGTAATGTTTATGGTTGCCTGCAGAAGCAGATAGACTCCCATCCAAAGTTCAGGTTTAGATATCAAGGCTGATGACACCTGAGTATGCAAAAGTACATCACTTATATAATTTAGCAGGTGTGAAATAGCTTGAGAGAGCAAGGAATGAAGATTGGCCTGGCTGTTTACTATAGTTAAGAAGTGGGGCCAGGGTTACTGCTCCTGCTTAGAGGTTTGACTCTCATGCCTGGGCCAAAGGAGGGAACACCCAGCCTTTCATTTGAGTTGGCCCAGATGTGTGGCACCAGGAGAAGAGGAAAGGTTAATGCTGAAGAGGTGTCAGCAGTCAATTATCAAAACAGGGAGCCAGAATTCTCACTGCAAAAATGAAACCAATTTTAAGTACATTCAAGCCTCCTCTGGACGGTGTCATTTGATTGGCAATCCCATCCAATGTTGCCAAGACACCTAACATACTACTCCCATGAAGTTTCAAAGGGTTTCTGAATATTTTGCCATCCTTCAGATAGAGATGCCTCCAAGTACATATCATTTTTTTCTTTGTTGTTCCTTCTAAAGTATTTACTGCTAATTTAATGAACAGGATTTTATAGTGAACCAAAAGAGTAAGCTCCATGTTACCAAACTTAGGTTGGAGAATAAAAGAGAATAAGTGATTTCTTCAAAAACATGCCAAATTGTAAAGACCATTGATGCTAGGAAGAAACTGCATCAACTAACGAGCAAAATAATCAGTTAACATCATAATGACAGGATCGGATTCACACATAACTATATTAACCTTAAATGTAAATGGGCTAAATGCCCAATTAAAAGACGTAGACTGGCAAATTTGATAAAGAGTCAAGACCCATCAGTGTGCTGTATTCAGGAGACCCATCTCACGTGCAGTGACACACACAGGCTCAAAATAAAGGGATGGAGAAAGATCTACCAAGCAAATGGGAAACAAAAAAAAGCAGGGGTTGCAATCCTAGTCTCTGAAAAAACAGACTTTAAACCAACAAGGATCAAAAGAAACAAAGAAGGCCATTATATAATGATAAAGGGATCAATTCAATAACTAGAGCTAACTGTACTAAATATGTATCCACCCAATATAGGAGCACCCAGATTCATAAAGCAAGCCCTTAGAAACCTACAAAGAGACTTACACTGCCACACAATAATAATGGGAGATTTTAACACCCCACTGTCAACATTAGACAGACCCACAAGAGAGAAAGTTAACAAAGATATCCAGGAATTGAACTCAGCTCTGCACTAAGCAGACCTAACAGACATCTACAGAACTCTCCACCCCAAATCAACAGAATATACATTCTTCAAAGCACTACGTAGTGCTTATTCCAAAATTGACCACATAGTTGGAAGTAAAGCACTCCTCAGCAAATGTACAAGAACAGAAATTATAACAGACTGTCTCTCAGACCACAGCACAATCAAACTAGAACTCAGGATTAACTAACTCACTCAAAACTGCTCAACTGCATGGAAACTGAACAACCTGCTCCTGAATGACTACTGGGTACATAACGAAATGAAGGCAGAAATAAAGATGTTCTTTGAAACCAATGAGAACAAAGACACAACATACCAGAATCTCTGGGACACATTTATAGCAGTGTGTAGAGGGAAATTTATAGTACTAAATGCCCACGAGAGAAGCAGGAAAGATCTAAAATTGGCACCCTAACATCACAATTGAAAGAACTAGAGAAGCAAGAGCAAACACATTCAAAAGCCAGCAGAAGGCAAGAAATAATAAGATCAGAGCAGAACTGAAGAAGATAGAGACACAAAAAAATCCTTCAAAAAAATCAATGAATCCAGGAGCTGGTTTTTTGAAAAGATCAACAAAATTGATAGACAGCTAGCAGGATTAATAAAGAAGAAAAGAGAGAAGAATTAAATAGATGCAATAAAAAATGATAAAGGGGATATCACCACTGATCACACAGAAATACAAACTACAATCAGAGAATATTATAAGCACCTCTATGCAAATAAACTAGAAAATTTAGAAGAAGAAATGGATAAATTCCTGGACACATACACCCTCCCAAGGCTAAACCAGGAGGAAGTTGAATCGCTGAATTGACCAATAACAGTCTCTGAATTTGAGGCAATAATTAATAGCCTACTAACAAAAAAAAAGTCCAGTACCAGACAAATACACAGTCAAATTCTACCAGAGGTACAAAGAGGAGATGGTACCATTCCTTCTGAAACTATTCCAATCAATAGAAAAAGAAGGAATCCTCCCTAACTCATTGTATGAGGTCAGCATCATTCTGATACCAAAGCCTGCCAGACCAATACCCCTGATTAACATCAATGCAAAAATCCTCAATAAAAGACTGGCAAACTGAATCCAGCAGCACATCAAAAAGCTTATCCACCACGATCAAGTTGGCTTCATCCCTGGGATGCAAGGCTGGTTCAACATATGCAAATCAATAAATGTAACCCATCATATAAACAGAATCAAAGACAAAAACCACATGATTATCTCAATAGATGCAGAAAAGGCCTTCAATAAAATTCAACAGCACTTCATGCTAAAAACTTTCAATATGCTATGCATTGATGGGACATATCTCAAAATAATAAGAGGTATTTATGACAAACCACAGCCAATATCAAACCAAATGGGCAAAAACTGGAAGCATTCCCTTTGAAAACTGGCACAAGACAGGGATGCCCTCTCTCACCACTCCTATTCAACATAGTGTTGGAAGTTCTGGGTAGGACAATCAGGTAGGAGAAAGAAATAAAGTGTATTCGATTAGGAAAAGATGAAGTCAAATTGTCCCTGTTTGCAGATGACATGATTACATATTTAGAAAACCCCATGATCTCAGCCCAAAACCTCCTTAAGCTGATAAGCAACTTCAGCAGTCTCAGGATACAAAATCAACGTGCAAAAATCACAAGCATTCCTATACACCAAAGACAGACAAACAGAGAGCCAAATCATGAGTGAACTCCCATTCACAATTGCCTCAAAGAGAATAAAATACGTAAGAATCCAACTTACAAGGGATGTGAAGTACCTCTTCAAGGAGGACTACAAACCACTGCTCAGTGAAATAAAAGAGGACACAAACAAATGGAAGAACATTCCATGCTCATGGATAGGAAGAATCCATATCGTGAAAATGGCCATATTGCCCAAGGTAATTTATAGATTCAATGCCATCCCCATCAAGATACCAAAGACTTTCTTCACAGAACTGGAAAAAACTATTTTAAAGTTCATATGGAACTAAAAAAGAGCCCACATTGCCAAGACAATCCTAAGCCAAAAGAACAAAGCTGGGGGCATCACGCTACCTAACTTCAAACTGTACTACAATGCTACAGTAACCAAAACAGCATGGTACTGGTACCAAAACAGAGATATAGACCAATGGAACAGAACAGAGCCCTCAGAAATAATACTACACATCTACAACCATCTGATCTTTGACAAACCTGACAAAAACAAGAAATAGGGAAAGGATTCCCTATTCAATAAATGGTGTTGGGAAAACTGGCTAGGCATATGTAGAAAGCTGAAACTGGATGCTTTCCTTACACCTTACACAAAAATTAATTCAAGATGGATTAAACACTTAAATGTTAGCTCTAAAACCACAAAATCCCTGGAAGAAAACCTAGGCAATATCATTCAGGACATAGGCATGGGCAAGGACTTCATGACTAAGACACCAAAAGCAATGGCAACAAAAGCCAAAATTGACAAATGGGATCTA
This sequence comes from Macaca thibetana thibetana, assembly GCF_024542745.1. NCBI lineage: Eukaryota > Metazoa > Chordata > Mammalia > Primates > Cercopithecidae > Macaca > Macaca thibetana. The sequence continues at coordinate 66,759,450 of NC_065584.1, forward strand.
ATTAAACTAAAGAGCTTCTGCACAGCAAAAGAAACTACCATCAGAGTGAACAGGCAACCTACAGAATGGGAGAAAATTTTTACAATCTACCCGTCTGACAAAGGGCTAACATCCAGAATCTACAAAGAACTTAAACATATTTACAAGAAAAAGTCAAACAACCCCATCAAAAGGTGGGAAAAGGATATGAACAGACACTTCTCAAAAGAAGACATTTATGCAGCCAACAGACACTTGAAAAAATGGTCATCATCAGTGGCCATCAGAGAAATGCAAATCAAAACCACAATGAGATACCATCTCACACCAGTTAGAATGGTGATCATTAAAAAGTCAGGAAACAACAGGTGCTAGAGAGGATGTGGAGAAATAGGAACACTTTTACACTGTTGGTGGGACTGTAAACTAGTTCAACCATTGTGGAAGATAGTGTGGCGATTCCTCAAGGATCTAGAACTAGAAATACAATTTGATCCAGCCATCCCATTACTGGGTATATACCCAAAGGATTATAAATCATGCTGCTATAAAGACACATGCATACGTATGATTATTGTGGCATATTCACAATAGGAAAGAGTTGGAACCAACCCAAATGTCCATCAATGATAGACTGGATTAAGAAAGTGTGGCACATGTACACCATGGAATACTATGCAGCCATAAAAAGGGATGGGTTCATGTCCTTTGTAGGGTCATGGATGAAGCCGGAAACTATCATTCTGAGCAAACTATCCACAGAAAACCAAATACTACATGTTCTCACTCATAGGTGGGAATTGAACAATGAGATCACTTGGACACAGGGTGGGGAACATCACACACTGGGGCCTGTCATGGGGTGGGGGGCGTGGGGAGGTATAGCATTAGGAAATATACCTAATGTAAATGACGAGTTAACAGATGCAGCACACCAACATGACACATGTGTACATATGAAACAAACCTGCATATTGTGTACATGTACCCTAGAATTTAAAGTATAATAAAAAAAAAAAAAGAAAGAAAAAAAAGAAAACAAACTTGGGGAAATTTTAAATATTATTTTTATAGAGTCTCCCAATATTTTTTCAGTTTAAAATCTGGTTTGATAATACCAAAGACCTTATAATCATCTACTTAACTTGCATTTATTATACGATAAGAAATGAAATGTTTCTAATCAGAGAAAAAAGAGAATAAGTGATTTATTTGTCAGTTTGGAATCTTGGTGCTTTGTTAGCTTTTCCTTTTAGTTCTTCCATCTTTGCTTCCTCATTTCTTATTTGGCCATGATAAAATATTCCCTGTTGAACTTATTTTGAATAGATTTGTTGAGCTGTAATTTAGGTATCATAAAATTTACTCATTTTACATTGGAATGTACAATTCAATGACTTTTAGTGATACAGCTTGAATATTTGTCCCTGCCAAATCTCATGTTGAAATGTAATCCCCAATGTTGAAGGTTGGGCTTGTTGAGCAGGTGATTAGCTCATACTATGGATACTTCATGGCTTTATGCTGTCCTCAATATCATGAAGGATCCGTGTCATGTAAGACCTGATTGTTTAAAGGTGCAGGGTAACTCCCCAACCCTCATTCCTGCTCTCTTCCTGTGAGAGACATCTACTTCCTCTTTGACTTCTGCCGTGATTGCAATCTTCCTATGGCCTTCCCAGAGGCTGAGCAGAGGCCAATGTCATACTTCCTGCATAGCTGGAAGAACTGAGAGTCAATTAAACTTCTTTAAATTATAAATTACCTAGCTTCAGGCTTTTCTTTATAGAAATGCAAGAACAGCCTAGTACATTTAATAAATTTACAGAGTTGTGAAACCACCACCAGAAATATATGTAATATTTGGAATCTGGTTTCCTTTACTTGGCATATTGCTTTGGAGATTCATCCACGGTGTGGCATCATCAACACTTCATTTCCTTCTTACTACTGAATAGTATTCCATTGTACAGATATGCCACTGTTTGATTATCCATTAACCAATTTTGAATATCCGAATTGGTTCTACTTTTTCAATGTCATAATATTCAAATAATCCTAGTATAAACATTCACATCCAAGTCGTTTTGTGAAGATATATTTCTATTTTCTTTGGATAGATAAACTGGAATCAAAATTGTGGGATTATATAGTACATTTTTATTTAACTTATTTACAAAAACAAGAAAACAAGAAACCTTCCTTTCAGTTTTTCAAAATGGATGCACCATTTTATATTCCCATAAAAAAGTGAGAAGATTCCAGTTTATGTCCTCACCAACACTTGTTATTTTTAGTCTTTTTTGTTTATAGCCATTCTACTGGGTGTGTAGAGGTATATCATTGTTATTTAATCTGTATATCTAAACTAAGGATGCTAAGCTTCTTTTGTCTTTGTTCTATTTAATTGGATATTTGAAACTTCATTTAGATCATTTCTATCATGGCTATTTGTTGGTTCTCACTCTCTTTTCATACATACATGTACATATACACACCCACATGTATATATGTGTATGCATACACACACACACACATACATACCTTACTTGATTTCTAATTCATTACTGATAAACTGTCATGAACTGTGGATGTTTACCTTCTGTAATTCAATTATCTTCTCACGAAAACATTCTGCTCTTTCCCTGCATTTTGATATGGCAAATTCTTCAGATCCATTAGATATCAGTGGCAATGTTTTGAAGTAGCAACTACAAAGTTATAAAAGTTATACTTTTAGAAGTTAGATTGTTATACAAACCCTTCATCTTCTTTTAAAATGTGGTTATACATTATAATGCTGTTTTTCCCCTTAATGCTTATAATGTATACATTATTTAGTGCACAGGTGTCGATTTAATAGCTGTGAAAGAAAAATACAATTCTCAGGAAATTTTACTTTTGATTAGATTTCATGTAACAGAGAATTATTACTTCCTAATCAGATTTAGTTGCTTAAAATCAAGTAAAGACCTCTAAAAATTTACAACAAGTGGTCGAGTGGTTATTTTTTAAGTTTTAGATTTTTTTTTTTTATTTCTTAAATTTTAGTAAAAACCCTGGTACTGAATGTATTTGTCATTCCTAAATGGGAACTATGTTAACTGTTTCTCAATATATCTTGTATTGATCACTTGGGAACTCTAACAAGGGACTATGATCAATGGAGAGAAGAGGAGTGGGTCCGGCAGCTAATTGTGTGTGCCTGTGCCTGGGGGCATGCTCTCCTCTACTGGTAGATGATGATAGTGTGCTCATTATTTTCCCAAATTACAAATGAACTTCCTACTTTTTTCTCATTTTCTATAAAACACCATGCAAAATGTCAATTAGAGCCAATATTAAAAGTAACGAATTCCCTAGAGAAAGCCAAAGGAAGAAAACACATAATTGAATGAAAGAATAAAGCAAAATGCTTTTATTAGCCACAGTCAGACAGAATATGTGTAAATCCCAAACGCCGGTCTTGGATTTAAAATGTCCTTATGTCTAATACAAACAAAAGAACCTATTTCTGAGGACTCCCAAATGTACCATCACGTAGTTAAATCAAAACATTTTTTCCAATGGCATTCCATTAACTTGCTTTGTTGGAGATAAAGGTTCTCACCAAAGTTTCCTATGCCGAATAAATGATGTTTTCTCTCCAATTAAAAAGAAGTCTGATGGGATTTTATTTTAGCTCTCTGTTGGAGGTCAAATCTCTATATGAATCTCAAGATTATACAAAATAAAATTAGGGACATACTCCTTTTGATACAGCCTAAAGGAACAGACACAATATATAGTATTAATTTTGAGAACAGTAAATTAGAAATGAAATGTATAGGAAACTGGAATGACCTGTTCATGGTCACACTGTACTAAATTATTCTGAGATTCTTGTTAAAAGGGTTTTAAATCCAAATCCTAGTTTGCTTCCCTCCTGTTTCTGTTCCCGTTTTTATCAGAGACATTGTCTGTCTTGTACTCACACATGGAAGCCAAGGGACACTGCCCCCACCATAACTGGCTAACTCTATGGCCTAATACATGGTTTCTGTGAATCCAAGCAGACATGTCACTCTTCAGGGGCATTGAAGAGAGACAGTGAAGCCTATGTCATGAGATTTGGCCTCTATTTTGGAATCTGTCTCTCTTTACCAGTATAGTATCAACAGATTACCTGAATTAATTAAATTTCTTAATGTTAACTTTTTAAAATGTTTCACTCTTAGATATACACAGTGTTGGCAATAAACACATGACTCAGTTGGCAACATTATAGACAAATGGTATTTTAATGCAAATTTTTTTAGAGAGTATGAATTTACATATCAATATATGGGGTAGCTTAGAACCAACATTTAAAATTGAGGATGTTTATTCTCTTGGCCCAGCAATTCTATCTCAAGTATGTAAATTTGAGAAACATTTCCAACTATACATGAGATATCCTAGATGTTAATTCCATCATTTAGTATCAAAAAAATTACCATCTAAATGTCCATCAAGAATAAATGTGTAGGCTGGGCATGGTGGCTTACACCTATAATCATAGCACTTTGGGAGGCTGAGGTGGGTGGATCACTTGAGGTCAGGAGTTCCAGCCTGGCTGACATGGTGAAACCCTGTCTCTACTAAAAATACAAAAATTAGCTGGGCATGGTGGCATAGACCTGCAATCCCAGCTACTCGGTAGGCTGAGACAGGAGAATCACTTGAACCCTGGAGGTTGAGGTTTCAGTGAGTCAAGATGGCGCCATTGCACTCCAGCCTGAGTGACAAGAGCAAAACTCCAACTCAAAAAAGACAAAAAAAAAAAAAAAGTGTAGATTAAACATGGTAAAACATGCAATCTAAAAAAAAGCATATGTAAAAGAATGTTGTCTCTACATGTTTTAATCTGTATATTCTATAAAGAAAAGTTGGTAAAGAAAAGGTAAACTCCTGAGCAGTATTAAAGTAAGATAGCATTTATTTGAAAACATATAGAAAATTATACAAAAATAATGTCTATAATTTTCAAGATATGTTTAATATGTGTAAAAGTTCAAAACTCAATCAAAATTGATACAAAAATTCGTGATCATTTTTTGGAAGGGAAGTGACTAGGGTGTGTGATGATTATGGAGCAATTTAATTTCAGTAATAATATACAAATGTTATAAGGGAGAATATAGCTATCTATTACTTGTAAAATTAAAATTTAATAAATTGATTATTAAAATTTAATATTCATTAAAATTTATGAATGACTTCAATAGAAATTGATAAGCAAATATTATGTCTGTTATATATTCACAGATTCATAATAAAAATTATGATATATTTCCTCCAGTGAAAATAGTTTTAACAAGGGAACTACTTTTGCCACATTTTAATACCAGAGGTAAACAATATATTGTTAATCATTGACCATGTGAGTTAATCTACTGCCACTGTAAAACATCTATGAAATCAAAATACTTTTAGCTATCTATGAAGAAACTGCACCTCTCAAATTAAGTGCAATCACTAAAGTGTTAGCATATTTTACAATTATCATTAAACAGTGATGTGGCATGTATAACATGCTTACTCTTTTTCTAAACCATCTATATTATAATTAACTTATCATATTATATAGTTCACAGTTATGATTACAAAGTTACATGCTGCTGTATCACTATAATTGAGAGCATCTCCAAGAAAGAATCACATGAATCTTCCCAGAGTTTTGATCCCAGAAATTCTAACACAAAAATTATTTCTATTTAACCATTACATAGATTATTTTACCAACATTTAATATTAAAAGCCATTTGTAAGTTAGTGAGGGATGGTTTTAATGTGTTTGGGTCCCTGACAAAATCCTGAAGAGAGTTCAGAAGTTTGAGAGTGGAAGGCGAACCATAGTGGGGACTCCGAAGGCAAAGGTGAAAAAGAAATAAGGTGTGTGTGGTACTGGGGCTGAGGATGGGAGGAGAGAGAGGAGGAGGGTAAAAGAATGCGGGTGGGCTTTGAGGGAGGATGATCAGCATCATATATATTCTGTTGCAGAGTCATTCTCTTAGTCTAGAGCCATAAATAACAATTTAGTATATATACATTTAAAATACAGTTTATTTTTCTAAGGTAATAAATGAATTTCCTTCTGAGAAGCACTTAGAATATTAATGCTTCTGTTTGATTCGTTTTGAATTGAATATATTTTTGCATGCCTTTAGAAGTATACAATATTCCACAGTACAACCCAGTAAAAATGTGTCAACAAAAAGTCACTTTAATCAATATGGTCACTCCATATAATATTTTGACATGTATATAAATGCTATTGAAACATTAAAGTAACAGAGTAACTCATAGTCCTAAAAACATAAATCTGGAGAGTAGTATGTAGAAGTTTTAACTTTTTAGTCTATATAATTACGTGGTTTATTTTTCATTTTATTCATATTATGATAAAATGTGGGCTTGTTATTCTAGGAGATATCTGATCCATTGGAGACCTGACGAGCCTAAGGAGGGAGAGGGTTAGATGTTAGAGACTACAACTATAAGTTAGAGTGACAGAGAACTTCTAATTGTCCACTCGCTTTTTTTCCTTCATTGCTTGCATGGATCAGCGTTTGCATCTTTGCTTCTCAAAAGCAGCAGATGCCAGCTAATGCAGCACAGGGCAGTGTGGTAATATCATGACTATAATGACCTCCTTGGCAGGGGGAGCAGAAAACAACCAGTAATGACAGGTTATCTGACCTGGTGTTGTCAACTCTCCTCCACATCACTTTTTAAGCAGCATAATTCAGTGTGAGACAATCTTTTGTACAAAGCAGTTCTTAGAGTATGTATAAAGTGAAGTAGGTGCTCTGACGGAAAACTGAGTGTTGGCTTTATAGGGTTGAATTTCTCTTTGACATACCACAAACTCACTAACCTCAGGGATGGCTCCTTTCAGTGAATTATGCTCTGAAAAATATGGGTACTTACTTTGATTAAAATGACTATTGACAAAATCTTAGGATTCTTAGATATAACAAAATCCAGAACCACACTGCTATGAGACCTAGTAGTTGATAGCACAATAGGGTGACTATGGTCAATGATAACTTAACTGTACATTTTGAGATAACTTGAAGAATATAAGTGACTTGTTTGTAACTCAAAGGATAAATGCTTGAGTGGATGGATACCCCATTCTCCACGACGTGCTTATTTCACATTGCATGCCTGTGTCAAAATATCTCATGTACCCCATACATACACCTATTATGTCCCAGCCAAAATTGAAAGTAAAAATTTAAACAAGAAATACATTGCTTATGAGAGAAACACTGAAGATAACAACAAATAGAATATTCATTATTTTTGTCAATTTCTGGTTTGTTTTTCATTTCTTTGGTTGATGATGTAAGGAGCAGAAAATGATACCATGAACCAACATCAAGATATCTAAAATACCAATATTTATATCTGACAAATCCAGACTTGGTATGAAAAACAATAGACACAAAGAGGAGGCTACAATTGGTATAAATAACATATTTATATATTAATTAATGTCTTAAAATAAATTGGTAGGCATCAATTTATGTATTTCTTACATAAATACAGAGGTGTGAAATAACGTTTGACCACAAATAATATAGAATACACCATTTTATTAGCATATGAGATGGTGGTTTTGATATATTAACTTAGGCTACAAGTCTCCAGTTATTCAATTAAACATTAATAAGGGTGTTGCTGTAGAGGTATTGTGTGTATGTGATTTAAATTCATAATAAATTGGAATTATGCTAGATAAGCTGGGTAGGCCTGATACAATTAGTTGAAAACAGAGATGAGGATTTTCTGAAGAAGAAATGCTCCATGTACACAGCAGCTTCAGCTCTTGCCTGTGGTTCCAGGGTGCCCTACCTAGTGGCCTGCCCTAGGGATTGCAGACTTGCCTAGCCAAACTCCATGACTGCATAAGTCAAAGCCTTACACTAATTCTGTTAATAACTATCTTCTACCAGGACCACTTCTTTGGTTGACACTTGATATGCCATGCGTGTGTTAATAATTAGTGAGCATTAATAAAAATGAAACTAGACCACAATCCAAAGAACCTGTATCAGAAAAAAACATTATCCTCTAACACTAACACACTCTAATCAGAAATAAATAACATCAGGTGGTTAAAACTCACATATAATTGTAAATTAAAATCTATACCATGAAGAAATACTAATAACATTGTGAAACATAAAGAAAAATGAGTGAAAAAATGAAAGCTAATAAAAATAAAAGGAAAGAGAAAAATAACTACAAATAATATATATTAGAAATTTGAACAACAATTTTGAACAGCTATATTTACAAACAAAACCTTGTTGGCTTGATTAATATCTGGAGATATTACCATCTCCTAATCATAATGGGAGTCAAATTGTTTTAAAAATCATTTCTATCAGAAAGTTGAACACTTTATTTGTCCTGAGAGATCTTTTGTGCGCCTCTCATAGCATACAATACTGACATAATCTGTGCCCATTCTGAGAGATTCATCTTATTCTTTTTATCCACCCTTTATGACACCAATCCTGCAAACTTGTTCGTACCTACTCCTTGCTTATACTGCCAAATTCTTTGACAGTATATGTGAATCAGAGAATATCTGCCCCTTTGACCCTGTCTCCATCTAGGCACACTGGAAAACAGATGCATGGTTAAGAGTGTTCCTCTGGGAGAGTGAAGAAGAGGGCGTGGGAGGGGATGTAGATGGAAAAGGACAAATGTTCTCTTTTTCCCCTATCTTTCAAGGCCAAGGCCAACTGAAAGCATACTCTTATGCTGAAAAGGACCCCTTCTTGGTGCCAGTATATAGCACAAAACCATCTGTAAACAAAAGCAAGGTTTTTCTTCCTCCACTAATTGGACACAGGGTATTTCTAAATTATATTCTTAAGATGTAGGTATGAGTGAAAGGAGAATACAAGCAATAGAAATAGATGCTTTGAGAATTTGACCTGTCTGTTCATGATTCTTATGACATTCAGTACCATTTGATAATGTAGAACTGCTGTATGCTAAACATTTTGTTAAGAGAATCAGAAAATGCCTAATTTGCAATGGGCGGTTTAGCCTCCATTGTCACTTGGTATTCCAAGGTCAAGCCATTCACTTCTCTATCAAGGCCCATTGGCAAAGGAGAGTGTTTGCTTGCAGAAGATTACATGATTCCTCTACAAATCCCTAAATGTCATAAACCAAGGGTGAGCAAAGATTTTCTATAAAGAGACAGATAGTAAAGTTTTTGGACTTTGAAGACTGTATGGTTTCTGACACAACTACCCAACTCTACCATTGTAATAAAAAAGTAGACATAGACAATATAGAATCAAATGAGTGTGTTCAAATACTAATCTGTGTGCCCAAACAGATGATGAGCTGGACTTTGCCAGAGGTTGGAATTTTTCAACCACTGCCATAGACACTTAAAACACATTTGTAACAACTGTGTCACGATTTCCACATAGAAGACAGCTGTGCTGAACTCTAAACTTGCTATACAGTGTTCCCCTTCACGTGATCTTTCAAAACTGCAAGTCTTATAGGCTACTTGGCAGCTAACTTTTTAAAGCCTACGTAAATATGTACCTATTTACTTTAAAAAATCCAAATTTCCACAAGACATTGGGATTTGTATTGGCTATAGATGGTATAAAGTTTTGCTTGCAGACTACCGAATCTCTGGTAACTTCACCAAGGAAGCTGATCTTTGAATTTTTATTAAGGTTTTTCACCCAGCATTTATTCCTATGACTTACTAAGTTCTTCTAGGATAGCTGATACTTTCAGCTCATCAATTCTAATAAATATTATGTTTTCTGAGGAACAACATAGTGTTCTGTGCCACAATGGCAATGCCCTTTTTGACTAACATCTGGCAAAACCCAAAATAGTTTAATTATCTTCAAGAAAACACTAAGAAGATATATTCTTGTAAAAGCATACCTTTTACTCTCATGGGAAATAAAACTGATTCTAGTTTTACTGGTCAACAGATATGGTAGTTAATTTTATATATCAATTTGAGGAACTGGGTACCCAGATATTTGATTAAACATTATTTCTTAGTTTGTCTGTGAAGACATTTCTGGGTAAGATTAGCATTTGACTGGACAGACGGAGTAAAGAAATTGCCTTCCCCAGTGTGTGTGGGAATGACTCAATCCACTGAAGGCTGGCCAGAAATGAATAAAAAGTAAGGGAGAATTTGCTCTATCTTATGCCTGACTGAGCTAGATTATCTACTTTCTCATGCCCTGAGACTGGGTCTTACCCTATTGACTTTCCTGGTTCTCAGGCCTTTCAACTCAAAATTATCTGCACCACTAGCTTCCCTAGGACTCCAACTTGCCAGCTGAAGACTGTGGGGCTGTTCACCCTTCATTATCACGTGTTCCAATTCTGTGTGCGTGTGCATCTGTGTGTGTCTAATAACCTATTGATTATGTTTCTCTGCACAAGTCTAATAGAATACATATAGGATAAAATTATTTTCTAGAAAAAAATGGTTGCATATCAAATTCCATGGGTGATATTTTTTCAGGTGAGAGGTAATGTCTTGAATAGCAGTTGTAAGGTTAAAGTATGATAACTTGTGCACATTCAAAACTTAATCAAGTGAGATAAATAAGAAAGTGATAAGATTCCTCATTTCTTTATCTTTGAACTTAATGGATGATGGCAGTTCTTTGAAATTTCTCTAAAATGAAATTTTGCCTTTGGTTTACAATTTTGAAAGGAGGGTAAAGTTCCACAGGTTAATAATGAGCCTTTCTCACCAAAGAATCATCCATCAGTTGGGGAGCCAATGTGTGGATGATGCAAATTTTACACACGAAAATAAAGCATAGTTCCAAAATAACATAATTTTTAAAAGGAAATTAACAACAATTTACAAAATAAAATATTGTTTTAAAGTATGTTTTATCATTGGGATGCAAGAGTGATTTAATATCAGGAATTTGTAAGTGAAATCACTCCACTAGCAGATTTAAGAGAAAAATTTCAAGTGATGTATAAAAAGCATTAGATAAATTGTTTTACTAGACTAAAAATAAAAAGAAACTTATTTAAAAAACTTATAGCAAAATATTTTATAAGAGAGAAATGCATTTCCCTGTCTAATTTAGAGTAGTATCATGAGCTACGAAAGATCTTGAATTTCGGTCTACTTACAAAGCAACGTTTAACCTGGCACAGTTTCATGGAAACTGATTAAAAAAAAAAATGAGATTCTTAGATCAGATACAGGGAACTGTACTAGTTGTAGTACAGCAAACACTATGAGCATTAGCATTTTGTGTCATTTATCCTTTTACCCAAGTTCTACCGGGGCAACTGACTGGGCCTTGATGGAAGTTTCCACATGCAATGGGCTATGTTATAGGGAAAGAAACCTGAAATTAGGAAGCCAAGGTTTTTATAATATTCAGTAACTATGTTTGTACTTTACTGCAGCATGAGATGACATCTGTAGTATCCAAGACAATAAGAATGTCTGCCCTTTACTTTGGAGGAACATACGATCTCTATATTCTATGGCCGTATGCAAGGAAACTCAACTTTTGCTCCCCAAAGAATCACTACCTCTAATTTCCAATGCTGTTTGCATTACAAACATTCTTTAAAAATAGTTATAAATAAAACAATCACAGTCCCTTCATAAGGCATTCAGAAATGAGAGACTTATAGAGAATGGTCTTTCATCAATATCCACTCCTTGGTCCTACACTGCCTCGGCCTCTGGCTAATTTTCCTGTAAGTACTTCATTCTGCTGGCTACTCTGATTAATCTCACTAACAGAAACTGAAAACAAATCTATTCAATTTGTCTCATATGGCATCTAATTAAGGCTACTATTAGACTCCAAACAGCAGAAAGAGGCCAATGTGCAGTATTGAACTCAACCATATCTCCAGGGTTCTGGACGCAAGCAGCTGAGGGGAACCCTTAGGGCATTCCTCCTTAATTTTTTAATTGATCTTTCCACTTGCTCTGATGCATTAATTTCATTAGCTATTGCACAGACACTGTCTTGACTCCAAAGTTGTAAGTCCAGGACAATTTTATCATCCATAATAATCTTGGTCAGCGAGCAGAGGCTGACCTGAATGCCTTCTGGGGCTGAGTTGGTTTTATTGATCATTTCAGCTAATGTCAGGGATAAATTTCAAACCACTTTTTCTAATGGGACCATTCCCATTTAGGTCATTTATTAACTCCCCTGCATAAACAAAGGTAATCTCATTTTGGAGACATTTTTTGGCCTACATCTGAGAACTGCATAATCTAAAATGAAGTTTCCTTCTGTAGTTGAAAGTCTTTTGTGATTATTCATATGGTATAAGACACCAAGATTTTTGAAAGAAAGGCACATTGCAAGTTAATGCTTGGCTTTCACACAAAAAGCAAAGTTCCTGAGAGTTCATAGGTGACCCTGGAAAGAAAATACAATTTACAATTGTGTTCTCCCTGAATGACTTATAGCAATCACAGGTTAATGGTCCCCCAAGAATGGCCTGCTGGCCACTGGTTGGCCAGATCTAGTTCTTGTTTTTAAAGTAACTACCCAAGTACACTCGGTCCAACCTGCCTTGTTTATTCATACCACCATCTAGGTGGCATTCATCTGCCTCATGAAATTATTGAGCAGTGGCTATGGGATATGGTACAGGAGAAACATCCAGAGGTGTTGAAATACATTTTTTTTCTCAGTAATTTGGAGCTTCCTTGTCTCAGCAGACACTAGTAAATTGCCTCTTCAGTGGTGATGGAGGGCATAGTCAGCATTGTGAGGACAATGACTTCTCCTTTGCCTGTATAAGGGAGAAAGAGAAATAACCGAAGTTATCATTGGTCATTTTGTTTTAATGCTTCTCTGTCTATCCAACCTTAGTAGCCTACAGTACTGTGAAGAATCTTTATACTCCTACCACCAGTACCACTAGTTGGGTGATGACATACAGTATTGGATTCATGTCCTCCGTCTGGGTCCATTGTGTTGCCCATACAACTTCAGAGCAGGGAAATTGGCATATTTCCACTAGTGTTTCTGCTGTTGTGTTATGAGTAATAGTGTCTTGCTCTTATTTGTTGTGTCTCAGTTCATCTACTACTTGCTATATAGAGCTTTAAGTTCCTCCCATGTACAATGAGAAACAGAGAGAGAGGGAAGGATTAAGAGCAAGAAGGAAAGGGTAAAAATAGAAAAAACCAATAGAAACTATACAGTTCTTATGATGAAATACAAGTTTATGTGATATAGCACATAACATTTTCAGTCTTTTGCAGTTAGTAGAAGACTATCCTACTAAATGTCATAGTGAACATCTGGAAGCTTTCATTTTGACATACGAATTTCTTCTGTATTGATCAATATGCATATAAATGGTTTATTTGTCCCACCTACTTAATTCGGGGAAGCCTGTTATTTTTATTTCTAGTTGCTTCCAAATCTTCAAATCTTGGATTTGTCAAAACAACACTGTATTTCCAAAAATTTAACAGATCTATGCTTAAGGAACTTGCCCAGCTGAGAAATTAAAATAAAAAAATTAATACTTAACCAATAATTTACCCTTCAGACCATATTTTTTTGTCCCTCCCAGACCATATTAATTCATTTGGTCCCTGATGTGTGTCAGAATCAAGGCTTTATCAGAGGATTGTCTCAATGCCCAAACAATCTAGGCAAGAAAGGAAGTTTAGAGTCAGTTACGCTAATGGTGACATGACATGCAACAATGGCATGCATACAACCTGAACCTAACAATTTCATTATTTCTTTTGTTTCAGGCAATATTTTATCCATTATTAAGCCATATATATTTCGCAAATTGCTTTAGAGTAGGTAAATTGTCTATTGTGGGAACAGAATTTAGTGATGTCTTTTGTAATATTGGGGAAAATCTCAAGCTGACATGGAAGGCAGCAATGCTTTTATGTTTAACCAAAATATAAACATAACTCTGCACTAAAAAACATAAATATTTTCCCTGATATTAAATATAGAGTAGACACAATTAATATGCATTAAATATATACATAAATGTATACATACATTAAATAATATACATAAATATATGTTAAATATAGAGTAGAAAGAATTCTCACAGAGTACAGCGTTTGAAGTTTGATAAAAATGAATACTCTAAAATAAGAAACTTGAAGAAACTTCAATTTACTTTCCAACGTTTCAAGGAAACACTCTCAGTTAAGAATATATATTGTAGCTGGCTGGAAGCTTGCCTCATTGATTGCTGTAGGTTCCTGCGAGAAAAACACTCGGGTTGGTGACAGTAGTGTCAGGCTCCAAGTGGGGGCTTATGAAAACTTTTCTCCTTCCCCAAACATCATTTGAATACCAGAATAAGTCTGACCTTTATGGTTACAAAGTTTGCTTTTGCAGGTGTATAGTGATGAATGGCACGTCGGTTTGCAGAGCCAGACATCTATGAAGTGTGCCAAAACTTACTATCATAGTCATTTAAAGACTTGATGTCAAGAACCTAAGTCACCCTGAAGCTAGATAAGAACAAAAGTGTTTAATACGATGAGAGGAATGTTCAAGTATTTATTATTCCTTTTCGTAATTTAGGTAAATTGAAAATAATTAAATTTCTCTTCATCAAGGATTTTGGGAATTCATTTTCATTGTCTATGAAAGAAGAGAATGGATAATCTTTAAGATCTACTCCTGCTATAAAATCTAAACATATGTATGACTCAGATGACTTAACGCTATTATTATGGAATTATTTTACTGTATTACAATACAGTTTTTTTTAGAGGTTCTTAAAATGAATAAAATAATTTTACCAATTTTTGGTAACACTTACTGGGTACTTATTGCATACTGTCTTCTACCTAGACACATTATTATTTATTATATTAATAAATATCCAGTAGAATATTCCCATTCTCATTTTATAGATTAGGGACCTAAAACTGAGAGACATAAAAAAAATTTTGCTATGACATTGCTATTATGTGCTGAATCTGAGCCATTGTTTGATTCCAGACTCCCTGGATATTAACTAGTATGCATACAATTCTCTTGCTAAATGAACTCTGTTGCTGTGCTTTTAAAATAACTTAATCTATTTTTGTAATTTTCTGTTTTTAACCTACTATATTGAAGATTAATGCATTTAAGTATACATACACATGTGTAGATAAACACATATACATACATATATACACACATAGTCACAGATATGCATACATATACATATGTGTCACATAGTCACACATATGTAAAACACATATGTGTGTGTCCATATACGTTGATGTTTACATACATATGTACACACATACATACATTTACAATTGTGTATAAATTCATTCATTCTATTTAGTTTAGGAAAAGTAGGTAGCTGCTTGCTTATGAGACTCTTAGGCTAAATAAACTTTATTTTTAAGCTCTAAAATGTATAATCAGAGTATGAAGTTAAAACAAGCAGAACAAATGGCAACTGAGAAGACATTTGTACTTATATCTTCACAACTGTACTCCAGTGTGTGAAGTTTTAGAACTCTTTCATTTAAATAGATGTCATATTGTTATGGACAACAGAGTTCGTGGGAAATCATCTTCTAAAATAAACTTTGGAAAAGCGTTTGGTCATGGCATAAAAAGAAACGATTTGGGAAATTATGTTCACTTTCAATAGTTTAACCTCAAGATATTAAGAAGATATTATGGATTACACTGTAGTAGGATAAATGGAGTATCAGACACTTTTATATCAGTGATATTCTAAATATAGGTATGAATCATTTCTTAAATCTAGGAGCTTAACAATAATGAGATTTTTCCTGAATATACTTTAAAATTGTATATGAAAAATAAATTTAAACATTTGAAAAACTTAATAAATCTAATGGCATTGCAAAAAGAACATAGCCTACCTTATAGAAGTTTCTTTGAAGAGACAAATTTCACTTTCTCATCTAGTTAAAAAGGGCGTTCATCACTATTTGACACACAGATACTGTTGAAATAAATGTACCTCTAAAGAACTTGATACCTAGTTCAATTTCCTCCTGACAGTAGCTTACAAGTTATTTTCCTGGTAACTTTTGTGAGTCGACAGATAGCATTGTAGAAGTGCTAATTGACAGACACATTCCCTAAGTGACAGATGGTAACACCGACCCAGTTGGCAGAGTGCAGTAATGTTAACAGTAGAAATGAGAAACAAGCACATCAGGGGTCCCTGTTTTACACCCAGACACCGGTGCGTGGGTGCGCCGCGCGCGCACACACACTCACACTACATTGAACTCCATATAAAAACTTATGTAATTGAAGCCAAATATCTCCCTGAGACATAAAGTTAAAGGGCGTTAGAACATAATATTCCAGAGTGTTCCCTAAAAGAAATAGCATCTCATAATGGCCTCCAAGATACGATTTTAGGGTAATAGAAATTGTTCTGACCACAATTTCACAAAACTTACAGAAACCTTATAAACACGGTTAATGTATATGTAATTTTTTCTTTTTTTTCTTTTTTCCTTTTTATCTTTTCTTTTCTTTTTTTTTTTTTCTTTTTTTAAGACGGAGTCTTGCTCCGTCGCCCAGGCTGGAGTGCAGTGGCGAGATCTCGGCTCACTTCAACCTCCGCCTCCTGGGTTCACGCCATTCTCCTGACTCAGCCACCCGAGTAGCTGCGATTACAGGCGCCCGACACCGCACCTGGATAATTTTTGTATTTTTAGTAGAGACGGGGTTTCACCGTGTTGGTCAGGCTAGTTCAGACTCTTGACTTTGTGATCCGCCTGCCTCTGCCTCCTAAAGTGCTGGGATTACAGGCGTGAGCCACCGCGCCCGGCCAATGTATATGCAACTTTTCTCAGTCATCTTAATTCACTAAAACTCTCCCAGGATAGAGAATAAAAAGTTCTGTGCACTATATGATTTTTAAATAAATGCATTATGACTAATTTAAAACCCATTTTCAGATTGTGTGAGTCTTAGTGGTATAGAAAATCAAGAGATTAAGGTTTTATATATGAAATCAGGTTATTTACTTAAATATAGCTATCAGTATTCATAAAATGGAACCCAATTGGTGTGTTGTACATTACACTATTTTTAAGACTTCATTTTAAAATGTACAGGCTTTAATAAGTTAGCAGAAAAGTTGGAACTTGTGAAGAAGACAAGAGTCATATAGAAAGTCGGAAGACAGGAAAAATTGTAACAGGGGACCTGTTTTAAAAATCACCCACTTTCTTTTTCTTTCTTTCCTCCCCTCCTAGCTCTTCACTCCTTCCCTCTATAGACACTAGCCTCCAGCAATCCATGCTCACCTAATTGTGCTCTTGCTTCAGAAATTCCAGCGGCTAATCTTGAAACATACCAAGCAAGGAGCCCCTGAGGAATCTTCCGTAGGGAGAGTAGCAAACGGTTTGTCTGCCATCTCCAGGCTGAAGTCAAGAAAATGCCAGTCAGATCCCCAGTCCGGCGATTACCCAAGATAGGCATCAGAACAACACACACAGCCCTGCATCCTGCACCACCCCCGCATGCTTTCCATACAGAGTTTCCTTTTAAAAATTCTACAGTAAATTTTAAAATTTAATGGTACTTTAGGATGCTAGTTCACCATGTTCTCAGTTTGCTGGCTCTCTGATTAAAGGCTGCTTTTCTTCCTAACAACCCCTACCTCTTGTGTTTGGAATTTGAGTGACCAGCAGCCAAACCTGGTTCCGGTTACAAAATGAGCGTCAAGACTTCCTCTAGTACTCACATTCCGTTCCAGAAAAATTTTAAACTCTTCTATGTCATTTTATGAACTGGACTACAGACTCAAGTTGGCTTGAATTTTATATAATGAATCCAAGAATAATTTGCATAATATGCCAACTTATTTCAAGCAGATGAATGTATTAATAACTCCTGAGGAATTTTATATTTTTGTC
This sequence comes from Macaca thibetana thibetana, assembly GCF_024542745.1. Lineage (NCBI taxonomy): Eukaryota > Metazoa > Chordata > Mammalia > Primates > Cercopithecidae > Macaca > Macaca thibetana. The sequence continues at coordinate 66,777,376 of NC_065584.1, forward strand.
TTTCTTGTTTTATGAAATTATTCAATTAAGTGATGGCAGTAAACAAAAACACATATTACAAATTTCGTTTCCAAAATTCACATTCATAGTTAATGAAATGTTTCTGTGGGACTTTAAGGCAATGTAATCCCAGCAATAATATCCAATTTAAAAGCAAATTAATGTATACTTTGAGTGGCTAATGATTTCTAAGCAGGCCAGATCAACAGAATTCAGCTACTCTTTTAGTACCTAAGAAATAATTCTGGGAATTGCCTTAAAAATAATTGCTTTTACTCTTGTTTCTGTTCACATCACATTTTAAAAAATATTTTCAATAATATAGTGGACAGAACAAAAGAACCTTAGATTCCTTTCCAACTTGCACTAAAGTGACAGAAAAAGGATGTTTAAAGCATAAATACATAAGTACAAAAAAATCCAAGAGATATGATGGTTGTCACAAATTTTGAAATGTATAAACTAAAGGATAAGTAGAAGCTTATTGATCAGACCCAGAAAATTATTTTTAAAAAGGATTGTAATATTTATCAAATGCCAGTACAAGATGGTCAGTTAAATTTAATCTCAGATAAATAAAGAATACTTCTTTTATAATAAGTATATTCAAATTTAACTGGGAGTCCTGTATCTTCTTTGGCAGCCCAAATTCTAATTACTCAATGGAGGAAGGTGGAAAGCAATATGAGAAAATATAAAACATAAAAATGCTCAGGAATATTTGACAATGGGTACCCCTAGATGTAGAATTTAGGAGGGACACAAAAAGCAATTATAGGCTGAAAGATCTTAAGAGCAATTACACACTTAGTACTCTTAGCACAACCAATGGAAGACTGCAGAATTAGCCTCTGGTGGGAGTAAAACAAAGGGCACAGAGTATTTAGAAAACTAAGACCCATTTGAAGAGAAACACCACAGTAAAAACTAGGCGTATGTTAAATGAGTTCTGAAACCACCAGCTCTCTTCCTAACTTTACTCCCGGAATACTGGCATCAAAGTTCATCCTCTCTATTTGGAGATTGAAGGTGCCTTTGTTATGAACTATGAATACATAGGAAAAATGACCTGTAGATAGTGATAGGGAAATCTAAAATGAAATAGCCTATCCATATCATCCTACATTGATGGCCAGAGGAGATAGCCATGCACACATGGACACAGACTACCAGCAGAGTCTAGTGTGGCCTTTATTTCCAAGTGGACAGTCAAGCACAGGCAGATATCTAAAGGAATTGTCTAACAAGAAATACTGAGATTAAAACATACAAATTATAGCAACTTGGAGGAATAAGAAACTGTGTAAGGGGAGGACAATTCCAAAATTTCTCCATAAGTAAAAAATATATTATGCTTATGGAAAAAGAACAAAAGTGTTCTGGTAACAATATCGGCAACAAAAGTCAATGGAACAGTACTTCAAAAGGCTTAGGAAGAAAATATTTTTCCACTTAGAATTCCATATCTAATCTAATTATGATGTTAATATGAAAGAAAATTAAGGTTTTTCAGACATACAAGATTTTAACAGGCTGGGCGTGGTGGCTCACACATGTAATTCCAGCACTTTTGGAGGCCGAGGTGGGCAAATCACTTGAGGTCAGGAGTTCGAGACCAGCCTGGCCAACATGGTGAAACCCCATCTCTACTGAAATGCAAAAAGTAACTGGGCATGGTGGCAAGTGCCTTTAATCCCAGCTACTAGGGAGGCTGAGGCAGGAGAATAGCTTGGACTCAAGAGGCAGAGGTTGGAGTGAGTGGAGATCACACCACTGCGCTCCAACCTGGGCTATAGAGCAATACTCCGTCTCAAAAAAAAAGAGAGAGAGAGAGATTTTAATGGATGTTGCCTTCAATCCCCACTCCTCTCCTTTTTCAGGAAATTACTAGAGTTGATATTCCTGTAAGATGAGGTAATAAAAGAAGAAGGAAGACTTGGAATCCAAAGGAGTCAATTCAGTCACAAGAGAAGAAAAGGAAATACTCTATATAATGGTTATGGAAAGTTTCTAAATGACAGCTATACAGCAAACCATTAGAGCAACCTCTCCATAGTAGATATGACTTTAGACTTTAGGAAGATATGACTTTAGAAAGATAAGATCAATTGATCATCATTAATACTTGATTAGTTTGAATGTATTGAGAAGAAATATACAGACACCTAGGGCATTGTACGGAAATGAATTAGTTATAAGAACAGAGAAAATAAAACTAATAAGACCAAATAATTTATTAACCCAAAGGAAAATTAAAAGTTAAAAAAAATCACAAATAATGTATTGACTATCTGTGAGCCACATTTACCTAGTTATAAAAATGAAAATACTGAATATAGATTTACCCAAAGATGTGTAGGGGTATGTGTGTGTGATCGTGTGTGTGTATTACACATAAATATGCATGAATATATATAAATATATATCATGGGAAACAGAAAACCTACATGTGTACCATGGTAAATGGACAGAGGTAGTAAAAGTTTGCTAAATACTAATTTCCCAAGGTAGGTAGTTAATAACCAATGCCAGAAGCCAAAAATATAAGAAATGTCATATATATTTATTAGATATATGAATACAAATATGGAAATAAGCAACTTAAATAATTGAATTTAATCATTTTTGGTAATAGAGAAATGGTACGTGGTGCTGGGAGGAGGATGAGTTACAGAATATAGTAGACTATATACAATGCAATTTTATCTTCTAGATGTTCTGAGTTATTTTCCAACTAAGATGTCTCTTTAACCTATAACAGTTAACTACTTTAAGGTGGAGCTTTTAAGAGTATGTTTTCAGAATCTAAGTGAAAATGTCAGGTTAATTTTTTGCTAACTATATGGTCTTTAAAAATCTACTTTATCATTCTACAACCATTGCTATTATTGTGATTGTTATTTAACCTGCAAAATAGGGATAGTCCCTCTTGCATTACTATTGTAAGCAGCGAGCGAGATTATTCACTTAAAAACACTGTGTAAAGTGATTGCATAATAGATGATCAATTGATTCTGGTAAGTATTACATTTGTTATCATGGATCTGTTTGCTGGTGGATTTTTTTTTTCCCTCAAATGAGTTAATTAATACCTGCTACACTGCTTTTTATTAGAACATCACTTGGGGGAAATTTGTAATTCATATGATAGTTTCCAAACCTAGTTAAACATATACACTTCTAAATGAGAATATTTTTTTAAAAAATCACTTAATTTCAGCTGATTATGGTTAAATAAAAGTCATTTACAAACGTCTATTTAAACATCTTCAGAAAGGAATAAATCAGCCATCATTGCTAAAATCTAGGACTGCAGATTTGCAACAATCTAGGATGAGTTACGCTTAATTTTGAGTCTGGACTGAAATTATCAATGGTTGTGCATGTTCTTCCACCAAAAACAGAAAGAAGCTGCTCTCAGATTAAACAAAATACCTTTTTTCTCTTCACTACTTTCTGATCACTTTGTTTATAAATGCAAGTGTTGTAGCAATGAGAAACTTCAGTGATTCCTCTTCTGTGTGGGTACTGTCTTCAGAGGAATCCATTTTCTTTCTTTTTAACATGTGATATCACAAACTGCACATTTCTGAAAACAATTGGAGAGGAAGTGGGAGTGGAGTTTGACTGGGAATAGACAATTGCATTACAAAATGGAAAAGATTACTGAAATTTTTAAGAACAGATTATGTAAATATATTTTAACATATCAATACATGTCATAATTTGAAACAATGCATTAATAGATAATGTTAATTTCAGTATATGTTGACACCTCATGTAATTTATTACTGATATAAAACTTATGTTAATAGCCAAAAGACTGAAATTTCAGTCTGACTGGTTGTATTACTATCAGAAGTTTCGTTAATGTTGCCTTGGTGTGTAATAATTAATTGCACACGATGGAACTATAAACATGGCAATAATAAGTTAGTTTTTCAGGAAACAAAAAAAATGAAAATGTGTACCAACATCTTCACACTCTAAAATGTGTCATTAATGGTTAGATAATACAAATAATCATTTTTTATTGATACATGACAAAATTTTATTTTTATCACCTGATCAATGTGATAAGCATGGTTTGATGCAAAGCCAATTTTAATTAAAACTGAAAAAATAATAAATTATTTCATTAATACAAAATTAGAATGGCACAGCATTCATTAATACTTTCTCAGCGTATTTCAGCATACAAAAGAAATTCAGATTGTCACACATTTCTATTGTTATGCTTTGGAATAAACAAGGATATTTTATGATTACTTTTCTCAGGGTGTTTCTTGCTGCCAGTTACATGTGCAATCCAGGAACACAGCATAAGCATGTATTACTTTTTTCATGTAGGAAATGGAAGCTATTTATTAGTTCTGCTTAAGCAGTCCAATCCTTTCTGCCAAAGTGACAAAATAAAGTCCCTTGGATTCACAGTGACGAATCCTGTAACAAAAAATATCTGAAAGGGCATTAAAAACTAAGGAGAAATTGCATCTTATCTAAGTAACTCAAACAGTGACAGGGCACATAATACTGAGGAAATGGCAGAACCAATCTATTTGCCAGTGTTTCCCTTCTGTCTTGTGCTGCCTTTCATGTTGGAAATGCAAGAACAGCTGTGGGTGGAGGGCATTGTGTGCCCATAATTACGCCATTTGATAATTTTTCTAAAGTTGATTTACTTCTTCCTGGGGCATTCATTTTCAGCCTCAGACACCTATACTTATGTAAGCAGCTAAGTATGTAGAACATATCTAATCAAACTTTTGCTAGTATAAGGATTAAGTTTTGTCTTTTGAAATTTGCCCTCTGCAGAATGTAGTTCCTGCCTTAAGGAAACCAGAATGTAAATGTCAACTTTGTAGCCATCATTAAATGCAAACTCTTTCAATGCTGAATATTTTCAGTTACATGAAGAATATACAGTCAAATACTTTACCAAAAACATGTCAATTGTTTTTAATAGTCCCTTATGTGTATGCCATGAAAATCATTCATATTCTAAAGTGCCTTACATACAGAAACTCCTCAAGGTAAAATAAAAGGCTATAAGGAAAATCATAAAACATTGATGAGTTTATAGTTCATTTCTTGATTTACTTTTCTGATTATGGATGCCAAGAGTCAAGTGTGGAATGACTGTAGAACAGTAAAACAGAACAACATAAACCAGTAGTTGCTCTAATGTATGGCAGAAGTATAAGCTTAAAAATAATTTCTATTTTGAGTCAAAAGGTGTTATTATGTATGTTGCCCTCTATAAAAATGTAATTTTCTGGAAATTATGTATATTCCTATGCAAAAATTTCCCAGTAGTAAGGTGTTAACATGATTTCTACTCTTGTTTAACCTTCAACTATTAAGTGTTTCAAAATTTTATTGGGAGCTTGTCATACACATTATACTCTGAAAAGTAGTAGAGGACAATGTTGAGGAGGAAACTAATTTTCCACATTCAAAATGTTCCAAAGTAACATCCATACTTAGTTTTAGCACAAAGAGTGGAATATATTAGCAGAAAGACATGTACTATATGTCTCTGTTGTGTTTTCTGATGAGCAGTCTGTAACTGATTAAACTGCAGCACTTTCTGTTTTCTGTTGTTTCCATCAACCCTTCTTGAGACAGAGCTTTGCTTATTTTGGCTTGAACGTATGTTCTTGTTCCTTTTCTCTATTTAAGTCACATTTCCAGGACAAAGCTAGTTTTTCTGAGCAAAATGTGTGACTTAGAATATATGATAAACCCTTTAAACAAACCCACTTATAAGATATAATTATTGTCCTGTAGTAATTTTATGTAAATATAATTTTTACTGAATGTTTTCTGCATGTGAGGCTGTAGTCTAGGTTCTAGTAGTTCAGCAAAGAATGAAACATACTCCCAGTGGGTTAGTCAGTTGATGTCACCTCTGGGCTATCTCAGAAATAGGCTGATTTTCTAGAAATTTGTGTGACCAGATTTTTTTTTTTTTTTTTCCTGAGACTGAGTCTTGCTCTGTTGCCCAGGCTGGAGTGCAGTGGCATGATCTCGGCTCACTGCAGCCTCCAGGTTCAAGCAGTTCTCATGCTTCAGCCTCCTGAGTAGCTGGGATTATGGGCATGAGCTAACACACCTGGCTAATTTTTGTATTCTTAGTAGAGATGGGGTCTGGCCATGTTGGCCAGGTTGGTCTCAAACTCCTAACGTCAGGTGATCTGCCCGCCTTGGCCTCCCAAAGTGCTAGAATTACAGGCATGAGGCACCACACTCAGCCTCAGAATTTTTTATTATAGATTCATAAATTAGACTTACATATTATCTTGATACAATCATTTGGACTTCTATAACATTAAGTAGAGTTTAGTTTTTATCAATATAAGTTTTCATACCTGATATTTATTTGCTGACTTAGCTATGGTAAAGGACTGTGATGTTTTATTTCATTCTTTTCTGATGGAATTTATGGAGCTCTTTTCAAAGTTCACTTTGGAAATGATTCACATGCAAAACTTAATGAAGCAGCATATTATTTGTCATGTTTATCTTCTTAATTATAGACAGAAATGTTCCACATAACAATTCTGAACAGTTTGTATTAATATGAATATAGCTTTTCAAAACAGTGTCTTCTGTTAGGTTATCATTCATGTGGCTTGATTTGCATTATCAACAGCTAAGAGGAATTGGAAGACAGACAAACTATGGCCAATATATCATACGCTTGATTGACAAAATTTCCACAGGCAAATCCATTTCCTGGATAGCTAATTAGTAACACGGGCAAGATGTAATTTACAACTCCTTTCAAGCAACGTAGAGACAAAATGCTTAGTTATTTATTAATGAACGCCAAATTAATTGTCTGAAATGCTCTAGTGTGAATAAAGAGCAACAGCTTTCTCAAAAAGACACAATATCAAGTAATTAGCAATATACAAATGGTACTCCTGCAGATTCACATTTGTACCTAATGTCTTCCAATCTCTTTGTAATAATGCTGACACTTAATGCAACATCAACTGACTTTCTTTTTTCACTGACTGAAATATATAGATATAGATATAGATATATACATATATATATATATTTCAATTAAGGTTAGACACAAGTTTTAATTAGATATCATTATAATGGATAAAATTTTTCCATCATTTCTGTCTAAGATAATGATGTTTATTATAGAAAAATGTCAGAACAGATTAATATGTGACTATGGAGAAAAATATTATCATATATATGGTATCACATATTTATGCAAAATATGCATAACTTCCTTGATTCAGCAAATAATAAAATGTCAATATTAAATTAGAAAATGCTCCTTTAAGATATACCTTTTCAAAACATTCCTTTTACAGGATTAGGTTAAGTTTATCAGAGAAAATAAATAAGGAAATAATTGAAACACTTGTTCAAGTTGACAAGCTAAAAAAAATGTAGAGTAGATTAAGATCCGCAATCGTTAACAAATTTTCTTCATTCAAGCAGACAACATAGTGTCTATCTGAGAACCGTATACAGGTTTTTTAGGTTTTCCAGCCTTCACCCTTTTGTCTGTAAAACTGAGTAGCTTGATCAGATATTTGTTCAGGCCCATCTCATAGTCTGAAAGTCTATCTTTATTCTTACCTTTAGATAAATTGTTGCTCCTTAGTGTCCACATTATCACAATGCTTGTTATTTGAAACAGGGAAGATATGATTCCTGAAATAAGGAAAAAGTATGGTGAGATATTATGTTATAATTTCAAATAAATTTTAAACGAAATATTGAAGTTGTCTACAATACCCAGAGGGAAACTTTTTGAGCAAATCGAGTTTATTCATAGTCTTGAAAAAACAATAGGGTCTAGGTAGATAAAAGAGTGGTCAATGTGAATATTACCTGATAAATTAACAGATGTGGTCAAACTAAGGATCTCAGAGAAGGAAATTACCTAGAATTATCCAAGCATGTCCTAAGCACCATTTGTAAGTGTCCTTAGGAAAGAGATACGAAAGGAGATGAGACACACAGGTCTTGCAAAGATGGAGGCAGAAATTGAAGTGATGTGGCCACAAACCAAGGAACAACTAGGAATGCCTGGAGACATCGAAATCCAGAAGAAGTAATAAACAGATTCTCATCAAGGACCTTCTGAGGGAGTATGGACCCCCTGAAACCTTGATTTCAGATTTCTGAACCCAACTGTGGAAGAATAGATTTTCCTTATTTTACTTCATTAAATTCATAAATATTTATTATGGAAGCCACAGAAAACTAATATAATGAGTAAGAGCATAATGTTATTGGGATTTTAATTGCGATAACCCATGTAGACTGCTTAAAATAACAATCATTTCTGGATGTCATTGATCATTGACTTAATACTTATGATTAAGAGTGTGTGTGTGTGTGTGTGTGTGTGTGTATATATATATATATGTTTTTTTTTTTTTTTTTTTTTTTTTTTCCTGAGACGGAGGAGTTTTTCTCTTGTCACCCAGTCTGAAGCGCAATGGCACAATCTCGGCTCACTGCAAACTCTGCCTCCCGGGTTCAACCAATTCTCCTGCCTCAGCCTCCCGGGTAGCCGGGTTTACAGGTATGCAGTACCTCACCCAACTAATTTTGTATTTTTAGTAGAGATGAAGGTTCTCCATGTTGGTCAGGCTGGTCTCGAACTCCCAACCTCAGGTGATCCGCCCTCCTCAGCCTCCCAGAGTGCTGGGATTACAGGCTGAATCATTGCATCTGGCCAATTAAGTACATTTTGGGGGCAGAGAGACCCAGCATTTTAAGGATACAGCACAATGTCACTTGCTAGGGGGACACATAGAGCCTTGTGCTTGACCAGTGCTCGTGATCAAATTTGTGTAGAACTGTAAATCTAAGCCATCAAGGCATTTTCCTATATTAGTTTGTGCCATAACTGGATATTTAAATTGCCCTGTAAGTGTCTGTTCTCAGCTCAGCAAGGGATGAATGAGATTTGACACAGGATGGTAATTGACACAGGCAGACACACAGCCAGGCAAAGACCTTCAGCCAAGTGTCATTGCCTCTAAAGACATGTCGGAATTCCTGCACTCTTTATAAGATGGCAAATCATGAGGGTTAGGGTTAGGAAGGCATTATTTAAGATCTCAATCAACTCACCTAACACACAGTTCAGTCCTATTCTAGTTATTTGTATTTTTCCATCGCAGTATCATTACCCCAGTCATTCTCTACTGGGGGCAATATTATCCCCCAACTTAAACCTCAGGAACATTTAGAAATATCTGGAGATATTTTTGATTCCCATGAACATTAGGTCAGGTGTTCCAGCATCTAGTGGGAAGAAGCCAGGGATGCTGTTAAACATAAACAAGACAGTGGCCCATAACAAAAATAATGAATGGTCCAAAATGTCAATTATATTATATCTAATATAATTATATCTAACATATAAATTTGTTATTTATTCATTATTTTTAACCTTTACCATTAAAATATAGGATGCATGAAAGCGGGGACATTTTATGATTTGTCCCCTACTTTATCCCTAGAAACTGTAAGTACAAAATTGGGAGCTCAGTCATATTTCACTTTAATGACTGAGGAAAAGTATATTACCCAGGAAAATAATACTTAAAATATTTCAAGGAAAAGATCATCAGAGATAATTATAAACAACTATACACTAAAATATTTAAAAAAAACTTCAGGAAATTAATAAATTCCTGGACATATACAACCTACAAAGATTGAATAAGAAAGAAATAGAAAACCTGAACAGATTAATAATGAGTAATAATATTGAATTAGTAACATAGCCTCTCAACTATGCCAGGTAGAGAGTGGAATGACAGTTATCTGAGGTTGGGAAGGGTGGGGTTTGGAAATGAAGAAAAGTTAGTTAAAGGGTACAAACATAGAGTTATAAGGAATAAGTTCTAGAGCTTAACAGCATGGTTGGGTGATTATAGGTAACTATATATATGTGTTTGTGTGTGTATGTATGTATACATGTATACACACACGGAGTCTCGCCCTGTCTCCCAGGATGGAGTACAGTGACGCGATTTTGACTCACTGCAACCTCCACCTCCCAGGTTCAAGCAATTCTCCTGCCTCAGTCTCCCAAGTAGCTAGCATTATAGGGGTGCACCACCACGCCCGGCTAATTTTTGTATTTTTGGTAGAAAGAGCATTTCACCTGACCTCAAGTGATCTACCCTCCTCAGCTTCCCAAAGTGCTGTGATTACAGGTGTGAGCCATCATGCCCAGCCTGTATATTTTTTAATAGCTAAAAGAGAAGATTTCAAATGATCCTAGTACAAAGAGATAATAATAATGTAGGGGATTAACATCCTAAACAAACTGATTTGATCATGACATATTCTATGTATGTATCATAATATCACATGTATCCCATAAATATGTGCAATTATTATGTATTATGTATCAAAACTAAATTCTAATATATATTTAGAGCAGTTTACTAGAGAAATAGAACATTTTTACCAATCATGCTTATTGCCTTTTATGTAACATAAGATCCACCAATATTTAAATATATGTGTGTATGTATATAAGCTTTTCAATGGATTCAATATTTCATGCTGTTTTGGGGGGAAAGGGTAAAATATTAATAAAGAAGCTTATATGGAAACCCAACTATATATGTATTTTTATATGTAACATATAAATCATTACTTTTATAATACTGAAACAGTTCACAATTTATTACTGTAAGATCCATGAAATATTTTGTTTTTTTTTTTTGTTTGTTTGTTTTTTTTTTTTTTTTTTGAGACGGAGTCTCGCTCTGTCACCCAGGCTGGAGTGCAGTGGCCGGATCTCAGCTCACTGCAAGCTCCGCCTCCCGGGTTTACGCCATTCTCCTGCCTCAGCCTCCCGAGTAGCTGGGACTACAGGCGCCCGCCACCTCACCCGGCTAGTTTTTTTGTATTTTTTAGTAGAGACGGGGTTTCACTGTGTTAGCCAGGATGGTCTCGATCTCCTGACCTTGTGATCCGCCCGTCTCGGCCTCCCAAAGTGCTGGGATTACAGGCTTGAGCCACCGTGCCCGGCCGATCCATGAAATATTTTAACTAATGTGTAATATTCTGAAGCCATGAATATATTTCTCTGCATTAACCCACAAAAATATATATTTTATATAAAGTGCTTCTACATATTTTATCACATTTAAACTTCTTTTTCAAAGACTATGCAAAATATAAATTCATATGATTTATCTTCAATGATTGGATAAATTGTCATTTTTGGAGTTGAACAGCATGATGGCTCTGATTATTACCACCGGGAATGTATTTTTGTTCTTTCCTGCAATAAATCAAAATTTGAACATATATCAGGTGTTTCTCATTATTGTGAGGACTTGTGCACACTTCCTAATCTCATTGAACTTTAGACTTTCACTTGTTAAGTGAGAATAGTAACACATTCATGTGCAGGGTTGTTTTCAGGATGAATGAGTTAATATAATACATAAAAGGTTAGAATAGGGTTTTTCATATAGCATAAGCTGCGCAGATTTTAGCTAAGACATCTGTGGTGGCTCTTTATTTTGAAACCCCTAATGCATAACACTGTTTACATTGATGAATATAAACTTTCTTCTTTATTGGAATGTATGTGATAGTGAATAAATATATCAGAAAGAATATTTTAACCATGTATCAGAATTATATTTGAAGCTTGCAGTAAGAGAGAATTAAATAGGCCTTGAAGGATGAGCAGTATGGAAAGGAGATAGTATTAAAAGAAATAATACAATGCAGGACTATCTGCCTAAAGATCATTAAGCTAGTCAGTCAGTTGAGTATGCAACCCTAATTTCCCAGAAGGAGTTTTTAATCTCATTAAAGTCTATAAGAATATCACTCAAGTATTTAATGTGGAATACCAATTATATCCACAAAGGGCTGAATTACATCATGCAAAAATGTTCTGTACCACTGAGATTTGGGACAATTTTCTTTCTCTAATCCCAATGAGAAAAGATCTGCTTAATTTGTGTGTGTGTGTGTGTGTGGGTGGGTGGGTGTGTGTGTGTGTGAAAAGTATTAATTGAATTTGTTATTTGATTGTCTTTTAAATTTCATATCCATGTTGAAAATCAGCTGAAAGTCTAATTTATACAATAAGCATACTGTTATGACTAACAGTAACAGCTGTATATACATTGATATGATTCCATTACATAAATTTACTACATTAAGGGAGAATTTCTAAACAAAATCTCCTTCTGACTCAGCTTCCATGGTATATATTTCATGTAGTCTTTACACCAAGAATTTTATATTTTGCATGCTTGAATTTATTTTTTTCTTTCCCTTTCGGCATACACACAAAATGTACGTGTGTGTGTGTGTGTGTGTGTGTGTGTGTGTGTGAGAGTGCAATGATATTTAACACACATAATCCTCCTAGCTTGGTTCTAAGTGATGCATACAAGTACAGGCAAGAGAATTAACTTCTGCCAAGAAAATTCCTTAAATAAAAGAATAGAGCGCCATATTTTTATTGCTTCTATTTTCCCAGATATTTAATAATAATAATAATAATAGTATTTTCCTTCTTTATCAACCATTATGTTTAGAGGACAGAAATAAAGAATACAGTACTTTTTCCTCAGGGATTTTCACGTTTGTTAATGTGAGTTATCATCACATGAATTGAACTCTAACTAAAGCATAGAGAAAATATTAGACCAGTATTCTGGGAGAAGATATAGGCATATACATATATACATGTATATGTATATACATATATACACACACATATATATGTATATGTATATACATATATACACACATATATATATGTATATGTATATACATATATACACACATATATATATGTATATGTATATCCACATATGAAGGGTAAATCTTGGTCTGTAGTAGTGACTTTTCTCACATATAACAAAATAAAATATATCTAGAAATAACTTTTCCCACAAACTTGGTTAATTTAATTATATCAGGGATAAAGGAGGATTGAATCCTACAAAAATTAAAAACATAACTTTATTTCCATGCAGCATAAAATGAATCATAAAGGTACTTCAAATAATATTTGTACCATTTATTATTGTTATAAACCTATATTTTTACACCATTATTTTTGACCCAGACAGAACAATTACCTAGAAATATGCTTAATATTTTTCAAAGGTGATGTGGTTTAAAAGAGTAAAATTTGTCACAATGTCTTTTTATAAAAATGGTTATGATTTTTGTAAGCTTGGTCTATTGTAAAACACTCCTCTGAATTCCAATTATTACAAGCATCATGCTTCAGTTCTCTTGAGACACATTTGCTTGTGTTAGTGATTTTTCACTTTAAGCTTATTACTTAATAATTTCCTTTCTTATATTCCACCCAGGGAAATCTATGTATTTTCTTGATTCTGATGGGATGCTGCAATAATGTGAAAATTATTCTGACAAATTTAGTTTCTAAATTTCTTTTTATTCCTAATTTTATTCCTAAATGTAGATCAGCGGAAACCCGGATTATATTTTTTAATGGATTCTGAGGTAGCTGCTACAACAATAAACCAATCAAAAAGAAATTTTAAAAAGCCAGTAGCTGAAGTTATTGTCTTTTAGGCTTGGGTTTTCAAGAGAGTGTTAATTCTAGATTGCATAAGTATACCTTGAGAAACGATGTTGAAAGATAATGTAAATTATGGAAAAAAGGAAGGTGGACTTTTTACCACTAGAAAATAGACCATTGAAAGTAGTGACAACAGTAGTCTCAGATAAATAGACAAATCAATTTCCATTTAAAGTTTCACTCAATCCCACCTAATTATTCTTAAAGGCATAGATTCCTAACAAAAATATTTTTAGACATTCTGTATCTTTCAGTTGTCTGTGTGTCATCATGGTGTCAACCAACCGTAGAAGCATTTTCCCTAAAGTCATTCTCTGCATTATCAATAGTTGAATGTACCTTGATATGGTTTGGCTGTGTCCCCGCCCAAATCTCATCTTGAATTGTAACTCTCACAATTTCCACCTGTTGTGGGAGGAACTTGGAGAGAGGTGATTGAATTATGAGGGTAGATCTTCCCTGCACTGTTCTCGTGATAGTGAATGAGTCTCATTAGATCTGATGGTTTTACAAATGGGAGTTTCCCTGCACAAACTCTCTCTTTGCCTGCTGCCATCCAAGTAAGATGTGACTTGTACTTCCTTGGCTTTCACCAGGATTGTGAGGCTTGGCCAGCAAAGTGGAACTGTGAGTTCTCCATTAAACCTCCTTCTTTTGTAAATTGCCCAATCTCGGCTATGTTTTTATTAGCAGCATGAAAATGGGCTAATACAGTAAATACCCAGTAATACCCAGCAGTGGGGTGTTGCTTAAAAGAAAACCAAAAATGCGGAAGTGACTTTGGAACTGGGTAACAGACAGAAGTTGAAACAGTTTGGAGGGCTCAGTAAAACAGGAAAACGTGGGAAAGTTTGGAGCTTCCTAGAGACTTGTTGAATTGCTTTGACAAAAATGCAGATAGTGATATGAACAATAAGGTCCAGGCTGAGGTGGTCTCAGATGGAGATGAGGAACTTGTTGGGAACTGGAGCAAAGGTGACTCATGTTATGTTTTAGCAAAGAGACTGGTAGCATTTTGCCCTTGCTGTAGAGGATTGAGGAACTTTTGAACTCGAGACAGAGAATTTAGAGTATCTGGAGGAAGAAATTTTTAATCAGCAAAGCATTAAAGGGTGACTTGGGAAACCATTCAGTTTTAAAAGGGAAACAGCACATAAAAGATTGGAAAATTTGCAGTCTGACAATGTGATAGAAAGAAAATCTCATTTTCTGAGTAGAAACTCAAGCCAGCTGTAGAAATGTGCATAAGGAACAAGGAGCCGAAAGGTAACCACAAAGACAACGAGAAAAAAGTCTTCAGAGTATGTAAGAGAACTTTGTGGCAGCCGCTCCCATCAAGGGCCCAGTGGTGGAGGAAAAAATATGTTTCATGGACTGGACCCAGGGTCCCTCTGCTGTGTGCAGTGTAGGGACATGGCTCCCTGTGTCTCAGCTGCTCCCGCTGTGACTAAAAGGGGCCAAGGTAACAGCTTGGGCTGTTGCTTCTAAGGAGGGAAGCCACAAGTCTTGGCAGCTTTCATGTGGTGTTCAGCCTGTGGGTTTAGAGAGATCAAGAATTGAGACCAGCACTGTGGCTCATGCCTGTAATCCCAGCACTATGAGAGGCCAAGGCAAGTGGATCACAAAGTCAAGACCATCCTGGCCATCATGGTGAAAACCCATCTCTACTAAAATTACAAAAATTAAGTTGGGCGTGGTGGTGATGGCCTGTAGTGCCAGCTACTTGGGAGGCTGCGGCAGGAAAATTGCTTGAACCTGGGAGGCGGAGGTTGCAGTGATCAGAGATCACACCACTTCACTCCAGCCTGGTGACAGCAAGACTCTGTCTCAAAGGAAAAAAAAAAAAAGAATAGAGATTTGGAAACTTCTGCTTAGATTTCAGAGGATGTGTGGAAACACCTGGATGCCCAAGCAGAAGTTTGCTTTAGGGACAGGGCCCTCATGGAAAACCTCTGCTAGGACAGTGCAGAAGGGAAATAGGGGGTTGGATCCACCACACAATGTCCCTACTAGGGCATCACCTAGTGGAGCTGTGAGAAGAGGGCCACCATCATCCAGACACCAGAATGGTAGAATCCACCAACAGCTTGTACTGCGTGCCTGTAAAACCCACAGACTCTTGACGGCAGCCAGTGAAAGCAGCCAGGAGCTGGGGCTATACCCTGCAACATCACAGGGACGGAGCTGCCCAAGGCTATGGAAGGACACCTCTTGCAGCAGTGTGACCTGATTTGAGACATGGAGTCAAAGGAGATCATTTTGGTGTTTTAAGATTTGACTTCTCTGATGGATTTTGGACTTTCATGGGGCCTGTGGCCCCTGTGTTCTGGCCGGTTTCTCCCATTTGGAAC
This sequence comes from Macaca thibetana thibetana, assembly GCF_024542745.1. Classification (NCBI taxonomy): domain Eukaryota; kingdom Metazoa; phylum Chordata; class Mammalia; order Primates; family Cercopithecidae; genus Macaca; species Macaca thibetana. The sequence continues at coordinate 66,793,324 of NC_065584.1, forward strand.
AGCTGTATTTACCTAATGCCTGTACCTCTATTGTTTCTAGGAAGCAACTAACTTGCTTTGGATTTTATAGGCTTATACGTGGAAGGAACTTGCCTTGTCTCAGATGAGATGTCGGACTGTTGACTTTTGAGTTAATGCTGAAGTGAGTTAAGACTTTGGGGGACTGCTGGGAAGGCATAATTGGTTTTGAAATGTGAGGACATGAGATTTAGAGGAGCCAGGGCAGAATGATATGATTTGGCTGTTTCTCCACACAAATCTCATCTTGAATTGTAACTCCACAATTCCCAGGTGTTGTGGGAGGAACCCAGTGGGAGGTGATTGAATTATGGGAGCAGGTCTTTCCTCCGCTGTTCTTCTGATAGTGAATGAGTCTCATGAGATCTGATGGTTTTAAAAACAAGAGTTGTACCTCCTGGGCTTCCACCATGACTGTGAGACTTACCCAGCAACATGGAACTGTGAGGGCTCCATTAAACCTCTTTCTTCTGTAAATTTCCCAGTCTTGGGTATGTCTTTATCAGCAACATGAAAATGGACTAATACACATCTCATACCATTTTGTTTGTTTGTTTGTTTGTTTTTCAGAAACTCAGTCTCTGGCCTATAGCTCAGAGAAGGAGCTTTCACGTTGATGGTAAGACCGTGTAACTCAGTTTAATTTATTTCAACATCTAAACAATTAAAACTGGCACAAAGTGGATCCCCCATTGGAGCTGTATTATATAAGTGCATTTTCTTATTTGTACAAAGTTTATCAGAGTTAGGTAATGATCATGGTTAGCAGTAGAATATATAAAAGCAAGTGACAGAGCTTTTTTCTGGAAATGATACCTCGGATATTGTGGGATATGATGTGATATTTTGAAGTGCAAAATCCTTTTGATTTCACAAACCAATGTCCATAAGACTTGTTCATATTTGCATCACATAAACATAGGTAATGTGATAAAAAAAAAATCTTTTCCACATTACCCATAAGCATATATTATATTAAATGCTACATTATTAGAACTATTTTTTTCATTGGTAGAAAATAGCTAAATCCTCAAATTTCATGTCAGATGATTAAAAGAATATTTCGTACACTAAACAGTGTCATACAATGAACACTGGTTCCGTATACACATACCTTTTTTTTTTTTTTTTGCTAGGCACAGTAGAGTGCATACATATCATGATAAAATCCCTAGCCCTGTTATACTTTCAGATGGTGGGACACAGTCACTATACTTGGCTCTAATCTCCACGAATTAGCTATGACTGAATTTTTGAAGTAACACAAGGAAAATAAAGCTGAATCTTACAGATAAAAACTCCCATTAGAAGAAATAGTAGACAACTTCAGGAAGAGAAAAACAAAAACATATTCCTACATAGGAATATCCCAACATGATCATATTATTTCATTCCCCTCAGCAGTGTACAACCAACATCAATTTTCTCTGGGCACTGTTTGCTTTGACAAAAATATTTCCTTTCTTACTTCCTTCCTTCTTTCCTTCAACTAACTTCCTTCCTTCCTTCCTTCCTTCCTTCCTTCCTTCCTTCCTTCCTTCCTTCCTTCCTTCCCTCCTTTTTCTTTTTTCTATGTTTGTTTTCCACAAACAAGAGCGCTGAGAATGAGAGATTAAATTACTTGGCTAACTCCACACAATTAGTCAGTAAAGAAGCACAGTTCCAAAGCCAACTGTCTGACTTCAAAAGGCATAGCCTATCTATTACAAAATACAACTGTACTCTAAAATAATGTTTGTAGAATGTTTTAGTGGCTCTAAATATTTTAAATATTTCAGGTAGTCTATGTTTTTAAAAATTAGTTGTGGAATTTATCTAAGATTCAATTGTACCAAAGTATTTCTCAGGAACTCATCATTTTAAAAAAAGTTCAATTCTCAGTTTTTGGTGACTATGAAGTATTTATGGTTGCTGTATGTCATATAAAACATATTAAAAATAATATAAAACAATGTATTTTAATTTCATTGTTTTTTATATATATACACACATATATGTATCAGATGTCAAGAAAAGACAGAAAATGAAATTCAGGCTTACATTTGTACCCCTATAGTTTAGTTAAACTCTGCAAAATTACAGTATAAAAATGACTTCTGGTATGCACAAGAACATTTGCAAGCCTAGGGAACATTGCCATGATGCATATCAACTTTTTGCCTGAAGGAAAGAAAAATGTTATGCTTATTTCCTAGACATGTAAATGTAAGTCAATAATGTAAATTTATTCATCTCATTTATATTCAAATTCAGTGTGAAAAAATTTTTCTGAAATACAAATGTCATATTTAAACATTTCCATGTTTTTATAAATATCGTAAAACTGACACTACAGATACCCCAGAGTTATCATTTTGTTTTAGTAAGCAGTGATAGAAAAGTTAAATATTGATTTAAATAATCATAAGGCAAAATTAAATCATCAGACTATTAAGGAATCATTTTATATTAATATTATTAAGATCTCAATATATTTACTGAATATAATTATTTCATAAATTTTTCTTACCCCATTGGTATCAACATATATTTTGATCAATATCTTTTATCTATTTGTGTTAATAGTCTTAATTGCTGACATATACTTTTTAGCCATTGTCATCTAGCCTTTATTTTTACAGCAGCCTTCAAAATAATAGCCAAAAGTTCATGTGGCAGTTTCTCCTATTCTCTTATTACAGTGAATATCTTCCCTCTATGGGTTTAATTATGGCTCTATCATTAACTACTTTTAACTTCTTGGGTTATTTTTGATAAACTAACCTTACATTTCGGATTGATCATCATCAACAGGGATAATAAATGTCTAAGAGTTTAGTGAAAGCTGGAAAAAATGATGCATGTGATGTGCTTTACACATGCTGGGCATTCATTGTAAGATAATAGCTATTATCAGTATCATCAAAACCTAAATGTCATTTCACACTCTTTCATTTCTAACTTATAGCTGTTGACATGACATTGACTAAAAGTGAACATTTCCACCCTCTTCTCTCATTTAATGCCTTCTCAAGTCCCAATTGCTCCCAGACATATGTAAAATTTACCTTTGTTATTAAAATTTTGCCAACTAGTAGACAAAAACATAGTAAGACAATGCTGATATAGTTTCTGCATATGTGTGCATGTTCATGAAGGTATGGTAATTTCTGGCCTGGCACGGTGGCTCACGCCTGTAATGCCAGCACTTTGGGAGGCCAAGGTGGGTGGATCACTTGAGGTCAGGAGTTCGAGACGAGCCTGGCCAACAAGGTGAAACGCCATCTCTACTAAAAATACAAAAATTAGCCAGACGTGCATGCCTCTAATCCCAGCTACTCAGGAGGCTGAGGCAGGAGAATCTCTGGAACCCAGGAGGCGGAGGTTGCAATGAGCCAAGATCACGCCACTGCACTCCAGCCTGAGCGACACAGCAAGACTCCTTCTCAAGAAAAAAAAAAAAAAAAAAAAAAAAAAAGAGAAAAAATGTATGATTGATTTCAAAATTTGGGTATAGGTACAGACAATGGTAAAATGTCAGATAACATGAGCTCAGATGATGTCTGTGTGGTCTTGACCTAATTAGATGGCTTCATCTTCAAAAATGGAAAACAGAAGAGTCATCTAGAGGGTTAAATGAAGAATAAATGAAATTATAAATTAAATTATATTTGTAAATCACTGTGTACTTTCCTTAAGTAAGGGCTTAACAAATGTTTGTCAGTACTATTATCTCTTGTAAGTTTCTATAGCTACATTGGGTCCTAATTAGAATGATTAATTTTTAATGGTTCTCACAAGTTCTGCTAATAGCAATAATAATAACAGTTAACCCTTATGTAGCCAGAAACAAGAACTATAAATCTAACATATATAAATTTTAAATAAATAAATGATGTAGGTACTCTGAAAACTAGCCTGTTTGAGGTATACAAAGTGTAGTGGGTGATAATATGTATTTTTTTCTGCTGAGATGCTAAAAAGTTTAAGTTATAGACTATTAAAAAATAGTTGCAAGAAGTTAATATAATCATTCTGGGTCTTGAGAGTATGTTGAAAACAATTATATTTCAAGGCAATTTTTTCACTGCCTTTGATTCCCCTTTGGTAATTCTAATGGAATCCAAATTGAGGAAATTGCAACTTATACTGCAATTTGTAAATGTCTTTGCAATTTCAAAGGTAGAATATGTTATAGGATGACATTTTATGTAGAAGTTATGCTAAATTACTCAGCTTTCAATATAAATACTGGCTTTGAAATGATGGTTGAGAGCTTCTGCCAGAATTATCAGTGGAACCTGGGAAACAGACATTTCATAAAGCATGGAGTGCTTGCTACATGATATTTTATGTAAATCAATGACAATATAACTAAGATTTCATAAAAGTTAAGGGAATTTTTGTGCACATGTTATTTAAAATTAATTAAAACCTGGATCAGATCCTAATATAGTATGTAATATGAAATTGAATAATCTTAATTTGTACTATTTTATATTCAAAGAAACTTGTATAATCTAAAGTCACAATTTTATTATTATAATTTATTGACCATAGAAGATGTAAGTTGTTTTTAAAAAGGAATTTTCCACAATTTTACTTCAAAATGACACTGATCATGTAGTTGATGCCATCCAAACTTCTAAGTTCACACATTTAACGTAGCTGAAATCTTTTTATAAAAATAAGAGTATGACATTATCAAATATTGGCTGATAATAAATCACATGTACCTAAAAACCTCACAAAAGAAAAAGGTTTACAGAGCTAGAATCAAATAAAAAATCTTATGAAATTAAAACTAATTATATAACATTGTAAGTAGGACCCCAAAGTCAGTGTTTAAGGAACTGGTAAATTTCAAATGGAGCCAATTTTATTCCACTGGATGCAGTTATCGAATAACTTCATTTAAGAACACTGAATATTCTTTTGCTAAAAGGGATAAACTTCGTGAACATTTAAAAATGTGGCTTCATATCTCAGTATTATATAACAAAAAGAGTGTAAAACTAAAATTAAGAAATTTGGTTCTGCTAAAAATATATGTTCTAATGTTGCATCTATCATATTCCTGCGCTACAATTTTTGTGACATGTAATGAACATATTGTGTTTAGTGATACCCTAAGTTCACTTCCTACTCTAACATTTTGTATTTCTTACAAATCAAAACTCTAAGGCTAATATTGTAGCTAACAGAGGTAAACAGGAAGTACACTATAAAATAAAATGAAGGATTAGTGACCAAACATTACTCAGGCTCCACCGAGTCATGGTCTAGACAAGCCCTTGACCTTTGGACTTTCTTGTCAGTCTTAGCATTACCCAAGAATTTGGCTAAGTTATTTTAATCAGGACCCTTTCCTTTGATATCTAATTATTTTTGATATTTGATCAAATACCTAATTCCTTACCATCCGACAGGCAACATCTGATTTCACCCTGGCCTGACTTCAGCAAGAATCCTAAATACCCCTTGCCATTAATGTTTCCTCTTAGAAATTTTCCCCACTTCCTTGACTATAAATCCCTATTTTTCCTTTTTTTCAGAGTTGAGCCTAATCTCTCTTTCATACTACAAATCCCCACTGCAGTAATAATTCCTTCTTGGATAAAGTCTTTCTTGCCATCATTAACAATTTTCACAATATTTTTTTCCTTAATAAGTATTGGACTCCTAGTCAAAACTTATATTTAACTTATATTTAAACGTCAAGCATATGTTGTTTTATAAATGTGTTAGTCACTTAAATGACCACAGTTTGTTACCACTTAACACTTTAAATGCAGAAGCTATGCTTAGATACAATTTATAAAATTGCACCTAATTAATCATTAGGTCACTTCTCATTAGGATTAGTGTGACCTCCCATTTCTTAGAGTTTCCAGAAAGTCTAATTTTATTCCTCTTTAAGTTCTTACTTAAAAGGTTTTGTTTAAACAAAAAAAAAGAAACTGAAAGTGAAATAACTTCATTTTTAGTTCTTGTTTTTTAATATCAATTTGTTAATAATCTGGCAGATCATTTTCTTTCTTAAGGTTCATTTCTGTTTCTCTTTTCAATGTTTTAACAAAATTATTTTACATATGTTCTCATAATTATATCTTCATTATACTCTGCTCCTAAGAGACTCAGCTGGTGAGAAGTAGAGAATCAGCCCATTGCAAGGAACATCTCATGTTTAGAAGAAGTGGGCAGTGCGCGCACTAAACAGCTTTAAGGAGCAGAATCCCGAAGGTTTTCCCTAGATACAAGAGGCATGGTATTTAAACTGTTAACACTGAGGTTTCAAAGCTACTCACCAGCACACAACTATGGAGAATCTTGGAGAAGAGTGGATGTTCACAAATAGAGTTATTGCTTATAGAAGAAAGAATAGCACTTAAATTAAATAAATGATGGGAAATTATTAGGGCTTGCAGAATTTTTTTAATTCTGGAGGAGACAGACTATTAGAAATGGAAGCAAAAGCTGAAATACAGAAATAGATCTTTATTTAGTAAGGCCATGCATAGCTGAAAGATTATGGATTTTGAGACAGAATAGTGACAAATGAATTGATTTGCCATTTTCTAAGAAAACTACTTAATGCTTTTGAAGCTATTTCATCTATAAAATGATAATAACATCTACACGGAAGTGTTGTAGTGAAGGTTAGGAGAAAAAGTGTCTGCACGATATTCCGTGCAGTAGCTTATTGATGTCAAATTAAACACAGCCTTTTTTCTTTTTGCACTATCAGTGTTAGTTAGATACTTTACTAATAATCTTGGCATTCTAATTTTAATGATTTGTAAATCATATTGTGTTGTCCATAGACATGCAGCCACAATATTACTTTTGGTACATATATTTAATTACATGCAGGTTTGTTATTTAGTCAGAATAATTTTCCCCACAGAAAGTGAGATAACTTTATATGTAGTTCAATTTCAAAAAATGTTGTTTCATAAAAGCTCAGTGTCAGGTATTTTCCACTTGTGTCTGCAGAGGTTCTATGTTGGACTAGAACTTCCTACATCTGAGCATCTGCTGTATATTTTGATGTAATTTCTTTAAGAAAGAAATGATCTCCAGGTTCTAGTATTATCTTCAATTTCTACTCTATATTTGTAGTTTATTTAGCGATGCAGGAGAGGAAAAAAAGGCAACTTGTGTGTGCATTACTAAGATTACTGCTCTGGGCAAAGGTAGCAGATTCTGCTGGGAACTCCTGTGAAACACCCAAATGCCTGCCATGATTCTCTACTTAAAGGATGGCGTAAGGAGCCAGGAACATTTAATTCATTTGTTTAGTCCCCTAATCTCCAAAAGCTTGAGAGGTTTCCGCATGGTATTAAATCTACACACTTTAGTATTTCACTTGTGTGCAGCCTGAGTAACTCTGATATATGTGCTGACAGAGGAGTCCCAGGGGAAAAACCAAGAGTAGTTGAAGGGAGATGTTGTCAACTGAAACTCAATCTAATTCCACATGGGATTTCCCACCATACCCAAGGCTAAAATTAGAAGGGAGCTCAAGAGGATGAGTGGTAGCAACAGATGCATCAGATACAAGTATGAAGTGCACAAACAGTAAGCCTATGGACTGGACTGACACCACAGCACACCTGGGCAAGGAGGTGAACAGAACAATTGGCATCTGGATTAAAAACAATGTCAAAATTCACCAGCCAAAGTTACAAAAAATATTTTTACATTTCTTCTAATTTTGTCCATTTTGTGTAAAACTTCACATTACTTGTGGTAAAGTTGTTCAAAATATCTTCATACTACATTTTAATATCTGAAAACTCTATAGTGATGTCACTATTTTAATACCTAATATCATATGTATTAAAATCACCCATTGTAGGGGCGGAGCAAGATGGCCGAATAGGAGCAGCTCCAGTCTCCAACTCCCAGCGCCAGCGACACAGAAGACCGGTGATTTCTGCATTTTCAACTGAGGTACTGGGTTCATCTCACTGGGGAGTGCCGGACGATCGGTGCTGGTCAGCTGCTGCAGCCCAACCAGCGAGAGCTGAAGCAGGGCGAGGCATTGCCTCACCTGGGAAGCGCAAGGGGGAAGGGAGTCCCTTTTCCTAGCCAGGGGAACTGAGACACACAACACCTGGAAAATCGGGTAACTCCCACCCCAATACTGCGCTTTAAGCAAACAGGCACACCAGGAGATCATATCCCACACCTGGCCAGGAGGGTCCCACACCCACGGAGCCTCCCTCATTGCTAGCGCAGCAGTCTGTGATCTACCAACAAGGCAGCAGAGAGGCTGGGGGAGGGGCGCCCGCCATTGCTGAGGCTTAAGTAGGTAAACAAAGCTGCTGGGAAGCTCGAACTGGGTGGAGCTCACAGCAGCTCAAGGAAACCTGCCTGTCTCTGTAGACTCCACCTCTGGGGACAGGGCACAGTAAACTAAACAAACACAGCAGACAGTCCTCTGCAGACGCAAACGACTCTGTCTGACAGCTTTGAAGAGAGCAGTGGATCTCCCAACACGGAGGTTGAGATCTGAGAAGGGACAGACTCCCTGCTCAAGTGGGTCCCTGACCCCTGAGTAGCCTAACTGGGAGACATCCCCCACTAGGGGCAGTCTGACACCCCACACCTCACAGGGAGGAGTACACCCCTGAGAGGAAGCTTCCAAAGCAAGAATCAGACAGGTACACTCGCTGTTCAGAAATATTCTATCTTCTGCAGCCTCTGCTGCTGATACCCAGGCAAACAGGGTCTGGAGTGGACCTCAAGCAATCTCCAACAGACCTACAGCTGAGGGTCCTGACTGTTAGAAGGAAAACTATCAAACAGGAAGGACACCTACACCAAAACCCCATCAGTACATCACCATCATCAAAGACCAGAGGCAGATAAAACCACAAAGATGGGGAAAAAGCAGGGCAGAAAAGCTGGAAATTCAAAAAATAAGAGCGCATCTCCCCCGGCAAAGGAGTGCAGCTCATCGCCAGCAACGGATCAAAGCTGGACGGAGAATGACTTTGACGAGATGAGAGAAGAAGGCTTCAGTCCATCAAATTTCTCAGAGCTAAAGGAGGAATTACGTACCCAGCGAAAAGAAACTAAAAATCTTGAAAAAAAAGTGGAAGAATTGATGACTAGAGTAATTAATGCAGAGAAGGTCCTAAACGAAATGAAAGAGATGAAAACCATGACACGAGAAATACGTGACAAATGCACAAGCTTCAGTAACTGACTCGATCAACTGGAAGAAAGAGTATCAGCGATTGAGGATCAAATGAATGAAATGAAGAGAGAAGAGAAACCAAAAGAAAAAAGAAGAAAAAGAAATGAACAAAGCCTGCAAGAAGTATGGGATTATGTAAAAAGACCAAATCTACGTCTGATTGGGGTGCCTGAAAGTGAGGGGGAAAATGGAACCAAGTTGGAAAACACTCTTCAGGATATCATCCAGGAGAACTTCCCCAACCTAGTAGGGCAGGCCAACATTCAAATCCAGGAAATACAGAGAACGCCACAAAGATACTCCTCGAGAAGAGCAACTCCAAGACACATAATTGCCAGATTCACCAAAGTTGAAATGAAGGAAAAAATGTTAAGGGCAGCCAGAGAGAAAGGTCGGGTTACCCACAAAGGGAAGCCCATCAGACTCACAGCAGATCTCTCAGCAGAAACTCTCCAAGCCAGAAGAGAGTGGGGGCCAATATTAAACATTCTTAAAGAAAAGAATTTTAAACCCAGAATTTCATATCCAGCCAAACTAAGTTTCATAAGTGAAGGAGAAATAAAATCCTTTACAGATAAGCAAATGCTTAGAGATTTTGTCACCACTAGGCCTGCCTTACAAGAGACCCTGAAGGAAGCACTAAACATGGAAAGGAACAACCGGTACCAGCCATTGCAAAAACATGCCAAAATGTAAAGACCATCGAGGCTAGGAAGAAACTGCATCAACTAACGAGCAAAATAACCAGTTAATATCATAATGGCAGGATCAAGTTCACACATAACAATCTTAACCTTAAATGTAAATGGACTAAATGCTCCAATTAAAAGACACAGACTGGCAAACTGGATAAAGAGTCAAGACCCATCAGTCTGCTGTATTCAGGAGACCCATCTCACAGGCAGAGACATACATAGGCTCAAAATAAAGGGATGGAGGAAGATTTACCAAGCAAATGGAGAACAAAAAAAAGCAGGGGTTGCAATACTAGTCTCTGATAAAACAGACTTTAAACCATCAAAGATCAAAAGAGACAAAGAAGGCCATTACATAATGGTAAAGGGATCAATTCAACAGGAAGAGCTAACTATCCTAAATATATATGCACCCAATACAGGAGCACCCAGATTCATAAAGCAAGTCCTTAGAGACTTACAAAGAGACTTAGACTCCCATACAATAATAATGGGAGACTTCAACACTCCACTGTCAACATTAGACAGATCAACGAGACAGAAAGTTAACAAGGATATCCAGGAATTGAACTCATCTCTGCAGCAAGCAGACCTAATAGACATCTATAGAACTCTCCACCCCAAATCAACAGAATATACATTCTTCTCAGCACCACATCATACTTACTCCAAAATTGACCACGTAATTGGAAGTAAAGCACTCCTCAGCAAATGTACAAGAACAGAAATTATAACAAACTGTCTCTCAGACCACAGTGCAATCAAACTAGAACTCAGGACTAAGAAACTCAATCAAAACCGCTCAACTACATGGAAACTGAACAACCTGCTCCTGAATGACTACTGGGTACATAACGAAATGAAGGCAGAAATAAAGATGTTCTTTGAAACCAATGAGAACAAAGATACAACATACGAGAATCTCTGGGACACATTTAAAGCAGTGTGTAGAGGGAAATTTATAGCCCTAAATGCCCACAAGAGAAAGCAGGAAAGATCTAAAATTGACACTCTAACATCGCAATTAAAAGAACTAGAGAAGCAAGAGCAAACACATTCAAAAGCTAGCAGAAGGCAAGAAATAACTAAGAGCAGAGCAGAACTGAAGGAGATAGAGACACAAAAAACCCTCCAAAAAATCAATGAATCCAGGAGTTGGTTTTTTGAAAAGATCAACAAAATTGACAGACCACTAGCCAGACTAATAAAGAAGAAAAGAGAGAAGAATCAAATCGATGCAATTAAAAATGATAAAGGGGATATCACCACCGACCCCACAGAAATACAAACTACCATCAGAGAATACTATAAACACCTCTACGCAAATAAACTGGAAAATCTAGAAGAAATGGATAATTTCCTGGACACTTACACTCTTCCAAGACTAAATCAGGAAGAAGTTGAATCCCTGAATAGACCAATAGCGGGCTCTGAAATTGAGGCAACAATTAATAGCCTACCAACCAAAAAAAGTCCAGGACCAGATGGATTCACAGCTGAATTCTACCAGAGGTACAAGGAGGAGTTGGTACCATTCCTTCTGAAACTATTCCAATCAATAGAAAAAGAGGGAATCCTCCCTAACTCATTTTATGAGGCCAACATCATCCAGATACCAAAGCCTGGCAGAGACACAACAAAAAAAGAGAATTTTAGACCAATATCCCTGATTAACATCGATGCAAAAATCCTCAATAAAATACTGGAAAACCGGATTCAGCAACACATCCAAAAGCTTATCCACCATGATCAAGTGGGCTTCATCCCTGGGATGCAAGGCTGGTTCAACATTCGCAAATCAATAAACATAATCCAGCATATAAACAGAACCAAAGACAGGAACCACATGATTATCTCAATTGATGCAGAAAAGGCTTTTGACAAAATTCCACAGCCCTTCATGCTAAAAACGCTCAATAAATTTGGAATTGATGGAACGTACCTCAAAATAATAAGAGCTATTTATGACAAACCCACAGCCAATATCATACTGAATGGGCAAAAACTGGAAAAATTCCCTTTGAAAACTGGCACAAGACAGGGATGCCCTCTCTCACCACTCCTATTCAACATAGTGTTGGAAGTTCTGGCTAGGGCAATCAGGCAAGAGAAAGAAATCAAGGGTATTCAGTTAGGAAAAGAAGAAGTCAAATTGTCCCTGTTTGCAGATGACATGATTGTATATTTAGAAAACCCCATTGTCTCAGCCCAAAATCTCCTTAAGCTGATAAGCAACTTCAGCAAAGTCTCAGGATACAAAATTAATGTGCAAAAATCACAAGCATTCTTATACACCAGTAACAGACAAACAGAGAGCCAAATCAGGAATGAACTTCCATTCACAATTGCTTCAAAGAGAATAAAATACCTAGGAATCCAACTTACAAGGGATGTAAAGGACCTCTTCAAGGAGAACTACAAACCACTGCTCAGTGAAATCAAAGAGGACACAAACAAATGGAAGAACATACCATGCTCATGGATAGGAAGAATCAATATCGTCAAAATGGCCATACTGCCCAAGGTAATTTATAGATTCAATGCCATCCCCATCAAGCTACCAATGAGTTTCTTCACAGAATTGGAAAAAACTGCTTTAAAGTTCATATGGAACCAAAAAAGAGCCCGCATCTCCAAGACAATCCTAAGTCAAAAGAACAAAGCTGGAGGCATCACGCTACCTGACTTCAAACTATACTACAAGGCTACAGTAACCAAAACAGCATGGTACTGGTACCAAAAAAGAGATATAGACCAATGGAACTGAACAGAGTCCTCAGAAATAATACCACACATCTACAGCCATTTGATCTTTGACAAACCTGAGAGAAACAAGAAATGGGGAAAGGATTCCCTATTTAATAAATGGTGCTGGGAAAATTGGCTAGCCATAAGTAGAAAGCTGAAACTGGATCCTTTCCTTACTCCTTATACGAAAATTAATTCAAGATGGATTAGAGACTTAAATGTTAGACCTAATACCATAAAAATCCTAGAGGAAAACCTAGGTAGTACCATTCAGGACATAGGCATGGGCAAAGACTTCATGTCTAAAACACCAAAAGCAACGGCAGCAAAAGCCAAAATTGACAAATGGGATCTCATTAAACTAAAGAGCTTCTGCACAGCAAAAGACACTACCATCAGAGTGAACAGGCAACCTACAGAATGGGAGAAAATTTTTGCAATCTACTCATCTGACAAAGGGCTAATATCCAGAACCTACAAAGAACTCAAACAAATTTACAAGAAAAAAACAAACAACCCCATCAAAAAGTGGGCAAAGGATATGAACAGACATTTCTCAAAAGAAGACATTCATACAGCCAACAGACACATGAAAAAATGCTCATCATCACTGGCCATCAGAGAAATGCAAATCAAAACCACAATGAGATACCATCTCACACCAGTTAGAATGGCAATCATTAAAAAGTCAGGAGACAACAGGTGCTGGAGAGGATGTGGAGAAATAGGAACACTTTTACACTGTTGGTGGGATTGTAAACTAGTTCAACCATTATGGAAAACAGTATGGCGATTCCTCAAGGATCTAGAACTAGATGTACCATATGACCCAGCCATCCCATTACTGGGTATATACCCAAAGGATTATAAATTATGCTGCTATAAAGACACATGCACACGTATGTTTATTGCAGCACTATTCACAATAGCAAAGACTTGGAATCAACCCAAATGTCCATCAGTGACAGATTGTATTAAGAAAATGTGGCACATATACACCATGGAATACTATGCAGCCATAAAAAAGGATGAGTTTGAGTCTTTTGTAGGGACTTGGATGCAGCTGGAATCCATCATTCTTAGCAAACTATCACAAGAACAGAAAACCAAACACCGCATGTTCTCACTCATAGGTGGGAACTGAACAATGAGATCACTTGGACTCAGGAAGGGGAACATCACACACCGGGGCCTATCATGGGGAGGGGGGAGGGGGGAGGGATTGCATTGGGAGTTATACCTGATGTAAATGACGAGTTGATGGGTGCAGCACAGCAACATGGCACAAGTATACATATGTAACAAACCTGCACGTTATGCACATGTACCCTACAACTTAAAGTATAATAATAATAAATAAATTAAAAAAAAATAAAATAAAATCACCCATTGTATTTTTACTTTTTGTTTTATATTAGTCTCATGAACATTTTGTTTATTAATGGGTATTTTTCCCAAAGAACAAGTGTTGACTTTGCTAAATTACTCATGTACATATTGTTTTTGAATTGCTAGTTCTTTACATTTATTGTTCTTTTTCTGTATTCTGAAGATGGTGGTCACTATTTGCTCTTTTATGATATATGCATTCATGCTTATACCTTGTTCTTTATAGACAGATACTGTTAGCTACATTCTCTAAGTTTTGCTGTATAGTAACTGGCTTTATGTACATTTTGATTTCTTCAACTACAATTTATAGAAGTACATTTATTAATTTCAAGATATGACATTTTTCAGCTATCTTTTTGTTATTCATGTACACATTAATTACAATGTATTCAGATAACATAATTTCTAGGATTCCAATCTTTTGAAATGTGTGGAGTTTTCCTTATGGTCAAGCATGCATCCTGCAGTTGGGGATACAATATCCATTTGTTCAAACTTTCTGATTTTCTTTCAATTTGTTTTTATTTATTTACTTAAGCTTTCCAGAATTTTTCATCATTTTCTACAAGTTGTCACAAAATTGTGGCAAATTTTATACTTGTCTGTTTCTTCCTGTAAACATATATTTTTGTGGATTATATTGCATTATTTCGCTACGCATATTCACATTAAGAATTTTCATCATCTTTGGTAATTGAAGTGCCCCTTATCCCTATAAGGTGATTCAGCATACTGCTGGTCATTGTTTCAGCCTTAGAGACAACTTGTCTAATGTTAATATAGTAGCACCAGCTTTTATTTAGTGAAGGTTGGCATGACATCTTTGTCCATCTTTTTCTTTCAAACATTTTGCATACTTTTTGCTTCAATGAACAACATAGAAGTTGTTTGTTTTCTCCCCATAAATCTAACCTAACTATATTTTTCTATTAAATGTCAACTTTAGTAAGTTTATATTTGAGGAAATTTCTGATATATTTATGTTTCAATCCCTCATCTTATAATTTTCCTACTCTTTGTTCCGTTTTCTATTTGTGACTTATTTAATTAATCAACAGTTGATCTTTTTTCTCATGATTTCCATGGTCGTTAAACATTATTTTACTACATTTTTATTGAATAACATGGAGACTGCAACATGAAACTTTGATTACTCCCATATGAAATTGTTTATTACTGTTTACTTTTTATACTGTAAAAGGCCCTTAATACATATTAACTCACTCTAGTGTTTTCAAATCTATATACATATATATGTGTGTATATTTATAAATATATATGTCATATACATACCGTGTGTCTGTGTATATATATATTCATATATATTGGTGTGTATATATATACAAGGTGTATATATATGGTATATATATGGTGTGTGTATGTGTGTGTGTATATATATATGGTGTGTGTATATATTTATGGTATGACAAACCTATAGTAACAAAATACCAGAAACTGGCTTCGTTAAAGAATAGGAGTTTATTGCTCCAAAGTTCTAGAGGTTAGAAGTCTGAGATCAAGCTATTGGGAAGGTTGGTTTCCTCTGAGGGCCGTGAGGAAGAATCTGCTCTGTGCTCCCTCTTCTGATGATTTTCTGGCACTCTTTGATGCAACTTGGTTGCAACTATATTACCCAGATTTCTGCTTTCTTCTCACACAGTATTCTATTTATAAAAGCACCTGTCACATTGGATTAGGGATTCCCCCTATTCCAGTATGACCCAATCTACACCAATTTCACCTGTAATGACTTTACTTTCACATAAAGTCACATTCTGAGCCTTCTGGCGTACTGGAGATTAGTATTTCAATGTGTGAATTTTAGGGGGACACAATTCAACCACATATATGTGTGTATACCAAAATAATGATATAATAATAAATATGATTATATAAAATAATGTTACACATTAAAATTAATTTAGAATTTACTAACATACTTAAAATTGTTCTTGCTTTCAGACACCTTTTGTGTCTCTGATCCTCCAGCTTGTATTATTTTTATTCTGCTTGGCAAATAGTCATTAGAATTTCTTTAGTGCATATGTACTGGTAATAATTCCCTCAGTTTTTAGGTCTGAAAATAACTATTTAAATATTATTAATATGAATACATTTGCCAAATTTTGATAGTTTTTGTGTCTTCATGGCTATATTAATTGTATTGTTGTTGAAGAGCAACAAATTTAGTGGTCTAATTGTTGCTAATTTGAATGTAAGCTTTCTTTTTCCTTTGGTTGTTTTTTTGAAATTTTCGTTGTCTTTTCTTACACTGTAATCGCCTATAATGTAGATGATTTTCATTGTTCCATCTTTTAATTCACAGAGTTTTTATTCTATAACTTGATATGTTTATCAGATTTGGAAATTACTCATTTGTGGAAATTTCCATTCTTTCTTACATCTTCTTCTAAAATTCCATTTAAATATATGTGAGGATTTCTCACTTTACCTTCTTTCCCTCCTATTTGCTCTTCTGAATTTTCTATCCTGTCATTTCTCTATGTTTCACTTTGACTATTTTATCCAACATTTTCTTAATTCTCTCCTCATCTCCCTCTAATATGTTCTTATATAGATCACCTTACTTGTTAATATTATATATTATATTTTTCAGTTTTATGGTTTATATTTTTCCATATCTGTTACTTTTAGCTTCCACTTCTCCAGTAAAATTCTAAATCTTAGATTTATCTCATTGAATAAAGTGATCAAAATTATTTTTAATTGTACTTTTTATTTAATTGAAGATTCACATGAAATTGTAAAAAGTAATACAGAAACATCCCTTGTACGTTTTACCCAATACCCCAGTGGTAATACCTTGCAGAAATATAGTACAATATCACAACCAGGATATTGGCATTAATTCAGACAAGATACAGGACAAGTCTACCACCACAATAATTTCTTGTGTTGCCCTTTTATAACTACCCATTTTCTGACCAATCTGTGTCCTGTTCTTAACACCTGACAACCACTAACTTTTCTCCATCTCTACAATTCTACCATTGTGATAATATCACGTAAAAGGTATCATAAAGCATTAATCTTTGGGGATTGGGGTGTTTTTATTTTTTACTCAGCATAATTCTCTGGAGATCCATAGAAGCTGTTGCTTGAATCAACAGTTATTCATTTTTATTGCTGAGTAGTATTTCATGATATGTATATAACACAGTCTGTTTAATGATTTACCCGTAAATAACATACCGGTTGCTTCCTGCTGTGGGCTATTACATATAAAGCTGCTATGAACAAATATCCATTACCAAATTTGAGGGTGAACATAAGTTTTCATTTCTCTGAAAGTAGGATTACACTTGCTCAGTGTTTAGTAATTGCTTCTAGATTTTTAACAAATTGCCAATTTGTTTCACAAAGTATAAAATGACTGAAGCATTTTATATTCCTTCAGAGATGTTTGAGTAATCCAACTTCTCCATATTTCTGCCAACCTTTGGTGCGGCTACTACTTTTAATTTTAGCCATTATAATGTATATATAGATGTGTATTTATAATTCTTTATGGTTTAATTTGCATTTCCCTAATAGACTAAGATAATAAACAGCATTCTATGTGCTTATTTTCTACCTTTTAGCACTCTACTCAGTAAAATATCTGTTCATGTATTTTGTCTATACAAGAACAGTTTTATTGAGAGTTTTTTGTTGTTGTTGTTGTTTGTTTGTTTGTTTTGCGAAGGAGTCTCGCTCTGTAGCCCTGGCTGGAGTGCAGTGGCGCGATCTCTGCTCTCTGCAAGCTCCGCCTCCTGGGTTCACGCCATTCTCCTGCCTCAGCCTCCGTAATTTGGGCATGAATATTTTGTAACTTGTCTTTTCATCTACTTAACTGAATAAGTTTTTAATTTTTATTGTGTGCAAATTATAGATTGTATTTCTTTTAGGGATCACAGTTCAGTGTTAAGTCTAAGAACTCTTAGCTTACCCTAGGTTCTGACGATTTTCTCAACTTTTTTTCATAAAGTGTTTATAGTATTTATATTAGTCCATTCTCACACTTGCTATAAAGATACTACTCAAGGCTGGGTAATTTATAAAGGAAAGTTTAATAGATTCACAGTTCCACATGGCTAGAGAGGACTCTGGAAATTAATAATCATGGCAGAAGGCTAAGGTGAAGCAAGGACCTTCTTCACCTGGTGGCAGGAGAGAGAAGAGCAAGCAGGGAAATGTCAGACACTTGTAAAACCATCAGATCTCATGAAAATTCGTTCACTATCATGAGAACAGAATAGGGGAAACCGCAGCTATAATCCAATCACCTCCCACCAGTTTTTTTCCCCTGACACATGGGGATTACAATTTAAGATGAGATTTGGGCAGGGACAAAGAGGCAAGCCATATCAATATTGTTTTGTATATTTGTAATATATTATTTGTAACATTATGTCTTGTATAGTAATGTGTTGTGAGTTAATTTTTGTATAGGATGTAATGTTTAGATTAGTTTTTTTTTTTTTTTTTAACCTTTGTTTTGCCTTTGGGAGTCCTATTACTCTAGTAAAAGTCTATCTTTCTTTCTATTAAAAGTAAAACCTTAGATAAATTAAATTTAGCAAAATGTGTTTGAGCAAAAATAATTCATTAATTGGGCAGCCCTCAAAATAATGAGAAGTTCAGAAAGCTCCACTCAGCAATGTGGACAGGAAGTATTTATAGAGAAAAAGTAAGTGTTGTAGAGAAACAGCTTGATCAGTTATAGCTGACTTATTTGTACATGGTATGATTAGTCACTTGCCTTATATGGACATGGTCTTAGCAGTTGGCAACCTGTGATTGACTGAAGCTCAGTTACTGTGATTGACTGGGACTCAACTATTTGTTACAAGAATATACTCTTAAGAAATATTTCAGTTTACATAATAAGTTAGGTTGCAGTTTTCTAGGTAGAGATTCAAAGTATGGAGGTAGCTTTATGCCAAATTTAATTTAGTTTAACATTTCATTAATTTTGTTCCTTTGACAAATTCAGTTGAGAGTTCATCCCTGAGTCCTCTATTCTGTTTCATTAATTAAAATGTTTATTCTTCCACAAATTCCAACTGATAACTGTAATTATGTGATAAACTTTAATTTCAGGTACCATGATCCTAGTTTATTATTATTATTTGAGATGGAGTCTCACTCTGTCTCCAGGCTGGAGTGCAGTGGTGCAATCTCAGCTCACTGCAACCTCCACCTCCCGCGTTCAAGTAATTCTCCTGCCTCAGCCTCCCGAGTAGCTGGGACTACAGGCATGCACCACCCGACCCAGCTAACTTTTGTATTTTTGGTAGAGACGGGGTTTCACCATGTTGGCCAGGGTGGACTTGATCTGTTGACATCATTATCTGCCTGCTTCGGCCTCCCAAAGTGCTGGCATTACAGGCATGAGTCACCACACCCAGCCCC
This sequence comes from Macaca thibetana thibetana, assembly GCF_024542745.1. Classification (NCBI taxonomy): domain Eukaryota; kingdom Metazoa; phylum Chordata; class Mammalia; order Primates; family Cercopithecidae; genus Macaca; species Macaca thibetana. Next base: position 66,812,779 of record NC_065584.1, read on the forward strand.
TATTTTATTATTTTTTTTAAAGAATAATTTGGTTTTCTATCTCCTTTGCAGTTCCACATAAATTTTAGAATAATCACATATCTCTCTATACATAATCTTCCAAGAATTCTTATAAGAATTGGATTAAATCTGTTTAATTTGGTTAGAATTTAAATCTTTCTTTTCTGTCTTCCAATCTATGAACACTGTATGTTTTATTTAAACATGGTATGATTTGTTTATATCTTTTATTTTTTTCATTAGAACTTTGTAGTCTTAAGATACAAATCTATTACATGTTTTGTTAGAATTACGTCTAGGACAATTGTAAGTGATACTGCATCATTTAAGTTGTGGTGTCCATATATTGATTGCTAGTATGTAGAAATACAATACATTTGTGTGTGTTAATTTTGTATTCTATGACCATTATGAATTTCCTTTTTAACTCTACCAGTTTTTTTTGTTGTTGTTGTTTGTTTTGTAGATTCCTCAGTATTTTCTTTTTTTTTTTTTTTGAGACGGAGTCTCGCTGTGTCACCCAGGCTGGAGTGCAGTGGCGCGATCTCGGCTCACTGCAAGCTCCGCCTCCCGGGTTTACGCCATTCTCCTGCCTCAGCCTCCGAGTAGCTGGGACTACAGGCGCCCGCCACCACGCCCGGCTAGTTTTTTGTATTTTTAGTAGAGACGGGGTTTCACCATGTTAGCCAGGATGGTCTCGATCTCCTGACTTCGTGATCCACCCGCCTCGGCCTCCCAAAGTACTGGGATTACAGGCTTGAGCCACCGCGCCCGGCCTAGTATTTTCTTAATACAAAAAAAATTTCACCTGTAAACAAAAATAGTTTGATTTCTTCCTTTTAAATATGAATACCTTTTGTTTCATTCATTTATTCATTGTTGCTTTATTTTATTGTGTAGAACTTGTAGTTCTATGCTGAATAAGAGTACTAAGAGTAGATAACCATGACATGTTCCCACTCTCAGGAAAGAAAAAAAAAATAACTAATTTTTAAGTAGGATGCTAGCTCTAGTGTTTCAGTATACACTTCTTATCAAACTCAGAGTCATCTCTCTATACTTGTTTGAGGACTGGCACAAAGAAGAATGGAGAAAAGAAAATAAACAAAAATGTAAGAATACACGGTCTCTAAGTGTTAAAAGTTTCCTTTCACATTCCTTTATCAGGAAGTAGAGGATATTTCTTGAAATTACCTCTGTGTCCCAGTGCCTCTTCTGGTGCAATGATTTCAAGCCAGGGAGACTCTGGAAGGAGAAAAATGATAAATTCACTGAAATTTTTATGGTATTTGTATTCTGGTCTTCGTTATTCTACCTACTCTATTTACTTATTAGAGTTAATGCTTATTTTAGGACACAAGGTAGCATATGACTATATAGTTTATCCAGAACTTGAACCCCAAGTATGTATTTTTAGTGTCATTTTATTTCATACTAAAATCAAAAAGGACAATACTTAGCTGGAGTAATACTGGCCAATTTCACTCCTCTACATTTACATATAAAATCATAAACAGCTTATTGAGTCCATTATTATGTAACATTTCAAGGAGCAGAGCAAAGCAATGCTATATTTGCTATGAATATTACATATTAAAATATACACAATAATAGTAGGAAATATAGAAATGATGCCAATTTCAGAAATTTGATTAGCTCTGGGGAATGGGAAAGAGAAAAGAATCAGTATGTGGACTTTTGCCTGTGCCTGCAATATTTTATTTCTAAAAGGTAAAATAAAATGAACTAAAGGTAATATAATGGAGGTTTAATTACAAAAAAGAACATAAGGTTATATGTCAAATTATTTTGTTATTTTATGTTTGAAATGTGTTAGAATTAAAAATTAAAATATTTTAAAAATCCATGAAAAAATTACTATCTTAGTTAATACCACAAAATCACAGTTATGATCAGAATACCAGAATCTTTTGGAAATATTATCCTCACACTGTTAACTGCATTACAGTAATTTTGCAGGAAGATAATAGTGATACGCATGGACCAAAAGATTAAAACTAACTCTTTGCTAACTGTCTTAAGTAACACTTGTAATATGTATTGGCAGAATTTACAACAAAAAATGTCATTTATAATTCAAAACTGACAACAAAATATATCTCCAAATACAAATGATAAAGCATATGGGACATATATAATTGAGTTGAACATAGTGAGTTGGAGGACTAGATAAGGGGAGCAGCAAGCTAAATTAATATGTTTCTAACTTAAGCATATGTGTACTAAATAAGGGTAAATACACAATTGCCATTAGTCTTTTAACATGCTTAAGTACCTCCAATGGCTACTTAGAAATTTTTAAAATGTGATGTCTTTATTCATAGTTTCTATAAAAAACGTATATTATAAAAAGAAAAGAAATGTTATAAACTACACTCCAATGTGTTATATTTATTTATTATTTTCATTTCTTTAATTGTACCCTACTCAAAAGTAACACATGCAAAACTGAAAAAGAAATTTAATGATTCCCATTATCATGACATATTTTCATCTTATTTTAGTGTGAAAAGTAATTTCTCAAGACCTGCCTTATCTGACAAGCATTGAATCATCTATCTTTCAATCTTTCTTTTAAAGGAACAAATAAGTAAGGGGAAGTAAAACCTAATACTAGTTTGGCCTTTCATTTATATAAATTGTTATTATTTTGCTATTAATATTATATCTCACATTTCATATTTATGTTTATACAAATTTAGAGTAATTTATGTGAATTAGTAGACATATATATTATTTTTTGCTTAAAATATTTGAAACAATTTCAAAGCACATTATATGAGATGTCTTCCTTATTTGCCAATAGGGACATTTGGATATAAGTCTACACCCAGAGTTTCTTTATTCTTGTTTTAGCTCTCAACAATGTAGCTGAGATTAAAGGTTATTAGCATACTGAAAACCATGTAATTGAAGGAATATTATCTTGCCTTTACTTTGACTCTGAGAGAAGAAGAGCATAGCTGCTAGATTAAATATGAAAGCCAGAGCCTTGATAAGGTCTAGTAACCCAATCATTGGCATTCACTATGGAAAAGGATGATGTGTTTTATTTCCCTCTAGTGGTTTAGTAAATGAATAAATATAAGATCAAAAAGTGAAATGGCTTCGATGTACTAGCTTAAAAGCCATTCATAATTTTGAGATGCCTGATGTAGGCTACTTCTAAAATTACACTATAAAATTTGCAAACAGAAAATAAAGATGTGCTTATTATCAAACAAGCATGATGCATCAGAAAAATAAATTGCCAGAAAATCTGCAATCAGCACCAAATTATTTTTCTGTATTCAAGAAGTCAGTGTTCATGAGGCAGAAACAAAGAAATAAAATGATGCTTTGCATCTTTCAAAGTTAATACATGAAAGCTCTAGAACAAAGATTAAGAAAAAGAGAATTTAAAGTCTTTTATTTGCTTTTGCAAATGCTTATTTAGTTGCAGAAATTTAATATTTACTATTGTTAATAGTTATTTTTTATAAGATCAAGTTTAAAATAATTTGTATCACCTGAACATATGGTCCTGGGCAGAAAATCATGGAGAAAAAGTATAAAATTTCTAAATGACAGATAAAGTGATAAGTAGTTAGATGAAATTTTTAATTTAATTCCCAGACCAACATCATAAGATATGTATCATTATTACTATCACCATGGCCCGGATGTTTACTGAAGGAGACTGGTAAAATGTTTCTAAGGTAACAAAAATTACAATTAGACTGAAATGCAGGTACTCTGATGCCAGAACTTAAATTGTTAGGAAGTCAGGACATTTCTTTCACATGATTTTAAATATTTATCATGTATAATGGATACTTAAATAAGGAGGAGTTATTTTTAGGACAAGGTTCTGCCAAAAAGTGTTAATTAGTGTTGTATAGTACATAGACCCTTGAATAATGCATGGGTGAAGGTCACCAACTCCCCTCACCGTGTAGTCAAAACTCTGCATATAATATATGATTCCCCCAAATTTTAACTACTAAAAGCTAACTGTTAACCAGAAGCCTTATTGATAACATAAAGTCAATTAATATATATAGTATGTTATTATGTATTATATACTCTATTCTTACAAAAAAGTGAGCTAGAGAAAATAAAATGTTATTAAGAAAATCAAAAGGGAGATAAAATAAACTCATTCACTAGTGAAAATAGATCATCATTTGCATCACCTGTAAGATTTCATTCTCATCATCTTCATGTTGAGTACGCTGAGGACGAAGAGGAAGGGTCCTATTGTCCTACTGTCTGAGAGGTTGCAGAGGCAAATTAAATAAAGCAAGTAAAGGGGAAGGCAGGAGAAATTTACTGAAAAAAATTCTGCAGGTAAGTGGACCTTGCAGTTCAAACCCTTGTTCAGTCAAGTGTATTTTATTCAACTAGTTAATTAGATGAAAAGATACAAAAATGAGAGAAGAAAAATATACTTAGTGATTTTTTCATTAAAAGAGAATTATTTAATAATATATATTTTCTCAGCAATTTTGTAATATCAGTGACACCATTTGTAAAATTATTTTTACTTATCAGACTGTTGTTATGTATTATTTGATATGTTATTCTGAAAAAAGGTGACAAAATTACTTAAAGAGCAAAAGCAGTTATTTTCAGAAGTTATTTTCAGTTTTTTTTCAGAATTACTTTATTCAGTTATTTTCAGAATTACTTTAAGAAGTTGAATTAAATTAAAAAAGACATAAATATTTCAATTTTTAGATACTTCTTAGCATATGACAACTTATAAAATCAACTAGAGGAAACATATAATACAATTATTATTTGAAATTATTTTTGATTTTTTTCTATCAATGGATAAAATATGAATCAATAGTTTCAATTTTAAGAGCTACATTATCTTCAGGAAAGGATTTGCTATTATTTAGAGATATAATTAATTTTTTAGAAACCATAAATCTAATGTTAGGAATAATAATTTTGTCCAGAAAGGGTGTGAAGATATGGTCATATTCTGTGGTTTAATCATACCTTTGGAGAAAGTTTCAGAAGCTATATACCCAAAAATATTTTAAGCAATTGAAGCATCATCGAATAAGTTTGCCACATATGTAAAAAGTAACATTACACAAAGTAAATCCTTTGCAAATGACGACTAATGTAATCTGCTTTACATGATTTGTAATTTCAAAGAACCCTTAGCTAAATAGATTAAAATATTTCTGTAATTTTATAATCACTTCTCTGCATACTGGAAACCACTGATGACCCTAGAAATTCTAAAAAATGAAATTTCATAGAAGATAAACTTGTTTTGGCTGCTATCCACAAATATTTAGTTGCTTAAATGAAAACAGTAAAAGGCAAAACAAAAATAAACCAAGCAAAAATGCTTCACCTTGTCACAAGTTTTATATTTTCAATTTAGAAAGTTAATTGCGCCATTAATATTGACTTGTACTGTCATCATACATTATCCTATTAGTTTTAATTGGAAGATGACAGGAATGTTGAAGACTATTATGTTAAGCTTGCTTTTCAAATCATCGCTTATATTCACAACTTGCTTTTTAAAAATAATATTGAGGAAAACATAGAAATGATAAGCTGTGCTCAGAAAAAATAGTGTTTGTGACATAAAAATAGGCTTTACATGTGACAGGGATTATCTTTCTCTCAGTATAATTTTTCATACTTTTTATTGACACACGATCTTTCTTTGAGAAGCATATATTTTTTATACAGTAGACTAGAATTCAAATGCTTCATTTGAATAGTTCAGGCAAAAGGTAGCCTTAAACCAACAATTTGGCTGAATACTCATTTGTTTTCAAACTAAAAAAAAAATTCCTAAGAAGAGATAGACACTGCTTTCTACAGCTGCTTTTGAGAAGTGTCTGTTCATGTTCTTTGCCCAGTTTTAATGGGCTTGTTTTTTGCTTGTTGATTTAAGTTCCATAAAGATTCTGGATGTTAGACCTGCGTTAGATGCACAGTTTGTGAATATCTTTTCCTATTCTGTAGCTTGTCTGTTTGCTCTGTTGATAATTACTTTTGCTTTGCAGGAGCTGTTAGTTTATTTAAGTGCCACTTTTCTATTTGGGTTGTCATTTTTTGGGGGGACTTGGCCAAAATTTTTTGCCAAAGCCAATGTCAATAAAATATTTCCTAAGTTGTCTTTCAGGACTTCTATAGTTTAAGGTCTTAAATTTAAATCATTAGTTCACAATGATATGATCTGGCTCTGTGTCCCCACCCAAATCTCATCTTGAATTGCAATTTGAAATGTAATCCCCACATATTGGGAAAGGGACCTCAGGGGAGATTATTAGATCATGGGTGCGGTTCCCTCATGCTGTTCTCATGACAGTGACTGAGTTCTCAAGAGATCTGGTGGTTCTATAAGGGACTTTTCCCCACTTTGCTTGGCTATTCTCCTTCCCACCTTCATGTGAAGAAGGATGTGTTTGCTTCCCCTTCTGCCATGATTGTCTAAGTTTCCTGAGGCTTCCCCATCCATGAGGAACTGTGAGTCGATTAAACTTATATATATATGTTTAATTTATATATATATACACACATATATATATATAAATTACTTAGTCTCAGGTATTTATTCATAGAAACATCAGAATGGACAATGCTTTGGCCATTTGGCAGGGTAAATGTGTACTGAGGATAGGGGTACACGTTTGATAAGACACAGATGATAAGACCTTTTGGAAACCACTAGACACTGGCTCTGAGCTGACATTGCTTCTAGGGTACCCAAAACATCATTATGGTACGGCAGTTAAAGTAGGGGGTTATGGAGGTTAGGCAATTAATGGAGTTTGATCTCAGTTCTGACTTACATTTGGTCCAGTGTGTCCCCAGACTCATCCTGTGGTCATTTACCACAGAATGCATAATTGGTATAGATATACTTAGCAGCTGGAAGAATCCCCACTTTGACTCCCTGACTGGTAGGGTGAGGGCTATTATGATGGGAAAGACCAAATGGAAACCATTAGAGCTGCCTCTACCTGCAAAAATAGTAAATCATAAACAATATTGCATCCCTGGATGGATCACAGAGATTAGTGCCACCACCAAGGACTTGAAAGATGGAGGGATGATGATTCCCAACATCCCTATTCAACTCTCCTCTTTGGTCTGTGCCAGAGAGATGAATCTTGGAGAATGACAGTGGATTATCATAAATGTAACCATGTGGTGACTCCAATTGGAGCTGCTGCACCAGATGTGGTTTCATTGGTTGAAAAAATTAACACATCTCCTGGTACCTGATATACAGCCACTGATTTGGCAAATGCCTTTTTCTCCATTCCTGTCCATAAGGCTCACTAGAAGCAATTTGCCTTCAGCTGGCAAGGCCAGCAATATACTTTTACTGTCCTACTTCTGGGGTATATCAACTCTTAAGCTTTGTGTCATAATATAGTTCAGAGAGACTTTGATTGCTTTTCCTTCCACAGCCTATCACATTAGTGCATTACCTTGATGACCTTTCAAATTCTTGATAACAAGTTGCATCACCCTAGAAAGTAGTCAGCTAAATAGCCCTAAATTTGCTTATTAAATGAAACAACTCAGATGAAGATCAAGTGACAAAATTTACATCATAAGGTATGGGGAGAAAAAGTCTGATGTGCCAGAGGGAAATTAAAACAAATTTAACTACCAATAAAATGTAAAATTATACAATTTAAAAAGGTCGTTAAATATACACACACATATATGCATACATACACATACACACAAAAAGATCCTATAGCTTTACTTTAATACTATGGCCATGAGATGAACATAAATTTGCCAAGTTGAAAAAACAAAACAAAAAACTGTTAGATCCAAACGGTGTTGTTGTTGTTGTTGTTTTTGTTTGTTTGTTTGTTTTCTTTTGTTTCCCCTAGTAGAAAGTAACAGCAGATTTAAAGCAGGCAGAAAATAAAATAGAGAAAGAAAACTTAGAAATTCTGTAGGTTGCAGGTCAACCTTAGGTCTCTTTTTCCTTAATGTAAAATGTGCACAAAGACCATATTATTTCCATTTTACATAAACTCTAGCAAGAAGTAGAGGTGCCATAAAACCTACAAAGTGCCCAAAGTGGGGGCGTCTTTCTACGTGTTTTATTCTTATTCTTAGATACTTTTTTTTCCACACATTTTTTTAAAAGGAAGAACTGAGTTGTGGCCTAAGGAAAAATCAAGTTCAGTTCCTCATGCAAATAAGCCAAATTGAGATTACTTTTGAGAGAAAGGGCAATAGGGAAGACCTTTTAGAAATGCATATACAAACTCAAATTATGATCCTTAAACAACAAATTCCTAGGAGAAAAACCAGCTCAGAATAAATTGAGGACCATCAACCAAAATGGGAGGTATGGTGCTCAGGAGGACTTACCAATTCCACCAAAGGAGAAGTTTGAACTCAGTGAGTCTTCAATTGGCTCTGATTGGTACTGTAGCTCTGATTTTGGACAACTGCTTGGGGCTCTTGAGTCCTCTCTGAGGCCCCATGTTGGGCGCCATTTGTTGTCAATGAAAAGAGTCAAATACTGTAAAATATTTGAAGAGATATTTTATTTTATTTTATTTTATTTTATTCTGAGCCAAATATGAGAGACCATGGCTCATGATACAGCCTTTGGGACGTCCTGAGAATATATGCCCAAGGTGATTGAGGTGCAGCTGGGTATTATACATTTTAGAGAAGCATGAGACATCAATCAAATACATTTAAAAAATACATTGGTTTGGTCCAGAAAGGCAGGACAACTCAAACTCAAAGTGGGGGCATCCAGGATATAGGTGAATTTAAACATTTTCTGGCTGACAATTGGTTGAGTTTGTCTGAAGACCTGGGATTGATAGAAAGGGAATGCTCAGGTTAAGACAAAGATTGTGGAGACAAGAGTTCTTTTGAAGTCTTATATTGGCAGGCCTTGGAGACAATAGATAACAAGTGTTTCCCTTTCAGATCTTAATTAATCTCTTTAGGATTGGGAAGGTCTGGAAGCAAGTATCTAGTTATGTTAATAGAGGTTATTTACAAATGCAAATTTCCCCCCACAAAGAAAAACTTTGCAGGACCATTTCAAAATATGGCAAAGAAACATGTTTCAGGTAAAATATTTTTATTTTCTTCCTTGTCTCATAATGTTATGCCAGAGTCAGGTTAGAAAGTAAATCACGATATATAGTGTTAAATAAAACCCATCTAATGAGAATCTTTGATTTGTATGGCATGTCTCCCCAGACCCCTTAGATAAGTATTTGGGCTAGATGAAAATCAGAGTTTAGTCCTCATTATCATAAAAGCACAAGTGAATACACAGCCTACAAACCACATAAAGAAAATTACACAATCAAAACTAGAAAGAAACAATCTAAACACCATGAAATTAACAAAATATCACATATCAATATTAACCTAGAATGTAAATGGTCTAAATGCTTCACTTAAAAGGCACAGAGGGGCATATTGGATTTAAACAAAAAGACCCAACCTTCTGTCTTCAAGAGAGTCATCTCACATGTAATTACATCCATAGGCTCAACGATAAGGAATAGAGAAAGTTCTATCATACAGAATGGGGAATGCTATTCTTGTATCAGATAAAAGAAACTTTAAATTAACAACAATAGAAAAGGAAAGGAAATGAATTACTTAATGTAAAAGGATTCAATTCAACAAGTCGATTTAAGTATACTTAATAGCACCAAACACTGAAGCACCTAGATTTGTAAACAATTACTATTATATCTAAGAAAGACTTAGAAAGGCATATAATAATAGTGGAAGACTTCAACACCTCTGTAACATCATTAGACAGATCACTGAGGCAAAAACTAACAAAGAAATTCTAAAAGTAAACTTTACTCATGGACAATTGGATCTACTAGACATATACAGAATTGTTCACCCACAACTACAGAGTATGTATTCTTCTCATATCCACACAGAAAATGCTCAGTCATAAAGCAAGTCTCAAACATTTTTAAAAAATGAAATCATACCAAGTATCTTCTCAGACTACAATGGAATAAAAATGGAAATCAATACAAAGAGAAGCTCAAAATCACACAAATACATGAAAACAAAGCAGCTTGCTCCTGAAGAAAATTAAGGCAGAAATGAAAAAAGTTCTTTGAGACAAATGAAAATGATGACACAACATACCAAAACCTCTGGGATGTAGCAAAAGCAGTGTTAAGAGAAAAGTTTATAGAACTAAGTGCCTACATCAAGTAGAAAGCTCTCTGATAGCAACCTAACATTGCACCTAAAATAACTAGCAAAATGAAAACAAATGAAACCAAAACCTAGCAGAAGAAAATCAATATTAAAAATTATAGCAGAACTAAACACAATTGAGACCAAGAAACAACAGATAGGTGATCAAAACAAAAAATTACTTTTCAAAAAGACACACAAAATCCAGAGACCCATCACTAAATAAATACAAAGAATAAAAGAGACAAGTTTCAAATAAGCACAATTAGAAATGACAGAGGTGACATTACCACTGACTACAGAAATATAAAAAATCATTAGAGACCACAAGGAACATCTCTATTGGCACAAAGTAGAAAATCTAAAGAAAATGGATAAATTAGGAAAAATACACAACCTCCCAAGATTGGACAAGGAAGAAGTAAAAACTCTGAATACATTAATAATGAGTGCAATATTAAATCAGCAATAAAAATTATACTAACCAAAATAAGCCTTGGATCAAATAGACACAGAGCCAAATTCTACCAGACATTAAAAAAAGAGCTAATATCAATCTCACTGAAACTATTCCCAAATATCAAGGAGGAGCAATTTCTCCCTAACTCATTTTATGAAATAAGTATTATCCTGATACCAAACTCCTGTAAAGACAACAACAATAAAACCAAAGACGTATATCTCTGCTGACCATAGATTCAGAAATTCTCAATAATATACTGGCAAACCAAATTCAGCAGCACATCAAAAAAATAATTGACCACAATCAAGTGGGCTTTATTCCATGGATGCAAGGGTAGTTTAACTTATACAAAACAAGGAATGCATTTTCCCACATTAACAGAATTTAAAAAAAAAAAAAAAAGAAAAAACATATGATCATCTCAATAAATGCAGGAAAATAATTTGATAAAATCCAACATCCATTCGTGATTAAAATCCACAAAAACTAAGCATTGAAGGAACATATCTCAAAATAATAACAGTCATCTGTGACAAATCCTCAGCTAGTATCATATCTAATGGACAAAAATTGGGATCATTCTCCCTAAGAACTGGAACAAGACAAGGATGGCACGCTCATCACTTCTATTCAACATAGAAATGGAAATCCTAGCCAAAAGAAATCAGGCAAAAGAAACAGGTAAAATGCACTCAAATACGAAAAGAGAAAGTCAAATTATCTCTCTTCACTGATAACATAATTATTTGCCTAGGAAACCTTAAGGTTCTGACAAAGGTCTCCTAGACCTGATAAACGATTTGAGTTAAATTTCAGGATACCAAATCAATGGACAAAATTCAATAGCATTTCTATACATAAATAATGTTCAAGCTTAGTACCAAATCAAAAATACAATCTCATTTACAAAAAACACAAAAATAATAAAATACCTAGGAACACATCTAACCATGGAAGTAAAATATCTCTACAAGGAATACTACAAAATATTGCTGAAAAAAGTCATAGAGGACACAAATAAAAAAGCATTCCCTGCTTATGGATTAGAAGAATCAATGTCATTGGAATTCATACTGGCTCAAAAGCAATCCAAAGGTTCCATGCAATTCCTTTCAAATTATCAAAGTTATTCTTCACAAAATTAGAGAAAATCTGTTCTAAAATTTATATGAAACAAAAAAATAGTCAACATAGGCAAAGCAATCTTAAGCAAAACGACCAAAGCTAGAGGCATTTCATTACATGACTTTACACTATAAGGTGATGTTACCCAAAATAGCATGATACTATTATAAAAATAAACATATAGAACAATTCAACATAATAGAGAAGCCAGAAGTAAAGCCACATACCTGCAGCCAACTGATTTTTGACCAAGTTAACAAAAATAAACAGTGAGGAAAGGACATCCTATTCAGTAAATGGTGCTGGGAGACTGGCTAACCATATGCAGAAGAATTGGACTTCTACCTATCACCATGTAAATAGTAACTCAAGATGCATCAAACTTAAATGCAAAACCTCAAACTATAAAAATTCCAGAAAAAACGTAGGAAATACTCTTCTGGACCTTGGCCTAGACAAGGAATTTATGACTATGTCCTTAAAAGGAAACACAACAAAAAACAAATACTGACAACTGGGTCCTAATTAAACTTAAGAGCTTCTGAACAGCAAAAGAAAACTATCAGCAAACTTAACAGGCAACCTACAGAATGAGAGAAAGTATTAACAAACCATGAATCTGACAAAGTCCTAATATCCAGAAACCATAAGAAACTTTAACAAATCAACAAGAAACATTAAAATAACCCCATTTTAAAATGAGCAAAGGACATGAATTGACACTTCTCAAACAAACATGAAAAAAATACTCAGCATCGCTAATCATCAGAGAAATACAAATCAAAACCACAATGAGATATCATCTCACACCAGTCAGAATGACTGTTATTAAAAACCCAAAAAAGGCCAGGCACGGTGGCTTACACCTGTAATCCCAGCAATTTGGGAGGCTGAGGCAGGTGGATATTTTCAGATCAGGAGTACAAGACCAGCCTGGCCAACATGGTGAAACCCCATCTCTCCTAAAAATACAAAAAGTTAGCGGGAGAGTAGTGGCATGCAACTGTAATCTCAGCTATTTGGGAGGCTAAGGCAGCAGAATCACTTGAGTCTGGGAGCCAGAGGTTGCAATGAGCTAAGATCACACCACTGCATGACAGTCTGGGTGACAGAATGAGATCCTGTCTCAAAAAAAAAAAAAAAAAAAAAAAAAAAAAAGAAAGAAAGAAAAAGAAAGAAAAGTCAAAAAATAACAGATGATGTCAAGGTTTTAAGAAAAAGGAATGTCTGCCCTTTGTTGATGGCATTGTAAATTAGTTCAGCCTCTCTGAAAAGCAGTAAGAAGATTTCTCAAAGAACTAAAAATACAATTGCCATTTGACCCAGAAATCCCATTACTGGATATATACCCAAAGGAAAATAAACTGTTCTACCAAAAAGACATCTGTACTCACAGGTTTATGACAGCACTATTCACAATAGCAAAGGCATGAAATCAGTGTAGATCCCTATTAATGGTGGATTAGATGAAGAAACTGTTTTACATTTAAACCATGAATTACTACACAGTCATAGAAAAGAAGGAATGTTCTTTGCAGCAACATGGATGCCCCTGGAGGTAGTTATCCTAAGTAAATTAGTACTGAAACAGAAAACCAAATACCATTTTCTTCTCACTTGTGAAAACCATTTACAAGTGAGAAGAAAATGTTGGATACACTCAGATAAAAAGTGGGAACAATAGACCATGGGGACTTCAAAAGGGGTAGGCAAGGAGGAGGCCAAGGGTTGGAAAACTACCCATTGAATACCATTTTTACAGGATATCATGGGTGTGGATTTTTCTGGCTGGAAACCTCTGTGGCTGTGGTTCATTTGCCTGAGTTCTTGTCTTGCATCCAGGAAGAATGAAGTACAAAGACAAATGAAGGGTGAAGAATATGAAGAGTTTCATGTAGTGTTAGAACAGCTCAGAGGATACCCACAGTGGGTAGCTCCACTCTGTAGGCAGGTCATTCCATGGAGTGTTCAGCTGTCAGCAGAGAGCAGGCCCTGGAGTGGGAGGTTGCTTTCCATTCAAACATCTCTGCAGGTCTCTGAAGCTCTAAGCAAAGAAGGTAGCTCTTTCCTGCCAGTTGCTTATGTCTCCAGCTATCAACAGAGAGGGTACTCCTCCCTGAAGCTGGTTGTCCCGTCCCACCATCACTCTGCCTTCTTTGTCCTCTGGCTATCCTCTGCCCTTCTCTGACTGAGCCTAGGGCTTTTATGAACCTCAGAGTGGAGGAAGTCTGTGCTGACAGGTCCGTGGGTGGCCATGGCCATAGGACTCTGTTCACCTCCCACTGCTATTCATTGCCTCGGGGCATGGCCCTAACCCTTCTCTGAGATCAGTACACCTAACTGCTGTTAGGATAGAGACGATGACTGCTCTTAACTGCTTCTTGCTTAGGGGGATTGTTTCGGGAAAATGACAGTTAGGTCTCTCAGGGGCCTGTCTAAGGATCCCCAGTATGAGGGAGCCATCATCTGAAGCTCCATTTGCATGACTATTTGGAGTTTGATGGCCCATTCCTGTTTCTTCTGAGCTTCAATCAGAGATGACTGGTTAGTCAAAAACCCTAGATTTGTCGAAGCTAAATATAGCTCAATTCTAAAAAACAGAACATAAGAATCAGCATTGTTCCATGCAAAAAGCAAAAAGTCAAAAAAGATTAGTCTTTCAATAGCTCAGTTCACACAGTCAACTCCTGTTCACAATCTTCAAAATTATCAGAAACTTGCACTTTAGGATTATAATCTATCCTTTGAAGGGGATCAAAACAAGACAACATTTGTCTATGGATGTCAAAATGTCCTAGGGTAGACACAGTCAAAAACACAATTGACAAATAAATTTGGTCACCTCTGTGATTTGCAAAAACCTAACACAATAACCTTAATTATGGTTGATAACAGAAACTCAGACAACAGAACTCTAGAAATCTCAGTCAATTTTGGAAAACACATTAACATTTTTTCTCTAAAATATAACCTGAAGATCAAGCACTACCTTATTTCAACAATCCTGTGTAACTAAACATGTCAAATAATCCTGTTTACTTCTCCTTTTAACACTCCAGGGGCCCTCTGTAGCATCCAAATTTAGGGGTTAGGAAAGACAATTTTGAAGCTGAAAAGTCTCAAAACACTTCACAGAATTTCATGTTATCATAAGATATTCATTTAGCCAATGATGACTCAAATTTATTTTAAAAAGCAAAAACCTTTACTCATTAATAGGGAAGACCTAGTTTTCCAAACAACCTATCTCTTTTCCTGCCATTCATTTTTTTGGTAGTCTGCACACAAAAATCTTTCATTGCACAAAAATTTTGTTCAAGAGGGAACTAAATTTCACCCTTGTGTTAGTCTAGTAATTCCACCCCCATTTTTTAAGTAAAACCTTACAGAGAAATCCTCAAGAAATGCCTATTATGCTTTTATTCCAATGTTCAGTTTGTGGAAAACCAAATATGAATTTTTAAAAATGTAGTCAATATGTTCACACACAGGATTCCTTTTACAAAATTAATTTTTATAAACCTTCCATAACTTGTTTTAGCCTTTAGATTTATCTTATCTAATTTAAGGCAATCATTGAACCCTGTGAACTAGTGAGAAATTTACATTCTCATGCCTTCTTATATTATTTTACTAAAGACACATTTTACTTTCCTTACACATCTTACATGTGTCTATTTTCAGTAGTCTCTATTACATGTTATAATGATAGACAAATATAAATTCAGTCAAAAACATATGCTGACAATTACTTCTTATTTTATGAGTGTCCCTTTACTTATAAGCCAATTTGGTAGACACAACATATAACAATAAGTGTACAAATAAATACATCTGGACATGTATACACACACACAAACTAAGAATCAACAGCTTGGAATCCTAAGCCATGAGATAGCAATACAAGTTCACTGGTTTTGC
Organism: Macaca thibetana thibetana; assembly: GCF_024542745.1. Lineage (NCBI taxonomy): Eukaryota > Metazoa > Chordata > Mammalia > Primates > Cercopithecidae > Macaca > Macaca thibetana. The sequence goes on from NC_065584.1 coordinate 66,828,506, forward strand.
TTTGTTTGCCTCAATAGGTAATCCAATGAAGACTGTGAACCAAAATGTAGGATTCACAAATTGCTTTAAATCATGGCAATTTGATTTAAAGACCCCAGCCTCCCAGACTCCAAAGAAGAGTAGGGCCAAACAGCACCAAAGAGAACATCACATGTTAACCAGTCTCCCCATTTAGAACAGCAGCACAAAAGCCTGTATATATTCAATGCCATCCCACTTTGCCATTCAACAGTAAACTTCAGATTCCATACAATATTGGGGCCAAACAGAATTGCAACTGTGAGAGAAAGTTCTAAGGATGGTTTAGTAGTAGACCTCAGAAACTCTGCCACAGAATCCCCTTTAGAGAGGTTGAGGTCCATAGGATCCCCTGGCACATCCCTCTTTGGGATCCAATCTTGGAGTGACAGACATCTCTGACCTTAGGTGGACACCAGTGCCACTTTATGTTTTCTTTCCAAGGCAATGGCCTACTATGAGCTTTATAAGTCCGTGCTTTCCCATGCTTTCTGCTCCACTAGAGTGATAGCCATGAATTAAAAGGCATTACAGCTTTATTTTTCTTTCAAAATATTTGATCTAAGCACTTATTTTCTTTAAGCCAATCAGAGCTGTTTTATAGAAACATGACACATATGAAATAAATATATATATAATATATATATAAAATACATATATATACACACACACATATATATACACATACAGAGAAACAGACAGAAATCCAGTAGTTGTAAGATTTTTCATGTGCCAATCTCCTATTTGCAAGAAAGATAAAGGGAGTCCCAGAAATTGGGGACCTGACCTAAGAAGGTGACCACCAAGAGACTTGGCTTTTTCTGAGATGTCACTCATGGTTGTGTTAAGAGACGGGGGCCTAGGTTGAAGAGGAGAACTGAAAAGTCCACTCAAGTTCAGGAGGAGGTCCATCCTCCTTCCCTCGATCCCTGGGGCTCCTAGATGGTCATCGCACTCTGAATCAACAAAGCCAGGGAAAGGAACCACAAGACTCATCAGTCCTGTTGCACCATTAGGGAGACCAGCCTTAGACCCACCGACTTGTGTCTTGGGAACAGTCCGCCCTCCAATGGTCCACGTTTGCACAGTCAACAGGTGCATCTTAGGAACTCTGGGGTTTGTGAGCCTGTAAGGTGACTATTAGAGCCTCTGCCTTTTTCTTTAAGCCAATCAGTTAGAGCTCTTTTCCCTCTCTTGGGCTTTCTGATCCCTATTGCAAAAGATCATGGTGGCCACTTTCAGGATGTCCTTCAAAGCACTATCTGGTCCTATGACCTGTTTCTGCTGCTTCTGTTCCTTCCTAATATCAGGGGCTATCTAAGTAATAAACTCATCTCCTAGGATTAGCTGTCCCTCTATTGAATCAGAAGATAGAGGGGTGTGTTTTACCAAGACTCCTCTTAGCTGTTTCAGGAAGGCAGTGGGACTCCCATCCAGTCCATGATCCACTGTGGATAACCCAGTGCAATTGAGAAGTCCAGTCCTTCACAATCCCTCCAATATGCACACCTGAAAGAGTTTTTTCTTCCATTGTCCCTTTTCATTATTGGGGTCTCATTTAGAGTCCTCCAATAGTATTGCTATTTTTCCAATTGGATAAGGCTCCTCCCCTTCCCTGGCCCTATACAAGATACAAAGCTCATCCCCCAAATTCTCTGCCACTTGCCAGGAGTGGCCTGGTTTTCAGTGTTGGTCAGGATTTGATCCAAAGAGTTCAAACTCTTGGGTTGAGCTCTGGAAAGCCTTTTTATATTTATCAAGGCCATTTGAAAATCAGTCAAAATACCCCTTAATTTGCCTTAAGTCCTGAAGAGAAAAGGGGACCTGGACCTTAATGGGGCCATATTCACCAGGCATCTGTTATAGGGGCAGTTGAGAGTGGAACTTGCCTAAAACCACGATTCCTAGGCTGGGGTAAGCTTTAGAAACCACCTGGATAGGAAGGACCAGAGGGAGTTGATTCCCTGATGGATGTAACTTTGGGGTTTTCTTCCTCAGTTCCCTGGGATTGCCCATTGCAGCCTCTCCTGAGATGGGTACTAGGAGGGCTGAATCAATCAGACAATGTTGGCAAAGGCCTGGGTTACCCTGCAAGACAAAGAAGGCCTGCTCATAAGGGACCTTGGACCATTTTCCCTCGTGTTTACAGAAAAGCTTCCTTCCTTAGGCAATGCTTTTTTGTGCCTCAAGATGCTTGGCACTAAAGTGGAAATGACAAAAGCATTTTCTTACAAATTTACTGCAAATACCACAGCACACATTGCTTAATCTGTGTTACTCTTGACCTTCCATTTCACACTTTGACTAAGCCAAATGCTCATTCTACACCATATCTCTGGTTTGCAATAGCACCCTTAACATTAACATTGTATATAAAAGAGATAGGAACTATGATAGTTGTGAAGGAAACAACGATAGGAAAGACTAAAGAGCCTAGTGCCAACACCCTAACAGGCGGTTGGGGACTGAAGTTAGTCCAGGGGTCTTTGCATTACATCAAGGTGTGGCCTCAGCCAGATACCTTTGCTTGCTCCAGGACCTCCTTCTGGTCCCAAGTGACAACTTCCCTCCATGAAGGGAAACTGGATTAGAACAAAGCCAACATTTCCAACACCTGAGAGTGATGGAGGATTGACAGTGTTCTCCCCAGCAAGCCTGTCCTGTGTCTTAAGTCCAGCCATACTAGTCACTTTTACTGGCTGACAGATACCCAGTACTTTTCCTTCATCTTGACTATTGTGGAGTTTATAGATTCCTAAAGAAAATACATAAAGCAGAGCTGCTTTTACCCACCCTTCCACGGATACCAGATGGGCCCCCAAAATGTTTCGGGATCTCAGGGGTGTCAATTTTTCTGCCTGGAAACCTCTGTGGCTGCAGTGCCTGTGCCGAGTTCTCATCCCACATCCAGGAAGAATGAGGTACACAGACAGACAAATAAAGAGTGAAAAATATGAGGAGTTTTATTTAGTGTTAAAGCAGCTCAGAGACCCACAGTGGGTAGTTACTTTCTGTAGGCAGGTCCTCCTATGGAGTGTTCAACTCTCAGCAGAGAAGAGGCCTTGAAGAGGGTAACTCCTCTCTGCAGACAAGTCATTTGGACATCTCTGCAGGTCTCTGAAGCTCTCAGCAGAGGGTAGCTCCTCTTTGTCCTGTGGCCATTCTCTGCTCTGCTCTTGCTGAGCTCAGGGCTTCTATGGACCTCAGATGGGGGGGAAGTGTGTACCTATTGGTCCATGGGTGGCCATGGACGGGGGTGGAAGAGGCACCATGAGTTCCCACTCCAGTTCACGGGACTGGCAGCCCACCACCCAGCCTTCAGGCCCTCTCTGGCCCGAGGGTAGGAGTTTGTTGGGAAACCTGCCCCCTTCTGCCTCAGACTCTGTTCACCTCCTGCTGACATTCATGGCCCCAGGGCTTCACCCCAACCCCACTCTGAGATAGGAGTGGGTGCCAGGAACAGAGAAGACAAGCAGTTGGAGCAGACACCCCTGGGCCTGCACGGATGAGGTGGTCCTTCCTGGGGCACCCAATCATGAAGGCTGCAGAGATGCCCAGGTCCTGCACCTGGGAGGGTGTCCACAGCTGCACCTAGGAGCTCCCATCCCCCCAACTCAGAAGAAGCTTGTCCCTGGCTCCTTCCTGGCTTGTGGAATGGGAGGCCCAGGGAGGCTGGGCTGCAGCTGCACCCAGAGGGCAGATCCTGCCTGTTCCTGGATCCCCTAAAAGCACAAGGAATCTCAGACCCACAGCCACAGTTTGGTTGATTGTAGACCTCCAAGGAGGGTGGGGCTCTCACCTGCTCCATGTAGTGCACAGCCCCAGTCACACCTCCTTGCTGCAGCCACTGCCATTATTATGTTCATTATTTGGATGATGGGTTCAATTGAAGCCCAAACCTCAGCATCACGTAATATATCCATGTAACAAACCTGCACATGTACCCTCTGAATCTAAATAAAAAATAAATAATGAAAAGTACTTAGAAAAAAACAAAATAATTTGGAATGATACTATATATCCAGAATTTCAATAAATAAACATGTTTTCATATTGGTATTTAGAAGAGGTCAAAACAAAATTTATCAACATGCAGAAGGTATCAAACACACAGACACTTCATGGTATTATGAGAAAGACATAGTCTTAGAATAACAGTAATATATAAATCCTCAGAGTAAAGACAAAGAAGGAATCCCTACAAACTTCAACCCCTCATAAAATCAGTGTATCAATATCATACTGTTATCTGACAGAAATAACTGCAACCTTCTTTGTAATTATTAATATTAATGATGTCTTTCAAGCATCTACAAATTTTCTTTCAAAATCTCAACATGTTTATTTCTTATTATTAGATTTATTTTAAAGATTTTGGTTTCAACATGCATTTTTGTACCTGTCTGGATAGGACACAAATAAATTTTCCTTTGCTTAGAATTTTAAATCCATTTTATTTCTATGTAGCAATACCTCAGTGAGAAACATACATCACAATGCCATATTTAATTGGTATTGATAATTTATCAAATACTATTAAATAATTGTATGATAAAAGTCTTTGATTATTGACTATTTGACAATTTTGAGTATTTAAAATTTTTTACCATGGTAAAATACATGTAACATAAAATTTAGCATTTAACCGTTTAAGTGTACAATTCCCTGGTGTTACTTACATTCATAAAGTTGGGCACCTCATATGTATCTCCTGAAATTTATTAAAAGAAAATTTAAAATCAGCTGTAACAATATAGTTAATTTTTATAAAACTCTTACAAAATTCAACCAATGAGCTTTGACAAGCCAAAAAAGTATTGTCATTGTCTTCTTTTGCTATCAATAGTGCCATAAATTGGTAATAATTTATAGCATTTGTTTATAAAGTTGAGACATTTTTGAACTGCATAATTTTTATAGCATCACAAATATTATATTATGCATTATACAGTAGAGCACATCAATAAATCATTTTTCTCTCACTTTAAAGCTACAAATAGCCCTGATTTTTGACCTAATGTCACTAACTATCATTATATGGAACTATCCATCATTATCTGGAAGAGTGTGTGGTGATACTTCAAAGACCTAAACACAGAAATACCATTTGATCCAGCAATCCCATTACTGGATATTTACCCAAAGGAATGTAAATCATTATGAAGACTCATGTATGCCTGTGTTCATTGCAACACTGTTCACAATAGCAAAGACATGGAATCAACCTAAATGCCCACAAATAATAGACTGGGCAAAGAAAATGTAGTACATATACAGCGTGGAATACCATCCAACCATAAAAAATAATGAGGTCATGTCTTTTCCAGGGACATGGATAGAACTAGAAGCCATTATACTTAGCAAACTAGCACAGGAACAGAAAACCAAATACCACACGTTCTCACTTACAAGTGGCAGCTAAATCTTGCTAACACATAGATGCTTAGAGGGGAACAACACACACTAGGGCCTATTGGAAAGTGGAGGGTGGGAGGAGGGAGAGGATCCGAAAAATTAACTAGTGAGTACTAAGCTTAACACCTGGGTCATGAAATAATCTGTACAACAGATCTCCATAAGACAAGTTTATCCGTGTAACAAAGCTGCATGTGTACTCCTGAACCTAAAGTTAGAAAAAAATAAATAAATAAAAGCTAATTTCCTCATATCTCACTAAAATTCTTCATTGACAGATAAATAATTCCAAAATATTCATGACATGAATTTGATTATTTACATGGTTAATTAAAGTAATACAAAGATACACAAAGTATTATTGGAGAACATCACGTAAAACTCAGCTAAAGCTACAGAAAATAGTAATTTTTCGATTAGGGCTCAGTTTATTCTGAATATTTTTAGAAAGGTTTTTGTTCTACAAACAAATGTTTCATGCTCAAATTAAAATTGTTTACACTTTGTAAAATATTTTTATTACTCTTACTCATAATTTTTAAACAAAGTTTTCATAATCTATTTTACCGTATCTTCATCTAAAGCTGTTTTTCTTTTTCTCTTCAGGAATCCATTATTATACTCCATGATTAGATTATAGATAATCTAATTTACAATTTTAGATTCTATTAAAATTATTCAAACATTTTAATTGACCATTTATTTCAATTTTTTGCTCAATAATTTTATCAATTCTTGTTTGATTTTTGGGAGGAAATTTCTTATCAAACGCATTAAATATGTCCTAATATTATACACATAATTATCTCAAAACATTTTATACAACAGCCTTTGTGTTGGGTTCTGTCACAGCACATTGCTATAGCCTTTTTATAAAGTTTTTGGTGTGTCTTTTTTCAGTTTTTATTTTACTTGCATGTTCTGGTCTTTATACTAGCTTCTGTATTTATGCTCAATTAAACGTTAGCAGTATGCCTTTATTTTAATTTATGAATATGTTCACACATAAATTTTAATTAAGTATAAAAATAATTGTTACAATGTAATTAATTATGATTATTTTAATCTAATTAACATTAATGGTTTTCATAGGTATCATTGTAATTCTGAATAAAATATTAAAATCATCACATCAATTTTACATCAGCATATGGAAAATATTATACAAATTAAATCAATCAATAGGCACAAAATGGTTAACTCTCCTTTTACTGTGTGTTACTGTAAATAAAGCATGTATCTAACAGGTACACCACAGTATAGCAATATCACATAATGAAACAGTTAAAGTAAAATGAGATCTTACCAGAACAATAGTATATGGTTTAATAAAAATTATGTTATAAAAATTACTTTATGTTATAAATTTAAATTTAATTGAAATAAATTTTATTAAAATAAAATTTAAAATTTAGTTGCTTAGTGTCACAGTACTTAATAATGTCATTAACTATCATTATATGGAACATATTTAATAGTGTTTATTATCCTGTTGTTTCCATAAGTGTGAACAAAATGAGTGGACAGAAATGTACAATGAAACAGGTGGCGAAAATAGTGTTGATACAATGAAAGACTTTCTATCCACAAGAACTAGACTTGAGGATATAAAGAACTAGACTTGTGGATATAATATGCAGCAGTAGCCACATATTAAGTGATTAATATCCACATATTGCTAGTGGTAGAAACGTCTTAGTGCAGCCCTAGACCCCGAGATAGTCCTGTAATTATAATTGTACAAGTTGCTTCTTACTGAATTTGGGGAAAATGTATTTTCATCCAAAGTATGTGAATTAACTTTCTGGTATTGTGTCGAAATACAAATAACATAAAATTCACCATTTTAACTGTATTAGTTCAGGGTTCTCCAGAGGGAAAGAACTAATAGGATATATATATATGTGAAAGGGAGTTTATTAAAGAGAATTGGCTCATAGGATCACAAAGCGAAGTCCCAGAGTAGGTAGTCTGCAAGCTGGGGGAGAAAGAAGCCAGTAGTGGTTCAGTCAGAGTCCAAAAGCCTCAAATGCAGAGAAGTTCAGTCTATGGCTGAATGCCCAAAATCCCCTGGCAAACCACTGGTGCAAGTCCAAGGGCCCAGTGGCTGAAGAACCTGGAGTATAAGGTTCAAGGGAAGGAGTGGAAAGAAGCGTCCAGCACTGCAGAAAGAAGAAAAGCAGAAGGTTCAGCAAGCCAGCTTATCCCACCTCCTTCTGCCTGCCTTGCTCTAGCCCTGTTGGCAGCAGATCAGATGGTACCCACTCACATTGAGGGTGGGGCTTCCTCTCCCAGTCCACTGACTCAAATGTCAATCTCTTCTGGAAACACCCTCACAGACACACCCAGAAACAATACTTTGCCAGCTATCTAGGCATCCTCCCATCCAATCGAATTGACACCTAATATTAACCATTACATTAACCATTTAAAAATGCACCATTCAATGACATTTAATATATTCTCATTTTTAATACTAAAAAGGTAACTGAAATCTTTTAAAATAGGAAATTATGAAAATAAAATGTTATACTTCTGTTCTCTGTTTTCTTCTTTTGATGCTAGATATTCAACAATTGTTTGTGCATTTATGTCTTATCTAAAAGCTTAATGAAAAATGTATAGCAACAATTTTTTAACTTACTCTGCCCTCTCATCAATAAATTGCTCAGGTAAGAAGAATATTTTCTTTTTATTTCTGATGATGAAATGGAATATGTGATATCACTTTTGATGCTGTTTGATATTTAGTTTTGTTGTTGTTGTCATTATTTTAACCAAAATCAATTTTGGGGTTGATAGATGACATTCTCACTCCCTGATGCTGTTTTTTTTTTTTCTAGAATTGATATCACTGGAAGTTGTCTGTTAGTTCCTTATGGACAACAAATGTGTTCACACTCTGCAAAAAATCAATTTACCCTTGTTTTGTTTATTTATTTTTTGATTCTTCTCATTAATGTTGGCCCCTAGGATTTTATTAAATGTCTATGGCTAACTACCTAAAAACTATATTAACAAATAGTGATTGGCAGTATCTAAAATATATATTTTATGGCTTTAGCAATGTAATAATTTTGCTTTGTCCTGATACCAGACTCAGACTATTTCAAAGTATATATAGCACAATTTGTTTTATTTATAATCCATTGCCTTAGCAAAATAGATTACCTACCAATTGGAGTGAAGCTTTAAGATACAGCGAACCATAAAAGATATTCCAGAACAGAAGTGTCAAAAATACTGATCATCAAGATAAATGAGCAAACCTACAGGGGAAGATTAAATTAAATTTTATTGAAATCCACTTGGGAAAAGAGTCTACACTTAATAGTCTGTCTCCTTTCTTCTTGTCAGCTATGGAGAAGCACAATTTTTGTGAGCTTTATTCAAAAATTACATTTTGGACACAAAAGATGTTGTACTTATTGGACAATCAAACATTCCACACAGCAGTGAAAGACAGGTTGAATATATATCAACGCATGCTACCACAGAAAGAAAAGAAACTTATTCATGGCAAAGGGGTTGTCTCCATCTATATCTTCTGCAAAACAGAATGACATTTGACATTGATAATTCAGTCATATTGCTGAGAAAGAATGACAAAGTTAAAATGTTGGTGTAAGTGTCTTATTTTTATTATTTATTTTTAAAGCAAATATTTTCTATGGAAGCAGTATTTTTATTTTTCTGTCTTCAAAAGTCTAGTTCTTGTGGATATAAAGTCTTTCATTGTATCAACAATATTTTCACCACCAGTTTCACTGTACATTTCTTTCCACTCATTTTGTTTACACTTATAGAAACAACAGGATAATAAACACTATTAAACATATAGATAGCAGTTATCAGAGCACATATTAATACATAAAAACATATTTTTATAATGCGTATCTAATCAATGAAGCATAAATTTGGAACAGCTACTAAATAAATATTTATTGGGATGCTGGACCTATAGGACTCAGTCCTTTCAATAATAGAACAGGTTTTCCTTTGTCTTTCACCTAGTTAAAACCTACTATCATTATAAAGCATATGTTCAGTTTTCCCTTTAGTAAGTCTCATTAGATAGTTTTAGTGACCATCCTGATGAAAGCACTAAATAAACTAAATAAAGAAAAGAAGCTTTACCTTTTTATATTTCTTTCATCATTCGTTTTTATCATGTTTTAAATGAGCAGCTTTCTTCTATTTTTCTAGATAAGACTCATGTTTCATTAGTAGGCTGTGCAATAACATTATCAACAATGTACCTACCTGACTGCTTATAGAATTTTTTCTCAAATTATCAAAAAAATTCTGCAATATTATAGCCATCTAATATTTTAAAAAAATTGTTAAAAGTCTAGCACATGATGCTCTGGTTTGAATTGTTTTTCCCTTCTCAAACTCATGTCAAAATTTAATTGCCATTGCAACAGTAATAAGACATGAAACCTTTAAGAGGTGATTGGGCCATGAGGGCTTCACCCTCATGAATGGGTTAATGTCATTACCACAAAAGTGGGGGCATTATCACTTGAGTAGCTTCCTTATAAAAGATCAAACTTGGCCCCTGTTTGGTTTCTCTCTCTCTGTTTGCCTGTCTTGCCCTTCCCACTTCCACCTTCTGCTAGGGGATGACTCATCAAGAAATCCTTGGACAGATGCAGCCCCAGTCTTGGGCTTCCCAGCCTTCAGAACTGTGAGCCAAATAAATTTATGCTCACTATAAATTACCCAGCCTATGCTACTCAATTACTGCAAAATAAATTGGACTAAGAGACATGAAAATTTAGAAATAATTTTAACTAGTAGGTAAGAGTCAGGCTATGCATACAGTCTGTCAAAAGAGCAACAGAGTAGTCCAATGCAGTGAAAGCATAAACAATATCTGGAGAGAATACCTGAAATACTTTATTACCTTGCTCAATTTTCATATTTTAGGAATAACACACAAAGCTACTTGATGAAGCCATGTGACATTGCTTTTTCTGTAAGTAAAAATGATTATCAGTGTATTACTTTTCTTTGCTGCATAACAAATTGCCAGAAACTTATTGACGTAAAAACACACCTGATTATTATTTTCTAATGCATGTATTAGTTATTATTTTTCCGTAGATCAGAGGTTTGGCTTTTCTGTGTAGGGTCTCTCAATGCCAAATTCAAGGTTTTAGTCGGGCTAAATTCTCATCTGGAGGTTTTAAAAAAATTTGATTTTAAGCTCATTCATTTTACTGGAAGAATTCAATTCTCTGCTTTTATGGATTGAAAATCCTCATTTCATGGCCCTCATCAGCAAAGGGCTGCTCTCAGCTTCTAGGGGCCTCTCAATTTTTATTCCCTGCTCTTCTCCTTCTTTTAAATTAGGATGAGTGCATCTGCTCTTTCTTTCTGAATTTTGTGATTTCTTCTACTGTTACCAGTTAGAGACAACTCTGTGTTATTAATGGTATCCATGGCTGGGAACAGTGGCTCAGCCTATAATCCCAACATATTGAGAGGCTGACGTGAGCAGATGGCTTGAGCCCAGGAGTTGGAGATGGGCCTGGGCAACATGGCAAAATTCCATCTCTACAAAAAAGTACAAAAATTAGTCAGGTGTGCTGGTGATTAAATTAAATATACCTACATAATCTCTCAATATTTACATTCACTGTGCTATGTAATATAAGGTAACATACCAGCTATTACAGGGGGATTTTTTATGTGAACCATTATAGGAATTTTACTTACTGTCATTGGTAATTCTAAATATATATACTGTTCAAAATAATCTAATTCACTGGGAGATTGAAATGTGAGAAGAAACCTTCACATTTTAGTTCATTTTAGGAAAGTTAAAGTCAGGTATGAACATTTTCCATAGGACAGGAAATTAAGCACAAACATATAGACTTCACAAATAGCATTCTGTTAAACATAATGGAGTTACAATCTGTATTTCAGATGCAGATTTGGTTTCCCTTGAATCTGTATGTGGTCAAGGCCAGCTACATAATCTGTTAAGTGATCCATGTTTAAAAAGCAGAAACCAAGTGTATTTAACTTACCAAAATATAAAGCTTTATTTCTTCTACTGTATTTTCTCTTTCCATTTGCCAATGTCATTTATGTTTGCTATTTAATGTTGTTCTAAGTAAAGAGCAATTAAAATGCTACATTTTAGCATGAGTATTACTCTTTACCTCTATTTTATGCAACACTAATCTCAAATACAAACATAAGAGCATATGTCTAATGTGTCAAATTATTAAAATTATTCTAGAATAAATTTATATTGCATAACTCATACATGCATCTGTGTATATTTCATACCAGAACAGCAGAAATACTGACCCAACTAACTCAACTCTTTTTATTTCTTGATATGTATGTATTCCACTAGTTCTCTCTGGCTTTGGTTTATTGTTGAGTAAGGCAGGAATTATAAGAAAAGAAATTATAGGTTCCCTTCTCTTTTTCTTTGTTACTGATTATCTATGTCAGTAACATGAGTAAGAAAGCTTGCCATAGTGTTCCTTGGTTGTATGTGTTCCTGGAACACCAATATCTTCTTTCTGTGAAAGAAACAAGTCCTGGTTCAAACAAAAACCATAGTCTTCCAGTGGTGACAGAAGATATCCTTGCCTTGTTCTTGATATTAAAAGGAAAAAACTCAGACTTAATTATTGAGTACCATATCAAAAGGACGTGACATTCTACATTTCTTTCAGTAATATAAAAATATAAAAAGTTTTACAATTTACCACTATTTTTCTCCCTTTTTATCTTTTATACTTTGAAGGATTTTTGGTTCCTTTCCTTTGTCTTCTTGTTGACAGTCACTGTTTTATGAACATTTCCTTCTGGTAAACCTAGGAAATACTCTCCACAGTCTTGCCTAATCAGAAATGTCTATTTTCCACACTAACCATGAAAATATGTCTTTACCAGGTATAGTATTATTATGTTTCTTTCCTCAAGTTTCTGTCACAATAGCTTGTAGATAATATTCCAATGTCTTCAAGCTTCAAGGGTTTCAGTACATTAGGTGGTGATATATAATATCTTTTTCCTTCTTTTTAACTTATTTTTTTATTTACTAAATGTGATGTATTCTCTTTATTCTTGTAATTATTTTTATTTTCAGAAACTACATGAAGCTTTCAAACTTGGGAATGAATCCTTATTTAGATAAATATGTATATGTTTATGTGTATATATATAGACACACACATATATTAATGCTTTATATGTATATGTATATATTAATTCATCTTATATGTGTATATACATATTATATATAAACCCTTTAGATAAATATATATGTATATATGTATATGTACATACATATATATGTGTTTTTTTTTTGAGATGGAGTCTTGCCCTGTGGCCAGGCTGAATTGGAGTGGTACGATCTCCACTCGATGCAACCTCCGCCTCCCGAGTTCAAGTGATTCTCCCGCCTCAGCCTCGTGAGTAGCTGGGACTACAGGCGCCCGCCCCAACACCCAGTTTTTGTATTTTTAGTAGAGATGGGGTTTCACCATGTTAGCCAGGATGGTCTCGATCTCTTGACCTCATGATCCACCCACGTCAGCCTCCCAAGTACTGACATGACAGGCGTGAGCCACGGTGCCTGGCCAAAAATATTTTTTCTATTAATTCATTTTTCATATATTATTTTTATTTGCATCACTTATTCACTTGTTAGGTTTCCCATATTTTCCTACTACATTCCCAAGATTTCCGTCATGTTTTTCTTCTTTTTCTATATTTTATTTGTATTTCATTAGAATTCTTTTCATTAGTATTCTACTCCACTATTTCAGATCATTAACTGCAATAAATCATTGAATGCTAGATCCTTAAATGTAACATCAATTTATTCATTCTATTTTTTTCTTGAGAAAGCATGTAGTCAGCTGCCTTCTTATAGTAGCTCTACTTTATAGATTTTGTACAACATTTTCTTGTACTATCTTTCTCTAGTGTTTTTCAGGGCCCTGTGAGAAAGCTTTTGTTTGTTTAATTATTCATGTATTCACTTATACATCAGGGCTCAGGTCTTTATGTTGAATCTTTATTGATGTCTGCAGTCCTGCAAGTAGAGAAAATAAATTATTCTTCCCTACTGTGAGCCACCTATCTAGAGTGGAAAGTCCTCCAGTCTCTTGCTGAAGCCTTTGCAGTAAACTTCATTTTCTCTGGTCACTGTAAGAAACTTTTAAATAGGTTTACATCTTAAGATGACAGAGAAAGAATCTTCAATTAAAGTAAATGCTCTACAGAAAGGGAGGGAAGCAACCTCTGTAGTTAGATTTTCTTGATTCTGTAAGAGTGTTGGTTAGAGATATCAGGTGTCTAGAGGAAGGAAGAAGCCTGGCTAAAGTTTAGTCAAACTGAGGGAAGCATAGAGGCCACCTTAGTCAAGACTAAATTCTTATCTCATATTGAATAAGCATTTAAGGAGAGGCAGATATTTGTACTTAGGAATGGAGAAGATAGAAGCCAGACTCCGAGTGCCATTTGCTAACAATCCTCAGTATTCACTCAGCCAGCAATCTCATCATCTTTTTTTATAAGAAACCAAAGGAAATTGTTAGATACATGAATGTATTAAGTGCTAGATTTAAACTATTGTTGAAATAAGAGAATATTTATTTTTCCAGTGGCCACATATCTAAATGTAATGTCAAAGTAATCTTATATGGTAAATGCTTTTACTAATCCAGATATAGCTATCTATTAAAATGTCAATATAGTCAAATGACTATATTTTTAACAATTCATGGTATTTACCTGTATGTTTAGAAGACAGAATTTTTATTAAATGTCTATTAAAACGTCAATATAGTCAAGTGATTATATTTTTAACAATTCATGGTATTTACCTGTATGTTTAGAAGACAGAATTTTTACTTTCTAAGGTTAAGCTGACATTTTTTATTACAAAGCAGTAGTTTAATTAAGGATACATCTTATTTTTGTTAATTCCCTAATATAAGAGAGAGATTATATGTGTTTGATAATATCCTGTTCTTTACTCAAGTGACTATCCTACTATGAACATAATTTTAATATATAATCTAAGGAAATGACATTTTTAGATCTATGCTAAATTGTGCAATGATTAAATTATGCAAATGTTATTACTCAGAATAAGACAGAATTCTTGTTACGCTAAAAATGCTGACTTACTCAAAAATGCTAATGTCCAATTGTTAAGAGCTTCCTCTGAGAACAACTTTCATGTAAAATTAACTGTTCTAACAAGATTTGACATAAATGAAATCTGCAAGTGAATGAATAATTTATAGGTACAGTACTGAATACCAGCAGATTCCTGGATAGATTTGCTTAATCTGAAATGCCAAAATATGTTTCCTACAGAAAAATTAATCTTTAATCTCTAACAAATACCTTGTACCTCTATTATATGAGGGCATTTAACATATTCAAACATATTCATTTGTTCACCCCTTCTTCTCTTTATAATAGTTGTAGCCAAAAGTTAAGAAGGATACATTTCATATTTGAAAGCATTGGATTACTTTGTTGTGTTAATTGGAAGGTTGGGTAAAAATCGGTGAAGAAGCATGAATGATCAGGTTTACTGAAAGGAAAATGGCTTTAACAATATTTAAAGTGATTAAATTTTATAATGAAAGCCTCAGTGATCCACTAGAGGAAGAAAATATGTAGCTAGCTTTTATGATCTGAACAGAGAGAATAAACAAAAAATAGAACATTTTATTCTAAATTTTTTTCCTGAAGTTAATTTGTTGTTATTATTTTTTTAAAGGCCTTTTGGAAAATATAGAAAGTAAAAGACAAAAGAAAAAATGTGTAACATTTTAGCCTAAATGTAATAAAAATCAAGATTAGAAGAGGAAATATATATGAGGCTTTATTTTATGTAGTCTTTTACTTCAAAGATGAAAAATGTGTATTCTGTATCTCTAAATTAGAACAAATCAACTCTCTTTGTGAAGAGAAGTTTTATAAATTAATGAAAAGACATGGCGCTGATAGAGAATTGGGTGCAACTTGCCATATTATATGGGTATTTCTAATGGGAAAGGATTGCAGTCATTTCACAGAAGCAGCAGCTATGGCAGACACTTCTCACCAAATATGGTGGTAAAAAAGACAATGCTATTATGAGTAACTCATCAAAGCAACTGGCAATTTTCATCCACACGATACTTTATAATTTCTAGTACTTTTCTAGTATTTATATGTACAGAAAGTTCTATTTAAATAAACTTCGAGTTTCTTTTCAAACTTCATTCTTGGGAGATTAAATGTTTTATGTATAAGATGATCATCAGAGACAGCAATACTTATTTGAAAATTGCCGAGGACTCCCCATGAATTAATAGCATTACATATTTATGAACCAAATATAATATTTACATAGGTCAAGAAGATTTCTATTCACTTAATTATAATTTGATAACTCTTTTGAATAAACTTGGCAACAGTGGCAAACCCAATAGATTATATTAGCATTTTATAAATGAATTACAAGTTATAAAATAGAAAATTATTGTTGGTGACTTTAGGGTCATAATCAGGATCCCATGTGCCTGAAAACAGGTACAAGTAGAATGTCTTACTGGTTGTTATATGCATACATAAAATAAATTATTTTATAAACCGTGCTTCATATTGTTATTAAGCTGTGACACAATTTGCCATCACATCATTCATTTGGATACATTTTAAATATTGGTGATTAGGAAAGCATTAATTTGTGTGAGAGTTTATAAATTTGAATGCTTACTTTATAATCTTTAAATATTTACATTTTCTAAATATTTATAAGAAATTAGTAATCCACTACAGCCAAATAATTATGAGGTTAGCAAATACAGGACACGGTCACATAGCAGTTTTTAAATATAGCTGACGCTGAGCAATTTGGGAGTTAGAAGCACCAACCCCGCATGCATTTGAAAATTCTTGTGTAACTTTTGACTACCTAAAAAACATAACTACTAATATCCTATTATTGACTGGAACCCTTACCAATAACATAAAATGTTGGTTAACATACATTTTGTAAGCTATATGTATAATATGTATATTATATACTGTTTTCTTACATTAAAATAAGCTAGAGAAATAAAATGGTATTAAGAAACTTGTAAGGAAGAGAAAATATATTTACTATTTATTAAATGGAAATGGATCATCATAAACATTTTTATCATCATTGTCTTCACTTTGAGTATGCTGAGAAGAAGGAGGAGGAGGGGTTGATCTTACAGTCTCAAGGGTGACAAAGTCAGAAGTGGAGGAGTTGGAAGGGGAAGCAGGAAAGGCAGGCACATTTGGTATAATTTTACATAAATTACATCATAATTTCTGTCTGACTTTTTTTACTTTTCATTTTTCTGAATATATGAATATATGGTACCAATCCTTCTTCTACCATTTGCTTTAGTGTCAGTGCCCATATTATAGAAGAGTCTATCTTGTAAAAGAAGTCAAAAGCAGTCTTGAATAATTGGAACCATTCTGTCAGATTGTCTAATGTCACTTTGTTTTCTGGCACTGCTTCTTCTAGGTCTTCTTTGTCATTTTCTGGCACTGGCTTGGAAGCACTCATCTCCATCAAGTCAACATTGGTTAATTCCTCAGATGTGGTGTCTATTAACTCTTGAATTTCTCCAAGATTCATAACTTGAAACCTTTCATCCCCCACTATCGTGGCCATATACACAATTTCTTTCTGATTGCCTTGATTGTCTCTGTCATAGATCCTGTGAAATCATGCACAACATCTGAACCCAGTTTTCCCCATCAGAAATTTACTGTTTCAGGCTTCACGGCTTTCATTGCCTTTTAAATGATGACATCTTCAATTGTGTAATCCATTCAGATTTTCATGATGTTTTTCTCGATTAGAGTTCTCTTCCATAGCATTCACAATTCCTTCCACAGAGTACCGTGCATAATGAGCATTACACATCTTCATGACCCCCTGATCTAGTGACTTAATTAGAGACATTTGCTTGGGAGCAAGTAGACCATTTTGACATCTTCAGTGTTGAACTTGCAGGATTCTGGGTGGCCAAGTGTGTTGTCTACTATCAAAATAACTTTTAAAGACTGTGCTTTACTGGCCAGGTCCCTTCTGACTTTGGGAACAAAGCACTGATGAAACTAATCCAATAAAAGGTTCTTATTGTCAAAACCTTCTTGTTGTGTAACCAAAAACACTAGCGCCTGAATAGCTGGTGTTTAGTTTTTCTCTCTCTCTCTCTTTGAGACAGGCTCTCACTCTGTTGCCTGTTGCCCAGGCTGGAGTGCAGTGGTGCAGGCTCACTGGAGCCTCCTTCACTTCCCAAGACTCAGGTGATCCTCCTACATCAGTCTCCTGAGTAGCTGGAACTACAAGTGTGTGCCACCATGCCTGGCTCAGTTTTGTATTTTCAGTAGAGATGAGGTTTTGTCCTGTTGCCCAGGCCCGTCTCAAACTCCTGGAATCAAGTGATTCACCCACTTTAGCCTCCCAATATGCTGGAATTACAGGATTGTGCCACCGTGCCTGGAATCTTTTCTCTTTAAGGCCAAAGGGTTAGCAGCTTTATAAATAAGGCTAGTCCTGAGTATAAACCCAAACGCATTTGCATAGAACAGTAGAGGCAGCCTATCTCTTTCTGCTTTAAATTCTGGTGCTCACTTATTTTCTAACAAA
Source organism: Macaca thibetana thibetana (assembly GCF_024542745.1). NCBI lineage: Eukaryota > Metazoa > Chordata > Mammalia > Primates > Cercopithecidae > Macaca > Macaca thibetana. The sequence continues at coordinate 66,846,618 of NC_065584.1, forward strand.
TAAATGTCCCTTGTGGCATTTTCTTTTTAACAGAATAGGGCACTTTCATTGGCATTAAAATTTGCTCGGGCAGATATTCTCTCTCCTCAGTAATTTTCTTAATGATGTCTGGAAATTCGTCTGCTGCCTCTTGGTTGGCAGAAGCTGCTTCTCTTATTATTTGGACACTTTTTAAGCCAATTTGTTTTAAAGATGAGTTCTTGCTCTGCCTTTCAGGCTAGCGTATAGTGGCAGAGTTATAAGTTACTGTGGCCTTGAACCAAACTCCCAAACCTCTTTCTAAAGTTATCAAGCCATCCTTTGCTGGCAATAATTTCTCCAGGTTTATCCCTCACCTTCCTTTTGCTTTAAGTTATTGTATAATGACTTTACTTTTTCTCAAATTATATTAAAATCTATAGGTATGTCTGTATTATAGCAATCCTGCATTCACATGTAAACCACATATATAAGATACAAATATATTTTGCAGAAAGTACAAGGTTTCCACTCCTGCTGGCATAGATGCAACAACAGTTTCAGGATTGTTTTTTTTACAATGGTCTCTATGCTACATTCATTCATCTTGAAATGGTGGGCAATCACAGCTGCAGATCTCAATCTACAGTATATACCTAGCAATTGAACTTTTTCTTGTAATGTCATGACTTTTCTCTGCTTCTTGGGGTCACTTCAAGTATCACTGTGACACTTTGCATGTGTCCCAGAGTGTTACTCAAGGTTTACAGTATTGTACTAAACATGATTAAAATAAAACCAAGAACTTCAAGAGATCGTTTTTATTGAAATATGCAATTTACTAGAGAGACAGATTGCTCATACAGAGAAAATAATGGCATTTTAAGTTGATTCTTGCTACACTTGAGTGAACCACAATAGCAATAAGAGGTGGCTACAATACTATTACAGCAGTACAATACATACTACAGTTAATTTTATGTAATTAGGACTTAATACTGCATCGTTACATGTATTTACGTTTTTCTCAAATGTGAATGGTGATATACCATGTGGTATGTGGTAATTTTTGAAAAATTTTAGCTTTTCATAATTGATTTGTATATGTTTTATGGTAGGAAATGATAAAATAGACTAATATTTGCATGTGTTTTATGTATTCATAACATACTTAAATTTTTCTTAATTTAAAAATTATTTCTAGGTTAACATGGTTTATATGAGAGTTGGTTTAATTTGTTGCAAATTTTCAAAAAAATTCTCAATGTATTTATTAAGCAAAATATGCATCCAAATAGACCCATGCATTTTAAACCTGTGCTGTTCAAAGATCAACTGTATATTATTTTGTGTTCCACTTAAATGAAACAGTTTATTAAGGCCTTGAGATAGTTTGGATAGTTGTCCCTCCCAAATCTCATGTTGAAATGTAATCCCCAATATTGGATGTCGGGCCTGATGGGGGGTGTCTGAGTCATGGGGGTGAATCTCTCATGACTTCGTGCTATCCCTGAGATAGTGAATGTGTTTTCACAAGATCTGGTTGCTTAAAAGTCTGTGGCATCTCCTCACCTTTCTTGCTCTTGCCATGTGATACATTCACTCCCACTTCATTTTCCACTGTGATTGTAAGCTTCTTGAGGTTTACCAAGAAGCTGAGCAGATGCCAGCACCATGCTTCTTGTAAAGCACGCAGAAGCATGAATGAATAAACCACTTTTCTGTATAAATTTCCCGGTCTCAGGTATTTCTTTTATAACTACACAAGAACACCCTAATACAAGTCTTGTAAGAAAGCTGTAATTTGAGAAAAGCTTCAGATGTGGTTATTTTATACTGCTTGAGTTTTGCTTAATTTTTCCCTGCAATTTTTTTTTTACTATATTAAAAATCTTTTTTTAAAAAGTTAGTATGATATGTCTTTATCCCTTTTTTAAAAAATCTATCCTTGTCGTTATATTTAAAGTGAGATTGTAAACTCCCCACAACCTATAGTGAGGTAGTGGAGAAATTTTTTTAAACTAGGTTGACAATCTCTGTCTTTAATTGGTCTATTAAAAGTATTGCCAATTAAAGTGATTATTGATATAGCTGCATTAATATCTACCATGTTTTTAATTGTTTTCTTCTTTGCACATTTTCTTCATTCATACGTTTCATTTTTTCAATGGTTGTCCTAAACCTTGTAAACTCTAGAAACTCCAGTTTAAAAAAAAAAAAAAAAAAAGAAGCATAATTGAGATGCTAAGATAGGAGAACAAATGGAATTATATAAACTGTTCAAGTAATACAAAGCAAATAGAAAAAAAGACAAAAAGTTATTTTTCCCAAATAACATATTTGGACACTTTCTACATCTACTGGAAATGGAATGAATTTCTCAGTTTTTATTTGCCTGATGGGTACTTTTGAAAGATAATTGTTTTGGATAGAAAGTTCTTAGTTTTATGTCTGTTTTATTTCATAACTTTTAATATCTCATGTTACTTTACTGTAGCTTTCATGAATTCTAACAAGAAAACTGGTGTAATTCTTATCCATGTTCTTTTATAGATAAGGTCTTGTTTTTCTTTGGTTTCTTTCAATATTTATTTATTTATTTTTTAATTTTGTTTTCTGCAGTTTGAATAGGATAAGCCTAGATGAGGATTATTTTCTAGTTGATATTTATCCTACTTGATGTTCTCTGGACTCCCTAATCTGTGGTTTGGTGCTTCTCATTAATTTTGGAACATTCTCCAAAAACATTCTTGTTTTTGAAACATTTTGACATGAAATATAGAATATACCCCATTTCCTCTTTCTCCTTCTTATTTTTTGATCACGCATATCTTACACCTTTGGAAATTGTCTCTCAGTTCTTGACTATTGTGTTGCTTTTTCCGTTCTTGTTTATCATTTTGTTTTAGTTAGGAAAGTTTCTACTGAGGTATCTTGCAGCTCACTGATTGTTTCCTTGACCATTCTTAGTCTATCAGCGATTGCATTAATGACACTCTTCATTTCTGTTGCTTTTTAAATTCTCATTTCTAACATTTCCTTTTGATTCTTTCTTAGCATTTCAACCTTTCTGTTTATATAACTCCTTTGTTCTTCCCTGTTGTTAGCTTTTCCATAAGAGGTGTTTATATATTAGTCATAGTAATTTTGAATCGCTTGTCTGGTAATTCCAAAATCTGTACCAAAATTTAGTATAATTCTGATTCTTGCTTTGTCTTTTGAGACTATGCTTTGTTTTACCTTTAGCATACTGTACTAATCAGGGTTCTCTAGGGGGACAGAACTAATAGGAAAGATGCATAGTTGGAGGGGAGATTACTATGGAGTATTTAATCACACAGTCACAAGATGAAGTCCCACAATAGGCCATCTGCAAGCTGAGGAGCAAGGAATCTAATCTGAGTCCCAAAACTCCAAAAGTAGGGAAGCCAACAGTACAGCCTTCAGTCTGTGATCAAAGGTCTGAGAGCCCCTGGCAAACCACTGGTGTAAGTCCAAGAGTTCAAAAGGTTAAGAACTTGGAGTCTGATGTTCAAGGACAGGAAGCATCCAGCACAGAAGGAAAGATGAAGGCTGAAAGGCTTAGGCTAGTCTAGTCCTTCTATGTTCCTCTGCCTGCTTTTATCCTAGACATGTTGGCAACTGATTAGATAGTGACCATCCAGTTCGAGGATGGGTTTGCCTCTTCAACTCCACCAACTCAAATGTTAATCTCCTGTGGCAACACCCTTACAGACACACCCAGGAAAAATACTTTGCACCCTTCAATCCAATCAAGTCAACATTCTATATTAACCATCACACACACCTTGTAATTTTATTGCTGAAAGCTATGCTATAATGTATTTCATCATAGCAACTGAGGAAATTTGGCCTTCGGTGTGAGGTTTTAAGTTAATTTGGCTAGGAGTTAGACTGTGTTAAATGTTTGCTATACCTGTAGGTGCCAGAGACTTCAATTTCTTGTTATGTCTTGTTTTATTCCAATTATTATTTGTTGTGCTCTCCCTAAAATCTCCTTTTTAAATAGATTAAGTGACTTTTGGCTCTTTCAACTCTATAATTCATTGTTATTATACTTGAGCCCTGCTGCTGTGGTAATAGTAGAATAGAAAAATAGTTCTATAATTCTGTAATAACTTTCAGTCTCTAGTGGGTCTATGTTCCTAGGATGTGTCAATAGTGTTTTCTACCTGTCTAAACTCCATTTTAGATAGGACAGGAAGGCTAGAGGGGGCTTTAGCTAGGTGCTTTTGCTTCCCCCAGGGTTGCGTAAGACTCTAGTAAAGATAGTTTCTGTTATCAGAGGCCTTTATAAATCATGATTTTTGGCTCTTCACTATGAGAACCTATTGGGATCCTTATGGTTAAATCCTTTGAATGAGTAGGGGTCCTCCCAAGACTACATTTCCCCAGGAAGTTTCCACTCTCACGGTGGTTTAAACTCAGCATTTTGTCCAAGTTACCATGTAAGTGTTGCCACCCTATTGTGGCTCCAGTGGCTTCTGCTTCAGGTAAATTGATCTCAGGTGCGACATTCTGAATTCACTTGTATTGCAGATTTCAAGGTGACAGTTTGTCCTATGACATCAATTTTTTGATGGGTCTAATAAGTCATTAATCTTCAGCATGTTTAAATTTTTTCATGTTGTAAGGACAGGAATAACCACTTCAAAGGTATTAACAACTCAGAACTGAAACCAGAATGCCTACTTATACTTTTAAGAACGTTAGCTTATATCAGGAAAGTAAATGGTTTATTCAAGGCTTGAAATAGATTTTGCTTTCTGAACAAATAAAATATAAATTCAGTCAATAGAATGAGTAACTCCACCTATCGAATTTAGTGAATAAAAATTTTCAACCATAAATTAAATATGAATTGTACATGTATAAATAAAAATGAGTAGCACATATATATATAAAATGTATATATATATGCTATTTGGAATAACACTGTATGTATGTAGTGTATATATACATATATTTTATATACACTGTGTATATGTATATTTTGTATACATATACACTGTGTAAATATACACATTTTATATATATCATCTATGTATATAGATGTGTATGTACATATATACACACATCCATATATATAAAATTTATATATTATACATTTGTGTATTCATATGCAATATATAGAATAATATATTTGAATGTGCATATATATTTCCTATGTGTATTTAGATATATAATACACACTTTATTGCTAAGAAAAAAAAAGCTAACCATCATTTGAGCCTTCAGGGAGTCATAATCTTTTAGCTGCTGGAGTGACTTTCTTCATTGTTGATAGCTGCTGACTAATGTGTATGTGTGTATATACACAGACACATTCATATATATATACACATTCATATATATATAGGTTATATATACACACATGTATAATTCATGTGTGTGTGTATGTGTGTATATATATTGCTGTATATATATGGAATTGCACGTTCAGTTCCAAACCACTGTAATAAATACAAATCTGCCATAAAGCAAGTCACAAGATTTTTTGTTTGTTTCCTCAGTGCATTTAAAAGTTACATTTATACTATATTGTCATCTAGTAAGTGTACAATAGCATTATACCTAAACATTTATGTAAGTTAATTTAAAAATGCTTCATTGCTAATAAAAGCTAACAATAATTTGAGCCTTCAGTGAGTTATAATCTTTTACCTGGTGGAGGTTTTTGCTTCAATGTTGATAGCTGCTGACTGATTAGGGTGGTGGTGGCTGAAGATTGCATAGGCTGTGGCAATTTCTTAAAATAAAACAACATTTGCCACATCAATTGATTCTTCCTTTCACAAAACATTTCTCTGTATCATATCCTGCTCAGACTCAATCCTGAATTTCCCAGTTCCATCTAGTGATGTACTGTTGCTAGGCACATTTGTCATTGTGACTTGGTGGGACCAATGGAACCCAGATCATAATGAGTAGTTCTTGGTGCATAGCCACTTGATGTCACATGATTGTATGTGCTGTCCCTGCCAAGGCCCTGACATGCTGAGGGTATTACAAAAACATATAAATCTCTGCTGAGCATGGCACAACCTTACTTCAGCCTCTCAGAAGCTGAATGTTTATTCTCCCTCTGGGGCTTTCTTTAAGCTGATTATTACATCATTTCCTACCATTGAATTTTCCAATAACAGCATACATTTGACTGTAGGTTCAGGTGGAAAATCCTACATTTCTTTCTTTTTTCCTAGTAAGGCATAACAATGCATTTCTTAGTCTCAACATAGGTTAAAAACAACATATGCTGGCAAGGCTGTGGAGAACAGATAATGCTGTTGCACTATTGGTAGGAATGCAAACTCGTTCATGCACTGTGGGAAACAGTTTGGAGATTTCTCAAATAACTTAAAATAGAATTACCATTTAAACCAGGAATCCCACTACTGGGTATATACCCAAAGAAAAATAATTCATTTTATCCAAAAGACACATGCACCCATATGTTCATTGCAGTGCTATTCAAATTAACAAAGGCATGAATCAATCAACCTATGAGCCCATCAACAGTGAATGGGATACATAAAATATGGTACATATAAACCCTGAAATACTACAAACACATGAAAAAATAAAAATGAAGTCATGCCCTTTACAGCAACATGGATGAACCTGGAGACCATCATCCTAAGAAAGCTAATCCAAGAACAGGGAGCCAAATACTGCATGTTCTCACTTATAAGTGAGACCTAAACATTAAATACACATCATTGTAAAGACAGGAACAACAGACACTGGGGACCACTAGATGGGGAAGTAACAAAGAGGAGTATGGGCTGAAAAACTGCCTATTGGATATTATGCTTACTGCCTGAGATGTATATGAAATACACAAGGCTCAAAGATGTATATAAAATGTAGCACATGATCAGGGAAATAGAAACTGACTATACTTCAGCTTTATTTTCTCCCTTTGGCATTAATAAAAGGGATACTATGTCAGATAATGACACTTCTACATGATAATTTTAGGAACATTTAGAAATTCTGGTCAGGTGATATTGCATAAATAATGTGCTCAAATTTCACTTAGTATTCAAATAAACAGAAGCATTTCTTAAATCATTAAGGATAGCTATGCAAAGATGAAAGAAAATACAGAAATGTAACAAAACCGCATGTTTATCTTTTAGTCTATAATAAAAGTTGAAATTATTTAATATTAAAGAATAAAAATAAGAACTGCAGATAACAAAGGTTCAAAAATGTATATAAAAAGTATTACATGATCAGGGAAATACAAGCTGACTATACTTCAACTTTATTTTCTACCTCTGACATTAATAAAAGTGATAATATGTGAGATAATGACACTTTCACATAAAAACTTCTTTAGGAATATTTTAAAATTCTGGTCAAGTGATATTGCATGAATAATTTATTCAAATTTCATTTTGCATTCAAATAAATGAAAGTAGTTTTTAAATCACTAAGGATAGTTATGCAAAGATGAGAGATAATACAGAAATCAAAGCATATTTATTAGATAGTCTTAAATATCAGATATTTCTAATGTATAATTAGTATACACTAGATTACAATCACTTCAAAAATATGTTGAATTAGTTACTGAAGAAAAGTAAACCCTGTTAAATTAATTTATATTTATATGTTTTATATATTTATTAAAATCTATTTATCATTTTAAAATTATAATTTTAACAGAAAAAGAGCTCATATGCATTACACAAATTAATGGTAAAAGAAAATCCATGCCTCCACTGCTCATCTTTGGAAATAAAATATTATCAGTACTTTTCAAGCTGTCCCTTTAAAACAGTATATACTGGGGTCTCAAACTTAAAGGAAACCATAATATTGAGTTTTGTATTAAATATTAGACATTTTCAGATTTTAAACCTAATAAGTATATGTACATAAATAATATTGATTTTGCATGTTTTAAAGTTTCATATAAATAGAAATGTACCATATATTTTCTCCAAATTTGCCTTTTTGCCTAATATAATTTGTGAGATTCATGTATGTTCATGCCTGTATCTTTATTATATTTGTGTTCTCTGCTCGATAACGTATGTTCATACTGAGCTAATATTATTAAATTACTAAACTCTTCCCCTGCTTTATTGATACCTGCATTGTTTTCAATTTCACATTATTCTAATAAATGCAGCAATGACTAATTTTTAACATATACCTAAGCACTCTTGACCAATTGTTTCTCTAAGAGTAAAATTACTGAACCTCAGAATATGTACATATGTTTCTGTATCATTCAAAATTTAATGTACTTATTTTCTCAGTTGAGTAAACTAGTGTTTGAGTTGAAATTTGTTTTTGACCATTTACCTTGGGCCCGAGGTTGAGATTTTTATACATACACATAATGTTTCCTATGTATATTTATATTTTTATGTTTATATAAATATAGACTAATGTGATATGTGTGTATTAGTTTATATTCATATAAACTAATTGCCACTAAATATGTATATAGTGTATTATATTTATATTCATATATATTTAGAAATATGTAATTTTCTATTCAATAAAATGCATATTCATTGAATTGTCATTTTCATTATTTTTGTTGTTGCCGCTGTTGATTACAGGAATTCTTGCTTCATTTAGTATGCTAATACATTTCAATTAAGAGCATCAAATATATATTTCTATGTCTTTTTGATGGACAGATTTTCTTATTTTAGTGATATTTTCAAATTTATCACAAGCCTAAAGTATACTCCCCAAAAAATCAAATGCATACTTAAATATATTTAGTTGAAATAAAAAATATTTGTTTTACTTTTTTCTTTTAACTTTTATTTTAGGTTTAGGGATACATGTTCAGGTTTCTTATAAAAATAAATTTGTGTTACAGGAGTTCATTGTACAGATTATTTCATCACTCAGGTACTAATCCTAGTATCCATCAGTTATTTTTCCTGATCCTCTCCCTCCTTGCACCTTTCACCCTCTGATAGGCCCCAGTGTCAGTTGTTCCCTTCTTTGTGTCCATGTGTTCTCATCCTTTAGTTACCACTTGTAAGTGAGAGCATAGAGTATTTGGTTTTCTGTTCCTGCACTAGTTTGCTAAGAATAATGGCCCCAGGCTCCATCCATGTTCCTACAAAAGACATGATCTCATTCTTGTTTATGATTCCGTAGCATTCAATAGTGTATATATACCACATTTTCATTATCCAATCTGCCATTGATGGACATTTAGGTTGATTCCACATCTTTGCTATTGTAAATGGTGCTGTAATGAACATATGCATGCATGTGTCTTTATAATAGAATGATTTATATTCCCTTGGCTATATATTGAGTAATGGGATTGCTGAGTTAAATACTAGTTATGTTTTTTACCCTTTGAGGAATCACCACACTGGCTTCCACAATGTTTAACTAATTTACACTCCCACCAGCAGTGTATAGGTGCTCCCTTTTCTATCCAACCTCACACATATCTGTTATTTTTTGACTTTGTAGTAATAGCCAATATGACTTGTGTGAGATGGTATCTCACTGTGGTTTGATTTCCTTTTCTCTGATTATCAGTGATATTGAGCTTTTTTTTCATATGCTTTTTGGCCACATGCATGTCTTCTTTTCAAACATATCTGCTCATTTTCCCCCGCCTCCTTTGTAATGGAATTGTTCTCTTATAAATTAGTTGACGTTCTTTATAGATTCTGGATATTAGACTTTTGTCAGATGCATCGTTTGCAAATATTTTCTCCCATTCTGTAGGCTGTCTGGCTACCTTGTCGATGGTTTTGTTTTGCTGTCAGAAGCTCTTTAATTAGATATCATGTGTCAATTTTCACTTTTGTTGCAACTGGAATCTTTGTCATGATATCTTCTCCAGTCTTATATCCAGAATGGCATTGCCTAGGTTGTCTTCCAGGTTTTTTTTTTTTTTAATAGTTTGGAGTTTTACATTTAAATCTTTAATCCATCTTGAGTTGATGTTTATATATTGTGTAAAGAACGAGTCCAGTTGCAGTCTTCTGCATATGGCTAGCCAGTTAACACAGCACCATTTATTGAATAGGGAGTCCTTTCTGCATTGCTTGTTTTTGTCAGCTTTGTCAAAGATCAGATAGTTGTAGGTTTGCAGCCTTATTTCTGAGCTCTCTACCCTGTTTCCTCTGACTATGTATCAGTTTTTATACCAGTACCATGCTGTTTTGGTTACTGTGGCTTTGTAGTATAGTTTGAAGTAGGGTAATGTGATGCCTTCAGCTTCGTTATTTTTTCTTAGTATTACTTTGACTTTTCTTGCTTTCTTTTGGTTCTGTATGATTTTTAAAATAGGTTTTTATTAGTTCTGTGAAGAACGTCATTGTTACTTTCACAGGTATGGCATTGAATCTGTAAATTGCTTTGGGCAGTATGGGCATTTTAATGATATTGATTCTTTCTATTCATGATCTTTGAATGTTTTTCCATTTGGATAATCTGATTTCTTTGAACAGTATTTTGTAATTCTCATTGTAAAGATGTTTTTGTCTGGTAGGCTGTACTCCTAGGTATTTTATTGTTTTAGCGGCAAATATGAATGAGGTTGTGTGCCTGATTTGGCTCTCAGCTTTGATATTGCTAGTATATAGGAATGCAAGTGATTTTTTTTTGTACAATTAGTTTTTTATCCTGGAACTTTACCAAAGTTCTTTATCAGCTAACAGAGATTTTGGGCTGAGACTGTGGGGTTTTCTAGATACAGAATCATGTCATCTGCAAACAGGGTTAGTTTCACTTCCTCTCTTCCTATTTGGATGCATTTTATTTCTTTCTCTTACATGATAGGACTTCCAATACTATACTGAATAGGAGTGGTTAGAGAGGGCATCATTTTCTTGTGTTGATTTTCAAGAGGGAATGCTACCAGCTTTTGTCCATTCAGTATGATTTTTGTCTGTGGGTTTATCGCAGATGACCTTTATTATTTTGAGGTATATTTCTTCAATACCTAATTTATTGATAGTTTTAAACATAAAGGGATTTTGAATTTTATAAAATCCTTTTCTACATTTATTGTCATAATCATGTGGTTTTTGTCTTCATTTCTGTTTGTATGATGAGTCACATTTATTGATTTGCATATATTGAACCAACCTTGCATTCTAAGGATAAAACCTACCTGACTGTGGTGGATCAGCTTTTTGATGTGCTGCTAGTGTTTTGTTGAGGGTTTTTGCACAAATGTTTATCAAAGATATTGGCCTGATGTTTTCTTCATTTTGTGGTGTCTCTGCCAGGTTTTGGTATCAGGATGATGCTGGCTTTTTATAACGAGTTAGGGAGGAGTCTTTCTGCTCAATTTTTTGGAATAGTTTCAGTAGAAATTCTTCCTGCATTTCTTTGTACATCTGGTAGAATGTGGCCATGAATCCACTGGGTCCTGAGTTTTATTCAGTTGGTAGGCTATTTATTACTGATTGAATTTTACAGCCCATTACTGATCTGTTCAGGGATTCAATTTCTTCATGAGTTAGCCTTGGTAGGGTGTGTGTACCCAGTACTTTATCCATTTCTTCTAAGTCTTCTAGTTGGTGTGCATAGAAGTGTTCTGGTTTGATGGTTATTTGTTCCTTTGGAGTTAATGGTAAACTCCTCTTTGTTGTTTCTAATAGTGTTCATTTGGAGATTCTCTCTTTTCTTCTCTGTCAGTCTAGCTAGTTGACTATCTACCTTATTATTTTTTTTCACAAAACAAAACTTTGGATTTATTAATTTTTTGAACGATTTTTTTTGTCCCAATCTACTTCATTTCAGCTTTAATTTTGGTTATTGCTTTTCTTCTGCTAGTTTTGAGTTTGGATTCTTGCTTCTCTAGTTTGTTGTTATTGTTGTGATGTTTGTTCATTTGAGATCTAACTTTTTGATGTGGACATTTAGTGCCATAAATTTCCCTCTTAACACTGCCTTAGATGGTCCCAGAGAGGTTGATATGTTACATCTTTGGTCCTATAAGTTTCAAAGAAGCTCTTGATTTCTGCCTTAGTTTCATTATTTACTTAAAAGCCACTCAGAAGCAGGTTGTTTAATTCCATGTAATTATATGACTTTGAGTGATTCTTTTAGTCTTCAATTCTATTTCTATTGCACTGTGGTCCAAAAGAGTGGTTGGTATATTTCTTTTTTTTATAGTTATAAAAGGATCAACTTAACAGGAGGATATAACAATTGTAAATATACACGTACACTGGAGCACCCAGATCCATAAAGCAAATATTAGATCTAAAGGCAAATATAGATCCCAATACAATAACAGCTGAGGACTTCAACACCCACTCTTAGCATTGGACAAATCATCTAGACAGAAAATCATCAAAGAAATATTAAATTTAGACTGCATCACAGACCAAATGACTTAACAGACATTTATAGAACATTTCATCCAGCGGCTGCACAGTACACATTCTTTTCATCAGTATATGTAATGTCCTCCAGGATGGACTATATGTTAGGACACAAAAAAAATCTCAAAAAGGTTATCCAAAAAAAATTTTTTGTATTGTATTTTAAGTACTAAGGTACATGTGAACAACATGCAGGTTTGATACATAGGTATACATGTGCCATGTTGGTTTGCTGCACCCATCAACTCATCATTTACATTAGGTATTTCTCTTAATGCTATCTCTCTCATAGGCCCCCATCCCCTGAGAGGCCCCAGTGTATGATGTTCCCTGACCTGTGTCCAAGTGTTCTCATTATTCAATTCCCACCTATGGGTGAGAACATGTGGTTTTCTGTCTTTGTGATAGTTTGCTGAGAATAATAGTTTCCAGCTTCATCCATGTCCCTACAAAGGACATGAACTCATCGTTTTTCATGGTTGCATGGTACTCCATGGTGTATACGTGCCACATTTTCTTAATCCAGTCTATCATTAATGGACATTTGGGTTAGTTCCAAGTCTTTGCTATTGTGAATAGTGCTATAATAGACATACATGTGCATGTGTCTTTATAGTAGCATAATTTATAATCCTTTGGGTACATACCCAGTAATGGGATCACTGGGTCAAATGGTATTTCTAGTTCTAGATCCTTGAGGAATCACCACACTGTCTTCCACAATGGTTGAACTAATTTACACTCCCGCCAGCAGTATAAAAGCATTCCTATTTCTCCATATCCTCTCCAGCATCTGTTGTTTCCTGACATTTTAATGATCGTCATTCTAACTGGCATGAGATGGTATCTCATTGTGCTTTTGATTTGCATTTCTCTGATGACCAGTGATGATGAATATTTTTTCATGTGTCTGTTGGCTGCATAAATGTCTTCTCTGAAAAGTGTTCATATCCTTTCCCCAGTTTTTGATGGAGTAGTTTGATTTTTTTCTTGTAAATTTGTTTAAGTTCTTTGTAGATTCTGGATATTAGCCCTTTGTCAGTTGGGTAGATTGCAAAAATTTTCTCCCATCCTGTAGGTTGCCTGTTCATGCTGAGGATAGTTTCTTTTGCTGTGCAGAAGCTCTTTAGTTTAATTCGATCCCATTTGTCTATTCTGGCTTTGTTGCCATTGCTTTTGGTATTTTAGTCATGAAGTCCTTGCCCATGCCTATGTTCTGAATGGTATTGCCTAGATTTTCTTCTACAGTTTTTTATGGTTTTGGGTCTAACATTTAAGTCTTTAATCCATCTTGAACGAATTTTTGTATATGGTGTAAGGAAGGGATCCAGTTTCAGCTTTCTACATACGGCTAGCCTGTTTTCCCAGCAATATTTATTACATAGGGAATCCTTTCCCTAGTTCTTGTTTTTGTCAGGTTTGTCAAAGATCAGATGGTTGTAGATGTGTGGTGTTATTTCTGAGGCTTCTGTTCTGTTCCAGTGGCCTATTCCTCTGTTTTGGTACCAGTACCAAGGCATGTAGCCCTGATTGGGGTATTTCATTTCTTTTTTGTTTGCTGATCTTATGGTGTGGTCAAATATTATCTGATGGTGTGGTTAATTTTAGAGTATGTGCTCTGTGGTGATGAGAATGTATATTTTCTTGTTTTTGGGTAGGGAGTTCTGTAAAAGTCTATTAGGTCCATTTGGTCCAGTGTTGACTTCAGGTCCTGAATATCTGTTAATTTTCTGCCACAGTAATCTGTCTAATACCATCAGTGGGGCGCTGAATTCTCCCACTAGTATTGTGTGGGAGTCTTAACATTTCTTTAAAAGTCTCTAAGAATTTACTTTACGAATCTGAGGTGCTCCTGTGTTGGGTGCATGTATATTGAAGATAATTAGGTTTTCTTGTTGAATTGAATCATTTGCCATTATATACTCCCCTTCTTTGTCTTTTTTATCTTTGGTAGTTTAATGCCTGTTTTGTCTGAAATTAAGATTGTGCCCCCTACTTTTATCTATTTTCCATTTGCTTGGTAGATTTTTCTCCATCCCTTTCTTTTGAGCTTAGGAGTGCCATAGCATGTGATATGAGCCTCTCGAAGACAGCATATAATTGAGTCTTGCTGAAATGAATACTTTGACTCTTTTATACCATCACTTTCAGAGACAAATATTATAAATTCCTTGGAGGATGCATTTCTATACTTTTAAAATTAAAGCCTTTCTTATTTTATAGATATTGTATCTTCTTACATATAGGTGATAATATTATGTATTTCTAATCACATGTATACCAAGTTATAACTGTAGTGTTTATTTAATAAAGTTCATCCATTTTGATCTGTTATTTTTTCTTATATACCTAAAATGATTGTTTCTATTTATCCTGTTTGGTTAATTTTTAACAAATTATTGTATTTATTAATTTTTCTCATATTGATTATTTGTGGTTACTATTAACCTACATTTTAAGCCACCAGTAGCATCAATAATGTTGTTTGGTTGTCTATGTTTTCTGCAGTGTCTATGTAAGAGGAATAAGTTGCTGAATGGAGCTATGGATTGCATTTTTTCCTTAGTTAAGTAAGTAGGCATATGTGGATGAACAAATAAATGTTCTGAGAAAAGCAGGCTGGCAGCAAGAAAAGAGGCAAGGCCTGTTTTCTGCTTGGTTAGCATCTGTGCAGATCCTGACTGGAACTGATTGGTGGCTACATTGAATAAAAAGTGTTGGTGGGATTGTAAACTGGTTCAACCATTGTGGAAAACAGTATGGCGATTCCTCAAGGAACTAGAACTAGAAATACCGTATGACCCAGCCATCCCATTACTGGGTGTATACCCAAAGGATTATAAATCATGCTGCTATAAAGACACATGCACACGTATGTTTATTGCGGCACTATTCACAATAGCAAAGACTTGGAACCAATCCAAATGTCCATCAGTGACAGACTAGATTAAGAAAATGTGGCACATACATACCATGGAATACTATGCAGCCATAAAAAAGGAGGAGTTCGTGTCCTGTAGGGACATGGATGCAGCTGGAAGTCATCATTCTCAGCCAACTATTGCAAGAACAGAAAACCAAACACCGCATTTTCTCACTCATAGGTGGGAATTGAACAATGAGATCACTTGGACTCTGGAAGGGGAACATCACACACTGGGGCCTATTATGGGGAGAGGGGAGTGGGGAGGGATGGCATTGGGAGTTATACCTGATGTAATGATGAGTTGATGGGTGCTGACGAGTTGATGCACAGCAACATGGCACAAGTATACATATGTAACAAACCTGCACATTGTGCACATGTACCCTAGAACTTAAAGTATAATTTTAAAAATAAAAAAGTGAGCTTCTCAGTGATTGGGGTATTTTAAAGAAAACCAAGTAGAAGTGCAAGTGATTAATACATTTTGAATTGGAGATACACAAGAGCTGTAGACAATTCAGAGGAGCTGCCACATTAGCTGATTCTGAAAAAAAATAATTTTAGGATTTCAATCACTGATGAAAGGATGTGGTAGGATTATAGTATATGGCAACTGAGCATATAAAAGCAGTTTTGGAAGAAAACTATGTAAGGGGCTTTTTACTGAACTGAGTAGATTTGAGAATGTATATTATAAAGCCAAACAGATTATAAATTGTGTCTCAGAGCACAATGAAATGAAATCAAGAGCTAGAATTAGATAGAGTCAAGTTTAGCAGCATCAGCACTTAATTATATTCAAATATTTTTCAAAAGACAAAAAGTTTTTCAAACTTAACAGGCTAAAATGGACTTTTGCTCACTGATATTATTTACTAACTTTTTGAAAATAAATTTGAAACAATAAGCATAGTTATTCTACAATGTTTCAGTATGTAATGATGTCATATTCGAAATATCGCTTCAATAAAAAAATCCTCATAATCAAGAATGATTTAATATGAATGTATTCTATAAATGAAATGTATTCATGTATTTTTGCTAAATAATGATAATTATTAGAGATGTATTGGTGATATATCAGGTGATATACAAAATAAATACTGTATAAATAATTATATGTAAGTTATATTAGAATAGATAACAGTTATTATTTTAGTGCCAAGTTGTCTCACAAAAATTGTAAATTTCTCTGATGATTCAAGTTAACGCCCTTAGTTCTTCAAAAGTAAATATAGAGTCTTTTCATTCAATAGTCAACACATTCAAGGATGACACAACTTATGTCATCTTAAAGTACTAAAACTGAGAAAAAGCTTTAAAACATAATAGACATAGTAACTCAATATCACATTATTATCTCTTACTGAGATTAATATAATACAGATAAACCTGTAAGTTTATTCTTAAAAGTTTCTAAGTAGTGTACTATGATTTTCTACTAAATGACATTACAAAATATTAGACAACTTTTCTCAGTGTAAATTTTGGCTTAAAGCAGAAAAAAAAAAGCTTGCATTATTTAATGTGACTATATACTAGCTAGGAAATACTTTCAAACTGTCAAAAAAAACCCTTTATAGTCATACAACCGGATCTTTATTAATAATATCAACACAGTAGACTGAAGAGCAAACTATAACAGCTCAGTAATTTTACCCATCTTATGATGGGTATAGGACATTATCATAAATGTGCAGTTGCCAAATATATCCCATAGACTTTAAATTCATTGTCATATGAATATTCACCACAATTCACTGCTCAAGTCACCTTTTGTTGTGGTGACAATCCTCTCATCATTTATGACACCGTAAGGTTTATAGAACAATCATCCTTATCCATGCTTAACATATTTTGTTTAAATATGAATGATTATTTTTTTTTGTACCTTAATTTTACAGTTAGTTTGTAACTCTCTACAGATTTAGTTTTTCCCTGAAGATACAAACCAAGCAAACTGCCAACTCTGAAGCATATCTATTATTTGCTTGGTTCGTAAAAAAAAAAAAAGTTTTAAATTATCCTAATTTGCTGTTTTTTAAGCTGGTGTATGTATCTCTTTTTTACATAGTCATGTATTCTTCTTCATACAAAATTAGTATATCTTAAATAATAGAACATGAATCATAACTAAACACAGCAGTTATAGTGCATTTACACAATTAAAATTCAACTCTTTAATAAGATTGATCACTTACAAATAATTTAATATTACAATCTTAAAACAATGATTAGTTTGATAACTACTACCCCTATGAAATAGCAAAACACTAAAGCATATGATGCTTTCACTTATATTTTTTTTACAGGAAAATGAAAGTTTCTCAGATAAACCCTGTGGAGTTGAAAGTTATAACAGTTACTCAATAAACAATCTGCTTCTACAGTATGATTCTTTTCATGGTCATTCATTTTTAAAAATTTATGATATGTACTGATTTCTCATCTATATTTTTATAGTGAACCTACTTAATAATATTCTTCTTCAGAGCTCATTCCCTAAGTAGAGATAGTAAACAACAATGTGAAAAACAAAAGTTACTATTCAGAACTATCCTTATTCACTTTAATTGAACCAGGAGCTAGCTTTGTTTCTTTCTCCACTTACAGAAGATAGAGGCATCTCAAACTAACAGATAAACTAGCTAATGATCTCACTTTTCTGCCTTTATTTATTTAGATTAAACTTCTGGGGTGGCAAAAAGATCTGTTGGTTCTCACCCAGCTATGAGCTGAGTCCTGCTCCATACCCCAGATTTATATGAAGAAGTCTTAACTCCCAGTACTTAATAATGTGACTGTATTTAAGGATAAGTCTTCCAAGAAGTCGTTAAGATTAAATGAGGTAAGTAGGGTAGGTCCTAACCCAATGTGACTGTAGTAATCTTGATCTCAGACTTTTATCTTCCAGAAATGTAAGAAAACAAATTTCTGTTGTTTTTAAACTACTCAGTCTGTTGTCCTTGTTTTGTCAGTTCTAGCAAACTAATATCAGCAGAAATATTCTTCCATCACTTTCTAAATTGGTAAAATACTCGAAGTAGATTTTAAATGGAATCTAAACAAATGGATAAACAGATAAATGGAACTTCATTAGTGACAAAAGTAGTAATTAATGGAAGTCTATTAGTCCAAAAGTAGTAGGTTTATTTATCCTCACAGTAGTTTTCAGACAAATGTTAGCAAATGATATTTAGATCTTTGCCTGCTTGGAGGATTCTTGTTATTTCTCTCTAGTCAAACAAATACAAGTGAAACATTTTTCTTTCATTAATCATCTCTAAAATGGCCTTAATTATTGAGTATCATTTTATTTATATCATGACTATTTCACCATGCATTTCTTTTTAAGTCAGATAAATATTACCATCTTCATTACATAGGTGCAAACACCATAAACATGCAGATGTAGAAGTCCTGCAGATATAGTTAGTTAAAAAGTCTCTTACTTTCATCTCCACACAATTTTAATACCAGTTTCCTCCACTGGATTTCTGAGGGCAGAGATCAGAGTTATTTAATCTTTAGATATTCAGGGTATAACACAGCACTCATGAACATGCTAGATGAATTTTCTTGTGTCTGCTCACTTGCTTCTCCCTCCTAATAATCTCTTGAGTATCTTTACTTGTTGAAATAATAAAATTTTATTTTATCTCCAGTTAAAGTCATTTCATCATCACAGTGTTTCCCAACTGTCTCAATTATCACTAATTATTACATTGTTTGAATTTATATATCATTGATGGGCACTTACTTTGCACTTACCATTCACTTTATCTAAGTCTGTGCCTCTAATCTTTCTCCACAAATATATCGTTAGCTTTTTGTTAGAATGCCGTGTTATTATTGAAGACATTCTTGATATATTCTCCAGTGGAAATTATTATTTCATTATTGTTTATCTTCATACTTCCTGTCTTAGACTGTTTTATGCTGCTGTAACAAAATGCCACAGACTTGGTAATTTGTAATGGACAGAAACTAATTTGGCTCATGGGTCTGAAGGAAGTCTAAGATTGAAGGGTCATGTCTAGTGAGGGCTTTCTTGCTATATAATAGCATGGTGGAAGGGATTTCATGGGTGAGAGAGCATGAGCTAGAGAAGGAACCAAATTCACTCTTTATATGTATCCCACTCATGAAAATGATGCCACTCTGCAATAATTGCATTAATCTATTCATGTGGACAAAAGCCCTCATGGACTACCACTTTAAAAGTTTTCACCTTTCAAGACTGTTGCATTGGGGATTAAGTTTCCAACACATAAACTTTGGAGGAAGCATTCAAACCACAGCACTGCCCATGTCATTTTATTGCATTTAACTTTTTCCTTTAAAACATAACATTTATTGCAGTATAATTCATATAAAATAAACAGCATCCATTCGAAATGTACATTTATAATTTTTATTTTTTCTTGATTTACTCACTTTTGAAATACACTTTATTTTTTTTTAGAACACTTTTAGTTTTATGGCAAAATTGGGCAGAAAGTGCAGAGTTCCTATATAATCCTGCCCCCACACATGCATAGCCTCCCTAACCATCAAAATCCTGTGCCAGTGTGGTGCAATTTTTTAAAGTTGATGAACCTACATTGACTCATCATTATCACCCAAAGCCCATACTTTACATTAGGAATAACTCTTGGTATTGCACATTCTATGGGTTTGGACTAATGCACCACAACATGTGTTCACCATTGCAGTATCATACAGAATAGCTTCATTTCCCTAAAAATTCTCTGTGTGCCTCCTATTCATTTCTATATCCTGCCTAACCAAAGGCAGCAACTGATCATTTTACTGTCTCGATATTTTTAACCTTTTATAGAATTTCACAGAGTTGAAATCCTATATTATGTAGTGTTTTCATATTGGTTTTTGGGACTGGTGACTTCTATTTTAGGTTATTAATTATTGATTCAATTTATTTAGTAGATATAGACATGTTCAGGTTGTATATTCATTTTTATTTTACATATTTATGGTTGCATAGTACGTTTTATGTTTTTCAATTTTTTATTTCCGGAATGAAGAACACATTTTGTCACAGCAAAGAAAACTAACATCACAGTGAACAGGCAATGGGAGAAAATGTTTGCAATCCACCCATCTGACAAAGGGGTAATATCCAGAATCTACAGAGAACTTAAACAAATTTACAAGAAAAGAAACAAACAACCCCATCAAAAAGTAGGCAAAGGATATGAACAGACACTTTTCAAAAGAAGACATTTATGCAGCCGGCAGACACATGAAAAAATGCTCATCATCACTGGTCTTAAGAGAAATGCAAATCAAAACCACAATGAGATATCATCTCACACCAGTTAGAATGGCGATCATTAAAAAGTCAGGAAACAACAGATTCTGGAGAGGATGTGGAGAAACAGGAACGTTTTTACACTGTTGGTGGGAGTGTAAATTAGTTCAACCATTGTGGAGGACAGTTTGGCAATTCCTCAAGGATCCAGAACTAGAAATGCCATTTGACCCAGCCATCCCATTACTGGATATATATCCAAAGAATTATAAATCACGCTACTATAAAGACACATGCACAGGTATGTTTATTGTCGCATTATTCACAATAGCAAAGACTCCGAGCAACCAAAATGTCCATCAATGATAGACTGGATTAAGAAAATGTGGCACATATACACCATGGAATAATATGCAGCCATAAAGAAGGATGAGTTCATGTCCTTTGTAATGACATGGATGAAGTTGGAAATCATCTTTCTGAGCAAACTATCACAAGGACAGAAAACCAAATACTGTATGGTCTCACTCATAGGTGGGAATTGAACAATGAGAACACTTGGACACAGGATGGGTAAGATCACACACTGGGGCCTGTTGTGGGGTGGGGGATGGGGGAATAGCATTAGGAGAAATACCTAATGTAAATGACGAGTTAATGGGTGCAGCAAACCAACACAACACATGTATACATATGCAACAAACCTGCACCTTGTGCACATGTACCCTAGAACTTCAAGTATAATAAAAACATAAATAAAATAAACAAATGGGTGAATGAACCAATATGATGGACTTAATATGGGAATACAAAAAATAATAACATAATTATAATTAACAAATTATAATTATAAATAAGCTAAAAAGAGTGATTATTAGCAAATAAAATATCTGCCTAAATAGTTCGATTTTTGCATTGAAATCATATTCATTAAACAAATGAAATATGTTAATCTGTTCTTTTCTTCTTAAGCAAAATGTGTTTACTCAACACTTCAACAAACACTTATTGAATCTGTATTACAGTATGAACACAATACATGAACCCAATACAGCATCCTAAATCACACAGAAAGGATTCTAAGTCTTTTCTAAATCTTCATCAAAGATTTAGGTTATTTATGGCAACAATAAAGGCAATAACAAATATAGTCCAATATTATATGCTGATATAAAGTCTCACTCAGCATAACACATGCCGACCAATGAAACTGGGATAAAACAGCATCCTAAATCACACAGAAAGGATTCTAAGTCTTTTCTAAATCTTCATCAAAGATTTAGGTTATTTATGGCAACAATAAAGGCAATAACAAATATAGTCCAATATTATATGCTGATATAAAGTCTCACTCAGCATAACACATGCCGACCAATGAAACTGGGATAAAACATTTCAAGGTGAGGAATACAAGGATAATATGAGTATCCAGATTTCTCAGACTACAACACAACAGAAAAAAGGATGAATAAAATGTAGCGAAACTGAATGTAGAACACCCTGAAGGAGTTTCCTGTGTTGGGAGACAAATTTCATTGCCTTTTAAATTCTCTCTCTACCTAGTACCCCCAATACCCCACTCATCGTAGCTCTATATTGGCTAAAATCTGAATCAGATGCCTTGGTAACAGTGCTTTTTTCTCAGGTGAGCATCTTTATTTAGGTTGATAATAAAAAAGGATGTCTTTAAATATGTGTGTGTAGGGCACATGTGTGATTTATATCTTAACCAGACTACTGTAGTTTTATTTTGACAGTTCCGATTCCATTTCTTTCTCCTTCTTAACCATTTTCTAGGCTACATTCTTAATTTTCTTCTTAAAATATTGATTGAATTATGTTGTTCTCTATTGTACTATTATTCAGTGGCCTTAATAGCTCTGGATTTGATAGCTAGGGGCTCATACACTGGACAGGAAAGCCCTAGACTTTTGGAATCATAGAAAGTCAATGAAGAATAATAATAGCTCAAATAGAGGATACTTTTCAAACATCACTTTAATTTGACTATCTCAGGGTAACAATTATCAGGATGGTTCAAGTCAGATGAAAATCTCAAGGATATTACTTGTAGTATGTCAATGACTCTGTTGAGATAATATGTGATATCAGTTTGAAGAATCAATTGTAAAAGTAGACCTGAATATGACAGAGAAAAAGGAAATAGCAGAGTCTCAGAGAAAAGGGACTGAAGGCTAGTCAATAGATAATATTACAAAGGAGTGGAAGTTAAACATTACAATATGCTCTCAGGACACAATGTCTTCTGTAGAAATCAATAGAGAAAGCTTAGTGTAAGAAATCAGGGTCAGGACTGCCCTAAACAATAGTGCAGTGAGACATGTTCTAAACTTCAAGGTCATTAAGACCTTTTTTGGAAAACCAAACAGCGCTGCAGTGCTGAGAACATATTGCAAGAAAGTAAATGGGCAGTGTAGTATTGAAGATCACATGGATTTTTTTGATTTAGATAACCTGTCATTCATTATCATCAGTTTTTACATCTGACAGGGAATAGGGGAATTACTCCTACCCCAA
The DNA here is from genome assembly GCF_024542745.1 of Macaca thibetana thibetana. Taxonomy (NCBI): domain Eukaryota; kingdom Metazoa; phylum Chordata; class Mammalia; order Primates; family Cercopithecidae; genus Macaca; species Macaca thibetana. Next base: position 66,869,674 of record NC_065584.1, read on the forward strand.
AATTCCTTTTTGGAATTAAGAAAAATGACTTTAACTGATTATAAATCTATGATAGTCCCTAGAATATAGCAGGCGCTACACAATTACATGATTTATTCTCTTTCTTTCTCTCTCTTTTTCTAGCCGTAAATGAGCTATTCACAGAAGGCAAATGTCCAAATTGGTATTGTTATGGATTACAAAACTGAGCTCATTTGATGAGTAAATAATTTTAACGTCATAAATTTGTCATCTAAAATGCATGTTTGGCAGATTGTTTCATTTTAGAGAAGATACTTAGGAGTCAAATAATTGCTATGATGTGAGTTACAGGCTCTGTTGTCAACTCTAAGCAACCCACCCCACAACATTCTTTTGTAGCATCTGACACCAAATGTTGAGAATTGAGAGACACATTTTCACTGACGTCTTAGACACATATATCATAGTCATTGGTACTACAACTCCAAGTTTTCATTTCAAAATATCCTCTGTCATGATGGGAGTAAAGTTGCCCATTATGGAAAAGATCTGTGGATTATTGGAAGCTGTTTGCCTTTCGCTTGGACTCTAGAAAGTGCAGCCATCTGAGAAATAAGTACTTACCGGCCAACAGAAAACTTCAGATGTAAAGTATATTCATTAACCATATAAGGCATTCTACGTGAAATATCCTTGTTATGGAAAATAAAAGATGTGATAAGCGGGACAGAGCACCTCAGCTCTTTCCTGTACTCCGAAATGTCCCACATTTCCCTAGCTCTCAGCCCATTTACAGATGATAAAAATAAAACCTACTAATTTTGTTCTCCTTGCAGACACCACGTACCTGCAAATCCTGACATCATTTTGTTGACATTTCCTTAGTGAAAATGGCAATTTATTAAATGGTGGCCTACTTTAATGCACCTCTCATCGAAGTGAGTCAGTTGTTCCTTCTTTGCCAGAAGGATCCGATTGATTTTTAAAAATTGTACTAAAGTTAACTTTCATTCTTATTCAGTTGAATTCTTTGCTGTATGAAGACTTTGAGTTATCTGTTCAAAATAAAAATCCAATAGTCACAACATGTTGGGAATATTGAGTCTGGGAGAAAGATATAACATGATGTTTTTAGCATTTCTCATTGATTTCTTCCCCATGGTTAGATGATCACTTCAGTGTAAGTTTCCACATTATTTTTTAAAGCTTTTTTGAAATACCATACTGAGATTCTATACAAAAATAACAAAAGTCTAAGTTGTGATTATGTTTAATCTTGCTGTTTCATAAGATGTATGAATTAATAGCATGAAAAATTCAGAATTGAGAGTAGTACAATTGTAGAAAATAATATACTTTCAGGAAGCAAGGGCTGGATATCATTCCAATATGCTGTGTAGGAAAACAATATTGTTTTGGAGAAGAGTCATCATGTATGAAGGAAAGTAAAAATGAGAGAAATCTCAGAAATTAACTTTCAGAGTGACATTTGACAGACTCAGTTCAATAAAATATGCTTTTGTTATTTAAAAAACTCTGCTTTTTATATTCTAAAATTTGTATGTCTTGTTTTTATGTTACTTACATAGGTAATCATCTTCAATAGCTTTTCTACTAACATAAAGAGAGCAATTCTGTATTTGATCGTAATAAAATGAGTTTATCTGAGAAACATAAAACACCTTACAGGTACTGAAAATTTCATTTTTTTCTTTTCTCAAGCTTTGTAGAGAATATACTAATTAGGCATTATTATACCTCACAACAAATTTCAAATAATTGGGCATCCCCACCTTTACATTTTATTGTAATTTCGCCTCCTTTCTATCTTCCCAAATTTTCAGCATATGTTTAAAGATATATAGAGTATAGGATAATTCCCTATACTCTTTCACTTTTTATGAAAAATATCTTCAAAGCTTCTTATTATTCAGTTTCTCTTTTAATATGATTCAGAATCAACCACTAGATCAGTTATCTCCTTTTACTTAACAAACTGCTCAATAGTTAGTAGCTTAAATCAACCATCTTACTACTCATGATTCTGTGTGTGAAGAACTGAGCAGGTCTTATCAGATTTGGCTTGGTTCCTCTCGTGGTGTTAGTTAGCCAGAGCAGCTTAATGGGGATATAAGATGGCTTTACTCACAAGTGTGGTTATTGTTATTGGGTGACTAAAAGTGCAGACTTGCTGGCCTTCTAGCTCTTTGCAATCTTACATCCTTCAAGATATGTCCATGTGTTTTCTTTCTGGAGCAAGGGGAGTCTGACTTTTTTACATGGTGACTCACAATTTTAAGGGAATATATCTGTTCCATTACTTAAGTCATAAGGCTAACAAAGCAAGTGTGGAGAGGGATAACAGATGGGAGGATAGCAAGTAGATGTAGAGAGGAAGGAATTACTGGTAACTGTCTTTGCAGCCAATCGATCACAACCACCATCTCCTATATTTTACTTCACAGAAGCTGTTCATTATTCCCTGTTCATTCACTCATGCCTCCATAGTAACTCTATATGCTAAATATCATATTTTCTCTCAAGGACCATTTCAAAAGCTATCTCACACAGGGAATTTTACATGATGACCCCATACATACCTTGCATCCTCACATTTTAAAAAGTAGATTTAAACATTTTTCTAATTTTTTTACATTTTATGTAATTATTTCAGCAACACTGATAGCAAAACTAAAGCAGTAAACCAATGGTTACTAAGCTGTAATCTCATTCGAGTAGTACCATCATTTAACATGGTGTATTGCCCTGTTTTTTGAAAACTTTTCTTCACTTGGCTTCAGATTCAACGCATTACCCTTTCTTGATACCTCACTGGTTTCCTGCTTTTCATTGTCTTTGGATTGATTTATTTCATTTTCTTCATCTTGAATTATTGAAATATCTGAGGGTTCAATGTTATGGCCTCCTCTGTTTGTCTATAATTTCCTTTAATCTATACAAGGGGCTTCAATACTACCTGTGATAGTTAATATTAAGTGTCAACTTGATTGGATTGAAGGATACAAAGTATTGTTTCTGGTGTCTCTGTGAGTGTGTTGCCAGAAGAGACTAACATTTGAGTCAGTAGGACTGTGAGAGGCAGACCCATCCTCAATGTGGGTGGGAACCATTCCATCATCTGTCGGCGCAGATAGAGAAAGCAGGTGGGAGAAGGTGGAAGAATCTGGCTTCCTGAGTCTTTGCCTTCCATCTTTCTCCTGTGCTGGATGCTTCCTGCCATCAAACATCTCCAAGTTCTTCAGCTTTCGGACTCTTGGACTTACACCAGTGGTTTGCCAGGGGCTCACAGGCCTTCAGCCACAGACTGAAGTCTGCACTGCTGGCTTCCCTACCTTTGAGGTTTTGGGACTTAGACTGAATCACTACTGGCTTCCTTGCTCCTCAGCTTGCAGACAGCCTATTGTGGGACCTCACCTTGTGATCACGTGAGTTAATTCTCCCTAATCAATTCCCTTTTATTTATACATATATCCTGTTAGTTCTGTCCCTCTGGAAAACCCTGACCAATACACCATCTATATTCAGGAATCCAAATTTATATCTCTTTAACTCAAAAAGTATGTATATCCATCTGATTGGCTTAAAAACATCCTTATTTGTATGTCTAATAAACATTCAATATTTTCAAATTTATTTAGTTAGCCAGTTATTTAAAATTGACAGATAAAATTGTATGTACTTATCATGTACAAAATGACATTTTGAAGTATGCAAACATTATGGGATAGTTAAATTTAGCTAATTACAATATGCATTACCTAACATAGTTTTCATAAAATTTCTATGTCAAAGAGATATCTGCATTCCCATGTTTATTTCAGCAGTGCACAATAGCCAAGATATGGAATAAATCTAAGAATTCATCAAAGGATTAATAAATTTTTAAAATGTGATATATGTTCACAAAGCAAACTAGCCATAAAAAGAAGGAAATCCTTATTGATCATTTCTGGTTTGGATTTTAAAATTCAATAAATAAATAAATAATAAAATTAAAAAGAATAAAATTCTGTCAGTTGAGAAAACATGGATGAACCTGGAGGACATTATGTCAAGTTAAATAAGTCAGGCAAAAAAGACAAATATCAGAATCTTTCATTTTAAACCCCACATCAAACAGTGGCTCTGCTAGCTTTACCAGGTCAATAAAAGATGCCAATTGCTCAACTTAAAAATTTCATAATCATTCTTAAATTCATTCTTTCTACACATTCTACACCTCAAATATTATTCAGAAGCTTCCTTTAGCATTACTCATGAAAAGTATCCTGAATCTGATTACGTACCACTATATCATCACTAGGCCACCATCATCTCTGAGCTGGATCTGAGCCTCCAAACTCCCCTTCAAGTTTCCACTTTCATTCTACTAGAACCTACTAGAACCTATTAGAACCTACTAGAACCTATTCTTCACAATCATTGGAGTAAACCTTTAAAAAATGTGCTACTATTACTCTCTTTTCAGCTCAAAAGTCTTACAAAGACTTCTATCACACTGAGAATATTAACCAAATTTCTGACTTTGATATATATTGTTTCCATGGGCCTCCAATTCTCACTCTTACTAATTTACTTCTTGTTTACTATGCCTAGCCACATGGGCTATCTTACTTTTTCTTGCTATATCCAGCATGTTCTTAGAATTAATTTTTAAATATTCATTACAGCTTGCTCAATCACTGCCCTCAGGTCTTGACATAAATCACATTAGAAAGGTTTTTGCTGAACACCTTCCCTAAAATAGCAAACCGTTATTGTCATTCCTTCTTACATTAAATAGTTTTATTTTCTCTGTAGATTTATAACAATTTTTCTCATAGTTTATATGTGCAAAATTTTCAGGAAAATACATAATCTTGAAAACTGTGGGAGACTTTTGGTATGAAAGATGAATTTTACTGCAATAAGAAACTTAGTTTCTAATTTTTCAATTTTCAGCATTCATTTTAAAAATAAACCATTTCATTGAATGTATATGTAATAAAAATGTCTTATTAGCCCCAGTCCTCTTCCCTATGCTATTTGATATTTATAAAATATAAAAAATATGTATTTTAGTTTTAGTTCATATAGTTCATATATATTAACTAAGACATACACGCATACACATGAATGCATATGAACTTAAACTAAAATCACTGCAGTAGGTGCAATAGGTGTCTGAACTAATACATCATTCATTTTATTGAGAAATGCCTCTAAACTTCTCTAAATATAAGTTCATTGAAATTTGAAATACAGATAAAAATATCAGCTGTTCTGCATTATTTAGTTTGGTTTTTAAAAACAGGGTTGTTGTGAAGACTACGATAATATTTTGGATGCAATGTGAATGATACTATTACTACTTATTGAGTACAAATCTGTTTTATTTATTGTATTGAGTGTTTTCTCCGCAGTTCTGAGACCCTATTCCATGTGTGTCACGATAATAGATGTTTGTGAGGATACTTGGATTAAAAAGGTGACTTATTTCTTTCTTACTTTAGCGTACTTTTAAAAAATATTATTATCTGTCTTCCTTTTTGGGGATAATAATTTCAGTTTCCAAAAAAGCAAAAATTTCCTGTTAAAAGAATAACATAACTGTAATTTTCACACATCAATGTATATTAAATCAATTAGTATCTTGTGTTACAATTTTATCACATGAAAATCTTTTAAAACAGATTAATAGATTTATTGAATATCAAAAAACAAATTGGTAGAATAATGAGTTTAAATCCTCTACTCTTGCTTTTTCATATATTTCCTTTAGAGACACTGTTTGCTGTTAGGTTAAAATACTATCACAGCATACCCTAATCCTCACTTAGCATCTGACTCATTCATGTGGGTTGTTACATAAAGTTGAAATACATTTTAATTGACATAGCAAAAATAAACTATAAATGGAATGAAACCATTCTGAATGATCCAAAACTCATCTTAGATTTGAATCTTTCAACTTGTTATAAAAAGGAAATAAATTGGTTAGAATTAAGCATCATTTAAAAAATATGTATTCCAAAGCCTTCTTTGGAGATTGAGCAATTATATGTCACTGAGTATATAGTGTATTTCTTTAGAATCTACAAAACATTTAAGTGTTTTTTTAGGAAGATATAAAATACACTGCATGTTGGTGTGTAATATCTCAGATTGATGGAATTTAGTAAATTTATTTTTATAAAGAAGTTCAATTTAAGTTTCATTTTTTCATTGTTATGTTTTCTTATCACTGCAACCAATTATATTTTTGCAATATAAAAATCTTCAAAAATTTTATATCAAATAGTAAGTTTTTTCATAAAACAATCTGTCACAACAAAAAGTAGAACGTGACCCAAATGTAACTTAGTAAATACGCCAACCTCATATTTTTCAGATAAACTTCAAATAATCAGTTCCAAAGACTGAAAAGTTTTTAGTGTTATCAATTTGCTTTCAAAGGAACTCATCTCTAAATCTTTTCAATTTAATAAGAGTAAGTCTAGTTGTCTCTTGTCACAGTTCATGAGTAACAACAGCTTCAGGTGTTTTGGGCAATGCAGTCCAAATTTCACTTTTATTTCTGACATTCCACCATACCAGTTGAGTTAACCTTATATTTGAACTTAAGAAGTATTTGATATGCATGTGTAGTTAATTTACTTCAGTTCATTTAGTTTGGGGTTTTCCACTGACATTTTGTGATGATGAGTGTTTTAACTGTTCAAAGACAAAGACAAAAATAATACGGCCAGAGAAAACTGAGAATTTAAATGTAATTAAATAGTCATGATAACACTTAAATCTAGCTTGACATCTTTCCACTAAAAAAAATGGTAAAGGGTGATTGATGATATGTTTAAAACAAACTATCGCACATGCAATTACTGTATATTTGGCACTTTTCAATTAACACAGAAGTAATTTGGCTAATTACATCCATTGTTGTCTTAGTTCATTCAGACTGCTATAACAAAATACCATAAACTGAGTAACACATAAACAATAAAAATTTATTTCTAACAATTCTGAAGGCTGGGATATGCTAGCTCAAGTCACAGGCAGATTTAGCATTTGGTGAGGGTCCTCTTCCTGATTCTTAGATGGTACCTTCTAGCTGTGTCCTCACATGGTATTAATAGAAAGGGTGAGGAGTCTCTCTAGAGCCTCTTTTATAAGGGCACTCATCCCATCCCTGAGGGTTCTGCTCTTGTGAACTAATCAACTCCCAAAGGCCCCACCTCCTAATATCATCACCTTGAGCGTTAGGATTTCAACATACGGATTTTGGGGGAACACAAACATTCAGACCATAAATTATTAACCTTTTATTATGAACTCAGAAAATTTAGCGGGGAATAAAAGTCGATTAAATCACTTCAAAACCTAAAGAAACTTTTATATGTAAGATATTACTATATTGTACACATATATGACATTGGTTTTTCTCAGGGTAAGAACGTATGGTAAATATTGTTTATAATCTCTTATAACAGTAATTGTAGCCCTGTCAAATTGAAGTATAAGGTAGAACATTAAGATTTTCTAAAAAATTATACGTGTACTTGGTATTATTTTAACTTAAAAACTAACATACATTTTCACAGGATAGAGCTGATTTATGGCCAGACTGAAGAAAGCTCAGTCTCTGTCACTGAGGAAGCTAGGATGTCCAGCTTTGACTTTTGGTAAACATAAGGTCAGTGGGACTCATGATGTGCTGTTTGAAATTTGAAATTCCTCTGGCAACCCTCAGGATCATGTTGTTTATTAATGGTTTTCATCTGGCATGACCGGCTAGATAGCCCGGTTTGACTATATGATTAGAAGGACATAAAACCCCTTTGAGAAATCCCTGCTTTAGTTCTCCTGAAGCCAAGATCCCCAGCACAGATCTTGGCTGTTCAATCCAGAAACAAGGTGATGTCTCTATGAAACAAAGAGCCGAGGGGAACTTGCCCCTAGACAGAACAGATTTTGCAAATCAAATGATACCGTTCACCAAACTTACACAAGGAAAATCACTAGAGAAGCTGGATTTATATATTTAGCTGCAAATAAATCTATACAACAGGTTCCATAAAAAACTAAAGGTAAATGGCACTTTGAGATTGATTAAAACCTGGGGGAAGAGATATTAAGGGACCCCTGATCTTGTGAATGCCCTTTATTTCCCTAAGTAAGAATATATACTTACTGGTTCTGGTTTGATCGAAAAAGGAAAGCCTTTTTTCTTATCAGGAAGCACACCGCTTTTCATAAAAATTCTTCCCTATCGGTAGGTTAAAACTTGAATGTAAAAGAGTTGTCAGCCTGCAACCACCAAACTTCTCCTGAACTTCCATAATCCTACGCTAGAACAACAGGTCAGTTTGCATCTGGGTGACCATTATGGATTCCGGAGTCAGAGAAAGGTTTGCAAAGATAGGCTCCAACTGCTTCACTCTTCTGCAAGTGTCTGTATTCTTGAACTAATCAAAACATACACTGTGTGTGGGTGGGGTCTCTCTTCTCATCCATTTGTAGCACACATGAAAGCTGCGGTAACATTTGTAATGTTATGCCATATAGCATATTTCTTAAAGTTGGCTTGTGATTTAATAAAGAAACTGTGGAAGGAAATGAGCAGCATGGAAGAAAGGGATGAGTGAAATAATTTTTCTCGTTATGTTTTATTTTGCTTCCTTTAGTTTACACGGGTACAACACTTTTCATAGATGATATGTTTCAGATGAGAAGTGGGGATGAAATTAGGTCCCATAAAAACAAGCCAAAATTATCTCAAAGATAATTGACATTTAACTATCAACTTTCTAGGAGATACTGGAGACAATCTTTTTTGTCTTTATTTTGTTTATTTGTTTTTAGACGGAGTCTAGTTCTGTCGCCCAGGTTGGAGTGCAGTGGCGCGATCTTGGCTCACTGCAAGCTCCGCCTTCCAGGTTCAAGTGATTCTCTTGCCTCAGCCTCCCGAGTAGCTGGGATTACAGGCGCCTGCCACCCCGCCAGGCTAATTTTTGAATTTTTAGCAGAGGCGGGGTTTCCCCATATTGGCCAGGATGGTCTCAATCTCTTGACCTCGTGATCCACCCGCCTCGGCCTCTCAAAGAGCTGGAATTACAGGTGTGAACCACCACGCCTGGCCTGGGGACAGTCTTAACACTCATTATTTATTTTTTATTTTTTGGAGACAAGGTCTCAATCTGTCACCCAGGCTGGAATGCAGTGGTGCAATTGTAGTTCACTGCAACCTAGACCTACCCGGCTCAAGTGGTCCTCCCACCTCAGCCTCCCCAGTAGCTGGGACTAGAGGCCTCCACCACTGTGGCTTATTTATTTATTTATTTATTTTTTGTAGAGAGGGGGTTGTCATGTTGCCCAGGCAAAGGCTCATTCTTTATCCATCTTGGTATTCACCAGAGACCATATTTGTTCCAGGGGTCATATTTGTTTTATTTGCCCCCATCCCACACTCATCAAAATATGTAGTTGTCTATCTCCCGCTCTGAACTTCCATTCACTGCTGAAACACAATTTAAAAATTGCAAGTTTTACAGTGTCTTCAGCTGTTTCACATATGTGTAGGAAAAGTTATTGCCATCAGGTTTCATGTATTATAATTTTAATATAAACTGTCTTAAGATGCCACTGTAGAGAAAGAATAGTGGAAATTATCCAATAAAGCAAGGTTACTATAAAATATACCAAGTACTTTTCAATTAATGTATCCAAAGCTACATTATTGGGAAAAATTCTAGGAGAAAAAGTAGTTTAATATGATAGTTCCTAGTACCAAAAGCAAAAATAAATAAATAAATAAATAAATAAATAAAAATAAGGAATAAGATTAGCTTTTATTTAATATATCCATATTAATGCATAAAATGGAAAAATGCTCTCTGTGTCATATACAAAATTTAGTAACCAGATTATTAAATCTAATTGAAAACATACTTTTGCTTCATCATGTCTTCCCGAAGCAATATTTCCATGCTGAATATTTTTGTGTTTAAGAGCCTTTTGGCCTTAGGGACCTCATTTGTTCTGATTTGTACTGTACTTGTTTGTATTTGTTTTTTATCAAATGTATTATACAGTTTCTTATACTTTTATAAAGAACAACGAAGCAAGTAGCACATTTAAATAAAAATGATTAGTATAAATTATTTCTCATGCTCAAAATGTATCAAGTACATTAATATATAAAATTAAAGACAAATAATTTCTTAAATTTAGCATTTTAGTCCATATTTATTCTGTTGTTTCCTTTGGAAAAAAACTGTTTCAAATGTAGGGTAAAAATTTAGGCTAGCTTTATTCACTGGATGCTAATTGCTGCTTACATTGGAAATAAAATCCTCCTTCACCAATGTGCTATCCACAGAGTGGGATACAGGAAAAGCTACTTCTGGGACACTACTTTCAGTTTAGTCAGTGGAACATTTAGGGTTTTATTCTATCTAAGTTCCACACAAACATACAGATAATTAAAAGTCAGATTATTAATTGTTTTTCTTAGTCTTTTTTTTTTTTTTTCCTTTTTGACATTCTGAGTACATCTCTATTCAGTGTATTGGTCATTAAGATTATTTGACCAGGCATTTAAGTATAAACTTGTGGCAGTGGTAATGTCCAGTTCTCTGTTATATCCAAGTTCCACTGGCATGTAGAGTTGTGGGAATAACTGGCACTCAGGATTCATAAAAGTTCATTTTTAATTCAACTTTATAATTTTGTGTATTTACATTTCTACCTAATCTCTACAATTTAATTTTACTAGTCTGTTATTCCTAGGATTGTTTTCTCTTTTCTGGCAGGTTTTTTTTTTCTGTTTCTATTTTGTTTTTATCTGTTTGTTTGTTCTTTCTTTTAGCCATTGAATCCGTACTCTTTTTTTCTTACCTATAAGGTATGTTGCCCCAGTTCTACTCAATCCCTTTTAAAAATATCTTTCTGAAATGAGCCATCTTTCCTAAGGTGTTTGTTGTTTTTTTAGTTGGATGATACATGCAGACATACCACTCCAATCTGTTTCTAATTTTAAATGCCACAAGAAAAAGGTTGTGAATACTAAGTAACTGCCTTCTAATAGCAATACCTGTTTTCTGGAATCATATTGACTTACTTGCTTTAAATTGGGTTTATACACAGCTTCCTCAGATACAGCTTCTGCTTCAAGGATCTTTTACTTCATCTGTGAAGTAAATAAATAAAATAACGACCATTTTCTCAAGGACATATTTTGGTTTGTCAGTAAATAGTAGATTATCATAAGATCACTCTTACCTCCAGCCATCACACAGCACTGAACAGTTTGTTACAATAGATAAATGTGGTTTTCCCAGATCATTAGGCATGTCTAGAAATAGAGCTTTGGAGCCTACTGTTCAACATAATGTAAACGAAGTATTAGATAGTAAATTTAAATATAAGCAATCATTTCAAAAGCATTATCTATAGTATTTTAAATGATTAGATTTTTAGAAGAGTTGCATAGAGAATACTGAGAATTATGCCCTTCAATTACTTTCCCTTCATCTTGAAAATCTTCCATAACCATGATATATTTATCAGAACAAAAAACTTTGATGCCATAACTATACTATCGATTTGATTTGATTGCACCAAATGTTCCAGATAATCGTGTTTCTGTTTCATAATACAATCCATGCTCTCATGTTGCATTTAATCATACCATCTAGATCTTCTGTAATCTGACATTTCTTAGTCTTTCCTTGTTCACAATGACTTTGTCATTTTTGAAGAGTACCGGTTAGGTCTTGTGTAGAATGTTTCTCCATTTTGGTTTGTCTGATGTTTCTTCATAATATTTAAATATATTTTAAAAATATAAATTTGTAAATATATTTTGCTTCCTTACTAATGTATCCATTTATTTTATCCTTTCAAATACATATTCTATATTTGGAACCACCACAGATGTGTATAACTTGTTCGCTGAACAATACTGGAGGGCTTCATATGCCTTACATGCTGTATTTTCTTGTATGGTCCACAGAATAAAAAAAATAGTTGCATTGTGGAAATATGATTTAATTTTGTTACTCATAAACAGAAAAAAAGTCTCACTTGCAAATGCAAATGTTTTAACAAATTACTTTTCTATAGCAATAACATTTATAATAATAACTTTCTGTCAGAACACTTCAGAATATTACTACACCATGTAGCGACCCGCTTGTCCACATGTATCACAGATACCCAAATAAAAAAGATAGAAAATTCCATCCCAAAATTCAACATTAATGTTTCCCAAGTTCCTTTACATTTCCAGGGCTTCACTGCAGAAATTTTAAGTACAGTTAGATTACCATTTTGAATCTTTTTCTCTAGCTAGTTCCAATCTCCTTCTTTACAAAACAGATAATGAGGAAATAATTTCCTCATTGTCTCACTAACTGAAATTGAAAATCTCAAATCTGTGATAAGGTTATATAGAAAGTAATTCTCATATATAATAATTTCATGAAATAATTGCATAAAATAATTTCAGATTTGGGGAAGAATTAAAATAATTCCTAGGTTCTCCAGAAACCTGTCAGATACAGAATTTTATGGTAAAATACATAAAAGAAAAAATGCTGTTTATGTGACTTTTCATGTTTTGGACATGTGCCTAAAATATTAAGTAGACTATGAAATAAGTACTAATAAAATCTCACCTATGCTTTCTCTTTAATCAATAGAAATTTGCTTAAATAAATTTTAGACGTGTTAGTATTAAAATCATGCAAGCATATAGCATAATAAATGATGTCTACCATCTTCAGCTTTAATATTTTAGTATTAGTGAAATTTAGTAAATCATAGTTGACAAATTTGCCTAAAAAGTGATAAAATTAAAGTCTACTTAGGTTCAATGTTACATTTATGAGTGAGTGAAACATTATACACATATTTAAAATGTTAAAAAAATTTTACATGCTTATGTATATTGGCTTTTCAAAGCAAAAAGATAGAAATTCTTTCCATTTCCTTTCGTAAGAAATGGATAATTAAATTAAAAATGTTATTTTTCCTAGCATTCCATAATGCACATGAAACAGAGTGCTACAATAGAGATTATCTAACATTGTCATCAGTAAAAGAAAACAATATGTTATCCTTACTCATCACAAGATATTATGAATAATTCATTCAATATATTATTGATATAATAATATCATTTAATCTGTTTTCATTTTGTCTGTGATTTATATGTGTTCTTCTAATTGTAAAATTTAAATCCTTAATTATTATATAATCACAAATATAACCTTGGAATTTATGATGTGTTTTTAAAAATAGAATGGGAAGATCATTTAGACAATTTAAAAGTATTTCTAAATCCAGAGACCTGATCAAAATAAAAAAGTCCTCAAAATAGACACATTGTGATAAGTGATTTTTACAAAAAGAAAAGACAGCTAGATCTTACAAGAAGTTAGCGTACTCCTGTGCTCAGGCAAGACTGTGAATTAGAACAATTCATTTTTAACTTCATCTTTTCTATTTGTGTATTTATTGCCACTCTGTCCTGAGTCTAGTGTCCATATGTTTCTGTTTCAGAAACCATATCTGTTCAATTTCAATAATTATCTAAAGGTACTATTTCTTGTCACACATTAACCCCTAAACACTCTGACCTACCCTGGTTGTTTCTCCCAGCTGCTCAAATATTCACTCAGACTGTATTCAATGTATTTAACAATTACAAATATCAGATTTCAATGCAAAAAATAATTCACAAATCCTCCTAATAAGGAAGGCATTTGTGTTCAAATATGCTTATATTTCTGAATGATTCCTAAATTAAGTCATGTTGAAATGCCTGTAATCAGGGATATGGTGGTGAGATAATAAAATCCTATGAAGTCTACCTTAACAGAAGAACCTTAAAAATATGTATCACGTAATCTCAGCACTTTGGGAGGCTGAGGTGGGTGGATCAACTGAGGTCAGGAGTTCGAATGCAGTCTGGCCAACATGATGAAACCCTGTCTCTACTAAAAACACAAAAAATTAGCTGGGCATGGTGGCAGGTGCCTATAATTCCAGCTACTCAGGAGGTTGAGGCAGGAGAATTGCTTGAACCCAGGAGGTGGAGGTTGCAGTGAGCTGAGATCGCACCATTGCACTCCAACCAGGTAACAAGAGTGAAGCACCGTCTCAAAAAGAAAAAAAAATGTATCACATATATTTTTTGTTCAATTTACATGTTAAATAAACTATTAAAATGAACTTTATTCTCTATGCTAATTTAGTGTCCAGGATTTTTCCATATTGTTGTTAATTCTTTTGGGTTTCCCTAGTTATGTCATGTACTCACATAATTTCATTCCCCTCAGTCAATACAGTAGTTTCTGTTCTATTAATCTTTAAAAATATCAATGATATGGCTTGGCTCTGTGTCCCCAGCCAAATCTCATCTTGAATTGTACTCCCACAATTCCCACGTGTTGTGGGAGGGACCTGGTGGGAGATAACGTGAATCATGGGGGTGGTTTCCCCCATACTTTTCTCATGGTAGTGAGTAAGTCTTGCGAGACCTGATAGTTTTATCAGCAGTTTCTGCTTTTGCATCTTCTTCATTTTCTCTTGCTGTCACCTTGTAAGAAGTGCCTTTCACCTCCCTCCATGATTATGAGGTCTCCCCAGCCATGACTTGTTGAATGGCTTTGACAAAAATGTCGACAGTGATATAAACAATAAGGTCTAGGCTGAGGTGGTCTCGGATGGAGATGAGGAACTTGGGAACTGGAGCAAAGGTGACTCTTGTTATGTTTTAGCAAAGAGACTGACAGTATTTTGCCCCTGTCCTGGAGATTTGTACAACTTTGAACTTGAGAGAGATGATTTAGGGTATTTGGTGGAAGAAATTTCTAAGCAGCAAAGCATTCAGAATGTGACTTGGGTGCTGTTAAAAGCATTCAGTTTCAAAAGGGAAACAGAGCATAGAAGTTCCAAAAATTTGCAGCCTAACAATGCTGTAGAAAAGAAAAATCCATTTTCTGAGGAGAAATTCAAGTCAGCTACAGAAATTTGTATAGGTAGCAAGGAGTTTAGTGTTAATCCCCAAGACCATGGGAAAAATGTCTACAGGGCATGTCAGAGGCCTTCATGGCAGCCCCTCCCATCACAGGCCTGGAGGCCCAGGAGGAAAAAGTAGTTTCATGGGTCAGGCCCAGGGTCCCCATGCTGTATGCAGCCTAGGTACTTAGTTCCCTGTGTCCTAGCTGCTCCAGCCATGGCTGAAAGGGGCCAATGTGGAACTCAGGCTGTGGCTTCAGAATGTGGAAGTCCCAAGCCATGGCAGCTTCACCATGGTGTTGAACCTACAGGTGCATAGAAGTCAAGAATTGAGGTTTGGAAACCTTCACCTAGATTTCAGAAGAGGTATGGAAATGCCTGGATGCCCAGACAAAAATTTGCTGCAGGAGTGAGTGGGGGCCCTCATGCAGAGCTTATGCTAGGACAATGCAGAAGGGAAATGTGGGGTCAGAGCCCCTACACAGAGTCCCTACTGGGGCACAGCCTAGTGGAGCTGTGAGGAGAAGGCCACGCTCCTCCAGACCCCAGAATGGTAGATCCACCTACAGCTTGCACCGTGCACCTGGAAAAGCCACAGACACTCAATGCCAGCCTGTGAAAGCAGCCACGAGGAAGGCTGCACCCTGCAAAGCCACAGAGGCAGAGCTGCTGAAAACCAGGGGAACCCACATCTTGCATCAGCATGACCTGGGTGTGAGACATGGAGTCTAAGGTGATCATTTTGGAACTTTAAAATTTGACTACCCCACTGGATTTCAAACTCACACAGGGCCTGTAACCTCTTTGTTTTGGCCAATGTCTCCCATTTGGAACAGCTGTATTTACCCAATACCTGTACCCCCATTGTATCTAGGAAGTAACTAGCTTGCTTTTGATTTTAAAAGCTCATAGGTGGAAGTGACTTGCCTTGTCTCTGATGAAACTTTGGCCTGTGGACTTTTGGGTTAATGCAGAAATGAGTTAAGACTTTGGGGGACTGTTGGGAAGGCATAATTGGTTTTGAAGTGTGAGGGCATGAGATTTGGAGGGGCCAGGGGTGGAATGATATGGTTTGGCTCTGTGTCTCCACTCAAATCTCATCTTGAATTATACTCCCATAATTCCTGTGTGTTGTGGGATGGACCCAGTGGGAGATCATTTGAATCATGCAAGCTGCTTTCCCCATACTGTTCTTACGGTAGTGAATAAGTCTCTCGAGATCTGATGGTTTTATCAGGAGTTTCTGCTTTTGCATCGTTCTCATTTTCTCTTACTGCCACTATGTAAGAAGTGCCTTTCATCTCCCTCCATGATTATGAGGCCTTCCCAGCCATGTGGAAATGTAAGTCCAATTAAACCTCTTTTTCTTCCCAGTCTTTAATATGTCTTTATCAGCAGCATGAAAATGGACTAATACAATCAGTTAAAGAGCCAAATCCTGATGTTTCAAAACTTTATTTCAGAGTGTCTTCTGTGCGTACTATGACTTCAGCTGCTAATGTATGAGCTCTTACAGTGTAATGTTTAAATTGAGGATGAAATTTATTTTACTAGGTTTTTCTCTTATAAAAAGAGAAAAGATGTACAAGCATCTTTTTACATTTTAATTATTTAGCTAGAAGGAAAAGGAGTTAATTATTTAACTAGAAGGAAAAGTAAAGTAATGAAAATAAACCTTTACTTTTTCACTTTTTTCTAAAAGTGAAAAAAATCTCAATTTAGTAATTAAAATTTTTTTTACAAATAAAATTATAAGTAGGTCACTTAGGTGTGAAAATTAATAATAGCATAAAACTCCATGAAAGAGTCCAAAAGAAGAAAAATGTTGAAGTTGTGTTAGATTTTAATTAAAAGATGACATTTGGAAAATAATAGTGATTGTACATATTATTTTACAAATTGCAAATCATAACAAAAATTTACATGTGCCTCTGTATATTGAATTTAGTTTTATTAAAGTTAAATAGAAATTGAATTAATTTGTATATTTCCAAGTGCATGAACCAGTTGATAGGTACATAATTATAGCTATGGACAGTTACTAATTTTACAAAGGATATTGGTAATTTTGAAATTGAAAAATCTTTAAACACCTGAAGATAAAATAATCTGTATTGAAGCAGAGTGACTCTCCTCGAATGTTAAATTTAGTCTCTGACATTATTCTTGCACACATTTCAAAACACTAAGAATATTCAAACAGGTAATACTTTCCATGTGACAAGTATATTGTTCAAGTAAGCTAAATATTAACACTGCAATTAAAATATACTAAAAAGGATAGTATATCCAAGAAAAACATAGAAGGGTTTTTTCCCCCTTTTCATATTTTTTCTTATTTAAAAAATATTGACTCCAATGGACTCCTTTGGTTGGGACAAAAATAGCCCTTAACTTATATAAAAATGTTAAAAGTATATATAAATAATTGACAACATGAATGAGGTAGACATATTTGTCTTATCATTTAGGGTATACAGATACATTTTACTTTTTTTTTTCTTTTTTCCTGAGACAGGGTCTGACTCTGTCACCAGGCTGAAGTGCAGTGGTACAATCATGGCTCACTACAGCCTTGAACTCTTATATTCAAGGGATCCTCCTGCCTCAGACTCCTGATTATCAGGGACTACACAGGCAGGTACGACCATGCTAACTCACTTTTTAAATTTTTTTCTAAAGACGAGGTATTACTATGTTGCTGAGGCTGGTCTTGAACTCTTGGACTCATGAAATTCTCATGCCCTAGCCTCCCAAAGTACTTGGATTATAGGTGTGAGCCAATGTTCCCTGCCAGATTTCCTGATACTATTAAATTATGCATATCATGATGAAATTTCAATAATAAACTACTGGAAGGTATTTATTCTGATGATTGCCCTTCTTTTGTTTTTTCTTTTTTCTTTCTTTGAGAGAGTCTCACTCTGTTGCCCAGGCTGAAGGGCAGTGGTATGAACAGAACTCACTGCAGACTCAAACTCCTGGGCTCAAGCAATCCTCTTACCCTATCGCCCCAATTATCTGGGAGTAAATATATGCTCCACCATGCCTGGAACATTTTTTAGAATTTTTGTAAAGATGAGGTCTTGTTATATATTACATAGGCTGGTCTTGAACGGCACCTCAAGTTATGTTCCCACAATGACCTCTTAAAATGCTGAGATTATAGGTGTGAGCCACCACACCTGGCAGATTGTCCTTCTTTATAGCCACAAATATGATTAGCAGAAAAGTTCCATTACTTATGTCTTCATTTATAAAATGTGTTATTTTAGAACTGTAAAAAGTGTTCAAATTCAAAATGTAGCTACTTTGAAGATGGCAGTAATAAAAAGAGGTTTTTTATATCATTGACTTTCTGTCTTTCTGTGATCTTCTCTTTCCTTCCCTTTAGAATATTTTTCTTGAAACAGTAGTTTACACTTGCAGTTTCCAGTTTTATGCTCCTACTTGCTCTTGAACCCACTTTAGTCATTTAGCATCCACTAAAACTATTTTTGTCCTTCACTCTGCCTAAAACATTTACCTTAACACTGGTTGTAATAGATACCTTAAAACTGGTTGTAACAGATAATGTCAAGTACTCAATGATCTCCTTTCAATTCTCTATCATGTGCTGAACACAACTCCTGGACTTCAATGGGGTCTTAGATTTTTTTCTATCCTGTAACCGTACTCCTCTTACCACACATTCCCATTTTCCTTCAATCCGCCTTAGATAACATGATTAATTATTTCAATTTTTCCTTTCAATATATGTCCAACTTTCTATCTTTTCTCTAGCTTGCCCTTAGCTGTTTAAAAAAGTAACAAATCCTGTAATATGCCTTGGCTGTGTCCCCACCCATATATCATCTTGAATTGTAGCTCTCCTAATCCCCACATGTCATGGAAGACACCTGGTGGGAGTTAATTTAATCATGTGGTGGGTTTTTTCCGTGCTGTTCTTGTGATAGTGAGTTCTCACGAGATCTGTTGGTTTTATAAGGGACTTTCCCCCACTTTGTCATGCATTTCTCCTTGCTGCCACCATGTGAAGAAGGACATGTTTGCTTCCCTGTCTGCCATAATCGTAAGTTTCTTGAGGCCTACCCAACCTTGCTGAACTGTGAGTCAATTAAACATATTTTCTTTATAAATTTCACAGTCTCAGGTATGTCTTTATTAGCAGCATGAGAACAGATTAATGCAGTAAATTGCTACCTGTAGAGTGGGATACTGCTCTAACGATACCCCAAATCTGGAAGCACCTTTGGAACTGGGTAACGGGCAGAGGTTGGAACAGTTTGGAGGGCTCAGAAAAAGACAGGGAAATGTGGGAAAGTTTGGAGCTTCCTAGAGCCTTGGAGGACATAGAAAACAGGAAGATGTGGGAAAGTTTGGAACTTCTTAGAGACTTCCTGAATGGCTTTGACCAAAATGCTCATAGTGATCTGAACAATGAAGCCCAGACTAAGGTGGTCTCTGATGGAGATAAGGAACTTGTTGGGAACTGGAGCAAAGGTGACTTTTGTTTTGCTTTAGCAAAGAGACTGGTGGCATTTTGCTCCTGTCCTAGGGATCTGTGGAACTTTGAACTTGAGACAGATGATTTAGGGTATCTGGCAAAAGAAATTTCTTTTTTTAATTTTTTTATTACACTTTAAGTTCTAGGGTACATGTGCACAACGTGCAGATTTGTTACATATGTATATATGTGCCATGTTGGTGTACTGCACCATTAACTCGTCATTAGGTATATCTCCTAATGCTATCCCTCCCTGCTCTCGCCACCCCACAACAGGCCCTGGTGTGTGATGTTCCCCATCCTGTGTCCAAGCATTCTCATTGTTCAGTTCCCACCTATGAGTGAGAACATGCGGTGTTTGGTTTTCTGTCCTTGCAATAGTTTGCTCAGAATGATGGTTTCCAACCCAAATGTCCATCAATGATAGACTAGATTAAGAAAATGTGGCACACATACACCACATAATACTATGCAGTCATAAAAAAGAACGAGTTCATGTCCTTTGTAGGGACATGGATGAAGAAGGCAGAAGAAATTTCTAAGCAGCAAGGCATTCAAGAGGAAGCAGAGCACAAAAATTTGGAACATTTGTAGCCTGACAATGCAATAGAAAAGAAAAACTCATTATTTGGGAAGAAATTCAAGCCTCCTCAGAAATTTGCATAAGTAACAAGGAGTCAAATGTTAATCACCAAGACAATGGAAAAAATGTCTCCAGGGCATGTCAAAGACCTTCACAGCTGCACCTCCCATCACAGGCCCAGAAGCCTAGAAGGGGAAAATTGTTTCCTGGACCAGGTCTATATCCCCCCTGCTTTGTGCAGCCAAGGGACATGGTAACCTGCATCACAGCTTCTCTAGCCATGGCTTAAAGGGGCCAAGGTACAGCTCAGGCTGTGGCTTCAGAGGGTGCATATACTTATGTTGGAACCGAACTGTCGATTCCCTCCTGGGCAGGGGTCGCCGCGAAGGATCACCGACACGAGATTCACAGCAGAGAGTTATTTATTGCTAGCACGCTAGGGTCCCAAGCTCTAAGTTGGCCCTGGGACCCCGAGTGCTTGTTACAGGTTGTTTATATAGGCAAACACAAGTTCAAAACACAGCTTAAGGCGCGAAATTCAAACAAAGCTTTAGGCGCGTGATAATTGGGTCTAGCTATGGCCTGAGCAAGGTGTCGTGTCCTAATTGGTTAGAGCAGGACCTTATGAGGTTTTTTCTTGGAGTTGCTGATTCCGGGAACTTCGAGGCAGGGTGGGACCCCAGGAATTGGCAGGGTGGGACCCCATGAGGTTGTTTCCCGGAATTAGCAGGGTGGGACCCTATCAGGGTGGGACCCTATCGAGGCAGGGTGGGACCCTATCCAGAGCCACCTGGTGTTAATTTTTTCTATATGAGGCCTAGTTTCTAAGTTTTATGAGGCCTAGTTTCACTTACAAGGGAAAAAAATCAGAACTGAATAACACAAGTAGGTAGACTTTAAAGAGGAAATTGAGCCAAATATTTGTGCCAGAAACCAGTCTTGTCAAGCTCATCAATTCTCTGTCCTTGTCTGACTTAACCTACTATAATAAAGTTAATCATTATTTCTATGACCCAATTTCTCTTCCTAGATAGAAAAGTATTTGCTTCTAACACTCCTTCTTGGCTTCTAACACTGCTCCTTCTTCTCAGTCTACTACTTGGCTAATTCATAAGTATCTCTCTGACCTTTGAACTTTGGAGTGTCCCTAAGATGACACCTTGTACCGCGTTTCCGCCCTATTTCCAGTCATTACCAAGGCTCTCATGCAATTCCATGGCTTTGAATGCCATCTCTTCACTGATATCTTTCAGTTGTATATATCTAGCCCACTTTAGCTCTAACCTCCAGATTTATATATCCTACCTCTTAACTGAGTTGGGAGGCAAATGGAGCTTTTTTATTTACCTTTACTTAAACATTTTTCTATCAGAGCATATCCTCTATCAGTTGATCCCAAACTCTTCTTCTAAGTTTTCAGACTCAAACTTTTTTTTTTCTAATAGCATATCCATTTCATCAACAAATCCTGATATTTCCAATTTCAAAATAAGCAAGTCTCTTAACTCAGTCTCTTTCCACCATCTCTAACTGCAAACTTCTTGTGATGAGCCGCTACCGTCTTTCACAAGATTGAAGCAAGAAACTATTTGTGGATTCCATGCATCTTCCTTTAATCACTTTCTTTCAGTTCTCAACACGATGCTCACAGTGTTTCAGGTAGAGCTAAATCCAATTGTATCATGCTCTGCTTGCTCAATACCTACAAATGGCTTCCCTTGTAACTATTATTGATAATCAGCGTGGTGTGATGTTACATACAGTTTGACTTCATTTTTGATATTTGACTGCTGACAAACTTCAATCCCCACTCCTCCTTGTTACCCACTTTTTCCACATTTAGGCAGGTGGATAAGACACATATTCTCTCTCTGGCACCAGCAAAAAGTTAAACCATGCAAGCACCACTTTCAAGTGCACAGGAACACTTGCCCCAGTCTCACACCTTAATCACTACAAAACCTGAGGCAGTTGTTTTTTCCTCCTACAAGCCATTTTCAAACCCCATTGGGAATATTCCCTGCTCTCCCCAAAAAACTATACTATGTGAACAATGAGTTCATACGTGTTTACTGCATGTGTGTGTGTAATCATTAGTTTAATATCTGAACCAAAATTTAAGTACAACACCTATCCCTCCTAGATGTGTAACTATAACAGCTATTCACACATTATTTCTCTGATCTCATTTCTTATTGCTGTAGACTTCATTCATGTAACTGCAATCCATTAGAATTCTCACTTCCCATATGTTACACTAAGGTTATTTGCACATGTTTTCCAATCTGTCCAGGACTTTATTTCCCTTGATATCTGCATGGCTCATTCTCTTATATTTAAAATCACTTTCTGAGGCAAGGTTTCCTTAACAAAGCTTTATGTTCCATAGAACTTACTAACATCTAACATAACTAACACTCTACTTACTCAGTTTATGTATTGTTTATACATTCTATGTGGGTAGACATTTATCTATTTTGTGCACTGCTTTTTTTATAACTCATACGATAGTACATTCTACATAAAATAGATGCTAATCAATGCTGGTTGGATGAATACAATTATACTTGTAGAAAGATATATTCATTCAAAATTAATACATATTATATAATTTTCACAAAAAGACAAAAATACCACAACTTTACAGGAATATTTTTAACTTTCCTAATAATGAAATATACATGAAAAACAGGTTTTAAAAAACTTTGTTGATCAAAGAAGAAAAATTAATAACAAATAAAAGCCTAAATTCCATTATAATTCAATGAAATAAATGTTCTTGTATATTACTAGTGGAACACTATGTTAAAATGATTATTTTGAAAAAGCAATTCAGAAATATGCCAATAAATTATAAAATTCCTCATGAACTTTGAAAAATAATTTTAATTTAAAATGTCTATTATTGGAAATAAAATTATTGAAATAAAAACATGGAAAAATTCTATCATATTGTTATTTAAATAGCAAATATGATAAAGACACAGCTCAAGAAACAGAAGATCACAATTTCCATAAGGTCACAGAACTGGTCAATTTTGATGAAAAGATTCAAAGTTTTGTCTTAGTAGATAAAAAAAAAAAAAACAGAAATGAATTATCTGTAGCCATGGATAGTGTTTATAAAAAAATTTAAAATATAAAGTGTTTAAATAATATTTAAATAATATATGTTTTATTTTAATTAAGTAAATGTTAAAAGCGCCTTTACATTATATCCTTCTCTTTTTTGCCAAGGTAATTATGTTGAACAACAACAAAAAGAGATACTAAAGTTTTTAAAAGCAACATATTGTCCTAAAAATGGTAACATAACATATTGAGTGCTTACTCTATTAGGCGCAGTGCTAAATATTTTTAATGAATTATTTAATTGTATTCTCAAATGTCTGCCAAATTATAAAAGCTCCAACTTAGTCATTTTTATTATCCTCTTTATTGTTATCAATATTATTATTACAATCGGTCATATCCATTACACTAACCTTATGCATATATTTAAGAAGATCAGAAAAGACATTACTAGTAAATAAAGGATTTAAAAATTAAGTATCAGATACATTCAAAATGTCTCACGTCCTTTGTAGGGACATGGATGAAGCTGGAAACCATCATTCTCAGCAAACTATCTCAAGAACAGAAAACCAAACACCGCGTGTTCTCACTCATAGGTGGGAACTGAACAATGAGAACACTTGGACACAGGAAGAGGAACATCACACCCTGGGACCTGTAGTGGGGTAGGGGGAGCGGGGAGGGATAGCATTAGTGGATATACCTAATGTAAATGACAAGTTAATGGGTACAGCACACCAACATGGCACATATATATATATGTAAGAAACCTGCACGTTGTGCACATGTACCCTAGAACTTAAAGTATAATAAAAAATTAAAAAAAAAATCAGGGAGAAAAAAAATAATGTTTGGAATTGAAAATAATTGTTTGTAATAATGTTTATCAAACTCATAATGTTATTGTAAGTGGATTGGTATTTTTTAATCAATTTCAGAAAAACAATAAAATGTTCTAAACCCTAGAAAATAGAAGATTATGTAAAAATTAATTTTTAGAAAAATCACAGAACAAAACTATAATCCTTTCATGGGGGCTGACGTATTAGAAAAATAAAACTTTGAAAATCTGCAACTTTTCAGTATTAAAAATAAACTTAAATATAATATATATTTATAATGAATGTAAGGCGTGGCTTTTTCTGGCACAAATATTTGGCTCAATTTACTCTTTAAAGTCTACCTACTTGTGTTATTCAGTTCTGATTTTTTTCCTTTGTAAGTATATACATGCTCCTGAGCCAGTGATAAGATGTTTTTCTACATTGAAACGTATTATTTCCTGTTATTGTTATTTCTGTTGATATTCTCTCCTCTTGAAATCAATAGTATACTTATGATTTTGCCACAAAAATACACATATCTACATTTAGTCTTTCCAAAACACACTAACAGAGAGATACAAAATATTTATCTTTCAGTAAGTGTTGTTAAAATACTGTCATGTCAGCTACTCCTCTATTTAGCTCTTACATTTCAATAGTATTTATTGAAGAATACAGAAAGTTTCTGATAAATCTCCAAAATACCAAGCTTTGCTGGAAGACTTTTATACTGATTGTTGGATTACTGCCAAATTTCAAGTAGTATAGGGCATCTTTAACAATAATGGTACTCTAGTAGCCAATAGTTCATTTTATTACTTGGAGTTGCCATCTGTTCTAATTTCTCTAGGGCAGACGTTTGACAGTGAGAGTCATTAAAGGTATTTCAATATTAAGAGAAAATCTATTAAAAGACATAGAATTATTTTCAAAATAGACTACTCAAGTATAATCTAAATATTGTATAAATATGATTTTTTTGTCTGCAAAAGCAAATAAAGTATTTGTAAGCATGGTAGTAATCTTGACTGTATCTTATAAATAATATCAAAAAATACAAAAATTGCACTATCATTTGCTGAAGGGCAAAATTACATGTACTTGTATGCAATTCCTTTTAAATAATCAAATAAAGTGTACAGGGAAATCATCAGCATGCCTTCCCTTATGACTATTATTGATAACCAATGTGGTCTGATGTTATATATAGTTTGACTTCATTTTTGATGTTTGACTGCTGACAAACTTCAATCCCCACTCCTCCTTACCCACTTGTTCCACATTTAACACTTTTAAGTGTTAAAAATTTAAAAAAAAAAAATACTTTCAGTATTTAAATTCAATAGCTATGTGCCCAAATGTTAAATCCTCGGGATATAAACATTAAATTATATATCTCTTCCTAAAGGGATATATAAATTTTCACACACACACACATACATACACACACACACACACACTGATAGTTTCAAATGGCAAGGAGAAAAAGTATGAGGCAGCTGAACTGAATAAAATTTGTCCAAGAATTTCAAAAATTAAAACCAATAATAATCTATGGATCAAAGCAGCTTTCTGAACTACAAAAATGGACAAAAACAAAAGGAAACAGCACCTAAAATCATAATAAAATTCCTGAAAACTAAAGACAGACTTTAAAGTGAGGGAAATATACCCTCACTTTAAAGAAGTAAAACAAGACTTAGAGCTGACTTTCAAGCATATGTAATCAAGGAAATTAAATCAATTGTAGAAAGAGTTACATCAAAAAATATACCAAAAGGATTGTTTTTCAGAGTCAATGAAAATAATATCAGATGGATGGAGAATAATTCTGTAGTTAATGCAGAGCACAGAAAGCTGTGTGTATGTGAAATTCGATCTAAAACAATGTTGATTATTGAAAATAATTATTGTGATATTTGAAATATATGAAAACATTTTCAAGACATGAAAAATGACATGTAAGATTTAAAATACATAAAACTAAATTTTACGATAACAACAAAAGGCAGAAGACAAAAATATGTACAAGTTTCTTTTACAGTTTAGAGACTACAAAGGTTCTAGGTGAATGTTAATTCAAGTATTGATCCTTTAATTAACATATAATAATAAAGATCAGCATTATATTTAATGTAGCAAATAATAAACATATGTATTAAAATAATTTAAAAGGGAAAATACTAAATATTAGCAAATGTCATTTGCTTATTAAAAGATAGCAGAAAAAATAAGAAACTAGGAACAGATAATATAAATGAAAAACAAATCTGAAAGGTTCAATTTAAAGAAAAATATACCTATAATTACATTAAAAATAAAGTGGATTAAATATTCTAGCAACAAACACATATTTATACAATAATTTAACAGAACAACACTGAACTACTTGTAAGATACATCAAATATAAGAATACATAAATGTTGATTACTAAAAGATGAAAAATTATATCAGATGAATTAGAGTTTCAAGATAGAAATATTACTAAAACAAAGAAGGATACACCATTTCATAATGTTAATATGCCAATCCAACAGTAAAATATAACATAGTCTCATAATACATATAGTAAAATATGACATGACTAAAAATGAAATAAACATATATATAATAATGAAAGATTTTGATACAACTCTTACAGTAACTGAAGAACGCACCTTAAAAATTAGTAAATTATAGATTTGAAGTATGTATATAAATAAATACACATATGCACATTACCTCATCAACCATAAAAATATACATTCCTTTCAGGTACACATGTGACACTTATCAGAAGATGTCATATAACGGGCTATGAAGCAACTCTCAAAAATGTTCAGAGACTATGTTTAGTATTTATTATGCTTTTCCATACACAGTGGAAATCAATAACAGAAAGATAATTTGAAATCATAAATGTTTTGAAATTAAGCAATATACTTTTAAGTTTTAAATAATTTAAGAGTTATTTTAAGGGAAATAAATATGTAAATTATTTATCAGACTGTACATTAGAAAATATTTCAAATTGACTAATAAAAAATGTCACATCAAATGCTTAAGTTATTAACCTAGGAAGTCCACTCCTATGAGACAGTCAGAGAAATGGCATATAAAAGTATCACATAACGTTATTCATAATCCTGATCTGGAAGTAATCAAAGTGGCCATCAACAGTAATAGAATTGTACAATAGATAAGTTGTAGGATATTGGTAAAAAGGAACAGTGTAAATGGGTAAAAAATAATGAATTGTGTACTACATACATGGATGACTCTCACAGAAAAAGAAAATGCTTAATGAAAGAGTGAATAATGTATGATTTCATTTCTAAAAATTTCAAGAGCAAGGAAATCTAATCTAAGATCAAAGTGCTCAAAGTCATAAAAACAGTTACCTACACGGAAGGTAATAAATAGAAGGGGGCATGAGGGAGGATTCTGAGGTACGGAATACATTATAGACCTTCATCTGGATTTTGCTTGCATAGATGTTGATATGGTTTGGCTGAGCCCCACTCAAGTCTCATTTTGAATCATAGTTCCTATAATTCCCACATGTTGTGGGAGGGAACCAGTGGGAAGTAATTAAATTATGAGGTGGGAGCAGTTATCTCCATGCTGTTCTCATGATAGTGAGTGAGTTCTCATGAGATCTGATAGTTTTATAAAGGGCCTTTTCCCCACTTTGCTCTGCACTTCCTTTTGCTACTGCCATGTGAAGAAGGACATGTTTGCTTCCCCTTCCACCATTACTGTAAGTTTCCTGAGGCCTCCCCCAGCCATGCTAAACTGTCAGTTAATTAAACCGCTTTCCTTTATAAATCACCCAGTCTTAGGTATGTGTTTATTAGCAGCATGAGAAGAGATTAATACAGATGTGTTTGTAAAATGTCATCAGGCTTTATACTACAATTGGTGCACTTTACACTTAAAAAAATTGTATTTCAATTAAAATGTGTTTAATAAAATAAATAAGTAGCTATACTAATTTACATTTCCACCTGAAAAAGCTGAGAATTCTTGTTATTAACCTTTATTCTTGATGAACTTTTCTTCAGGTAGTGACCTCTAGATTGGCAGTTATTTTCTCTCAGCACTTTAATAAAATAATTCTATTGTCTTCTGTCTTTCATCACTTCTGTTGACACATCAGCTGTCAGCCCAATTGCTACTCCTCTGATTTTTCATCAAGTTCATTTAAAATTTATCTGAATACCCCTGGTAAAAGTAGCAAGTACAACTAAAACTCTTGTGTTAAAAATCATTAAATTTTGTCAACCTAAGAGATATGTTAAACTCAGATAATTTATTATATCCCAGGGGAATTATGTCATATGCTGTGGTCAAATGTTACCAACCCTGATGTTTAATAATTACAATAATACTTAGCTTGTACACAAAATACATAACATTCAAAACATCAGGCAAACATTAAATAATTACACTTTACAAGTTTTTATTGCCATAGGTAAGTAAACATTCATGATGAAATTTGTTTAATAACAAACACATCATTAATACAGGTAAGTGGATTCAGAAAGACAAAAGCTATTCATTCACAAAAACTACTTGGAATGTATAAGTAAATAAGTATGTCTTTGCTTAGAAATCATCCTTTTCAAAATACAAATGTATAAAAGAAATATAAAAGCTCTGACTACTTTTATTTGCACACATTTAGAGCAGGTTTCCTAAAACTGATATCTGAGTGGGCTATCTATATTAGAATTATTAAACTTGCTTGAAAAAGGTATACATTTATTGGCAAAATTAACACTATGCTTACAAAATCAGAATCTCTAGAAGTAGTATAAAAGAATTTGAATTTATAATATTTCCCTGCAATTTTTACCCAAAGTAAAATTTTAAATTACTGTTTCTGCATTTATATTTAAATTATATGTATTAAAATTTATTTTAAAATATTCAAGAAGAATAACGTTAAATGTATATATACTATGGCACACACATAGATTGAACTATATAATCACAAATGAATACTTTCCCATAAGTAGTTAAGAAATACATTGAATAGGATAGCATCTGTTTCCACCAAATATATGTGATGCTGTTCAAACTCTCCTTCCTTGTCTATCTTTATAGATAATAAGAGAATATTTTTGAAAGACTTCTTGTTTTGATCTTCTACTTTTCTTTTACCTAAGAATCTTGACATTCATAAATAAGTTGTTTCAAAACCTCAACCAATTTTTTTTTTTGGCTGAACTTATCTATAAAGACTGTATAAAGCTTCCAAACACTTTAAATAAGTGGATTTATCTTGAAATAGTCTTCTGTGAGCACCTGCAGAATCACAGCCTTAATTGGGATACAGCTGTTGCTGATTGCTGTGAAGTAAGTATCTGTGTTGACTGATTGGACATTTTTATTTGATAGTACATTGAGCTTTCTTTCTTTTTTTAAGTTGTAGCTTTCTTAGGAAATGGTTTAAATGATTAAAGACCTAAAGTGGAGTGTCACTTTGCCAACTATCAACAGTAGAAAATGAACTGCTTTCAGTGAATAAACATTACCAGACACCTGTGTATGTAAGCCATGACTTCTTCCTTTTTAGAACAAGAATATTGATTTCACAAAACAATTTGCTCAGTGGTTCACCAGTCACAGAAGTAAATGTTTTAAACTGATGAGGCATACAAAGTAGTAAAAATGTCAAGGCAGCAGGAACAATTAGGTTTGCTCTAAACAGTACCAGAAGAAATAAAAATGGTTTTAATGAGTGTTAAATAAATGTGTATTCTGATTCTTTTCCTAGTAAGGTTAGTGAGGTATTTGTAGTTCTCAGTGATTTCAGTTTATTTATTGACATTTAAGACTAACAAACTTTTAAGGTTTTATGTAGTATCTGTATTTCTACCCATGTGGAAACATTAATAATATAATTATGATTCACATTTTGCCATTGTTTCTTAAACAAATTTTTATGGCTCTAATGGTCTACTGCTCAATCAAGAAACAATAATTCAACTTATTCCATCTTAGCACATTTAAATATATAAAAAATCTATGCTGCAGACACCCTGAGCCCTACAAAAATAGACAAAAAGAAACAAAAACGAAACAAAAACCCAGAGGAAAAATATCTGTGTTTTCTCATACATTTTTAAATCTTTTTATGGTAAAATTCATCAAATGCGCCTAGATCGTCAATAGTTTGTAATTTCCTCTTATAGCATATGAAATAGAAATTAATATTATCCTTCAAAACAATATTCTATTAAACTGAATAGGGTAGTGATCATAACCATAATATTGTTTTGGTGTCTATACTTCAAATGATACAGTCTCAAAAATTTAAACTCATTTTTTAGAAGCTTGGAGTGCATTAAAAACTTGCTGCATTTAAACTACATTATCACAGCCTCTACTTTGCAATAAAAAACACATATTTAACTGCAATCCAGTTTATTTATATTTACTATTTCAACTTCTATGACCTGAAGTATTTCACTCTATTTAGGTCTTATTATTTATCAGATTAGTTTTTCTTTCAAAATTAACTGAGACAAATTTCTGTAGAGCAGACGTAAATCAGATTTCCCAGTGGTAAGACAAAGAGATGTATGAACAGTTGTGGAGACATGTTTTCATAGATTATATTATGAAGTTTTTCCAGCTCTCAGTATGACTAACAAAAAAAGCAATGTAATCTTCAAGGCGGGCATAAATTACATAACAACACATACACACACACACACAAGCATAGTTCACTAATTTCTTTGTGAAATGCAAATGTATCCCTGTCTTAGATATTTTTAAGCCTCTATCCTTAATATAACTATACATGTTATTGTGATTCTAGCTTACATTATGTTCTGTCTCTTGTCATATAATCTAATGATTAAATTCTAAATGATACATTTAACCATTAACCAAAAGTATGCTTAGGAGTGGCTCTAATCCCAGAATAGTATGGGAAACTCTATTTTGCTTCCTGCCTCCTATTCTACTTTCTTTCTTATGATCCTATGCTTGTGTGCTTCGTATTTAGGTTACTAATCCTGATATTACAGTTTAGTTTTATAATGCATTAGCAGAGGGCATTGGTGAATGTGGGAGACTAGAAACCGAAGCAATAAGTTTCAGAGATAACAGTGGATTGAATCAGAATGGTGGTAGTGGAGAGAAAGAGAAGTGATTTAATTTGAAAAAAACAAATATATGTATAGGTTAAGCTCACAAGCATTCGTGTGAAAAATGGAGCCAACGCAAAGATTATTTCCAGAATCCTGACTTGGGAAACAATGTTGGAATCTCAAGTAGACATTTGGATATATGATTCTGTGCAGAATCAGAAGAGGTCCCAAAATAGAGCACTCCAAGATTTAGATATTGCAGAGAGAGAACTAGGCTAATATGGAAGATCAAGAGGCAGAAAACAAACAAACAAACAAACAAACAAAAAAACACACATAAGAGTTTGTTGCATCATAAAAATAAGCAGAAGAGATTGTTTAAAGAACCAAGAGTTGCTGAAGACTAAACACAATTCTAGGAGAGTAAGTACAATTTGTTAACAGGACAATAAAAATGTTTCTTATGCAATGTGATAACAATATTATAAACACAATACTACTATAAATTGGGAACTACCTATATTTGTAGTCATGAAAATTACAAAAATATTTATTTATCCAGTTCACTCACCACTTCTAGTCGACTAACTGGAATTGCTAGCCAGAGCAACCAGGCAAGAGAAAAAAATAAAAGGCATTCAAATAGGAAAATAAGACAAACTATCTCTCTTGGCTAATGACCTAATTCTATATGTAGAATCCCCTAACGACTCCACCTAAAAGATCCTGGAACTGACAAATGACTTCAGTAAAATTTTAGAATACAAAATTAATGAAGAAAAATCAGTAATTTTTCTATACACCAGTAACACTTTAGCTTAGTGTCAAATCAAGAATACAATCCCATTTTCAATAGACACAATAAAAATGAAATACCTAGAATTATATCTAACCAAGTAGGTTAAAGATTTCTGCAAAGAGAACTACAAAGCATTGCTGAAGGAAATCAGAGATGACACAAATACATGAGAAAATATTCCATGCCCATTGATGCAATACAATGATAGAGGCAGGAGGGAGAGAATTTCTACGCAGACAGGGGAGGGTTCCTGGCAAAACCCTGTCTTCAAGCCGAAAAGCCTGAAACCCATGGCCCAAAATGAGAACGTCGATCCCTATGTGCTCGCTCTCTCCCACTTGTTTTTTCTGAATAATGTTATTTTACCAATCAAATGTTGCCTTTTCCAAAACTACCTATGGCTCTCCCCTCCCCCATCTTGCACCTATGAAGACCCCAGACTCAGCCAGCAAAGAGAAGAAGTGGCTGTACATTGGAGAGAGACAACTTGTAATTGGAAGAGGGAGGCAAAGAGGTGACTTAACTTCATGGGAGAGCGACCTGCCCTTCTTGCTCCTTTTCTAGCTCCCCTCTCTGCTGAGAGCTGCTTTCAACACTCAAGAAAATTCTTCACATTCACCATCCTTCAATTTGTCCATGTGACCTCATTCCTCTTGGGCACTGGACAGGAATTTAGGATGCACCAAGTGCAGGTACACAAAAAGGCTCTCACACTGGCCCTTTGTCCTCACTGGCAGAGGGCAGCCATGCCACACAATGAAGCAAAGGGTCCACTGGGCTGATAATGCACTACTGTCTGTAGATAGCAGAGCTAAAAGAGCATTGTAACATGTCCTCTGGGGCCTTAGGGTCATAGAAACCCCAAACTGGACACTGCAATAGGAACGGCATGGAGTTCACTCCTAATGGTGTTAAGGGGGTCAGTTCCTGCACTTGCTCACCTGCACACTTCTATCTATGAGAGATGGAGATTATGGGACCCGAGGGACTGGAGTTTGCTCCTGCTGATGCCTAAGTGGCCGGCCAGTTCCCATGTTCTTTCGCTCCAGTCCTCATGCTTGTTCACTTGCATGCTCCCTCCCTGAGGGGTTGAGTGGGGTGGGATGAGTAAACTGGGCATCCTTGTCATGAGTCCCATGAGGGTGTCAAGAAAATATCCTGTATCAGTTGGAAGAATCAAAATTGCTAAAATGGCCATACTGCACAAAGTAATTTATAGAATTAATGCTACCTTTATTTTAAAAATGTCAGTTTTAATGAATTAGAAAAATCACTCTTAAAATTCATTTGGAAACAAAAGAGAGCTTGAATAGTCAAAGCAATCTTATGCAAAAAGAACAAAGCCAGAGGCATCATGCTACCTATACTTCAAAATATACTGTAAGTCCTCAGTAACTGAAACGGGATGATACTAGTATAAAAACAGACACACAGACCAATAGAACAGAATAGAGAACCCAGAAAAAAACACACACCTACAACCATCTGATCTTTGACATATATTGACAAAAATAAGCAAAAGCAAAGGACTTTCTATTCAGTAAATGGTGCTGGGATCACTGACTAGCCACATGGAGAAGAATGAAACTGGACCCCTACCTCTTACCATATACAAAAATTTATTCTAGGTGAACTAAAGATTTAAATGTAAAATCTCGCACTATAAATATCCAAGAAGCACCTCGGAAATACCCTTCTCAACTTTGGCTTTGGCAACAAATTTTTAATAAATCCCCTAAAGCATTTGCAATGGAAACAGAAAGAGATACAAGGAACCTAATTAAACTAAAGAGCTTCTTCACACCAAAAGAAATTACCAACAGAGTGAACAGACAGCCTACAGAATGGGAGAAAGTATTTACAAGCTATGCATCTGACAAAGGTCTAATATCTAAAGGAACATAAACAAATGAACAAGCAAAAAACAATCCAATTTAAAAAATGGGCAAATGACATGGACAGATAAATCTCACAAGAAGACATACAAGTGGCCGACAAACATAAAAAAATGTTCATCATCATTAATCATCACAGAATTGCAGATCAAAAGCATATGATCTCACACAAGTCAGAATGGCTATTAATAAACAGCCAAACAAATAATAAATTCTGGTGAATCTGTGGAGAAAAGGGAGTAATTCTACACTGTTGCATTCTCACCCATTCCCACCTACCCATTGCATACTATGCCACTTCGGTGATGGGACCATCTGTATCCCAAACCTCAGAATCATGCAGTATACCCAGGTGACAACCTGCACATATACTGGTTGAATCTAAATTTTTAAAAATTCAAAAAAGAAATACTAGCAATTTTACACAAATTCTCTCAGATAATAGGGGCAGATAGAATACTTCTAAATTCATTTTGTGTGGGTAATATGACACTGATATCAAATCTAAACAAAGAAAAATAAATACCTCATGAACTTGGATGTGAATTATTCACAAAATATTGGTGTCTAGAGTTCAATATTATAAAAAATGTAGTATATTTTATACAGTTAAGATGTATCACAGGAATACAATAATAGCTTATCATTTGAGAATCACTAACATTTTGAACATTATATAAATGGTCATTTAAATATACTGTCATTTTGAGATATAGAAAGGAAGTTGACAAAACTTAGCCATTATTCACCTAAAAAAACTTTTATCAAACTAGAAATAAAGTGGAGCTTTCCCAACTTAATAAAGGGCATACATGGAAAACCCACAGCTAACACACTCTAAGTAAAAGACTGAGTACTGTTTAAGATGCAGTATAAGGTGGAAACATTTGAATTGTAGATGGTGAAGGTATTCAGTTTATTTTATGTGAATCTGACTTAATAAAGTTGTTATTAAAATAACAAATTATTTTCCTACTAATAAAACCTTATACACATGCTTCCTAAAGTTTCTTTTATTGTATATCTCATGTTTAAACTATACCTCATTTTTTATATTTTTACTTTTAATACTAAAGTTGTTACCCATTTCTCCCTGATTTTCACATTTTAAAAAAATTTATAATGAAAAAAAAAAGTAAAAGGTTCTCTCTTTTCCTCATAGATATAGGTAGTAAATATTCTCAGGGATATCATTTTCTTTACCATAAAAACATGCAGATCCATCACCTATGCATATAACACATATTCCCTTTAATTATCAGCCTCAACACTCTTACATTCGTTTCCATCAAGCTTATAGTCACACTTTAAGATAATGTTTTAAAGTACTATAAGATTGTTAATAGGCTACTCTTTAATTAATTGTATGCTAGTTTATTCCATTATTAACTTGGTTATATATACCTTGTGTGCACATGACACATACACAAACATACATATGCACACACAAGCTTATATATATTAATCTCTGTGTGTGTGCATGTTCTCAGCATTCTTGTTGCTTACATATTTGTTTCCATTCCCTTTGCAATAGTTTACTCCAACATCCCATTGACATCAGTCAGCCATGTAACTTATTTTGGAGCAAAGTAACATACGCAAAATTAATATATACTTATTCTTTATAGAAGCTTTTTGAGCTATCACATCTGTCATCTCTTTTTGTCTTTCAGTGTGAATTGTAATGTCTCCATTAAGAATTATTACTTCATTTTAGATCTTGGAGAAAAAGTATGTAAAGCAGAGCTTCTGTGAACATGTAATTTGTGCCGGAAATATATTTCCTATAGCACAAAGAAATTTCTTTTGTGGTTATCACTGTCTAATCAAGCAACAGCTTATTGATATGTGTTTGTGTGTGTATATGTACACATATCTATACACATATATGTGTAAGTTTATTTGTATCCATGGCTGACAAGATACACATACCTGATATATGCATATATATAAAATATATATCAGATATACATGTGTATATATATCTGATATGTATCCTATCAGCCATTGATACATATGCTTAAATATCTACACATTCTGTTATATTGAGATATATTATTTTGGGGGTATGTATACATTCACACATTGCATATAAGTATATACACACAGCTATATACATATGCTTATCTTATTCCACTTCATTGCTATAACATAGTTAATTAAAATCAATAAAAAATAATTATGTTTTCTTATTAATAGGCATTTATTTGTATTTAAAATTTTGTTATATAAATAATATTGCCATGAATATCTTTAATTCACTTTGATTTATGAAATAAAATTTTGAAAGGAGGATTGTTGGCAAAAATTATGTATATTATATGAGGTACTTGCATACACAAAGTGTATCCTTGTGGCAGATAATATGTATTTTAGAAATAATGTGTACACACATATTTGGAAAGTGAATTTTAGTTATTGTAGTAAGCAATTCTATAATATGAATTAGCTCATGGGTGGTTAAAAATATGGATAAATCATGTTGGTATATGTCAGAAGTCAGATTGTTTCAAATGGAAATTTTCAGCACACTGATAATTTATGCCAATAGGTAATAACAGCTGAACCCAAAATGCACTAGCATAGTTGAATACAGGAACCTGCAGAAAAAATATAGTATTGGTACATGCATAATCTTCTTTATATTGTCTATTACCTGTTTTTATTTTTTTTTTTTTACATTTTCACATGTTCCCTTTAATTATCAGCCTCAATATTCTTACATTCACTTCCATCAAGCTTATAGTCACACTTTAAGACAATGTTTTAAAGTACTATAGGATTGTTAATAGGCTACTCTTTAATTTATTGTATGCTAGATTATTCCATTGTTAACTTGATTATTCTTGGAATTATTTCTAAGTAGAGCTGACCAAAGAAGGAACCTACATAAATTTGGAAATAAAACAGTGGTCATTACTCTCAGAATCCCAGGGGTTAGACGAGGGGTCAGGCAGATGCAGAGTTATTTGGTAAATTGGAGACTGACTTTAGTCTCCACTTTGTTTCTAATTTTCTCAACTGTTGCACTACTGACAGTGACTCAAAATCTTATAGCAGGTTCTTGGCTCTGGATCCCAGAAATGTTCCACTGGTTCTCAGTCATTTAACAATTCAAGCATCAGTCAAGTTTCAGTCTTGAAGCAGACATGAAAAATGGGAATCTGAAATTTGTTCTCAGATCTGATTAGATTTTATCAAAATAATCAGATTGCCATCAGAGTATGAAATTATTGATCTTGTAAAACCAGATACATGCTTATTTAGACATTTACTCCTCTTCACCAGGAGGTCCCAAGCCTTACTTAGAATTTGTCTATAAATATCAATACATATATGAATGTTTAAAGTGCCCCTTATGACAGGTTACCAGGGGTAAGGAGAACACTGATAATATATAGCATAAAATGACAAAACAATGACTTAAATTAATAATGATAATAAAAAGCCTAGGCCAGGCGTGGTGGCTCATGCCTGTAATCCCAGCACTTTGGGAGGCCGAGGAGGATGAATCACAAGGTCGGCAGTTCCAGACCAACCTGACCAAAATGGTGAAACCCCGTCTCTACCAAAAATATAAAAATTAGCTGGCCGTGGTGTCGCGGGCCTGTAGTCCCAGCTACTCAAGAGGCTGAGACAGGAGAATCACTTGAACCTGGGAGGCGGAAGTTGCAGTGAGCTGAGATCTTGCCATGCACTCCAGCCTGGGTGACAGAGTGAGACTCTGTCTCAAAAAAATAAATAAATAAAATGAAAATAAAAATAAAAAAGCCTAGAGAAACCAAGGATTTACACAATAAAGTAGCTGCTTTTATAGAAGAGTTTCACTGTAATAAGGAATATAATAGAGTGGATTGGTTGTTTCAATCTTCACTGCAGAACTTGGAAGTCAGGTTAAATTCTCAGCATTTCAGTGGAATTTAATCACTTGCCACCCTTTAATCCTGATCTGATGCAAGTGAGTTTAAAGGATTTATATGGTTTGTCCTTGTCCCCACCCAAATCTCATCTTGTATTGTAGTTCCCATAATTGCCATGTGTTGTAAGAGGGACCAAATGGAGATAATTTATTTATGGGGGCGGTTTCTGCCATGCTGGTCTTATGATAGTGAGTTTTTATGAGAGTTGATGGTTTTATAAGTTGTTTCCCCTTTGCTCAGCGCTCACTTCTCTTTCTACTTCCATGTGAAGAAGAATGTGTTTCCTTCCCCTTCCACCAGGTTTGTAAATTTCCTGAGGCCTCCACAGCTGTGTTGAACTGTGAGTCAATTAAACCTCTTTCCTTTATAAATTACTCAGTCTTGGGTATGCCTTTATTAGCAGCATGAGAGCAGACTAACACAGGGATGAAATTAACTGTTTTGATATTCTGCCAATAGTCATAAGGTTATTTGATTTAAAAAGGTGAAATAATTTTTGTAATTAAAATTTCCAACTTTTCAAAATTAGATTAAACAATTGTAGTTTTAAGTCTCTGGATAAAATAAAATACATTTTTTCATGGTACTACTTTAGTTTAAAGGATTTGAGCATCCATTTGATGTATTAGTTTTTCTAAAATTATTTCCCAATAGCTTAAAAAATTGCTAAGCATAACTAATATATTAGGATTTAATTGAGGAAGATAAAATGATTCCCATTTTAATTCTAAATTTTCTAACATGGTATCTTAGGAAAATGTGTCAGTAAAATATTAGTGACAGACTGATAGAATCCCATTGTATTAAGTGATGTATAAATCACCATTTCTTAGCCCTTCACCTAATATTTCAATTTTGATATTGTGATAAATTCTGTATTACATTGAGGAAAATAATTTTGTTTTATGACTCCATCTTTTTATGCATGTGTATTATGAGTCTAAATTTTTTTTCATCTTGTAAAGTTTTCTTCTTTAACCTTAAAAAATTCTAGGTATTTGATATTCTTAAGGTCATCCTAAGAAAAAGCAAGCTAACAGTTATTTCATGTACAGTGGGCTTGTGAAGATAGTGGCCATGGTAGTGAGGATAGAGATGAAGCGTGGGCTCAGAAAGTCCAAAGTTCCAAAGTCCAAAGGAATACCTCCTTTCATCATGACTACAGGAAACAAATTTGTGATGGAGCCTCAGTGTTATGGGCTGGATTATGCTCCCCCTCCAAAATTTACATGTTGAAATCTTAACCCCCAATATGATGGTATTTGGAAATGGGGCCTTTGGGAGATAATGAGGTTTAGATGAGGTCATGATTGTGGGGATGTCATAGTGGAATGAGTGCCCTTATAAGAAGAGGCACCTCTCTTATAAGGTGAGGCTTGTAAGAAGAGGCTCACTTCTTATAAGTGAGCAAGAAGCTTGCTCACTCTCTCTCTCCAGGCAAGCACAAATAGGTCAGTTGAATACACAGTGGGATTGTGGTCTGCCCATTTACCAACCAGGAGGAGAACACTCACTATAACATGACCATGCTGCCATGCTGGCATCCTAATCATAGACTTCTAGCCTGCAGAACTGTGAGAGAATAAAGTTGTGTTGTTTTAGCCACCTGGACTGTGGTATATTATAATGCCCACTTGAGCTGACAAGCATTTTTAAAGAGCTTTGTGGTTACTCTTTTTGTTATGTGTCAAATTACAATGAGAACTCTAGCCACCACACTGGGATCTATAAATGCAATGGAGGTCATTGAATATGGAATGGCAGAAAGAAAATATTTCATTTGATCGCCAAAGATAAAGTGGCATTAATGTGGACAGGAGAGTCAAAGCGGTAATGGACAGCAGACTCAAAGCAGTGATTAAAATAGTCTGACTCAGAGAAAACTATGGAATTGACAAGTTAAGCATGGTGTCCCTTGAAAGGAAACAGATAATCAGTCTACTAAACTCTTTGTTGCCCTTCTAAGCAGAAAAGTTCCAGGTTGAATGAACGGAAGTCTAACTTGAATCACCAAAACAATGTCATGAACTCTGAATAAGTTTTCAGACAGGCACTTTACAGACTCAGAACTTCTTTAATTAAGGGAAGTCCAGATAATCCTAAGGAAATCATGCTATGCTTCCAAAATTTATACTACTTATTTCTCTCCCATCCTTCTCCAAATGTATCTATTGCCATTTACCAAAGTGACTTCATTTGAGAAAGCAAATTAATATGACTTTTCAGAGATTATTCAAATTTCAGGGGAAAAAAAATTAGGTCCAAGAGGCTACTGTGTTATATTATGTAGATCAAGTTATCAATGAAGTTTTAGCTCAGGTACAACTCACAGTGAGTTCATTGGCTCTCTAAAGCCAACCTGTAGTTATTTCCTCAGTTCTGGAATGTTTAGCTGGAGTAGAAATACCCAGCAACTAAAAGAATATGTACATTGTTCCCCTGACTTGTGGAGTTAGGGCTGTTTTGTTGTACTATATATATATGTATATATGGATTCCAGAGGAATTACAAGGATTTGAAAGATTCTGATGTTGTGATTCCCACCAAATCTGTATTCAGCTCTCCTACTTGACATATGCAACAAACAAATGGATCATGGAGAATGAGAGGGGATAATCATAAATTTTATCAGGTGGGTGATTTTATTTGCAGATGCTGTGCTCAATGTTACTTCATTGCTCATGCAAATTAATACATCCCTTCATATGTGGCATGCATCTATTAATCTGGTAAATGATTTTTTTTCTTGATACCTGTTAGTAGAAATCACCAGAAGCCGTAATCTTTAAGCTGACTAGATCATCAGTATGCATTGCCCATGGTCCCTACTCCTGCTACCATACTTCTTTCTCCAAGCAACAACTACAACCTCATGGATGGTTCCCTATGACCAGTAAGCTGTGGAAGAAAAAGCTTGGACCTGGTTTCTAAATGGCTCTGCAAGATTTACTGGCGTCAGCCAAAAGCAGACAGTGGTGACTCTAGGATATTTGTGACAGGGGAAGTCCTCCAAGTTGTCAGAATTTTTGTACCTGATTGTTAATTTTGCTTGGAACGAGGAATAACCAGAGGTATGAGCATATTTCAATTTATGAGCTGTTGCCAATTATTTGAATGGATTGTCGGGAAATTGGAAGAAACATTGGTAAACCAATGACATATAGTTCTGAGGAAGAGGTGCATGGTTAACCCTCTTTGAATTGGAAATGGACATGAAAGTATTTATGTCCTGTACAAATTCTCACTGAAGGAGTATTTTAATAATGAAATAGGTAGGGATAACCCGTTCTGTGGATACCAGTCAGTCTCTTTCATGTATCATGTACAGTGGGCTTGTGAAGATAGTGGCCATGGTAGTGAGGATAGAGATGAAGCATGGGCTCAGCAATATGGACTTTTACTCACCAAAACAAACATGGTTATAGCCACTGCTGAGTGCTCAAAAGTGGAAACCAACACCGGATTCTCAATATGGCACCATTACCAGAGTGATCAACCTGATAGCAAGATGATTACTTTGGACCACTTCCATTACAGAGGAGGTTGTGCTTTGCTCCTACTAGAATTATTGCTCCAGATATGAATTTGCTTTCCCTGAACACAGTACGTTGGCAAACTACAAACTGTGGACTTACAGAAAGCCTTATCCATGGTCATTGTATTCTATAACCTATTGTTTCTTATCAAGGAACTCATTACATAGAAAGGAAATATGCCAATCGACTGATGCTCATAAAATTCACTGATCTCATCAGATTCTCCATTACATTTAAGCAGGTGCCTTGATAGAATGATAAAATGGTATTTTATTTTATTTTGTTTTATTTTATTTTATTTTATTTTATTTTATTTTATTTTATTTTATTTTATTTTTGAGATGGAGTCTTGCTCTGTTGCCCAGGCTGAAGTGCAGTGGGGCCATCTTGGCTCACTGCAACCTTCACCTCCCGGGTTCAAGTGATTCTCCTGCCTCAGCCTCCTGAGTAGCTGGGATTACAGGCACCCACCACCATGCCTGGCTAATTTTTGTATTTTTAGTAGAAACGGGGTTTCACAATGTTAACCAGACTGATCTTGAACTCCCGGCCTCAGATAATCAGCCCTCCTTGGCCTCCCAAAGTGCTGTGAATATAGGCATGAGCCACCGTGCCTGGCCTTAAAATGGCCTTTTGAAGACTCATTTACAAACCCAGTTATATCTCACGACATAGCAGGGCTAGCACAATAGCCTCCAGGAGGCTATATGTGCTCTAAATCAATGTCTAATATATGGTGCCGTTTCTCTAGTAGTTAAGATTCACTAGCCAAGGTATCAAGGGGCAAAATAGTACCACTATTACCTCTAGTAATCTATGAGCACAGCCTTGGTTTCCTTTCCCTGACAACCTTAGGTTGTGCTGGTGTAAATGTCTTAATTCCAAAGGGAGAAACGTTTCCATCAGGAGACACAACATTGTTTCTGTTAAGCTGGGAGTCACGACTGCCACCCTGTCACTTGGGACTTCTCATGCCTCTAAATAAAAAAGCAAAAGGGGGAGTTAATTTACTGAATGTGGTGTTTAATTCCGTTTACCACGAAGAAATTGGACTGTTACTACACACTGAAAATACATAAGTATATGTCTGAAACACAGAAGATCCCTAAGGTGTTTCTTAGTACTACTATACCCTGTGATTAATGTCAATGGAAAATTATAACTCAGTTCAGGTAAGACTGCTAATGTGCTAATGACAGAGAACTTTTAGAAATGAAGGTTTATGTCACTCTACCAGGCAAAAAACCACACCAGCTAAAGCACTTCCCAAGGGTAAAGGGAATACGGAATACATAGTAGAAAAAATAGTTATGAATATCAAATATGGCAACCGGACAAGTTGCAGAAATAAGGACCGTAACTGTGCGTGTGCGTGTGTGTGTAATATTTTTGTTTCTTTCCTTTCTTACCTGTTTATTATCTAACATAGGTATGTTAATAATAGTATACATTATGTTATTTAAGTTGCAAAATATTAAAGTGAATATCACACAAGGAATTTGAATACCTGAGGAAAAATTTATCATGGTTTGTTTATGTGTGGGACAGTAGGGTCATGTTCAGTGGAATTATGACTTTGCTATCATCTTTCTTTAGAGGTTAGGTACGCATGGCTGCCAATTTGGTAACGAAAAACTATGGTGATCTGTTTTATGTGTCAGCTCAGCTATATTATAGTATCCAGTTATTACATCAAGAATGATTCTAGATGTTTCTGTGTAAGTATTTTATTCATATGAATAACATCTGCTATCAGTTGACTTTATGTAATGAAGATTAATCTGGTTGGATTAGATGCAATCAGTTGAAAAGCCTTTTTGCAAAACTGAAGTTTCCAAGGAAAAAAAAAAGAAATTTCATGTGTTTATTGCAGTATCACCTCCTATCTGAGAGGTTTTAGCCTGAGAATTTCAGATTTG
The DNA here is from genome assembly GCF_024542745.1 of Macaca thibetana thibetana. Classification (NCBI taxonomy): domain Eukaryota; kingdom Metazoa; phylum Chordata; class Mammalia; order Primates; family Cercopithecidae; genus Macaca; species Macaca thibetana. Next base: position 66,912,800 of record NC_065584.1, read on the forward strand.
CCTATTCATGCCCTCTAAACAAAGAGGTCAATCTCTTGCAACAAATCTCTCTCTCTCTCTCTCTCTCTCTCTCTCTGTCTCTTTCTCTCTGATTCTTTCTCCGTATAAATACAATTTCACTAAAACATGTTCACCCCAATTAAGCAGATATTTTCATTTAGTCCTCATTGCCCTGTATCCTTGTATTACTGAGTAAATACAGAATAAATTATACTGAGTAAATATTACAGAATTCCTTTAAATCTGTAATATCCCACCTTTCCATGTACCAGGATTATTATCATGCAGCTGATCGTCTGTCTTTACTTACATGTTACAATGCTAGCAAAAGTAGAGGTAAGCTGAAACTTTCTCCTTTTCCAACGTTTAAGATTTACTTAGTTTTGGCATTTAACATATTTATGGATGCTGACATGGGTAAACTTTGATATAAACAATATATGTGAGAAAAAAATTCAGAATAACTACATATGGTATTTTTATTTAGTCTGTGAGGGACCATGTCTTATGCTGAATTTATCTGTATTAATTTGAAATAATGCATTAGAGTTTTCTGTATATACTTTATTAAATATAATTTAATATAAACTACCAAATATACACAAAGAAGAATTAGGATTGTAGGATAAATGCCAGGAAAAACTGTCTCTAAATCATTCTTGAGGCCCTTTACACTTTCTGTGACAATGCTTCCATAGCAATCACATTGTATGTGGGTTTTTATGATCGTTGGAGAGAGATTAACAGAGAAGAATGCTGTTCGATACCTTGTAACTTCCATAAATCTTTGTAAAAGTTTATTGATTTGAGTTGTGCTAGAGACACAGTATTTCCTAGTCTTATAATGCCAGTAGACACAAAAGATGGAACAAATAATCCATCAAACTTTTTTTTTTACTACCCAGTAAAGCGAGGGGTTGGGAGGTATGGTGAAGTAATAGCAGTAATGCTCCGTATATGTTTATTTCTACTATTGTCTGCAGAGGTGAAGCAACACTGTAGCAGATGTGAAAAAGCACTGACTTTTCATGTAAGAAGATCTGAATGGTCAGTCATTTGAATTTTCCAAATTACCTTGACATCCTGAGCAATATCTTGTTCTCTCATGAAGAAATGGAAGGATATCACCTTTCAGAAATTGTTTATGTCAAGCGACATCAGAGTTTCGGTACATAATAAATAATATTTTTTTTAAGAAAATGAGGAATTCCTGTTATTTTTAAATAAGGCATTTCTTCAGATAGCTTATCAGTGGAAATTCAATTGAAGAAAACATTAAAGAGTAGTTAAAACCAAAAGGGAATGTTTGGCATAATTTGAACAATTTCACTGGTCAAGTTAGAAATGCTCACTCTAACATTAAGCAGAGCTTTACTTAATAAAGGAATAGATTTCCAAAGTCCTCAAAGGACTGTAGTAACGAAGTCATCATTATGTTTATGTTTATGTTTATGCATGACCATCTACAGAATAATAGAAAGTCAAATTCTGCTTTTACTAGAGTATATTTTGGAGAATGTTTCAATGATAAAAGATGCATCCATGGAGCCTTCTTTTAATAAAGGTTAGAAAACTAAAAAGCAATCTAAATATTTGCCGTGGATGGAATATTCTCGATTTCAGAAACACACAGCCTTTACTCAGGTCTGCCTTGCATTTTCTCTTGCTTTATACTACTTATGAGGTACTATACTACCTCATAAAAACAAACAAGCAAACAACTTAATGAAACTCAAAATTTGCCCTCTTTCTGCTTCCAATTATAATGTTCTTTGCTTTTTACCTGTGACAATCAGGAGCAAAAGCAAAGGCTGTAAAATGAGACAACTTATCCTTACCCTAAAATTGTTCCACACATTCTGAACAGCTCAATTTGAAAGTTGAGAAAGTACCCAGTCTTGGGTATTACTTCATAGCAGTGTGAGAAAGAACTAACACAGGGTGTAAATAACAATGCAACATGTATGGCTTCAACTAAAATTTCTCAATCAATAATTAAATCCTCGTAATATAGAAATAATAATAATAATAATAATAATAATAATAATGCAAGCATGGGGGGAAAGTTCTGAACAGCATGGGGGAAACCGCCCCCATGATCCAATTACCTCCACCTGGTAACACTCTGGACACGTGGGGATTATGGAGAATACAATTCAAAATGAAATTTAGGATAGGGACACAGCCAAACCATATCACCCCCAGGCCTATTACAAAAGCAGTCATTTTTTTTTTTTTTTTTTTTTTTTTTTTTTTTTTTTTGAGATGGAGTCTCGCTCTGTCGCCCAGGCTGGAGTGCAGTGGCTCGATCTCGGCTCACTGCAAGCTCCGCCTCCTGGGTTCACGCCATTCTCCTGCCTCAGCCTCCTGAGTAGTTGGGACTACAGGCGCCCGCCACCTCGCCCGGCTAGTTTTTTGTATTTTTTTTAGTAGAGACGGGGTTTCACCAGGTTAGCCAGGATGGTCTCGATCTCCTGACCTCTTGATCCGCCCGTCTCGGCCTCCCAAAGTGCTGGGATTACAGGCTTGAGCCACCACGCTGGGCCCAAAAGCAGTCATTTTAAAATGCAAATTTTTTTCAATATGTTGGAAACACGAGTATCTGTTGATGAATGAACAAAATGTGTTCTAGTCTGAGTCAGGTGAACAAATTATAATTTAATGTAAGCAGTTAATTACATTTAATAATAATGACAATTGAAAACCAGGACATAGTTATATATGATGGAAATTTAAACACTTTTTATAAGTAAATTCTATTTGGACATTTATATTAAGAATATGAGATATTTATGATATTGTCTCTAAAATTATTTCTCTGTAAATCTTGTAGTGATTTTTATCATTGGAGAGTAATTATACTGAAGTTTGGTTTTACTAATTTCTGTTTGCAAAATAATGCTATTTCTAAATAAGGAAAAGAAAGTCTCAGTAACTATAAAATACAATAGTTTTCAGCTTAGCATTGATAAGAGCTTTAAAACACATTTCATGGCCGGGCGCGGTGGGTCAAGCCTGTAATCCCAGCACTTTGGGAGGCTGAGATGGGCGGATCACGAGGTCAGGAGATCGAGACCATCCTGGCTAACACGGTGAAACCCCGTCTCTACTAAAAAAAATACAAAAAACTAGCCGGGTGAGGTGGCGGGCACCTGTAGTCCCAGCTACTCGGGAGGCTGAGGCAGGAGAATGGCGTAAACCCAGGAGGCGGAGGTTGCAGTGAGCTGAGATCCGGCCACTGCACTCCAGCCTGGGCGACAGAGCGAGACTCCGTCTCAAAAAAAATAAATAAATAAAAAAAAATAAAACACATTTCATTCATGCCATATATAAAATATGGCAAATCATATAATAATCATTTTAGAATATATAGTAATGAAAATGCATAATTGAGACTATAACATGGTACATGTTTCTTTGATGTTGATTTTAAAAAACTGAAATAACATTTTGGTATGTTATTAGTAAACAATTAAGTAGACATTATTAGTAAGCAATTAATTCAGATTTGATAAAAGAGGAATGATGTGGGTAAAATCAATATTTTCATCTAGAAATGTTTTGCCCTTGCAAGGTACAGTGAATTGAATTGTGGCCTCAAAAATGGTAAGTACATGACAAATTTGTGAAACCTATGAATGCTACCTTATTTTGGAAAAAGGTATTTGTAGATGAAAAATAAATTAAGGATGTTGAGAGGAAATAATTCTAGATTATCTATATTGGCCCAGATCCAATAACAATTGGCTTGTGAAAGAAACACAGAGAAGAGACAAGGAAGAGAAAGGCTACCTGAAGATGAAGACAGAGATTCTAACAACCCAGCCAGAAACCAAGGAAGCCAAAGAATGCCAACAGCCATCAGAAGCTGTAGGAGTCAAGGAAGAATCCTTCCCTAAATTGTCCTTCAAAAAAGTGAGAAAATAAATTTTTATTTTAAACCACTAATTTTGTGGTAGTTTATCACGGACACTACAAAAAAATGAGTACAAGTTCTTAAAAATGAGGCAGACATCTTGCATCCTTTGGATGTAAAGGCCCCTATCCTCAGCTTTCCAGTGCTGGCAAAATGAACTAATTGCCAGCAAAATGAACTAATGATGAGACTATATGTGGAACTAAAAATATGGACTACTTATCATCAATAAACTGTTGAACTACTGCTGCTATAAGTGCCCAGCCTGCGGGTAGAAGAGTGCATGCTGAGTCTTTCATGTGGCAACCTGCTTGAGGAGGCTAGTCAGCCAATGAGTGGCATGGAGATTATACTGGAGCCCTTTGAGGGACATTGATTAATCCTTAACAGATATCTCCTCTGGGTATGGGTTTACCTTCCTTACACAGAGGCCTCCTGTAGCATCACCTCTTTACTTACAACATGATTCCTCTATCACTATGCAATTCCATGCAATATTAACTCACACCAAAGAACAGTTAGGACAATAGGTTATTGACATGATATCATGTCACACCTTGAATTCAAAAGCATTTGATTTTGATGGAATGGCCTAATAAAGGCCCAATTAAGATGCTAATTTAGGCACCGCAACCTGAAGTGTTGGGGTTTCACATTATAAGATGTTGGATATTTGCTGAACACTTGCAAATGGTTCTACGTATGGTGCCAGAATATGTAGGCATAGGAATCAGGAATGAAAGACAGTACTGACTGCCCCATCATTATTCCCACAGACACTTTTCTTGGATTTGTAATTCTTAAGCCTACAACTTTACACTTTAGCAGCTTGTGTTTATGATTTCTACAAAGTAAAACATTCTTTCCAACACTTAATACATGTTTGAGTAAACTTGAACATAAGGCTATGTACTAGATCCATTGAGCTTTTTATCTCAGCTAACAAAGGTATTACTAGACCAACAGATAGGAAGGACTATTCTTGAACCTAGGGAGTAATGGATAGGACTCTTGGTATTTCCATGCACCATGATAATGGTAAACAGGCAAATGCGAATTGTCATGTTCTACTACTACACAAGCAGTCAAGAATAGTCAAACTGCTGACCAAAGATGATAAAACTAGAACAGTGGAAGAGAAAGGTGACAAATGTTAGGTATAATCTTGGGATCAGCTGCAGGGGCATAAACTATAACTACTGAATCTGTCTCAAGTTTTTGTTTTGTTTTGTTTTTCAATAAGTTGAGGCCAACTAGCATTTTAAAATAATTACTTGTACTTTTACCTTTCTCTTGTACAGGAAGTAGGCATCTTGTTTCCATTGATACAGAGGTATTCTGTTGTAGTATGGGAACTAGATATAACTGAAAATGAGTTTGTCTAATAAAGGAAGTGAACTCTATCAGAAATTTCTTTCTTCATCTCATCTTCACTTTTCACAAGGGCCTTGACAGTATTTTCCAGCTTTAGTAACTTACCGTGCTTGTTACCAGTTCTACATGGATTCTAAGTAACTTCACCTAGGAACAACCAGATAGTATCTTACCTTTAGCCTACAATCTCAGAACTTCTTTGTTGACCTCAACTAACACAATGATACTCATCATATTTAAATGCAGCCCGATGGGTTTTCATAGAGGGATGAAATTTTGACCGAGAAAACAGGAGATAGCAGATACGTGTTTTCCCTTCTCCACCGTGAAATATAATTGTTGTAGACTGCTTGGAAGAAAATACCACAACATGAATCTCAAGTTGCTCTTCATATCAGACAGTGACTCACTCAACAATACAGCTTTGGATTTCTTTTCGCCCATTTCCATGCTCATCATACAAATGTAACATTAAATATTATAAGCCAAAAAAATGACATTTAAAATAACAAAGACAAAACACTTTGCAATCAGGTTTATAAATGTTTAAATCTATAATAAAGAAAATGTTAAAACAGTAATAAAACACAAAAATCAAATTCATTCTTTGTTCTTGGATGGAATGCATTAACACTGTAAAGATGCCAGTTTTTCCTAAGTGAATTGAGTATGTTTCACAATAACAGTAGCAAGTTTTATTCTCGAGGGAAACAAATATATTTCTACATTTCTATCAAAACATGAACATTGCAGGAATTGGTGGAAAAAAAAACCCTTGATATAATAGGAGTTATTTCTGTCTGATATCAAAACGTACTTCAAATTGTCTATAATTAAAACACTGTGTTTCTGGTGCATGCATAGACAGACTAAAGAAACTGAATCAAAAGTGCAGAAACAGATATCAATGTATGAGGATGTTTGTGTTTGGTAAAATTGGCATATCAAGTCATAGGGCAAATAATAGACATTTTATTAAATGGTGTTGGAGGATCTAGATAAATTTTGGAGAAGATAAAATTTGTTCCACACATGCAGATATATAACCAAACTCAAAATACAGATGTAATCTAAATATAAAGGAAGGAAGCAAATAGAGGAGAAGGAAAGATTGATTGATTCAAGAACTAGAAGGAAGTACTGAAGAATTTATTTATAACTATGAAGAAAAATTTTCTGAAGTAAAAATACAATACAAAAATTCAACCACAATAAAATTATGATGAAGAAGAAAAGGAGGATTAGAACATTGGCAAAATTCAACAAAATGGATAAATATTTGCAACATATAAAACAGAGTTTATTACTACAAAATAAATGTATCTAAACTATATGCATATTATATTTATATTTTTAGCTATAAATGTATGTACACATGTGTACATACAAGAAAGAAAAAAGGAAGAATGCATATTGATATTATATATGTGTGAATAAGAGAGAAGAGAAAAGAATAATAATATGCACACATACATGGAAGCTTACTTTAAATAAATCATAATGATTATTAAAAATTAATTATATTGCTTTCCAACAACAGTTAAATGATTCATGAATGGAATAAGGACTGAAATGTGACTTCTTTAAATATAGCCTTTATACAATTTCAAGTAGGAAAATATGTTGATATTTTGTATGATCAAAAAAATTTGAAAGAACTATCAAACATAAAAATGGATTTAATTGAACATTAAGTTGCCAACATAATATCCCTCAAAATATATGAAAATAAAATCATTAAAATATTTGTATCAAAGCAATTTGTATATAGTAAAGTATATAAATCTTAATTGTACAACTTTATGAATTTTTAAACATCAACTAATTTAAATATTATAAAAACTACTATAGTCATTCTCAGTGGGAAAATTGATGAATTTTTAAACGGTTCTTTATAGTTGTGTTATTAAAAAGGCATTTGTGTAGTAATTAAAAATCCTCTTGTATGCTTTGTAGCAAAGGACAAATGAGTAACTCTATTGTGTTATGGACATAGAGTTTTCGCTGTAGGAGAACGATGATGCAGGTGTGAAATGTACATAAAAGTAGGGAAAATAATATGGTGCTGGATTTAATATGCCATATGAGTATGAACTTACAATGTTTTGTCAAAAATATTTTTTCTGGTTCCATCCTCTGAATTGTTCTATGTAGTGATATCTCATTTGAATTAGTACATCTAGGATCCAGAATTCATGTATAAATATTATTCCCCAGTTAAACAAACCAGGATTTTACAGAGAAATGACTCATTCCAGGTCTCAGGCAAGGGAAGCACAAGGGAGACTGAACAACATGTTTGCCAGAAAGTAATAAAGGGCTCAAAGAAGGATAGGAGCATGCTAAGAGGAAAAGGTAAGCAGATAAATAGGCTTCCTATTGCTCAAATTTGGAACAACCATTAAGAGGATATTCTTTACCAAATATTCTCAAATAAATCATGTTAGTAACAGAGTAAGACATCCATGAATAAAATAGGAATCCATGAGACAACAGCAATATGAACAAGGAAGAAACAAAAGTCATTTCCTAAAATAGACTGCAAACTAAGAAATGTAGAAGAAATGCTACAATTAAATATTCACCAATTGTCAACTAAAACAGAAATAATTATTAATTCAGCCAAAACTCATTCTAGCAAAAATGATCAACTGATACTAATATGAGTGAATGGAAATTACTGAGGCAAGTATATCTTAATATTTATAGTACTTATTATGTAACAGGTAAATTTAGTAACTTTAGATTAGAGAAAGTCCTTTAATCATGTGACCTGATCTAAGTATTCACGTACTTGTGGAAAGAGTCAATACTAATTTCATAATAGAGATGGTTGTTCTGCAGGATAGTTTCCTTAATTTTATGATATACATGCTGAAACATTAGAAAATTGAAGCACTATGTCTGCACGTTTTTCTCAAAAAGTTCAAAAAAAAAGGTAAAAGAAGAGGACAGAAAAATGAGCAGAGAAAGAGATAGATAAATAGCAAATATTCTACAATGTTAAAAAGTAGTGAATCTGCTTTAAGGAAACAGTGGAAATCACTGTGCTCCACGCTTATATGTAACAACGAAGTAAGTACATAGGGTATGGCAAAAATCGTCATCTTTGTACCATGTTTCATTCCCAACATTACAAAAATGAAGGCACTGTTAGTGGCTTCTATGTCAAACATCAATAATTTATTTTCCAAATGTCTGGGTAGAATTACAATACAGCTTTCTTGTATGCCATGTGCCATATAAGTCACATGTTGAGAATTTCTAAGATTATAAAATAACTGATATTTTTATAAGATTGAATTTGTTAATAAACAACACATTTTTGAGAGTGCCTAATTCTGTTCTGAATCATCATTTATAGATTGTTATTATCATTATAATAATAAAGGTAATATGCTTAGAACTCAAATTATATTCTTGATAATAAAAATCACATTGATGCTGTATTTATAGCTAAGTTCGCCGTTTAAAAACATTTTTTGTCCAAAAACTTTAAGCCAATAAATTCACAAAGAGAAATAGAACAAAGTTTTTACCATTCTAGGAGGACATTTTAGGTATTTTCAGTATCTGTTGACTTAATGCTATTGATATGACAACCTATAAGAATTATAAAAATGTGAATTTAAAATAAAACACTTGTTTACTGAGAGGTTACGTTTAATTTGTGGTTTCAAAGGAATTTTTTTTACCACCTTTGTATGTGTATATACTACGTACTGAAAATTATAACATGAAAACTTATATTTTAAAGTATCACAGAAAAAGCAAGTACTTAAGGAGATGATCTTCATCCAAATGTAAAGCCAGCATAATCTTCATTTTGCTTTTATTCTTCTCAACTCAAGGATGCTGATGGAAATATCTTGTCAGAGTAAGTAAGCTTTCCTGCAGACATCATTAAACACATACAATGAGGCAGTCATTGGTAGGGATCCTGCAGAACGTCTTACTTCTCTGTGATGCTATTTCTCATTTATAGAAAGCATCACTATTAAAAAGAGACAGGACTATAATAGCATTACCTAGCTGAGAGATCCAAGATGGATTACTTTACTTCAATTTCTCTTTTACAAAATATTCTCATAACATCTATAGTGCCACACTTGACATTTTTTAAACTAGGCTGTGACTGCTCCATTGAGTAAATTAGACTAAAAGTATTAAAACATCCATCATCTAAAACACAATCCTAACATAGTTAAAACAAAATTCAAGACATATTTTGATGTCAAAGTGATTTTGTCCTTCAGTGATTCCACTTTGTGAGTGTAAATTAGTGTACACGTTAAAATAAAAATATCTTTTCATCTAAAACAAATACCTAAAATATCTGTTACCGTTGCTCCTCTTAACTAGTCCCTTATTTCATGTATGCTTATGCTATTGAATATAATCCTGCTATGGTTATATAACAAGAATTACATGAGTATTACCAATTTAACAGATTAAATTTTCAATTAACACTTCCTGGTAAAGATGGATAAAGGTTTTGTGAAGACTAATGCTTACCCAGTTTGAGTCAAACTGTTTAAGTAAAAGAATACACAATTACAATATAACACAAGTTTAGTGTATATTAAACTTTTTAACTTAATGACCATTCTATGGCAGAAAGAACAGTATTTAAAAGGCATGAGAGAATGAAATTTATGTGGGCAAAAGATTAGTCTGGTACTTAAGAAAGGAGGAAGCAGGGCCTGAAAAGATCATTTAGGGCCAGCACTGTATGGTGCAGTTTACATTAACGTTTCAGAAAGATTTGCATTCTAGCTGTAACAAATATTAATGGCTTGACCTAAGGCAAATTGCTTAACATTCCTGAGACTCAAACTTATCATTTTTAAAAGGGAAAATTGGAACTAATTCATTGGATTGTGATAGAGATAATTAAAATATTGAATGTTAAAACACTTTTTATATTCTGAAAATAATACTTTGTAGATTAGAGGCTTAGGATGTAGAAAGTCAAAGAGAATGAACTCCCACAATGAGAAAAAAGCTATCTAATCTCAAAACGATAAGGTTTTTTTTTTGAGCTCATGAGAGAGCTGAGGTTTCAAGGCAACTAGCTGAACCAAATTCTAAAGGTGTAAAAAAAGCCTTTCTTAAGAAACAGTCTTTCAACTTTAGAAAACCATCAGAAAAAGAGGTGATTGTAAGAAAAATGGGTATGAAAAAGCAAGTAAGATTGTAATAAACTTTTAAACACCTAAGTTGACCTTGAGTAACAATTTAGAATCACTGAGAGTCTCAGATGTAACTGACGTCCTCATTTATCAATTATTTGTAAGTCTTTACCCAGTACTCGAAGAAAGCATGGGCAGAAGACATAAAAGTGCAGCCCCCTTGCTGGGGTATAGACGCAAAACCCTAACTACTTCCAGAACCTTTGCAATCCTATTAAAAGAAGTAAAAGTCTTCTTGCTTCTGAGGCTAGGGCATAAAATCCAATGTAATGACAAAAATAACTAAATGCCTTTCACTTTCAGATAATGTAAGTGACTACATTTTTTGATGAAAATGCTGATCCTGTTGTACTAACCTACTAGGTTACCAACCTGTGTTATCTCTTAATTGCTCCTTTTTTTTTGCTATAGAATTCACTCTAAATCGCTCTCTCATTTCCCTTATTCTCTTTGGTATTAAGCAGAACATGTCCAAATCCTGTCATAAACACTTCTCAACTCTTTCTTTCTGAGATGCGAACAGTCATTCAGCTCCCCCTCACTGCAAAAAATTACAAATTAAATAAACATAACTTTGTTTACTGCAGTCATGTTTCTGTAGCTTTGGACAGTGGGATGTGGCAGTGTGACTATTAATGCAATTTTGTAGGAAATAGAATGTGGCCCTTGGAAGAGCCTTACATACTCCCACCCTGCTCATGCTTCTGTGATAGGCAGAGTGTGCTTCCCCACACTTCATTTTCAGACATGGCTCTGTGACTTGCTTTGGCTGATATAATATTAATAGATGCAATATAAGCAGAAACTTGGAAGGTGATTTGGTCTTTCTTTTTGAGCTCCTGGCGTTTCCATGAGGAAAACATATACTGGGTCACTGCTGTCATTTGGGCCAAACCACAGAGGCAATAGACCAATGACACACATGGAACAGATTTAGAAGTTGGAGCCAAGCCTAACCAAATTGCATCCTGAAGCAAAGTCACACCAGCTGAACTTCAGACCCTCAGCCAAAAACTGAGCCTCTCCAACTGACTTGCAAACCTGTAATAGGAAAAATAAAACAATGTAAGAATATGTCACTGAATTGGAGGTAGTTGATACACAGCATTATATGAATACAGCAGATTGATATAGAAATTGGTACCAAAAATGGGATAATGTCAAAGAAAGAAATAAATCTGAAATATGTAGCATTTGTTGTGGAAACAGGCAGTGGGCAGTAAGAAAACTGTTAGGAAAGTTGGGAAAATTATAACACATATTAAGTAGTGATGAAAAAAATTGGGTAAAATGTCATCTGCAATAACCAAGAGGACAAAAATGTGTCTAATAAATATTCAGCATGTCAAAGCAAAAATTGCACCAAAGTTAAACAAGCAAGAAAGACCTTCTTTGAGATTATTATATGGGAGAGACAGATTGAACTCAACTCTACTAAATCAAAAAGAGGGAGGGTTTTTAATCCTCTAAGGTGAGCTCCTGGAAAAGTACTGGAGGATGTTCAGAAGCTGCAGGGAGGTTGATGAATGAATGTGCATAGAAAATAGAGTTGTTTCTGAGTATGTGAAGTTTTTCTCTTTGATTAGGCTATCTGTGTTTGCTGATTGTGCCTATCAAAGTGAGGCTCCTTTCCTCCCACAGAGACTGGGAGATAGAGGATGCTATCCACTTTGATGTTTTCACTTCAAAGAGATGGTTTTCAGGTCATTCAGAAAGACATTTTTTAGGTTGTAAAATTCACAACAGTCTGGGAGATTTACATACATTTCAAAGAGAAAAAGGAAGAATTTACAATAACAAGTCTTGTAAAGTAAATGCTAAGAAAAAAAAAAAGAAAAAAAATGCCAAGTAAATCCTAGGGAAAGGAATCAGTGGTTGATAGTAAGTGAGAAAACTGTCTAAAGTTTAGTCAAGTTGAGAGACTGTTAATGCCATCTTGATCAAGCACTAGGTAACAAAATTCCTGGCAAAATGTTGAAAGTGAAATTAAATAGCTAGAAGCTATATTTGATAAGGTACCACCTTCCAACACCTCTTTCAGCTCAACTATCCTCCTGTCATCAATCAGTTGCATATAAGAAAAATCAGATCATTTACAGGAAATGTAGCAGCAATATTTTTTGGCCCCTCTCCAATTAGTACATGAAAATATCCAGACACTAAATGTGACGGATACTACTTAATGATTAAACCATGGGCTTGAGCTTATTCTATCTAGATTTGAGTTATTTGCTCTGAAACTTTTGTGCTGAGCAATCTTCAGCAGATGACTTAACCTTCTCACTTGTAAGCAGGGACCTGCTTAAAGAAGCAGTTGGGTCTCCAGCCACCTCCTACAGGCAAGTTCCGGCTGGCAACAGGTCAGTACACCCTTGGAATGGAACTTCCAGAGGAAGGAGCAGGCTGACAATTTTGCTGTTTTTCAGATTTCACTGGTGACAACTGCAGGTATAGGGGAAAAAGAAAGAGGCAACAATGGTCTGGAGAGGACCTCCAGCAAAGGAAATGTAGACTGACTCTTTAAAGAAAAACAAACAAACAGAAATCAAGGAAAACCCCATTCAAAGGTCAGCAACCTCAAAGATTTAAAGTAGATAAGCCCACAAAGATGAGAAAGAATCAACATAAAAACACTGAAAACTCAAAAGCCAGAGAGGTTTTCTGTTCTACCTAGAACTTAAAGTATTTAAAAAAAAAAAAAAAAAGACAGAGAGGGTCTTCTCTTCCAAATGACCACAATACCTCTTTGGCAAGGGCACAGAACTGGGCCAAGGCTGAGGTGACTGAATTGACAGAAGTAGGCTTCAGAAGGTGGGTAATAAGAGACTTTGCTGAGCTAAAGGAGAATGTTGTAACTCAATGCAAAGAACCTAAGAATCATGATAAAACAATACAGGAACTGATAGCCAGAATAGCCAATTTAGAGAGGAAATATAACTGACCTGATGGAGCTGGAAAACACAATATGAGACCTTCAAAATGCAGTCACAGGTATCAATAGCAGAAAGATCAAGTGGAGGAAAGAATCTCACAGCTTGAAGACTCTTTTTGAAATAAAACAGTACAGGAGCTGATAGCCAGAATACCCAGTTTAAAGAGGAAACATAACTGTCCTGATGGAGCTGAAAAACACAGTAGGAGAATTTCACAATGCAATCACAGGTATCAATAACAGAATGATCAAGTGGAAGAGAGAATCTCACAGCTTGAAGACTCTTTTTGAAATAAAACAGACAAGAATAGAGAATAAAGAATGAAAAGAAATGAAGAAAACCTTTGAGAAATATGGAATTATATAAAGAAACCAAACCTACCACTGATTAGGGTACCTGATAGAGATGGAGAGAATGGAAACAAGTTGGAAAACATACTTCGGGATATCATCTTGGAGAAATTCTCCAACTCAGAAAGACAGGCCAACTTCCACATTCAGGGGATGCAGAGAATCCTAGTAAGGTACTCCATGAGAAGATCAACTCCAAGTCAAATAATCGTCAGATTCCCCAAGACTGAAATGAAATGAAACATGTTAAGGGCAGCCTTGGATAAAGGCCAGGTCACCTACAAAGGGAAGTGCACAGGACAAACAGCACACCTCTCAGAGGAAACCGTACAAACCAGAAGGGACTGGGGGCCAATATTCAACATTCTTAAAGGAAATAATTTCCAGTGCAGAATTTGATATCTGGCTAAACGAGGCTTCATAAATGAAGGGGGAATAAGATTATTTTAAAATAAGCAAAGGCTGAGAGAATTCATCACCACCAGGCCTACCTTCTAAGAGCTCCTGAAGAAAGCACTAAATATGGAAAGGAAAAATATTTACCAGCCACTACAAAAAAACACACTAAAGTACACAGACAAGTGACACCATGAAGCAACCACATAAACAAGTCTGCAAAATTACCAGCTAGCCTCAAGATGACAGAATCAAATTTATATATAACAATACTAATCTTAAATGTAAATGGACTAAATGCCCATTTAAAAGACACACAATGGCAAGCTAGATAAAGAGCCAAGACCCATCAGTATGCTGTCTTCAAGACCAATCTCACATGCAGAGACACACATAGGCTCAAAATAAAGGTACGGAGGAAAATCTACCAAGCAAATGGAAAACAGAAAAAAAGAGGGATCACAATTCCAGTTTCTAACAAAGCAAACATTAAGCCAACAATGATTTTTTAAAAAGGCAAACAATGGTATTACATGCTGGTAAAGAGATCAATTTAACAAGAAGAACCAACTATCCTAAACATATATGCACCTAATACAGGAGCACACAGATTGATAAAGCAAATTCTTAGAGACCCACAAACAGACTTAGATTCACACACAATAATAGTGGAAGACATTAAAATCCCACTGTCAATATTAGATAGATGATCAAGACAGAAAATTAACAGATATTCAGGTCCAGAACTCAACTCTGAATCAAGTGGACCTGATAGATATCTACAGAACTCTCCAACCCAAAACAAGAGAATATACACTCTTCTCATTGCCACACAGCCCTTACTCTAAAATTGACCACATATTTGGAAGTAAAACACTCCTCAGCAAATGCAAAAGAATTGAAATGATAACAAATAGTCTCTAAGACCAGAGTGCAATCAAATTAGAACTCGAGATTAAGAAATTCACTCAAAACCACAAAACTACATGGAAATTGACCAACCTGTTCCTGAATGACTCTTGGGTAAATAATGAAATTAGGGCAGAAATTAAGAAGTTATTTGAAACTAATGAGAAGAAAGAGACAACATATCAGAATCTCTGGTATGCAGCTAAAGCAGTGTTAAAAGAGAAACTTACAGCACTAAATGCCCACATCAAAAAGCTAGAAAAATCTTAAGTTAACAACATAAAAGCTCACCTAAACAAACTAGATAATCAAAGCAAACAAACCCCAAAGCTGGCAGAAGACAAGAAATAACCAAGATGAGATCTGAAGTGAAGGAGACAGACTCAAAAAAAAATCCTTCAAACAAATCAGAAAACCCAGGAGCTGGTTTTTTGAAAAAAAATAATAAAACAGACAGTCCTCTAGCTAGACTAATAAAGAAGAAAAGAGAGAAAAATCAAATAAACACAATCAGAAATATTAAGGAAGATATCACCACTGACCCCACAGAAATACAAACAACCATCAGAGAACACCGTAAACACCTCTATTCACATAAACTAGACAATATAGAAGAAATAAATAAATTCCTGGACACATACATCCTCCAAGACTAAACCATGAAGAAACTGAATCCCTAAATAGACCAATAACAAGTTTTGAAATTGAGGCAGTAATAAATAGCCTACCAACCAAAAAAGCCCAAGAACAGTTGGATTCACAGCTGAATTTTACCAGAGGTACAAAGAAGAGTTGATATCATTTCCACTGAAACTATTTCAAACATTTTAAAAGGAGAGACTCCTCCCTAACTCATTCTATGAGGCCAGCATTATCCTGATACCAAAATCTGGCAGAGACACAACACAAAAGAAAACTTCAGGCCAATAACCTTGATGAAAAATGATGCAAAAATCTTCAACACAATACTGGCAAACTGAATCCAGCAGCACATACAAAAGCTTATTCAACACAATCAAATTGGCTTCATCCCTGGGACGAAAGGTTTGTTCATCATATGCAAATCAATAAATATGATTCATCACATAAACATAACCAAAGACAAAAACCACATGATTATCTCAACAGGTGCAGAAAAGGCTTTTGATAAAATTCAACATCCATTCATGTTAAAACCTTTCAATAAACTAAGTATTGAAGGAACATACCTCAAAATAATAAGCACCATATATGACAAAGCCACAGCCAATATAATACTGAATGCACAAAAGCTAGAAGCCCTCCCCTTGAAAACCAGCACAAGGCAAGAATGCCCTCTCTCACCACTCTTATTCAACATAGTATAAAAAGTTCTGGTCAGGGCAATCAAGTAAGAGAAAGAAACAATGGGTATTTAAAGAGGAAGAGAGAAAGTCAAATTATCTTTGTTTGCAGATGGCGTGATCCTATATCTAGAAAACCCCATTGTCTCAGCCCAAAAACTTCTTAAGTTGATAAGCAACTTCAGCAAAGTCTCAGGATACAAAATCAATGTGCAAAAATCACTGGAATTTCTATTCACCAACCACAGGCAAGCAGAGAACCAAATCATTAATGAACTCCCATTCTCAACTGCTACAAAAAGAATAAAATACCTAGGAATACACCTAACAAGAAAAGTGAACAATCTGTTCAAGGAGAACTACAAACCACTGCTCAAGGAAATCAGAGAGTACACAAAATGAAAAAAGAAAAAAAAAAATTGAATGCTCATGAATAGAAGGAATCAATATCATGAAAATGGCCATACTGCCCAAAGTAATTTATAGATTCAGTGCTATTCCTATTAAACTACCATTGACATTCTTCACATAATTAGAATAAACTATTTTAAAATTTGTATGGAAACAAAAAAGAGCCTGAATGGCCAAGACAATCTTAAGCAAAAAGAACAAAGCTGGAACATCGCACTACCTGACTTCAAATTATACTACAAGGCTACAGTAACCAAAATGCATGGCACTGGTACAAGAACAGACACACAGACCAATGGAACAGAATAGAAAACTCAGAATAAGACCACACACCTAGAGCCATTTGATCTTCAACAAACCCAACAAAAACAAGCAATAGGGAAAGGATTCTCTATTTAATAAATGGTGCTGGGATAACTGGCTAGCCATATGCAGCAAATTCAAACTGGACCCCTTTCTTATATCTCATACAAAAAATAACTCAAGATGGATTAAATAATTAAAATGTAAAACCCAAAACTATAAAAACCGTAGAAGAAAATCTAGGCAATACCATTCAGGACATAGGCAAAGCAAAGACTTCATGAAGAAAATGCCAAAAACAATCACAACAAAAGCAAAAATTGATCAATGTGATCTAATTAAACTAAACAGCTTTGCACAGCAGAGGAAACTCTCATCAGAGTGAAGAGACAACCTACAGAATGGGAGACAAGTTCTGCAATCTATCCAGCTGACAAAGATCTAATATCCAGATTCTATCATAAACTTAAATTTATAAGAACAAAACAAATAACCCCATTAAAATGTGGGAAAAGGCTATGAACAGAAACTTATCAAAAGAAGACATACATGTGGCCAAAAAACATGAAAAAAAGCTCAACATCACTGATCATTGGAGAAATTTAAATCAAAACCACAAGGAGGTACCATCTCACACCAGTCAGAATGGCTATTATTAAAAAGTCAAAAAAACCACAGATCTTGGCAAGGTTGCAGAGAAAAAGGAACACTTTTACACTGTTTGTGGAAGGGTAAACTAGTTCAACCATTGTGGAAGACAGAGTGGTGATTCCTCAAAGACCTAAGGGGCAGGAATACTATTTGTCCCAGCAATTCCATTACTGGGTATATACCCACAAAAATATAAATCATTCTAAAGATATATGCACATGTGTGTTCATTGCAACACTATTCACAATAGCAAAGACATGGAGTCACTATAAATGCCCTTCAGTGATAGACTGGATAAAGAAAACGTAGTACATATACACCGTGAAATACTATGTAGTCATAAAAAGAAATAATAATGTTCTTTGCAGAGACATGGATGGAGTTGGAAGCCATTATCCTCCACAAACTAATGCAGGAACAGAAAACCAAGTACCACACGTTCTCACTTATAAGTGGGAGCTGAATGATGAAAATACATGAACACATTGGGGGAAACAGCACACACTGAGGCCTGTCAGGCAGGGGTTGGGTGAGGGAAAGCATCAAGAAGAATAGCTCATGGATGCTGGGCTTAATACTTAGGTGATGGGATGATCTGTGCTGCAAACCACCATGGCACTAATTTACCTATGTAACAGACCTGAACATCCTGTACATGTACCCCTGAACTTAAAATAAAAATTGAAGAAAAAAAAAACTTAAAAAAGATTGTTATAAATCTCCCTGTCTTGTCCACGCTTACCTCTCTAGCTTCATCCTCTGCCACTATCATCATTGATTTGGAGTTTCTACATTCCAACTACACAAGCCTTCTTTGGGGGATTTGTAGAAGCTATGCCCTCTGCCTTGAGTTCTCCCTACATTCGCTTTCTTCCTGTAGTCAGTGCCCACACATCTTTCTGAACTCACTTCCAAAGCCATGTCCTTAGAAATAAACACTGAACCCCCCGATTGGTTCTAACTCTCTTATACATTTTCATATGACTGAAAACCTTTATTCGTAGCAATTATTTTAGTTTAATTTTTGCTATCATTTGTGTGGTCTTTTTCATTGTTTATCTTGTTCTATTCTGTAAGGTCCTGGAGGGTTGATTTTGCAAACATTGTATCCTTAGGACACATTGTGTTAACAGGAATGTGGTAGGCATTAGATCATTTGTTAACTCAACTTGTTTGACACAGTTGCAAAATGTCACTGTTTGGACATACCCTAACAACTGCGTATCCTGTATTAAAAAAAAAAAATTCAATGATTGACATCCTTCCACAAGATGTATGCAGATGGCATCAGGAAGGCTTCTTATTGTTTACTGATTCTGTTTTAAATGGATGAAAGTGTTAGATTTAGCTCGTTCTCCACTTATCATCTACATTTATACATGCACCACAGCAGCCCTAACTTCTAACTGGGCGTTAGATTCCTTTTATTACTCTCTGTTGGGCTCCTGCCTATCAAAGCAGAACTGGCACACAGGAGATCTCACTTCTACTAAGTTGTAATATTCGTAGTGTGCACATACTTTTCAGACACATATTTCTTGCTTAGAAATTAATTACTTCTGTTTTGTTTTTTAAAAATCAGAGTACAATTTGATTAGTTTAATATTAGTAAAAGTAAAGGATGTCTCTCTTAGACTAAGTTGGGTTGACAGATGTATAATTATCACATGTATTTGAAAGTAAAATATTTACATTATCTGAGCATTAAACAAGTCATCATGTCCTTATCTTTTTAAGGAAATTGAAAAAGGTAATAGTGATTAGTGGCATTAATTCTGGATTAATTAACGCCATTTTAATGACATTAATCTAGAATTAGGGGGTGGACCAGTAGATCTGGTGGACTCATCCCCAATCAAGGAGTTGTACTGAATTTCTCTCCCTGTGTCGAATCTCTCGTGATGGAGAAATTTACAGTATGTCAATGCTAAAATTGTAATAATGTCTAAAATGGTTTATAACATCCAGAATAGAAATAATATACCTCAATTAGGTTCCTTAATTTTCCCCAATATTTTTTTATCTAATGTATGCTTTTAACAAACATATCGAGCTCCTTAACTTCCATTAAAATGACAAAAATTTCTTTATTACACAGATAGCACTAGATAACATATTAAAGAAATGTTCACTACTTAAAATATCTAAGGATATTACATTAAATTAATTAAGTGTAATTAATCAAACACTAAACAAACAGTTTACCAAACATCTTTTGTCTCAGGAAAAGGAATCTTATCACATTTACCATACATTTACATAAGTAGAAATAGATATGAAAAGTCATTGATGATTAAATATTGTATTACAGTGAATCTGGAGAAATTGCAATATTGCAGTTACAAAGATAATATTTCATCAATATTCTTTTTCAAGTTTCCAAGTATCCTTGCATAGCTCTAAAATGACAAGGTACGTGTCTTCTGTCTGTTCTATTTACCCTGATTTCATCATTAGTATAACTAGCTCCATGGGCCAACTATAAGGAAAGAACAGTAAACAACACATTTTCTAGTGCTATGCTGTAGAAACATGATCAGCTCTTGGTGTTCCCTTAAGCGTGCTATCTGCTTTATTTTTAAAAATCAATCAATCCTTGTCCTAAGAACACATCTTATTCTACAGTTATTAACATAGTATATTTTTTATTTCTGATGTGGGCTCATAATTTCTTTTTTAAGTTGCCCTCAGGCATATTTTTCCCCCAATTTGGTGATATCCATTTAATTCTCCATACACAATCGCCTCATCCTGCCCCCATGTTTCCATGGCACGAGCATAGATGTCTCAATAATACCCTGAATATGCAACTGTGTTTCCCAGGAAATGGCTATTTTACTTTCTCTTCTCCTAAAGGCATCCTCATAATTGTCTCTTCTAAAGAGGCATCTGGGATACATGGCCCCATTATCACCTTTATTTTAATTAAGTATCTTCATTTCATTTCCTTGGGTTACTTCATGGACTCCATCTGCTTTTACTTTTACACTGGGTAATTTTACAAAGCGGAGTAAGCTTTGGCACATCAGGCAAGCTGTAGCAAAACGTTACTCCTCACAGCTGTAGAACTACCTCAATCCTGTGCCACATTGTAGCACAGTCTCATGGTACATATGCCCCACTATTTTACAATCTCTAGTCTGTGAGATTCAGAGGCAAAACTCCTACAGATTTTCTGAAAAATGACTAATGTTTGAAACATAAGCCATATACTATGCAGCAAATGAGAATTCCAGTCCAGTGGCATTCATTCTGATCATTAAGGAGCAATGAAAATGTATTTTTCAAATAAATTAACAAATTATAGATTAAATTATTATTTAAACATCATAAATTAATTCAATCCAATGGCATTTGGAGGAGAAAACAATGTTGATAATTTTCCTACCAGTAACCATGACTTGCCTTTAATTCTACATTAGGTTTATGTAACTTCAAATTATTTTTAAAAATCAGGTAATTTAAATCATTTGGTTAATTAAAATTTACCTACCTTACAAAATTTTACAAAATTTTTCTTGTCAGTGAGAGTAATATCAATTCAGGTTTTAAATAAATATTACACCATTTTTCTAAAATGACAATTCATAGAAAAAATCTATAAATTAACAAGAAAACATTTTATTTTGAGCAAATATTTTTAAGTTATCAAAAGTAAATGCCTATGTTTCAAACACTGTATTGATTATAAAAACAACAAACTAATAACATTTAACATAAAAAAGATTAGATAGGAGAAATAAGTATGCCCATAACCCCTCAAACAGCAGTTAATACATATTTATTTTGTTTCTATCACTTTTTTCTGTATTTTTCCTCTTTTTTTTTTTTTTTTTTTTTACCTAAGTTAACTTTGTTTTAAATCCTATTTTTCCCACCACTAGACTCTGAGTTCTTTACAATGAGTAAAAGTTCCTCTGAAACATGTTTATTAATATGTGCATGTTATTTTAGACATACAAATATACCATACTTGCTTTTTGTTGTTGTTGTTTGTTTGTTTGTTTGTTTTTGAGATGAAATTTTGCTCTTGTCACCCAGGCTCGAGTGTGCGGCATGATCTCAGCTCATTGCAACCTCCATCTCCCGGGTTCCAGCAATTCTCCTGCCTCAGCCTCCCAAATAGCTGGGATTACAGGCTCCTGCCAACACATCTGGCTCTTTTTTTTTTTTTTTTTTTTTTTATTTTTAGTAGAGACAGGGTTTCCCCATGTTTGCCAGGCTGGTTTTGAACTCTTGACCTCAAGTGATCCACCCACCTTGGCCTCCCAAAGTGCCAGGATTACAGCTGAGCCACCGCGTCTGGCCTACCATAATTTTTTAACCCAGTACCTATATTTTAAAAATAATCTTAAAATGCCTTCTTCCCTGAGAATACATGATCTTTTTTCCAGTACTCTGTTGATTTCTTATTTGGTGTGATATTTCCTCCATAGTTTTGCATGTGACTAAATAAGCTTACTTACATAAGGAAACTATATGTTTCTTGATATTAATGAGGTAAAGAAAGATGGCTAGTTAAGGTAACCATCTTAAGGACTTTATTTTTAACTTAGGTTGAACCTCATTTTTGGAAAAGCTAAAGCTTATTTTGCTCTTTAAAATAGTGTTTTATCTGTTCAATAGATAAGCGTAGTCACAAGAAGTGCAATGTGATTCTCTAGAAAGGTTATTTCTGAAATACTAAAGAAAGGCATCTAGCCCATTATTCCTTCAGATGGGGACCAGGATGAATTATTAACAACCACAGATGTCAAGGGAAGAGATGAATCTGTTTTTAAAAGGTGATGCACAGAGATAAAAATATTCTTAAGTCAAGGGACTCAGGGGACATTTGAAAAGTATGATCAGACATCTGAGAGCTCAATACAGCAATTCAGCTTTAGCAAATATTCACATCAGGCCTGTGCTGTATGATTTAGTAAAGGAGTTAAAATCAGGAAGACTGTTTTCACAATATGTTGTAATTTCCCATCTTGAAATTGTCCAAACAATTCAGCCAAAGAGAATTTGAATCCAAAAGAGGTTCTGTTTAATATATTGATCATTCCTGCATAAATAGACCAAGTGACTCAGGATAGTAAAATCAGAGTGCTTTCTTAATATTTGTAAATATAATTTAATTATCTCTTACTAATTCCCTTGCCACAAATACCAGTGGTTAAATTTAGATGTCATCACTAAATACTAACTTAACTCGGTTTCCTAATGTGTATTACTTCAGGATGCATTAAAAGCTCCCTAAATTTGTAAAGGCTCAAATCCAAAAGATTTGTTTTTATGTTTACAGAACAGGAAAATGTTTGGTGGCAGTAATCTAAGCCATCTTCAAAACATGCCTTAGGAGTTAGTTCTGGGGGGGTTTATACTGTTCAGCTAGAAGAGGAAAAATGTATGAAGGAGCATGGGGGCTGTTTTGAGAGTTCCACCTGAAAATGTGAAACATCCTGTCTCTTCTATTTCATTAATTAGAACTCAATTTCAAGACAACATCAGTTACAAGAGAGGCGAGAAAATGTGGTCTAGTCGGTTCACAGAAGAAAAGGAAAGAGATCTTTTAAAATAATTAGGAGGTTTTTTTTTACAATATTCAAAACGAACAGGCCTATATGAAAAAATGCTACCTCATGCCCTGTGTCAGCTTTCTAAACAAGAGTTCTTCATGACTAAATTCTTATGAATTTCAGTCAATACTAATGTTTTCAAAAGCCCAAAAGTCAAACCTTCACGTACATTCAAATTACCTTAAGTTTAAGAAAACAATGTAAATCTTATATGCTGACATCCTCTTTTTTGGAGCTAGATTCTCCATGCATCACACGCACACAAGTTAATTCAGACACAAACGACCCAGGGACCAAGTTAAAATGGAATTAAAGCTCAGAGACTTTGAGTGCTTACATCTTTCTTTATGGCATTTTGTATATTTCAAATTTAGTGAAATGCTTTCTCCATAGCAAATTCTTGAATAATAGTTGCTAAAACAATAAATAAATGTTTGGTTTAATTTAAATGTAAATTATTAAAAATGTAATACATGGAATTTTTAAAAAGACACCTCTACTCCTTACCAAGTTTTTCATGTGATCAAGTTACATAATGCTCTGGGCTTCATTATCTCAGCCTGTCAAATGAAAATTATATTATCTCTTATAGTGTTAAAAATATTAGAAAAATATGTATATGCAATACTTTCAATTATATTTAAGAACATTTTAAGTATACAAAAACATAGTGATTTGGCTAAATGTTGGGGGCAGGGAGAGGGGAAAAGATTTTTTTCTCACCCAAAAGACAGATTAAGAAGAAAAAGCATCAACATTTATGTAACGTAAGTTTTATGTAACATGGGACACTTGATAAATGAAAACCCAAAGAAATACGGAAACCTGTGTATTTGTATGCTAAGTCTGATGAAGTGAATAGTTGTGGAGAAATATTATTCAAAGACAAAAGAAAGTGACTTAATGGTAATAAACTGGTGGAAACTTAACAGGGCCTTTTTGTCTAGATTCTTCTTTGTGTTCCTGTGTCTTCAGAGATAAGAACCTTCCTCATGTTCTTGCATGGAATGGGCACCTCTGGAATGAAGGTCTTATGACCTACTTTAGAATTAGGTCAGCTAGGCTTTATGGCCTGTTTTAAAGAAGGGATGAAGGGAAGGTGAGACAGCTCTTCCTGCTTCTGCTGTTTTCTCAAACATCAGGACATCATATTTGGGGGGTATCATGTTCTTAATTCCATCACCAGATGTGTCCTGATATTAATTTTGCTAGCTTACACAATCAACTTTATCTAAGATTCTATTTTTTAACTACACAGTGAAACAGTAAATATAGATAAAGTGGAAAATCCCTTCAATTCTGAATTGTAGGATTGTATGACCTTTCTAAAAAATCATGTTAAATGAAATAGAATTATATGTCTGGCAATGAAATCTGTTTTTCTTATGAAGTAACAAAATTTTAAAATTTAACAGGAAATGAAGTAGTATTAAAATTAAAAAATATCTCCCACTTAATTTAATTGAAGCTATATAATTCAAGGTAAAACAAAGCTATTCTTTTTAAATTTTATTTTATCTTTATAATATAATATTTTGAAGTCACCAGAATATCTTTGATGAATACCTGACATCCTGTGGATATTTTCCCCTCCAAATATCATGTTGAATTGTGATTTCCAGTGTTGGAAGCAGGGCCTGGTAGAAGTTGATTGGATCATGGAGGCAGAGCTCCCATGGATGGTTTAGCACCAACCTCTTGATAAGTGATTTCTTGTACAGTTAGTTCACATGAGATCTGGTTGTTTGGAAGAGTCTAGGATCTTCCCCTTCTCTCTCTGTCTTTCTCTTTGTCTTGCCATGTAATGTGCCCAATTCCACTTTGCCTTCTGCCAAGTTTCCTGAGGGCTACCAGAAGCAGATGCTAGGACTACATTTCCTGTATAGCCTACAGAACTGTCAGCCAATTAAACCTCTTTTCTTTATAAATTACTCAGCCTCAAGTATTTCTCTATAGTGATGCAAAAACAGAAAAACATATTACCATGTGCTACAAATAAAAAATATTTCTACCAACAATTTCAAAATTTGCAAAATGATTTCAAAGTTAAAATTATGCTCAATATACATTGCTGGAATTATATTAAAATAATGATGTACAAGTTATGTTTAATACAGTCACTGACTCCAAAAGCTACCTGGTATTTGAATTGCCCTCAAAGGCCAGTACGCAGTGTTCTCTTAGTCTTTTGATTTTATCATCTGCAGAAAATATTGCTGGAGGGAGTACATACATAGTTTACTTTGGAGTTGTGAAAATGTAATCATGCGTTCCTTCTCTACTTCCTTATACTTAGCACAACTCAGTCTATATCATTGCTGTTAAATTTTATTTAATATCCAAGTGGTTTACAAACCCACATCATATATATTATCCCTACTATCCATGTAGTTAATATTTATTTTATTAGACATAGAGGACACTCACAATTGGTTTCTTTGTTCTGTGATACAATTGATATTTCACTAAGCTTTATATGATATAGTGCCACTCACAATATAACTGCTATATGTAATATTGTAAATCACCATCTATATATCTATAAATATGAAAACTGTATATGTAACTTTAAAAAGCCACAATTTGACATCACATTGGTTACATTTTATGTAATGCAATTTATTTTCATACATTGACTTTTACAACAGGAGTCCTCTTATTATAATTTGTAACCAGATCATTTATTATGATATGTGTAAAATGTATGCTTCAAGTAGACCCAGAAATATGGAAGGTAAGTTGAATATAAACCATAAAATACAGGGCAATCCTTTATGAAAAACATATCTCAAGTAGAATAAAGGAATAAACTCATATAAAACATATAAAAGATAATTCAGGGCATTATCTAATACATCAGTAAAGTAGATAGCATTACCTAAAATCAGGACAATATTTAAACATACATAGTGTATGAACTAAGTAAGGTATGGGCAGGAATTTATGTTTGCTTTTTGTTATCTTTCAAGTTCTTAATATGTCTAATTTGTAATGCTATAGTATTATTCAGTGACATTCATTGTACCTGCATTATTTAAAAATATATGTTTTTTTATTTTCCTAAAAAGAGTAATTTTCTAACTGCTCAAAGACAGGTGCAGACATTCTTTTCCTGCTACTTTCCCTTAACATTTCATTCTTATTTTACTTCTGTCATCATCAGTAAGGAGTGCAATTTCAGTGTTGACATTTTAGTACAGTGACAGGTGTAGAAAAGTCATGCAATAAGTATTTGTTGAAAAACCTAATTTCCACTCAAAGCTTTTTATTCTATTTAGTGTAATTTGAAATAACTAGCTTTATATTTGATTTTTCATTACTGTTCATTATTTTTCTTTCATTTCTACTTTCAAAATGTAAAATGACCAGAATTCTTTGGTAAAAATTTTGTATATATTTATTTCTTTGAATTTACTTTGCCAGTCCTGATTTAAGCTCATTTTCTCCTTATATCTTCATTACTGTATGCTTCCTGAACATGGTAATTTCCAAACTTTGACAACTCTTCTCTACCTAATATCCCAAACATATGAAATTTGCCATGCAACTCTCAATCAGACAACCAACAAATATATTTTGGATAATTACATTATAGAATTAAGCCCTTGTCTTTATACTGGTTCTCTAGATGCGTACAGATTTTGACATCAATTTAAAATTCCTTTTGGAGATCCATTTATTTTCTTCCTAATGTGACTGTGCTCCATGAAGCATGCCCATGTGGCAAGGCCTCCTTATCAGCCACTTAATCGTGACTCTCATTATGATTATTGAATCCTTTTGCCTTCTGTTGGTTAAGCACTGTCAGCTGACCCCTACTGTTTTGGGGTTTTATCAGATCTTTTGTTATCTTCAAGTCGAGTTCTGTGGTAACTTTCCAATGGAATCAGCCCTTTCCTACAGAGGAAAACATCCCTGATCTTTTTAGTGTATGGGTGCATCTCTCCGTGAAAACCGTATGGTTTTAGGAATAATTTGTCCTCTAAGCATTCCGATGGAACATAATATTTTACCACATCTTTCAGCTGTAGATAGTGTATTCATCCCAGCATGTCCAATGCCTTGAGCCTTTTATTTCCTGCCTTCACCATTTCATAATATAACTTTGGTATTTCAACTTTAATCAAAACTGGTTGTTACGTTTTTCATTCTTTAGGAGTCATCCTAGCAGTGAATTCATACCATTTCCTGGGATCCTTCCTAGGGAATTAAATTCTGCAATCTTGGGAGAGTGTTTGAAATCAATCAACTCTTCCCTATCCAATTTTATATGCTGGTGTCACTGAAGAAGCACTCTTAGAATCTACTCATACACATATTCCCCCTACCTCTGTTGGTACATTCTGTCTAGGTTTTCCAGCTCTTTTGGAATAGAGCCTTTTCCTCTCTCATCAGACGTTTTGCATCCTATTTATGTCATACTGTGAACTAACCCTCATTATAGGCCTAATGGACAGGGGGCAAGGTGGCCCAAAGAGGCCACTCAACTTTTGTGAAAAAGCCTTTGCAGTTGTTTTTCCTCAACAAGTGGATAGTTCTAGTTCTTGAAGGGAAAGGTAGATTGTTTCTGCAGGCTCAGAAGTTTTAGTTTCAGTGCCTGAGGAATCAAACTCTTTGGAAACAGTTACCCATATATCTTCATCTCATGTGTCACAATTACTACTGTTCCCTACCAGTGCCCTTTGGTAAAGTTCAACCACTTAGCCAGTATTGTGTCTTCACCGTGGGCCTCAGATTTTTTGCCTCTCTGCAGAAGGTAGTAAGGGCTTTATTTGCCTTACAAAGAAACCCTCTGGCATTCACTGTTGGTTTTTAATTACTTTTAAATTTTACTCAGTTTTTCATTAGTTTTTGTTGAGTATTAGTGCAGTTTAGCAAAAAGCATCCAATTCCATTGTCTTTTCAATTATCTTTTTTTCCCAATAAGTTTGAAGTGTCAGATACACCACACTTCTTAATTCTGTTTTTCCATCAACTACTACTGTCCCAATTCACCAGCAGTGAATGTTTTTACAGCTGGACTTCTAACTTGTGCCACAGGCTCTTGGTAATAAGGTTTTCAATGCTGGCTGTGTCAGGTGTGATCCAGCTCCAAAACCTCCTCTCATAACCTGTTCCTGGGACCACTCCCAAATTCACATACGGCTGCTGTGTTCTCTGGAAGCAAATGCAGAGATGGAGCTTCTGGTGCAGCATTGATTTGGAATAAATATCTGCAAAAGAAGGCAGAGGAAATAGAGTAGAACAGAGGGACAAGTTAAAATATAATGCAGGCCCAACGAACCACAGTCTACCTGTCAGGAATTGCTCACCTGCATTGTCTTGTATTGAACTGAAAGCACTGCATATTTATAAACTTGTCTTCCTCAGTCATCAGAAGTAGGCTGTTCCTGGGAAGAGCATGTCCTCTAGGCAGGTGGCTCTCTACAGCTGAGGCATACAGTCAGGGAGCTGAGAGCTGAAGGCTGTCTGCCAACTTCATTTCTTCACAGCTGGCCAGCAAATCTTCCCTTGAATAGGCAGCTAAGTTGTGTGCTTCGATGTCAAGCACAAAGTTAACTCAGAGCCTTGAAAACAGCCAACAATTAACATATGGGAAAAGGAGGATAATTAGGTAAGTCGAAGGTCTAAGAGGGCAAGTTTTGAGGAACAAGAGATAAATTGGGTTTAAGAATAAGGGATTAGTAGAAAGACTCCTATTAAAAGTAGTTTTAAATTTTAAGAAATACGTGTGAATGATAATTCATGAAAAGGCAATGAATAATAGGAAGCAACAACAAAAAATGTACTATATTTGAATCTAAACTCATAATTCGTCACAACACAAGCCCACCTTTCCCCACTTCCACAAAAAGAAACCTGCCTTTTCTCATCCTTCAGTAAAATGGATTATTGTCCATCAATTTCTTCATGCTAAATAACCCTGGGTCATCCTTAAATCTTTCTTCCATATTTCAAAATGAATCAATGAAAATTTCCTGTGTCAGCTATATTTAAATGTCACTGAATCCGTCCATCTTCCGTTCTTACCAGTGTCACTAGTTTAAACCTTCACTGTTTCTCACCTTTGTTTCCTTCCTCTCCAATTAAATCCCCATAAGCTGTTCATTAATATGTAGTATAACAGTTTTCAACATTCTCAGGCTTATAGTACACTAGAACTTGTAAAGCCAAATAACTTCTGTGGTGTAATGGTTAATATTGAGTGTCAACTTTATTGAATTGAAGGATGCAGAATATTGTTCCTGGGTATGTCTGTGAGGGTGTTGCCAAAGGAGATTAACGTTTGAGTCAGTGGAATGGGAGAGCAGACTCACTCTTATTCTGAGTGGGCACCATCAAATCAGCTGCCTCCTTGGCTAGAACAAAGCAGACAGAAGAAAGTGGAATGAGCAGACTTGCTGAGTCCTCCAGCCTTCATCTTTCTCCCATACTGGATGCTTCCTGCCCTCCATCATCAGACTCCAAGTTCTTCAGTTTTTGGACTTTTGAACTTATATCAGTGATTTGCCAGAGGGTCTCAGGCCTTCGGCCACAGACTGAGGACTGCACTGTTGGCTTTCATACTTTCGAGGTTTTGGGACTTGGGCTGGCTTCCTTACTCCTCAGCTTGCAGATGGCCTATTGTGGGACTTCACCTTGTGATCGTGTGAGTCAATACTCCTTAATAAACTCCCTTTTATGTATGCATCTATCCTATTAGTTCTGCCCCTCTAGAGAACACTAGTACATGTAGAAGTAGATTATATGTGCTGTTAATTATAATATTTATAATTAAAACTGAATAATTTTAAAGTTTTTATTAATTCATTTACAATCAAATTTACTAATCCCTTCCATGTTTATGTAAACAATATTAAAACAACTATTTTTCAAAACAAAAAAGATAATGAGAAGAGTGGCATTATTCTATAATTTTGCAAATCTTTTAAATGTCTAGTTTCATAGAAGACAGCTGAATTATCTCATATGTTTCTGCATTTGAACTGTCTTAAAATTTTGTTTTGCTTAAAATGTTAATATGTGAAGAGAGGAGGTGGGGCAATATGGCATAATAGAAAGTTCCACCAATCATTTCTCCTACAAGGGCACCAGTTAACAACTATCTATACAGAAAAAAAAAAAAAAAAAAAAAAAAAAAAAAAAAAAACAACAACAACTTTCCTAAAAACCATAAATCAGGCCATCACTCATAGCACCTAGTTTTAATTTCCTGTCACTGAAAGAGGCGCTGAAGAGACAGAAAAACTGAATCACTGATGCCACCCATCCCTTACCCCACAGATGTGATATGGTGCACAGGGTTTCTGGACGCTGGGGGAGGGAGAACACAGCAACTGGGAGGCATTGAACTCCGTGCTGTCCTGTTAAAACAGAGGAAAACCAGACCACGCTCAGCTGATGTCCCTCCACAGAGGGAGGATTTAAACCATCACTAGCCAGAGAGGAATCTCTGATGATAATGGTCCAAATCTGAGTGCCTGCAAACCTCATCACTTAGGGCTACAGCACTCTGTGTCGCCAAGAAAACTTGAAAGGCAATCTAGGCTATAAGAACTGCAATTTGTAAGTTTGCCCTAATGCTGAACCAGACCCAGAAACGGTGAAATGGGGTAGCACGTGACATACTGAGTCACCAGCTGGGGCATCCAAGGGAGTGCTGGCATCAGCCCTCCCTTGTGAACCCCGGGCTTCACAGCTTACGGCTCAGTAAGAGACCCCATCCTTCCCCTTCAGGAGAGGAGAGAGAAGAATGGAAAAAACTTTGTCTGGCATCTAGGATACCAGCTCAGCTACAGCAAAATAGAGAACTGGTCAGAGTCATGAGGCCCCCATTCCAGGCCCTACCTTCTAGACAACATTTGTAGAAACACCCTGGCCTAGAAGGGAACCTACTGACTTGAAGGAAAGAACCCAGTCCTGGCAGCATTCCTCACCTGCTAACTGAAGAGTCCTTGGACCCTGAATAACCAGGTACTGAACTGAGGGCCTTGTGTGAGCCTCTGGGACATGTTGACTTCAAGTGCCAGCATGGCTACAGGGAAATAAAGCACCAAACGGGCTCTCAGTGTCCCCAGGGAGATTCCTAGACTAGGTGGTATTCACAACAAACTGACAACGGCTGACTCAAAAGCCGTTGGGTCTTAAGGGAACATCAGTGGTAGTCTGGAAGTATTCCTTGTGGCGGTGGAGTGGAACTCCTCTGCTTTCAAAAAGGGGAAGGAAGAACAGGAAAGTCTGTGTCTTGTAGGTTGAGTGTCAGCTCAGCTGCAATACAGCAGAAGTCTGGGTAGATCTCTAAGGGTCTTGACTCTAGTTCTTGATTCCTGGAAGGTACCCTTGGACCCACTCAAGGCCTAGGGGATCTCATCACCCTGAAGGGATGGACTCAGGCCTGTCTGCCTTTGCTACCTGCTGACTGTAGAGCCCCAGGACCTAGGGCAAACACATGTAGTTGCCAGAAAGTGGTTACAGCAGGTCTTGGCCAAGACCAATTGCTGTGCTGACTTTAGTTCTGATCCAGTGCAGTCATAATGGTGGTGGCTATGAGGTGTTATGTCACTCCACTCTGAACTTTAGCTGACTTGGTGGGGGGGGAAGAGAGAGAGAGAGAGAGAGAGAGAGAGAGAGAGAGAGAGAGAGATTCTGAATGTTTGAAAGAAAAGAGGGAAGAGAACGAGAGTATCTGCCTGGTAATCCAGAGAATTATCCAGAATTTGTCCAAGACCGTCAAGGAGGTACCTCTATGAGTCTGCAAGAACCACAGTATTACTGGGCTTGGAGTGCCCCTTAAAGAAGATACAGCTTATATCACAACACCCAAGTCCTTTCAAATAGCTGGAAATCTTTCCCAAGAAGGACAAGTATAAACAAGCTCAAACAGAAAAGACTACAATAAATACACAACTCTTCAATGCCCAGACACGGAAGAGCATCTACTAGTAACAACACCATCCAGAAAAATACAACCTCATTAACTAGTCTAAATAAGGCATCAGGGACCAATCCCAGAGAAACAGAGACATGTGACCTTTTGGACACAGAATTCAAAGTAGTTATTTTGAAGAAACTCAAAGAAATTCAAGATAACACAGAGAAGGAATTTAGAATTCTGTCAGATAAATTTAACAAAGGGATTGAAATAATTAAAAAAATCAAGTGGAAATTCTAGAGCTGAAAAATACAATCAGCACACTGAGGAATGCATCTGTCTTTTAAGAGCATAATTGATTAAACAGAATAAATGACTGTTCAGCTTGAAGACAGGCTATTTGAAAATACACAGCCAGTGGAGAAACAAAAAGAAAAACAAAAAGCAATGAAGCTTGCCTATGGCATTTAGAAAATACTCTCAAAAGTGTGAATCTAAGAGTTATTGGCCTTAAAGAGGAATTAGAGAAAGAGATAGGGTTAGAAAATTTATTAAGGTGAAAATGAAAGAGAACTTCTCAAACCTAAATAAATATGTCAATATTCAAGTACAAGAAGGTTATAGAACACCTTCCAGATTTAACCCAAAGATGACTACCCAAAGGCATTTAGTAATTAATCCAAAGGTTAAGGATGAAGAAAGGATTCAAAAAGCAGTTAGAGAAAAGGAACAAATAACAAGCAATAAACTCCAATATATCTGGCAGCAGACTTTTCAGTGAAAACATTTCAGGCCAGGAGACAGTGGCATGACATATTTAAGGTACTGAAAGAAACAAAACAAAACAAAACAAAAGTTATAATATGGAATAACCTATCCAGAAACATATATATACACACACAAATACATATATATATAATGTACTACATATGTTATGTATATATAACATTGTGTGTGTGCGTGTGTGTGTGTGTGTGTGTGTATCCTTTAAACATAAAGGAGAAATAAAGGCTTTCCCAGTCAGACAAAAGCTGAGGGATTTAACTAACACCACACCTGTCATCCAAGAATGCAAAAAGGAGTACTTCTACAGAAAAAAAATAAGCAAAAAACAATCACTTGAAGGTACAAAATTCACTGGTAATAATAAGTACACAGAAAAGCACAGAATATTATAACATTATAACTATGGTGTGTAAACTATTCTTATCCAAAGTAGTAAAACTAAATGTTGAACCAAAAAAAAAATAATAATAATAACAGCAACAACTTTTCAAGACATAGTATAATAAAATGTAAAAAAAAAAAAAAAAATAGAAAAACAAAGGGATGAATTTGAGACAGAGTTTTTATTAGTTTTATTTTTTCTTCTTTGTTTTTGCAAATAGTGCTAAGTTGCTATAGGTTAAAATAGTGGGATATAAAATAGTATTTGAAAACTTTGTAACTTCAAACCAAAAACTTACAATGAACACACAAAATATAAATAGCAAGAAACTAAATTATATCTCCAGAGAAATTTGCCTTCACTAAAGAAAGATAGGAAGGAAAGAAAGAAGACAAAACCATAGAACAACCAGAAAAATACACACACACGCACACACACACACACAAAATAGCAGAAGTGAGTCCTTATTTATTAGTAGTAATATTGAATATAAATGGACTAAACACTCCTTAGACTGACTGAATAGATCAAAAAATAAAATACATTGATCTATTGCCTATGAGACACATACTTCACCTATAAAGACACACATAGACTAAAAGTAAAGGTTAAAAAAAAGATATTCCATTGCAGTGGGAATTAAAAAAAGATCAGGAGTATCTATAATTATATCAGACAACATAGACTTCAGGACAAAAACCATAAGAAGAACTAAAAAAGGTCAATATATAAGGATAAAGGGGTCAATTCAGCAAGAGGATATAACAATTTTAAATATATCTGTACCCAACACTGAAGCACCTAGGTATATAAAAGAAACATTATTAAAGCTAAATAGCGAAATAGGCCCCAATACAATAATAGCTGGAGAATTCAACACTTCACTTGCAAGCACTGGACAGATCTTCCAGACAGAAAATCAACAAAGAAACATTAGATTTAATCTACACTGTAGGCCAAATGAATCTAATAAGGTATTTACAGAACATCTTATCCATGAGCTGAAGAATATACATTCTTTTCCTCAGAACATAAATTATTCTCAAGGGTAGGCTATATGTTAGATCACAAAACAAGTCTTAAAACATTCAAAAAAAATTGAAATTATACTTAGCATATTCTCTGACCACAATGGAATAAAACTAGAAATCAATAACAAGAGAAATTTTGGAAACTATACAGATACACAGGAATTACACAATATGCTCCTGAATGACCAGTGGGTCAATAAAGAAATTATAATGAAAATTTAAAAATGTATTGGAACAAGTGATAATGGAAACACAACATACCAAAACCTATTGAATACAGCAAAATGAGTTTATAGCTATAAGTGCCTACATCACAAAAGTGGGAGAACTTCAAATGAAGAAGCTAATGGTGCATCTCAAAAAACTAGAAAAGCAAGAGTACATCAAACCCAAAATAAGCAAAGGAAATGAAATAGTAAAGATTAGAGCAAAAATAAATAAAATACAAATTTTAAAAATATAACAGATCAATTAAGCAAAAGTTGATTTTTTAAAAGTTAAACAAAAGGCAATTCTTTAGCCAGATTAACTAAGAAAAAAAGAAGGAAGATTCAAATAAAATCAAAATAAATAAGAGATTTAAAAAGGAAACAAGGCTTGGCATGGTGACTCATGCCTGTAATCCCGGCATTTTGGGAGGACAAGGCAGGTGGATCACTTGAGTCCAGGAGTTCAAAACAGATCTGGCCAACATAGCAAAACCCTGTCTCTAAGATATATGTATATATGTGTACATATACACATATATATGGCATATATATATAGTGTATATATAATGCTTCCTATATATATATTTGGAAGCATTACAACATATACTGCAAAAATTCACGGGATCATTAGTGGCTACTCTAAGCAAATATATACCAATAAATTTAAAAATCTAGAAGAAATTGACAAATTGCTAAATGTATACAACTTACCAAGATTGAACCAGGAAAAATCTAAAATCTGAGCAGACAAATAACAAGTAATAACATCAAAGCAATAATAAAAAGCATCCCAGTAAAGAAAAGTCCAGGACCTGATGGCTTCACTGCTGAATTCTACCAAACATTTAAAGAACTAATACCAATCCAACTCAAACTACCCAATAAATAGAGGACCAACAAATGCTTCCTAACTCATTCTACAAGGCCAGTATTACCCTAATGTCAAAACCAGACAAAGACGCATCAAAAAAAGAAAACTACAAGCCAACATTTTCGATTAATATTGATGCCAAAAGTCCTCAACAAAATACTAGGAAACAATTAAACAATATATTAGAAAGATCATTCATCATGACCAAGTGGTATTTATTCCTGGAATGTAAGAATGCTTCAATATATGCAAATCAATCAGTGTGATACATCATATCAACAGAATAAAGGACAAAAACATACAATCATTTCAATGGATGCTGAAAATTATTGATACAATTTAACATTGTTTTATAATAAATACCTTTAAAGAACTGGGTATACCATGAACACAACTCCAAATAATAGAAGCCACATACCACAGATCAAAAGCTAGTATCATACTGAATAGGGAAAAACTGAAAGTCTTTCATCTAAGATCTGTAACATGACAAAGATGACCACTGTCATGACTGTTATTCAACATAGTACTAGAAGTCCTAGCTAGAGCCATTAGACAAGAGAAATAAATAAAGATCATAAAATTGGAAAGAAGTCAAAGTATTTTTTTTGCAGATGATATAACCATATATTTGGAAAAACCTAAATATTCCACCAAAAAACTATTAGAATTGATATGCAAATTCAGTGAAGTTGCAGGTTACACAATCAAAGTACAAAATTAGTAGCATTTCCATATGCCAACATTGAACAATGGGAAAAAGAAATTTTAAAAGGTAATCCAATTTACAATAGCCAAATATAAAATTAACTACATAAGAATTAACATAACCAAAGAAGTGAAAGGTCTCTATAATTAAAACTATAAAACACTGATGAAAGAAACTGAAGAGGACACCAAAAAACGGAAAGATATTTCATGTTCATGAATTTGAAAAATCGGTGTTGTTAAAATGTCCATATGACTCAAAGTAATCAACAAATTCAATACAATCCATATAATCCAGTTACATTATTCCCAGAAGTAGAAAAAACAATTATAAAATTAATATGGAACCACAAAAGACCCAGAATAGCCAAAGATTTCCTAAGCAAAATGAACAAAACTACAAGAATCCCATTACCTGACTTCAAATTATACTACAGAGCTGTAGTAACCAAAACAGCATGGACCAATGAACAAGCACATGGACCAATGAAACAGAATAGAGAACCCAGAAACAAGTCCATACACCTACAATGAACTCATTTTCAACAAAGATGTCAAGAACATACACTGGGAAAAAGAATCTGTTCATTAAATGGTGCTGGGAAAACTGGATATTCATATGAAGAAGAATAAAATTAGACCACCCTCTCTGTCCATATACAAAAATCTAATAACAATGGATAAAAGAATTCAATATAACACCTCAAAGCATCAAAGTAATACAAGAAAACTTTGGGGAAAATCTCCAGGACATTGGTCTGGGCAAAAATTCTTGAGTAATACCCCACAAGCACAGGCAACCAAAGCAAAATGAACAAATGGGATCACATCAAGTTAAAAAATGTCTGCACAGCAATAGAAACAGTCAAAAAGGAGAAGAGACAACCCACAGAATGGCAGAAAATATTTTCAAACTGCCCATATGACAAGAGATTATTAACCAGAATATATAAGGAGCTCAAACAACTTTATAGAAAAAAAATCTAATAATTCAGTTTTAAAATGGGCAAAATATGAATCGACTTTTTTTCAAAAGAAGACATAGACATGGCAAACAGGCATATGAAAAGGTGCTCAACATCATCAATCAGAGAAATTTAAATCAAAACTACAAGATATTATATCATCCCACTTGAAATGACTTGTTTCCAAAAGACATGTAATGACAAATCCTGGGGAGGACTGGAGAAAAAAGAACCCTCACACACTGTAGGAGAGAATGTAAGTTAATACAACCACCGTGAAGAACAGTTTGGAGGTTTCTCAAAAAAAAAAAAAACTAAAAACAGCGCTACCATATAGTCCAGCAATCCCACTCCTAGGTAGATATAAAGGAAGGAAATCAGTGCATCAAACATATACCTGCACTTCCTTGTTTGTTGTAGCAATGTTCATAATAGCCAAGATTTGGAAGAAACCTAGGTGTCCATCAACAGATGTGTGGATTAAAAATTTGTGACAGTTATACACAATAGAACACTACTCAGCCTTAAAAAAGACTGAAATTTTGTAATTTGCAACAACATGGATGGAACTGGAGATCATTATGTTAAGTGAAATAAACCAGGCACAGAAAAACAAACGTTGCATGTTCTGAGTATTTATGGAATCTAAAAATTAAAACAATTGAAATCGTGAATATAAATAGCAGAAAGATGGTTACCAGTGGATTGGAAGGGTATTGGGCAGCTGAGAGGAATGTGGTGATGCTAATGAGTGCAGAAAATAGAATTAATAAAGCCGGGTGCTGCAATGGCTCACACCTATAATCCCAGCACTTTGGGAGGCTGAGGTGGATAATGAGGTGAAGAGTTAAAGACCAGCCTGGCCAAGATGATGAAACCTCATCTCTACTAATAATACAAAAATTAGCTGGGTGTGGTGGTGCATGCCTGTAATCTCAGCTACTCCAGAGGATGAGGCAGAAGAATCGCTTGAACGTGGGAGGCAGAGGTTGCAGTGAGCCAAGATTGCGCCACTGCACTCCAGCCTGGGTGACAGAGTGAGACTCCATCTCAAAAAAAAAAAAAAAAAAAAAAAAGAGTACATATGGTATTCCATTTGATAGCAAAATAGCATGACTATAGTCAATAATGACTTAATTGCACATTTTAAAATAACTTAAAGAGCATAGCTAGATTGCATATAACTGAAAACATAAATGTTTGAAAGATAGATATCTTATTTTCCATGATGTGCTTATTTCACATTGCATGCCTGTACCAAAACATCTCATGTACCTCATAAATACATATACCTACTATGTACCCACAAAAATTAAAACTAAAAATAAAATAAAATATATGAAGAAAACTCAGCCTTGCTAAACATATAGCCAGAGAGGAGAGGGCTGTTTCAGTAGTTGTTTTAGTTCACTATTCTTTTCTATGTCAAAAAATGAAAAATGGTAATTTTTTAAGATTAATTTTAGTATGAAATCTGAAACCCATGAATGAACTGCCCCTACTGTGCTACATTAAAACGATTGATCTGTCTTGTATCATGAGTGATTTTCCAATACACAGTTTTGTAATAAATACATTGCTCATTTAAAATATGCTAACACACCAGGCTATAGAAATTTTCCAAAAGTTGGAAATTTCTATTATACTGTATGGGAAGATGAAATTTGATACTACTAATGTCATCAGAAATGTAATTATTAGGTAGCTCTCAGGCACATGAAAGTGAAAAAAAGTTTTTTAATTTTTTAAAAATTCTTTTAAACTTTTTAAAGTTCTTTATATAGACTTCTCATTTCATCTCCGGTAATATTAAAATGATGTACTCACAGGTTACTGTAACCTTGTAGTATAGTTTGAAATCCAGTAATATGATGTCTCTGGCTTTGTACCTTTGTTTAGGATTGCTTTGGCTATTTGGGCTCGTTTTTGGTTTCACATGAATTTTAGACTAGCCTTTTCTAGTTCTGTGAAAAATGGCATTGGTGGTTTGATAGGAATAGCATTGAATCTGTACATTGCTTTGGGCAGTATAGCCACTGTAATAATATTGATTCTTCCTATCCATGAGCACAGAATGCTTTTCTATTTGTTTGTGTTGTCTTTGATTTCTTTCAACAGTATTTTTTAATTTTCATTTCAGAGGCCTTTCATCTCCTTGGTATTCAGTTCTGCTGCTGCTATTGTGAAAAGGGTTGCATTATTGATTTGGCTCTTCAGCTTGGATGTTATTGGGGTAAAGAAATACTACCACTGTTTGTACATTGGATTTGTATCCTAAAACTTTCCTGAAGTCATTTATCAGTGCTAGGAGACTTCTGGTGAAGTCTATGGCGTTTTCTAGGTATAGCCTCCTACTGTCAGCAATGAGAGATAGTTTTACTTCCCCTTTTCCTATTTGGATCTTATTTGGATACATTTTTTTTTTTTCCTTTTCTTACCTAACTGCTCTAGCTAGGATTTCCAGTACTATGTTACATAGAAGTGAGAGTAGGTATCCTTATTTTGTTCCAGTTCTTAGGGTAAATGCTTCCAGCTTTTGTTCGGTTGGTATGATGTTGGCTGTGCTTTTGTCATAGATGTCTCTTATCATTTGGGAGTATGTTCCTTCAACACCTAATTTGTGGAGGATTTTAATGTGAAAGGATATTTAATTTTATCAAAAGCCTTTTTATCCTCAAATTGAGATGATAATGTGGTTTTTGTTTTTAATTCTGTTTATATGGAGAATCACATTTATTAATTTCCTTATGTTAAACCAACCTTGCATCCCAGCAATAAATCTTACTTGATTGTGCTAAATTAGCTTTTTTAATGTGCTGCTGGATTTTGTTTGCTAATATTTTGTTGAGGATTTTGTGTCTATGTTAATCAGGGATATTGGCCTGAAGTTTTCTTTTGTGTTGTTGTGTCTCTGCCAGGTTATGGTGTTAGAATGATGCTGGCTTGCTAGAAGGAGTTAGAAAGGAGTCCTTCTTCCTAAATTTTTGGAATAATTTCAGCAGATTTGGTAATAGCTCTTCTTTGTATTCCTTGTAGAATTTGGCTGTTAATCTACCCAGTCCAGTAATGTCTTTGATTGGTAGGCTTTTTTATTATGGATTCTATTTAGGAAGTCATTATTGTTATGTTCAGGATTTCAGTTTCTTTCTGGTTTAATCTTAGGAGACTGTATGTTTCCAGGAATCTATTATGTATCTATGTTTTCTTCTAGAAATACAAACATTTTATGCAAAGTGGTGTTTTTATTAATCTCTGAAGATATTTTGTATTTCTGTGGTACCAGTTATGTTAACTTTGTCGTTTCTGGTTATGTTTATATCTTCTCTTTTTTTTTTCCTTTGTTTAGGTAGCAGTCTATCAATATTGTTTAATCTTTTGAAGAACCAGTGAGTAGGGTTTTTAGATTAAAACTTCATTTTTTAATACAATGTAGTTCTATTTTGGAAAATTCATTGATTTTTTTAACATTACAATTCTACAATTTAAATGTGTAGGAAAGTACGTATTTACCAAAGTCAGTTTGTTATTTTAAGTAGACTTTTATAATTTTAATTTGCTTTTAAATAACCCTCTGTAAAGGTGATAATCCAACATCCATGATAAATGAACAGAAATACTTTCTATTAGCATAAAATATTACAATAGTACAGTCACAAATTCAAGAAAATCCAGTTAAATCTAATTAGCATTGTAAGTATTTCCAATACTTACAAATAGTAGCATAAAATCAGATGGAAGAATGGCTATATTGAATTAAAGTCATTTTAAAGCAATACGGTATAAGACATTCTAATTGAAATATTTTTATGATAAATCCAAGGAAAATGATTTTTATTAGAAAAATCTTTTACCAGCCAGTTTTTGAAACATTTCTTCATCTTTTACCAATCCACTAGTGTAATTTGTGATTAAAAATTATAATAGTAAGATGTCATTCTGAGAATTAGTTTAAAAAATAGAATCCCCATATAAATTTAGTTGCTTAAAATATAAATCAAGAAATTGTGGAAAAGGACATCACTAAACATTTTGGGAAATTTTGAAATATTATACTCATGCAATCATCAGTATAATGGCAGCAAGATAAAAATAGACATGACTTTAATTTGCAAAGCAGAAACTTCATCAATTTCTACCTTGCTTAGAGAAAAATCATTTAAGAAAATCAAATCAACATAACAGCAAAATGAAAGTAGTTGTAAATATCCATCTAAAAACTCTCCAAAGATTGAAGTTCTTCCATCCATGTGACAGATATAAAAAAAACATGAATCATATATCAACACTCATTCTGGCTTTTGACACATGGACACTTTTTATTATTACGTGGTTTAACTATAAGTCTAACTCTTAGAAAGATGTATATTGATTTATCAATC
Organism: Macaca thibetana thibetana; assembly: GCF_024542745.1. Taxonomy (NCBI): domain Eukaryota; kingdom Metazoa; phylum Chordata; class Mammalia; order Primates; family Cercopithecidae; genus Macaca; species Macaca thibetana. Next base: position 66,954,324 of record NC_065584.1, read on the forward strand.
ATAAAAATTGGTTTTCTCAACAGCTTTTTGACTTTTATGAAAGAATATACTGATATGTTTTGTATGGATCAAGTTTGTAGAACTTCAAACATCCATTGTTTGATCTGAAATAATGTATTTTCTGAGACTGCAGGTGATAGGGTTTGGCTCTGTGTTTGCACCAAAATCTCATTGCAAATTGTAAACTCCACGTGTCAAAAGTGGGAGGTGGAAAGTGACTGGATCATGGGTGAAGTTTTTCCCATGGTGATCTCATAATAGTTAGTGAGTTCTCAGGAGATCTGAGGTTTTATGAGGGCCTCTTCCCTTTCACTTTCTCTTCTCTTTCCTGCTGCCATGTGAAGATGGTCTTTGCCTCCCTTTCTTCTTCTGCCATGATTGTAAATTTCCTGAGGTCTCTCAAGGCATGCAAAGCAGTGAGTCAATTAAATCTCTTTTTAAAATAAATTACCAAGTCTCAGGTATGTCTTTATAGCAGTATGAAAAAGGTCTAATACAGTAGGCATGATGGGCAATTATCTGACTGTGTTAATTTTTTTTTTTTGAGACGGAGTCTCGATCTGTCACCCAGGCTGGAGTGCAGTGACAGGATCTCGGCTCACTGCAATCTCCACTTCCTGAGTTCATGCCATTCTCCTGCCTCAGCCTCCCGAGTAGCTGGGTCTACTGGTGCCTGCCACCATGCCTGGCTAATATTTTTGTAGTTTTAGTGGAGACGGGGTTTCATCATGTTAGTCAGGATGGTCTCGATCTCCTGACCTCCTGATTCACCCACCTCAGCCTCCCAAAGTGCTGGGATTACAGGCGTGAGCCACCGTGCCTGGCCTGACTGTGTTAATTTTATCATGGAAACTGATGTACTATAGGAGTTTTTAAAGGGAATTAATTGAGTTAAAATAACATACTCTATCACTTCTCTCAAGTTAGTTTATGTTACAGTTGAACAAAGATAAATTGCAAAATGCTAAAGGCAATTTAAGTCCACTATCTAGAATTTTGCATATAAAAATTAATAGAAGGCTGATAATGAAACTGGCAGAAATAAACTTGTTTTGATTATCCAAGTTGTACCTGGGTGATTATATCTATTATTTCAAGAATCCTCTAGAACTTTTGGTGGTCCTCTTTTTGCAGCTCGACTAGTCAGTTCTGCCCCAGTGAGGACTCTGTGTGTGGACTACGACACCACATTTTTTTTCTGAACTACTTTAGAGATTCTTCATGAGGGCCCCACCCCGCCACAAACTTCTGCCTGGACACCCAGGTGTTTCTATACATCCTTTGAAATCTAGGTAGAGGTTCCCAAACCTCAATTCTTGATTTCTATACACCCGCAGGCTCAACACAACATGGAAGTTGCCAAGGCTTGTGGCTTGTGCCCTCTGAAGCCATGGCCTGAGCTGTACCATGGCCCCTTTTAGTCAAGGCTAGAGCAGCTGGAATGCAGGGCAGCAAGTCCCTAAGCTGTACAGAGAAGTGGGGGTCTGTGCCTGGCCCAGAAAACCATTTTTTCCTCCTAGGACTCTGGATCTGTGATGGGAGGAGCTGCTGTGATTGTCTCTGACATGCCCTGGAGACATTTTCCCATTGTCTTGGTGATTAACATTTGACTCCTTGTTACTTATGCAAATTCCTGCAGCTGGCTTGAATTTCTCCCCAGAAGATGGGTTTTTCTACTCTATTGCATCATCAGGCTGCAAATTTTCCAAACATTTATGTTCTGCTTCCTCTTCAATGCTTTACTGCTTAGAAATTTCTTCTGCCAGATACCCTAAATCATCTCTCTCAAGTTCAAAGTTTCACAGATCTCTAGGGCAGGGGCAAAATGCTGCTAGTCTCTTTACTTAACAAGAGTGACATTGACCACAGTTCCCAAAAAGTTCCTTATCTCCATCTGAAATCACTTCAGCCTGGTCTTTATTGTCCATTTTGCTGTCAACATTTTGATCAAAGCCATTCAACAAGTCTCTAGGAAGTTCCAAACTAGATTACATTGTCCTGTCTTCTGAGTTATCCAAGTCTCGAGTAAGTTCCAAACTTTCACATATTTTTCCATCTTCCTCTGACCACTCCAGTCTGTTTCAACCTCTGCCTATTACCCAGTTCCAAAGTTGCTTTCACATTTTTGGGTTTATTTACAGTAGCACCCCACTACCAGTACCAATTTACTGTATTAGTCTGTTTTAACACTGCTAATAAAGACATACCCTAGACTGGGTAATTTATTTTAAAAGAGAGATTTAATTTACTTGCAGTTCAGCAGGGCTGTGAAGGCCTCAGGAAACTTACAATTATGGTGGAAGGAGATGCAAACATGTCCTTCATTACCTGGCAACAGCAAGGAAAAGTACAGAGCAAAGTGGTGAGGAAAGCCCCTTATAAAACCATAAGATCTCAAAAGAGGTCACTTACTATTTCAAGAATTGCAAAGAAGAGAACACCCCCACGATTCAATTACCTCCCACTGGGTCTCTTTCACAACACATGGAGATTATGGGAACTACAATTGAATATGAGATTTGGATGGAGATATGGCCAAAGCACATCAACCCTTTCTCAAAAAATGTAGCAATCCTTCTCATTATGAGTCTTATACTTTGAGACAGTGACTCAGTCTCTCATCCAAGCTGGAGTACAGTTATGCAATCATGGGTCACTGGAGTCTCACATCCTGAGTTCAAGTGATCCTCCTGCCTTAGCCTCCTGAGTAGCTAAGACTGTGAGCATGTGCTATCACGATCAGCTAATTTTCGCATTTTTTGTAGAGAAGGGGTCTCACTATGTTTTGAGGCAGGTGTTAAAATCCTGACCTCAAGCAATCTTCCAGCATTGTCCTCCCAAAGTGCTGGGATTGCAATCATAAACCACCATGACCAGCCCTTTATACTTAAAAAAATTTATAGTGGTACTTGATGTCTTTCAAAATCTGAGACTGAAACGTTTTGTGTCTTATATAGTCTTAAGGTAAGGACAGTCATACTTTATCAATGTATATTGGAAATGCTTTAGAGACTTTTGTAAGTTTAGAGGCCTATGAGATTCCTTATAATGTGCCCCTTGAGCTTCATCAGTTGGAAGACAGAGCTACAGCCCAATGGCTACTTCCAGTCTCTACCTGTACTAAAATAATCAAGAGGCTCTATTGGGTCAGAGTACAAGTTATTCCATGACATTGGGTCCTAACATCATCCAGCATTATTTAACAAGTCTATCTGACTCACTTCATTAACTTTCATCTTTCTATGCTGACTTATATCCCTTGACCGCCTCTTAAATAAGAGTTTCTTCAAATCTGCTTATTCTGGCAAACAAATTATTTTCCACTAAGTACCACTCCTTATTAAAAGATGAAAAGTGAGTTCAACTTTGCCCATGATGTCTAGACATGAACCAATAGTCCATAAATGCAATTTTCATGCAAATTTTCACCTTAATTCCAACAACTGTTATATATATAATATATAATGTATATTACATATAATATATATTGCATATAATATAATGTATATTACATATAATATATACCATATATTACATAAAATATATATTATATATTATGTATGTAATATATATCAATATATTATCTATAATATACATTATATAATATATTGATATAATATATATTATGAATATATATTATATATAATATGTTATATACATAATATAATATGCAATATATACATAATATAATATATTCTATATATGAATATGTATTATATATATGTGTGTGTATATATATATTTTGCCTATCTAATTGTAGTCTTATATTAGGGCTTCATCAAGAGGTTTGAAATCACAGCGCATTGGGCTCCATGTGAAGAAGCATCAGAGAGATTTATTCTCCATTCCTGGCCATTTTAACCACACATGTACATATGAATTTTGGTACCCAGCAAGGGCTCAGGCCAAGAAAACCAAGACTCTGTTAATCTTCAACCTGACTAATTTGCCCCTGTTGATTCCAGTTCAGATTTCTCACTGCCATCTTTGCCTTCGGGCTTTAAAAATATCTAAATCTGTTTGAACAGGATAGATTTGTTTCAACCATTAAATGTTGGGGGACCAGAAAGGTGTCCTACTAATCCATCTAACCTCTGACTTAAGACTTTGTTTCAAATTCATCAATGTCCACTTCATTTTCATTCTTTCCTTAGTTGTCATTTAAGTATTTCCAGTCGCAGTCTTTGCCCTTTCTTGTGCCAATCTCTCTAATTTTCTTAACATCTGAAAAACCCATAAGAGAACGCTGAAACAAAGAATCTGATATGGCTTTTGGACTGTTGTTTGATTTTTATAACAATACGTTTACATGGGACACCCATGCAAAACATGTCCACTTAATCACAACATTTACAATGACCTGCGTAGGAAACATAATAAGTTGATAAACATCTTAATCATCATAAAGTCAATCCACCATGGCTTGTATTGTGGCATATAAGCAAATTTCTCTGGAGAGCTCCTCTTGGCATGTAAGGAAGAAGGACAGTTTCCCCTCTCAGAGTTAAACAACTAACAGCAACTTTTATCTAGTTCATTATGCTATCTGTCCTGTCATGAACAACCTGCTTCACTTGGACCACGTGATTGTTCAATACTAAGCTCTGGTCGCCGAATCAACTCAAACTTTTTTCTCCATTTTGCATCATCTAAGACTAAGTAGTTGGCTCCTTTTCTAACTAGATGTTCTGGTGATTTTTAAACTTTAGTCTGATTAATATTATTATTATTTTAGAAATGAAGATTTTCCTCTTCAATATGTTTAACCTGGAGATGTTCCATGTTTTATCACTTTAAATAATTAAGTTTTCCTCCAATCTTTTATGTCTTGGTAACCCCTAATCTGGATTGAAGTATTTTGAATGGCTCTATCTCACTGCTAGCTGATTATAAGTAGATAAAACAGTTTATCCTTTTTTAAATTTTAAAATTTTTGGAAAAAAAGTTATTCATAAGACTAACCAACTCAAAGAAAAAAAAATTAATGAAGACATTTTTAAACCTGTAAATTTTCTTTGGTCTAAATTCTATCCTAAGAAAAAAAAAACATAAAATTATCTTAACTTTATACAGTAAATCAAACTGACATTATTTTAGATTCAGGTGATGGTAAGGTTCTATATAAAACCAATTGTGTGACTATGTGAGGGCCCCCACTCTCACATTACATATTATCAATTTCAGAAACAAAACAAACAAGCAAAAAAATTTACTAAAATTAATCAATAGCTGTGGAATAAGAGAATACATAAACAACATTTCCCCTTTGGGTTCAAACTGTTGCATCTACATGCTCATATGAAAGCATGTAAAATCTTTTGACACAGGAGTCAAAACTCTAATCAAGTTTTAGTTATGTGTTTCAAATTATTAATTTAAGAAGAAAAGCATTGTATAAATTTATTAATTTGTTGATCATTTTGGGGCATGACTTGAAACCTATAAATTAAAAAGCACACATGTATAAAAATAATGCTAAATTCAGATTCATGATGGTAATCTTAACATATTTTGAAGCTATAGATAATTGTAGTACAGAAAAACAAAAAATAAATTTTCTTGAAAATATTACTGATAAAGTATTATGATATATAAATTACATTTGGAGAAAGTGGAAAAGCATCTTTATGATAATGATGCTTCAAATAGTATTTTTCTTTTATGAAAGCCCATCTTGTTAAAAGGGCTTCTGTAGCCATGAAGAGTTAAATAATTGGCAACATGAATCAGGAAAAGCACAATTCTAAGAATAAGAAACAATCAATTTTGTAGCACTTGTTTTCTACAGCCTCACCCAGATAGCAGAACAATTTACACATCCCAGTAAATTAATAGGCCAGGAGAAGTATCTATGTTTACACTGTGAAATTTCTCATGTCAAATGCTTGTAATATTTTGTGAGGTCAAAAAGTATCTTCAGATGTATTCATTATAACAGAAATGTAAATTCTGTTATTTTTTTCAATGTACTCAACATGGATATTGAGTAATTTTGTACACATAGTCTTGAGGAGATTAATGTACTTCTGCCACTCTACAGATCTTAATGTGCACTAATGATGAATTTGAATCTCATTTGAACTATGAAATATAAGTTAAAATATATATGTCCATTGCCATTCACTATTAAGAAATTGATTTAGGCTGGGTGCTGTGACTCACGCCTGTAATCCTAGCACTTTGGGAGGCCGAGGCTGGTGGATCACGAAGTCACGAGATTGAGACCAGCTTGGCTAACATAGTGAAACCCTGTCTCTACTAAAAACACAAAAAATTAGCTGGGCATGGTGGCGGGTGCCTCCCAGCTACTTGGGAGGCTGAGACAGGAGAATGGTGTGAACCCAGGAGGCAGAGGTTACAATGAACCAAGATTGTGCCACTGCACTCCAGCGACAGTGCAAGATTCTATCTCAAAAAAACAAAAAAAAAAAGAAATTGATTTATAGCCTAATGAACTTGTATCCATCTTTATTGCCACAGCCCTTTTTTTTGTAGCCTCCATTAGATTATTAATTAATTTCATTTCTAGATTTCACATAATTTTTGGCATATGGTCAGTATTTTATATATATATATACACACACATATACACACACACACACATACAGCACCTACAGCACATATATATACATACATATATAATATGTAATGATATATAATACAGGATATTGTCTTGCACCTTGACTAACAACTGAGCTACAGGGGAGTAGAAAACCGAGTGGGATCTTATGGTCCCTGATTCCAGAATGTGACTCTTAGAAAGCATTTCTGGACCTGCCCTGGCCAAGAGCGAAGTCAATTGCCCTGAAGGGTGAATCTCAGGCCAGAAAGCGTGTACCACAGGTCTACTAAAGTGCCCTTGGTCTTTTAGGAACACCAATGAGCCTGATGGTATTCTTCATGTGCCTATGGTGGTGGTGGCCATGGGTTGAGGCTCCTTTGTGGTCATGGGCTGAGACTCCTTTGACTTTGGAAAGGGTAGGAAAAAGTGGGAAAGATGTTTCTTGTGATTTGAGTCTCAGATCTGTTGGAGTACAGTAGAATACCAGATAGACTTTTAGACTTTTTGACTCTAGTTCCAGGCTCCTAGATAGAACCTCTGAACCTACCTGGGGACTGGGAAACTTGCCGCCCTAAAAAGTAAAACACATCCCTGGCTGGCTTTGCAACCTGCTGAGTGTAAAGCCCCAGGATCTTGAGTGAATGTAGGTAGTATCCAGGGAGTGGCTACAGCAGGACTTGGCCAAGACCAATTGCTGTGCTGGCTTCAGGTCTGACCCAGTGCAGTCACAGTGTTGGTAACAACAGGGGTGCTTGTATCACTCCACCCTCAATTCCAGGTGGCTCAGAACAGAGACAGACTCTATTTCTCTGGGCCAAAATAAGGGAAGAGAATAAGAGTCTGCCTGGTAATCTAGAGTATTATTCCAGATCTTATTCAAAGCCATCTAGGTGGTAACTGTATGAGACTGAAAAAAACATGGTGTTCTTGGGGTGCCTCCTAAAGCGGATACAACTTAGATCATAACACTCAAGTTTTTTGAAATATCTGGTAAGCTTTCCCAAGAAGGATGGGAACAAATAAGAGCAGACAGTGAAGACTACAATAAATATTTAACTTTTCAATGCCTAGACACAAGAACATCTACTAGCATCAACACCATCCAGGAAAACATGACCTCACCAAATAATCTAAATAAGGCATCTGGGACCAATCCTGGAGAAACCGAGATATGTGATCATTCAGACACAGAGTTCAAAATAGCTGTTTTGAGGAAATCCAAAGAAATTCAGGAATACACAGAAAAGGAATTCAGAATTCTGACAGATAAATTTAACAAAGTGATTGAAATAGTTAAAAAGCATCAAGTAGAAATTCTATAGCTGAAAAAAAAGTGCAATGGGCATACTGAAGAATGCATCAGTGTCCTTTAATAGCAAAACTGATTAAGCAGAAGAAAGAATTATTGAGCTTGAATAATTAAAAATACTGTTAAACTATTTGAAAATACATGCAGGAGACAAAAGAAAAAAGAATTTTTTAAAAAGCATGCCTACCAGGAGAATGGCATGAACCTGGGAGGCAGAGCTTGCAGTGAGGTGGGATTGTGCCAGTGCACTCCAGCCTGGGTGACAGAGTGAGACTCTGTCTCAGAAACAAAAACAAACAAACAAACAAACAAACAAACAAAAAACCATGCCTACAGGATTCAGAAAAATAGCCTTAAAAAGCAAATCTAAAAGTTATTGGCATTAAAGAGAGAGTAGAGAAATGGATAAGGCTAGAAAGTTTATTTAAATACCTAAACTTCTCAAACCTAGGAAAAATATCACCACCCAAGTACCAGAAGGTTATGAAACAGCAAGCATATTTAAGACAAATAAGACTACCTCAAGGCATTTAATAAACTCTTAAAGGTAAAAAAATAATTTTAAAGAACCCTAAAAGCAGCAAGAGAAAAAGGAAACATAAAATACAATGGAGCTCCAATATGTCAGACAGCAGTCTTTTCAGAAGACATCTTTCAGGCCAGGAGACTGTGGCATGACATATTTAAAGTGCTGAAAGAAAAAAGAAAAAAAAACTTTTTAAACTTATAATAGTATATCTACTGAAAATATTCTTCAAGAATGAAGGAGAAATAAAAACTTTCCCAGACAAACAAAAACTGAGGAATTTCATCAACATTAGGTCTGTCCTACAAGAAATACTAAAGGGAGTAATTCAATAGAAAAGAAAGGGGCATTAATGAGTAATAAGTAATCACCTGAAGGTACACAACTCACTGGTAATAGTATGTACACCACACACACAAAAAAATAACATTTTAACACTGTAACTGTGTTGTGTAAAGTACTTTCTACTAAGTAGAAAGACTAAATGATGAACCTATCAAAAATAAGAACTACAACAACTTTTCAAGAAAGAGACAGTACAATCAGATATAAATAGAAAAAAAAAGTTACAAATAAGGGAGACAAAGTTAAAATACAGACTTTTCATTAGTTTTCTTTTTGCTTGTTTGTTAAAAACAGTGTTAAGTGGTTATCATGTTAAAATAATGCATTATATGATAGTATTTGCAAGCACCATGATAATCCTCAAACTAAATATCATACAATAGATAGAGGAAAAGTAAAAAGCAAGAGACTAAATCGTATCACCAGAGAAAATCACCTTTACTAATGGAAGATGGGAAGAAACGAAATAGGAAAGGGAAGAACACAAAACAACCAGAAAACAAATTTTAAAAATGGCATGAGTAAGTCCTTACTTATCAATAATGACATTGAATGTAAATGGACAAAACTCTGATCAAAAGGCGTAGAATGGCTAAATGGATTTTAAAAAACCAGACTCATTGATCTGTTGACTACAAGAAACACACTTCACCTATAAACCACATGTTCTCATTCATAAGTGGGAGTTGAGCATTCAGAATACGTGGACATAGGCAGGGATCTGTTGGGGGGAGGGGGTGAAGATAGGGAATTTAGAGGATGGGCCAATAGGTGCAGCAAACCACTATGATACACGTATACCTATGTAACCAACCTGCATGTTCTGCACATGTATCCTGCTTTTTTTTTTTAGAAGAAATAAGAAAACAACTAAAGTAAATAAATGATATATAAATGTATTCTATAGTTATTATAGTTTTAAGTAAAGTAAGGAACAAAGAGATTAAGAAATGTATTCAGAATTTCATGGAAAGGTTAAAGACAAACACAATTTAAAACGTATTTTTTTTTTTTTTTAAGATGGAGTTTTGCTCTTGTTGCCCGGGCTGGAGTGTAATGGTGCAATCTTCGCTCACTGCAACCTCCACCTCCCAGGTTCAAGCAATTCCCCTGCTTCAGCCTTCCCAGTAGCTGAGATTACAGGCAACTGCCACCACACCCAGATAATTTTTTGTATTTTTAGTAGAGACTGTGTTTCACCATGTTGGCCAGGCTGCTCTTGAATTCCTGCCCCAAGGCGATCCACCCACCTCAGGCTTCCAAAGTGCTGGGATTACAGGCGTGAGCCACTGCGCCTGGCCAAAATGTGTATTTTCTTAAGTGTAGTCCAGCATACTTACTTTCCACCATGTTTTGGAAATCCAGTGTCATCCCAAATCATACTCATACATCTAATCTAGATAAGGATTTTCCATATTCAAAATAACATGTTCATGAGAGTAAGCATTCAACATCATGAAAGGTTGTAAAATGGAAACTAAGGATCTCCTAATCTAATCATTTTTAGTCTAAATCTTTGGCAGTAATCACTGTTGAATATTTGTTTTTTTATTTTTAGATGAGATCTCAAATTCAATGGTGTCCTTAAATCTCTATTGTTACAAATACTCCCTTCTTCAACTCACACAGCTCTTACCTTTTTTGTCTTCTTCAAATTTGATTCATTTTAACTTCCATTTTTAGTTAATTTCATAATATTTTAAAGTATAAAATACATATCTATGTGTTAATCAGTAGAATTTTAAGTTCTTACTATACAAAAAGGAGGAAATTAGAGCTCCTGTACATCATTTCTCCACCACTTTCACCACACAAATTGCTAACCACATCATTAATTTTATATTACTAAAATTTATAACTATAAATTTTCCATTATCTGTATTTAAAAAATTAACAATGAATAGACATAATTCACAAGGAAATTAAATTTGTCAATTTAACCTTTAACATTATTTAACTTTTTATAATATTTTTATTTCAAGAAATAAATGTAATTTTTTTCTAGTTTACAAAACCATATTCATAGTTCAGAAGATGTTCAAAGCATCATCAAATGAATTTTTATTTAATTTTATCATATCTTTTTTTTTTTTTTTTGAGACGGAGTCTCGCTCTGTCGCCCAGGCTGGAGTGCAGTGGCGCGATCTCGGCTCACTGCAAGCTCCGCCTCCCGGGTTCACGCCATTCTCCTGCCTCAGCCTCCCGAGTAGCTGGGACTACAGGCGCCCACAACCACGTCCGGCTAATTTTTTTGTATTTTTAGTAGAGACGGGGTTTCACTGTGGTCTCGATCTCCTGACCTTGTGATCCGCCCGCCTCGGCCTCCCAAAGTGCTGGGATTACAGGCGTGAGCCACCGCGCCTGGCCTTATCATATCTTTTATAATTGTGTTCCATTTTAATTTACTACATATTTTAAACACGTTTATTATGTGGCATTTTATTTTCTCTGGAATTTCTATCTAAAATGCTTTCTGTTATCGTTGGTTTATTGTCACTGTTGACAAAAGGAAGTAACACTAACATCATCTAATGTTCTAATTATAATATTTATTGAATTTATATAATTAAGTATCTCTATACCTTTAGACTATAGTGTTGGCAGAATTCTTGACAGTGTCATAGAATTCTCAGGATAATACACTTCCCTCAAGTGTGAATGAACCTTTTAAACATAATGGGATATTACTTTTATGATTTTACTTATGGTGGCAGGGAACAGCTGGCAGCTTCTAGGAATACAGAACATCATAGTCACAGCTAGCAAACATCAGTACCACAACAGAAAATACTGAACTTTGCCAGCAATCTGAATGAGCTTATAAAAGGACCTATAGCTTTAGATGGGTAGCTAATCCCTTTCAACAACTTGACATCAGCATTGTGACACACAGAGCAAAGAATCCAGTTAACCCCTGAATAGACTTCTGACATACAGAATTATGAGTTAATAAATTAGCGTTTTAATCAGCTAAATTTGTGATCAATTGCTAAGCAGCAATAGTAAACTAATATAACTATATTTTCATGTAATTTGAATAACCAAGTTTATGAATCTCTATGATGTCTTTGTTTTTTCTAATGTTACACTAAAATCTAAATTTTGCCTGGGAGTAGAATTCAGCTGCAAAATTATCTTCCAACAGTATTTCATCGTTTCCATCTAGCATCCAGTGTTGCTGTTGCCAATGTGATTCTTGCTCTACAGCAAATGTTATCATTACATGGATCCTCAACCGATTGTAAATCTAGAGTTCAAAACTCTATAATTCAGTTTTTATTTATCCATTGACAACTGGTGAAAAATTTTAGCCTAAAGATTCTTGTTTTCTTTAGTTTCTGGTATTTTTAAATCATGCCTTTTTTTTTAGTTTCAGTTTTCACTACTTGCTCTTATTGAAACGTAAAAAGATAATTACCTTTTAAATATATCCTATATGCAGTTTTGTCTCTATTTATCTAACTCAATGTTTTTGTTGTTGTTGGTGGGTTTTTTTTTTTTTTTTTTGTTCCATATTCTGGAAACATCCCTTTCCAAGAAGAAATATTATTTTTCAGCCTTTTTTATTTTCTTAAATTCCATCATCAATACTCTTTCTGAGTTGCATAAATTTTGTCTCCTGTGCTCTCTGTTTCATAACAGCTTGTTCTTTTATACATAGAAAAATGTTTTTTTTTCATCTTGGGATACTAACTTTTTTCAAAATCAACACAGCTGTCACCACCATCATCATCATCATTTTAAAGTCTTCTTCTCTACTAGAATTATCCACTCACAAACGGTGCAGCAGTTTATTCTACTTCAGCTCTGTGAACTTATTTTCTTATGCTAAACATTTTTGACCGGCATCTAGTAATCCTCACTTGTCTATTAATAGTTACAAATGCAAAACTACATGGGTTAAAATAGATAATCTTATGAGAATCTTCACTTTACGTTGTCTCTAAAGATGTAGTGGACTATGAAAGTCATGATTGCATAACCACTCATGGGAAAGGATTTGTCTTAGATTTATTAAGATAAATTATACATAAGTTATACAAACATACATTTACTTCTTATTAAAAACCTATTTCTAAAACCTTACACTTTCTAGATAATGACATGTGTGGATGGAAGAGTGTATGTTACAATAATATAATTATTTTATGTACTTGATATGGTATATTTGGAGCAATAGATATATTATATGGGCTGCAATGATAAAACTATCAAATATTTCAATAAAAATTTTTTGAAAAAGAGCTGAAGATTACACAAATTTTTATTATTTCTACATATTTATTTTTCAGAAAGAGTAAAAAGTTTTTATTTATTTATAATAAAATGTGATTGTAAAATGGTTTTAAATTTACAGAAAAATCGCAAAGATAGTACAAGTCATTTCTACTAACATAATTATTGATATTTTGTTTTATACAGTGTAGGCATTTTTTTCACAATTTATGATCTCATATTAACATATTATTATTGTTGTCTAAAACCCCTACTGTTTTCAGAGTTCTTTAGCTTGCACATGTATCATTTTTCTTTTTAAGAATTCCATCCAGGATATCACATAATAGTTAATTATTTTGTCTCCCTAGGCTCCTCTTGGTAGTGACACTTTCTCAGACTTTCATTATTTTTAATGACATTCACAGTTTTGAATTGACTAATCAATCAGGAATTTTGTCGAATGTGCCTCAGCTGGGATTTGTCTAATATTTTCTTGTGATTAGACTTGGATTTTGGGCTTTCAGGAGAAAAAACCGTAGCAGTAAAGTGACATTCTAATCTTATCATGTCTCAGCTACACAATATCAACATGGCTGTTGATGTCAATTTTGTTGAGATTGACAATAATCTCCTGACTAAGGAAAGACAGAGGCAAGGTTACATTCTCATCACATCTTATCAAAGTATTCTTGATTACCTAGTTGAAGTAGAGTTTGTCATGTTTCTTCACGAAAGTTTCTCTTTCCCCACTATATTATTTATCTGTGGCTATGTAACAAATTGCCACAAATTTGGTGGCTTAAAACAACAGAAATTTATTCACTCATAATTCTGGAAGCCAGAAGTTAAAAATCAGTATTACTGGGCTGAAACCAGATTTGGGAGAAGCATGTGCTTTGTCCAAAGGCTCTATATCCATTACCTCTTACAGCATCTGGTGGCTGCCAACTTTCCTTGAATTGTAGCTGAATTTCTTCAGTTTTCAAGCCCACCATCTTCAAATATTTTTCTGCTCCATTGTCACATTTTATTTTCCTCTGTGTAGTCAAATCTTTCTCTGTCTCCCTTTTATAGGATATGTCTGATAGCATTTATGACCTCCCTGGATAATCCAGGATAACTTTACCATTTTAAGATTTTTTTTTTTTTTTTTGAGTCAAAATCTCACTCTGTCACCGAGGCTGCAGTGCAGTGGGACAATCTTGGCTCTCTGCAACTTCTGCATCCTGGGTTCAAGCTATTCTTATGTATCAGCCCTCCAAATAGCTGGGATTACAGACATGCGCCACCACCATCGGCTAATTTTTGTATTTTTCAGTAGAGATGGGATTTCAGCATGTTGGCCAGGCTGGTCTTGAAGACCTGGCCCCAGTGACCCACCCACCCTCAGTCTCTCAAATTGCTGGGATTACAGGCGTGAGCCATGGCGCCTAGCCCCATTTTAAGATTCTTAAGCATATCCGGAAAGACTTTATGATGTAAGGCAATATTCAGATATTCCAGGAATTAGGAATTGATATCTTGGGGGAAAAGATTAAACCTACTTTAGTAGGTTTAAAAGTAAGTCACTCTGTTCAACTCACGTTTAAGGAGTGGGGTGTTATGTTCCACCAACATGAAGGTGTAATATCTACATCAATTATTTGGATGATTTTGCATGAGATATGTCATTTCTCCTTAAATTAATTATTTAATCATTTATTTATATCAGCATGGATTCTTAGATATTTATTTTCAATCATGGGTAATAATTGAATACTTCTATATATATTTTGATACCCAAATAACTAACAGTTTTTGCCATTGGTATTCTTTCAATTGAGTTCTGTATCTTAGTGACATACTCACATCATCATGGTTTTCTTCTTTTTAATTTTTGTGTACATCCTTTTTTTTTCTTCTGGAACTACAATATGCTTAATGCTTACCTTATATGTATCTTGCTCTAGCCTTAGGAAAATTAATTTCTCCAAAGAATCTTAGTTTCATTTATTGAAGAATGGTATTAGAAACAAAGACATAAATAGGCAGTGTGTTTGTTGTCTTGGGATGTCATTGCTTTTAGGCCTTCTCAGCTGAAAGAGCAAGGGTGTGTATATATGTATATATACACACATACATATATATATCACATAATAGCATACTATATATAATGTATTATATATAGAATATATGTAATAGCATACCATATATAGTATATATAATATAATAGCATGTATTATATATAATGTATATATACAATATAATAGCATACATTACATATATAATGTATATATGTTTACATACTATATATACATTATATAATGCTATACATGCAATACATATACATTATATAATGTATGCTATTTTATTATATATACATTATATATAATGTATGCTATTATATATTCTATATAATACTATATATAAACATGCTATTATATATTATATATGCTATTATATATGCTGTATATATATATTCCCTTGCTCTTTAAGCTGAGAAGGCCTAAATAATATATATACACATTATATATAATGTAAATAAATATATACAAATAATATATAATATATACATTATATGGAATATATGCTATTATATTTTATATATACATTGTATACAATGTATGCTATTCAACATATACACATTCTTCTACAAATATTTCTATATGTATCCACTGGTATCTCTATTGAGCTAAATGTTAGTTTATACTGATGCTGTCTCCAGATATTACGTTACAAAACAGATTATTCTCACCTTCTCCCCTGGCTTATCTGCAACCTTCCAATTCACCAGTAAGCAACTGAACTTTTGTCATTTGACAGTCATTCATTCAATCAAATCCAATGTAAATTAATAGCATTTAAATAATGTTAACGAGTAATCTAGTGGAAAACTAATTTTTCAAGTAAAATGCAGTATATATGTACAGTTCTTTTTGACAATAATCTTACAGACTTAACACATTTCCAAAATTACTTCAGTGAGCACTCCCTGCCCCATCATACTTACCGTATTAATTATTGTTATTTTAAATTCTGTCTGACATTTTTCATATGTTAATCTGGGTCTGATATATGCATTGTGTCTTCATACTCTACTTTTTTTTTTGAATTATGACTTACCTTGTAATTTTCTTCTGGATGCCAGGCATGTTGCATTCGAGTAGAAGGAATTGAAGAAAATGTGTTTTTTTAAGAGAATTTTTATGTTAACCTGACTGATATTTCAGCTTTTTCATGTTGCTGCAGCAACAGACATCAGAGACTTCAAGTTACTCTAATGTCCTTGTTTTTGTCTCACCTGCTGAATATAAGCTTTACTCAACAGTACTACTCATGTAGATTCTGGACCTTGCCACACTTTTATCTGTAATACATTATCATTATACTGAGGCAATGTTGATATGGTGGTAAGGTGTGAAAGAAAGGGAACATTCTATAATTATCTAATTAAGTCTTACCCAAAATTTTAGTGGCCTGTGAATCACAACGAGGAATCTTCACATGTGTTTTTCCAGGGCAACAGCTCTTTGTCACTATACCCCTCCACCGTCTTCCTGCATCAGCTTCCCCAATATAGTTTCATGAAGCTGTTTTTTTCCTGTCTGAGATGATCAGGAAGGCTAAAGTGAGATGGTGTGGGAACACTCTGCCCCATGTGGGATAGGGCCTATCAAAGTCTTTTCACTTGGAGAAAGGGTCTTTGTTAAATCTAAGGCTCTGGATGTATTTTACAATGGTTACTCCTCCCTCACCCTGCCAGAGACCAGAGGCTATCTTCCTCCATCTTCACCAAGAAAACCTGGTAAGGTTCCTGGAGGGAAAGTTGATGAAAGTACAGTGGTCTACTAAACCTGTAGAATCTAACCGACTCTCACTCTTGGGCAAACCCACACTTAGTCTACAATAGTTGTTCAATATTTACATCTAAGTATTTTTTTTTTTTTCCAGTTTATGACTTTAGCAGCTTCTGCTCTGTGCAAATTTCGTCCATGGCTATTAGATGCAATTGTCTCTTCAGATTTTGCAGTAGTAGTTCATTCTGCAACCTACATTTTTTGATGGGTTAAAAAAAATGTCATTGATTTTCAAATTGTCCAGTTTTTTCTTGTCATAAGTATGATAGTGACAGCTACCAGGTTCTTTACATATAGTAGCAGAAATTAAGTCAGAATTATATCTTCAATAAAAAAAGTTAGTAATTGTATCTACAAACTGAATTACCAGATAATGTTGGGAAAAACTTTGGAAATGTTTACTATTGTCAAACACTTATAGAAATGAAAGTTATAATATTAAATGTACATATTCTATATGTCATTAAATGTTATATGGTATAATTTTAGTAATAACAATTTTGAAAGTAAATAAAACTGAAAATCCAAAGTTGTTATAGTATCTTTAACAAATAATAAGTACTGCATTAATGTATAGATTTGTAGGTTTTAAGCTACATAAAACCATAAGCTTAGTAATAGTTCTTATGTATATTAAATAGCTAATTATTTTATGTAAAATATGCTGTTACTTTAGACCTGTGATTATGATTGAATTTTACATTCTAAATTATTCAAACATTTTAAAAGAAAAAAGAGTAATTTGTTTTATTTAGAATTTTAGACACAAAAAAATGTTATATTTAACTAAAATATTGTAGTGAAACAAATAAAAACGCTATGGTGATGTTTATCTCAAAGTCCTTGCATGAATATATGTTTAAAAAGACTGATTTTATAAGCTATAATACAATCACAATAAATATTAATTTTGACTGAAATTATATCAAATATTGAAATTTTGACTATTGAAGCTTGCTCAGTTTTTAAATAATTATATTTCTAGGGATGTTAAAATTTACCAAATTTATGGTTCAATTTTTATTGTGATTGTGTTAGTCCATTTTCATGCTGTTGACAAAGACATACTTGAGACTGGGCAATTTACAAAAGGAAGAGATTTATTGGACTTAGAGTTCCACGTGGCTGGGGAGGCCTCACAATGACGGTGGAAGGTGAAAGGCACATTTCACATGGTGACAGACAAGAGAAGAGAGCTGATGCAGGAAAACTCCCCTTTTTAAAACCATAAGATCTCATGAGACTTATTCACTATCACAAGAACAGCACAGGAAAGACCCGCCCGTATAATTCAACTACCTCCCATGGACTCCTCCCACAACATATGGGAATTGAAGATGAGATTTGGATGGGGACAAAGTCATACCATATCATTCTGCCCCTAAGCCCTCTCAAATCTCATGTCCTCATATTTCAAAATGAATTATGCCTTCCCAATAGTCCCCCAAAATCTTAACTCATTTCAACATTACCTCAAAAGTCCACAGTCAAAAGTCTTATCTGAGACAGGGAAATTCCCTTCCACCTATGAGCCTGTAAAATCAAAAACAAGTTAGTTACTTCCTAGATATAATGGAGGTGGAGGCACTGGGTAAATGCAGCTGTTCCAAATGGGAGAAATTGGCCAAAACAAAGGGACTAGAGGTCCCATGCAAGGCTGAAATCCAGCAGGGCAGTCACATCTTAAAGTTCCAGAATGATCTCCTTTGACTCCAGGTCTCACATGCAGGTCTTGCTGATGCAAGAGTGGGTTCACATGGTCTTAGACAGCTCTGCCCTTGTGGCTTTTCAGGGCACAGCCTCCCTCCTGACTGCCTTTATGGGCTGGCATTGAGTATCTGTACCTTTTCCAGGCACACAGTCCAAGCTGTGGGTTGATCTGCCATTCTGGGGTCTGGAGGATGGTGGTCCTCTTCTCACAGCTCCACTAGACAGTGCCCAGTAAGGACTCTGTGTTGGGGTTCTGACCCCATATTCCCCTTATGCACTTCCCTAGCAAAGGTTCTCTATGAGGGCCCCAACCCTGCAGCAAACTTCTTCCCGGGTGTCCAGGAATTTCCATACATCTTCTGAAATTTAGGCAGAGGTTTCCAAACCCCAGCTCTTGACTTCTGTGGACTTGCAGGCTCAACATCATGTGGAAGCTGCTAAGGCTTGGGGCTTGACCCCTCTGAAGCCACTACCTGAGCTCTATTTTGGCCCATTTCAGTCATGGCCGGAGCATCTGGAATGCAGGGCTCCAAGTCCCTAGGCTGCACACAGCATGGGGACCCTAGGGCTGGTCCATGAAACCGTTTTCTCCTCCTAGGCTTCTGGGTCTATAATGGGAAGGGGTTGCCTCAAAGGTCTCTGGCATATTCTAGAGACATTTGCCCCATCGTCTTTGTGATTAACATTCAGCTTCTCATTACTTGTGCAAATTTCTGCACCCAACTTGAATTTCTCCTCAAAAAATGGGATTTTCTTTTTTATTGCATTTTCAGGCTGCAAATTTTCTGAACTTTTATCCTTCACTTAGCAAATGGAATGTCTTTAATAGCACACAGTCACCTCTTGAATGCTTTGCTACTTAGAAATTTCTTCTGCCAGATATCCTAAATCATGTCTCTCAAGTTCAAAGTTCCACAAATCCCTAGGGCAGAGGCAAAATGCTGCCAGTCTCTTTTCTAAAACATAACAAGAGTCACCTTTGCTCCAGTTGCCAACAAGTTTTTTACCTCTATCTAAGACCAACTCAGCCTGAATTTCATTGTCCATATGATTATCCGCATTTTGGTCAAGCCATTCCACAAGTCTTTAGGGAGTTCCAAACGTTCCCACACTTTCCTGTTGTCTTCTGAGCCCTCCAAACTGTTCCAACCTCTGCTTGTTACCCAGTTTCAAAGTTACTTTCACATTTTCAGATATCTTGTCACCAATGCCCCACTCTACTGGTACCAATTAAATGTATTAGTCCATTTTTATGCTGCTTGATAAAGACATACCCAATACTAGTCTGTTTACAGAAGAAAGAGGTTGATTGGACTTACAGTTCCACGAGGCTAAGGAGGCCTCATAATGATGGTGGAAGGTGAAAGGCACATCTCACTCACATGGCAGAAGACAAGAGAAGAGAGCTTGTGCTGGAAAGCTACTTATTTTTAAAACCATCAGATCTCATGAGACTTATTTACTATAATGAGAATAGCACAGAGGAGATCCGACCCTATGATTCCGTTACCTCCTATTGGGTCCCTCCCACAATATGTGGGAATTCAAGATGAGATTTGGACGGGGACACAGCTAAGCCATATTAATGACACTCTCCTTTGCTTTCTATTCAGACTTGAAATAGTGTACCATAATAACACTTACTATAAAATATAAAACATAGCAACATTTATAATTATTTTGTTATACTTAGTATATTATTAACACAATATAATTTAAACTATATATGTATATGAACAAAAAATTCTCACTACATGTCAAATATTAATAATCTTAAAAGCCATTTTAACATTGTGAGTGTTTGGGGTTAGTGTTCCTATTTCCTGGAATGTGAAAGAATGTCACTGATAACATGAAAAATGTTAAGCTGTATCTTTAAAATTACATTTTAAAGCATTTGAGATTAATTCAATTTGCTATTCCTATCTTCTCTTTTAAATGCTGAGTGAAACAGGTGTTTTTACAGAAAGTCTGACAAAAAAGACTGAGATGCCCAAGGGTTATTTTTAATTAGATAACATTTGCTGATATTGCATGGAGCAAATCTTAGATGGTTCTGTTTTTTAACTAAGATAATAATAATTGCAGAATTTTAAGATAATAATTTTGATATTTAATACTTTATGAGAAACTTTTAATACACTTATTTTATTAAGAATATTAAAATTTCTTCTTAGATATAATATTGAGTGGGATTAAAGTATATCCAATTGCCTGTGATTAAACATGAGTTAGGGAGAAAAAGCTCAGAATCATTTATAGGCATGAGTATTTGGAAAGCATAAGAAAACCAAATTAAGAAAAAAAATCTCAAATAAATAATTAGCACAGAAGCAGTAATAGGCAATAGCAACTAATCAAAATAAATTTCATTTTAGCTAACAACCCATTGTGATTTGTGTTATGTTTATGAAGAAAAATTTTAAATGTATTAATTGGTGATATAATTTTACTCATTAGTTGCATGTTCAGGTAGTTAGGAAATTCACAGATACAAATAATTTTATATTTATACACATGTGAGTATATGTGTGTGTGCATTTCTATATACTCCACCAGTTATTAATTACATTTATTATAGAGGAAATTGATGACAACCTAAATATCTAGTAATTACTTACTAGGTAAATTGTACAATAAGATTGTCTTAGAATTTATTTTCTCATGTATTAAATACTACACTTTTAGATATCTTAACTTCCGCTTAAAAACTTCAATAGCAACAGAATGTTTTATATTGTAAATGATTTATTTACTATTATTCTTTTTATGTTTAAAAATTTATAAATGGTTCTTTTCAGATGCACAGATTAAAAATTCCCAGGCTCTACAATAATTTATTAATAAAGATTGTCAATAGAAGTTGAAACAATAGGAGGCACTAATTCTTTTCTTTACGTTTATTCATAAAATGCATCTGGGAGATATTGATAACCCAGATGTTCTTGCTCTCTCATCTTGGCTTGCATGTGTCTGCCTTTGCTGCTTATTAAACCATCCACCAACTTCCCATGCCTAATAACTCTCAAAAGAACACAAATGGATATAATAGGTGTTCTTTCTAAAATTCCTCAACTTTCCAAAGTTTTGCATGTAAAGGAAGGGGTATTTTAAGCCAGATGTTATATATCAATATTTGTTATTTTGTCAGTTTTGTGCCCTGAGTATGCTCTTATTGGACTCAGAGTGTGTAATAGCTCTCTTAAATAGTTTCACTAGTTTTATGACCCTTTTTCCAGAGAATAAGCAAACCATTTTCAAGAGATCAATGGTAGAACAAAAAACACCAACCCAGTTCAAACATTTTTTTATTATTTTAAATTAAAGTGCACTGCTCCCAAAATTTTATTTCCATGTATTGGTATATATATTTAATTATCAAAGATTTTATATACAGTCATGCATCAAGTAATGATGGAGATATGTTCTGAGTAAGGAATCATTAGGTGACTTTGTTGTTGTGTAAACATAATAGTGTGCTTATGTAAACCTAAATGGTATGCTTGGTACATATTTAGGCTATATGGTATAGCCTATTGCTTCCGAGCTACAAACCCGTACAGTATGTTATTTCATTGAATTCTGTAGGCAATCGTAACACAGTAGTAAGCAGTTGTGTATATAAACATAAAAAAGATACAGTAAAACTATGATGTTATAATCCTATGGGACAACTGTTGTATATGTGGTTTGAAATATTGTTATGTGGTACATGACTGTAAATATAGAAAGAAACACATCTATATGTGAACATACACACGTACATGTATACAATATGTATTTTTGTGATTTATTTAGTCTTTCAATTATCATTCAACTTTGAGATAAATACAACACTGTTAATTGTTGTACTGTTTTAATATATTGTGAAATATACAATTTATATTATAAATTTATTTTAGCAGTGCAATAGTTAATTTTGTGTGTAAACTTGTATAGGATGTGGAGTGCCTAGACCTTTGGTCAAACATTATCCTGGCTGTGTCGTCAGGGGTATTTTTTGATGAGATTAACATTTAAATCAATAGACTGAATAAAGCAGGTTGCCCTTCCTAAAGAGAGTAGGCCTCATCGAATCAGTTGAAGGTCTGAATGGGCTAAAAGGCTGATCTTCCCCCAAGTGAGAAAGAATTCTTCCTGCCTCACTGCCTTCAAGCTGTAACATTAGCTTTTTTCTTGCCTTTAGACTGAAACTGAAGCCGTGAACATTCCTGGCTATCAAGCCAACCAGCCTTCAGACTCGAAGTATGCCATTGGCTTTTCTAGTTTGCAGGCCTTTGGACCCAGACAGTAGCCACATCATCAACTTTTCTGGGTCTCTAGCTTGCCAACTCATCCCACAGATATTGAGACTTGCCAGTCTCATAATCATGTGAGCTAATTTCTTATAATAAATGTCTTTATATAAATATATACACACACTCATTGGTTTTGTTTCACTGTAGAACCCTGGCTAATACACCAAAAAAAAGTAGCCTCCTTAAGTTATGAAATTTGTTATTATATTCATTTTTTGAGTAAACATAAAATATTTTCAATTTTCAAATAAAAATATTATCATTAAAATGTTAACTGTTACACTTTTATTATAAAATAAAAAATAATTTTAACCTCTTTATAGCACTTCAAAATTTTAATCTTACAATATGTTTATCTCCTCCTTTAATGAGCTCTTATGCTAGTTCCTTTAGAAAACATTATAGTTTTTTTCACATAGTTACTTGTATTTCCAACTATATGTATTTCTAGGTAATTTATTTGCTGTTACTAGAATATTTTCTCTTATCTCTTTCTTTTAAGTAAATAAATCTTTAAAAATTCAGCTAAACAGCCAAAGCCTTTTTCTTTTTTTTTTTTTATTTAGATAATAAAACAACCTTTCTTTTTCTTTTGTTTTTATTGAGATAGGCTCTCACTCTGTCACCTTGACTGGAATGCAGTGGTGCAATCTAGACTCACAGCAACCCCTGCCTCCTGGGCTCAAGCAATCCATCCACTTTAGCTTCCTGAGTAGCTGGGACTACAGGCATGTGCCACCATGCCTGGCTAATTTTTGTATTTTTCCTAGAGACAAGATGTCACTATGTTGGCCAGGCTGGACTCAAACTCCAGGGCTCAAGTGATCCGCCATGCCCAGCGAACTTTTCTCCTTTAACTTTTCTTTTTCTAGCTATAAACACTATCCTAAGTTGAAGTGGGTCATTTGCATATAATATTCAGTAATTAACAAAAATTGGCAATAGTATTGCTTAAAAATAACAGATATTAGCGATTTCATTTGTCTCAGTCTTGACAGGTATAAGCCATTATTTTGAGGTCTTTATTTTTTATTATTTAAATTTTCTATTTTTTATTTTTAAACTTTCATTTTAGGTTTGGGGATACATGTACAGGTTTGTGATATGAATAAATAGCAGGTCATGGAGGTTCGGTTTACAGATTATTTCATCATCCAAGGTAATAAACATAGTACCTGAGAGTTAGCTTTTCAATCCTCACTCTCCTCCCATCCTCCACCCTCAAGTAGGCTCCAGTGTCTATTGTACCCTTTGTTGTGCTCGTGTACTCAATGTTTCGCTCCCCTTATATGTGAGCGCATGCAGTATTTGGTTTTCTTTCTTTGTTAATTTGCTTATGATAATGTACTCCAACTGCATCCATTTTGCTCCAAGGGATATGATCCCATTCATTTTTTATGGCTACATTGTATTCCATGGTGTATGTGTACAACATTTTCTTTATCAAGCCCACCATTCATGGGCATTTAAGTTGATTCCATGTCTTTGCTATTGTGAATAGTGCTGAAATGAACATATGCATATGTGTGTATTTATGGCAAAAATATTTCTATTTATTGAGTGTATGCCAGGTAATGGGATTTCTTGGTCAAATGGTTGTTCTGTTTTAAGCTCTTTAAGAAACTCCAAACTGCTTCCCAAAGTGCCTTAACTAATTTCCATTCCTACCAGCAATGCATAAGCATTCTTTTTCCCCACAACCTCACCTGCATCTATTATTTTTCAACTTTTTAATATTAGCCATTTAGACTGGTGTGAAATAGTACCTTCTTGTGGTTTTCTATTTGCATCTCTCTAATGATCAGTGATGTTAAGCATTTTTGTATGCTTCTTTGCCATGTGCATTTATTCTTTTGACAAGGGTCTGCTTATATCGTTAGCCCATTTTTTGATAGGATTGTATGATTTTTCAATTGCCGATTTGATTAAGTTCCTCATAGATTCTGGATATTAGATTTTTGTTGGATACATAGTTTGAAAATATGGTTTCTCATTCTGTAGGTTTTCTGTTTACTCAAGTGACAGCTTCATTAAGCATTTTAGTTTTTTGGGGGGAGGGGGACGAGGTCTGGCTCTGTCCGGAACCCAGTGGTGTGATCTGGGCTCACTGCAAGCTCCGCCTCCTGGGTTCTCGCGGTTTTCCTGCCTCAGCCTCCAAAGTAGCTGGGACTATAGATGCCTACCACCATGGCCCGGTTAATTTTTTGTATTTTTAGTAGAGACGGGGTTTCACCGTGTTAGCCAGGATGGTCTTGACATCCTGACCTCATGATCCACCCACCTTGGCCTACCAAAGTGCTGGGATTACAGGCGTAAGCCACTGCACCCAGCCAGCCTTTTAGTTTAGTCAGGTTCCATTTGTCCAGTTTTGTTTGTGTTGCAATTACATTTGGCACTTTCATCATGAAATCTTTGCCAGGGCCAATGTCCAGAACTGTATTTCCCAGGTTTTAGCGCTAGTCCATTCTCAACATTGCTATAAAGAACTACCTGTGACAGAGTAATTTATTTAAATAAAAACAGAGTTTTATTTGACTCACAGTTTCACAGACTGTACAGGAAGCATGGCTAGGGAGGCCTCAGAAAACTTAAAATCATGGTGGAAGGCAAAGGGGAAGCAGGCATATCTTACATGGCCAGAGAAGGAGAAAGAGTGAAATGAGAGGTGTTAAACACTTTCCTTTTTTTCTTTCTTTTTTTTTTTTTTTTTTTTTTTTTTTTTTTTTTTTTTTTTTTGAGATGGAGTCTCGCTCTGTAGCCCAGGCTGGAGTGCAGTGGCCGGATCTTAGCTCACTGCAAGCTCCGCCTCCCGGGTTTACCATTCTCCTGCCTCAGCCTCCCGAGTAGCTGGGACTGCAGGCACCCACCACCACACCCTGCTAGTTTTTCGTATTTTTTTTTTTTTTTAAGTAGAGACGGCATTTCACTGTGTTAGCCAGGATGGTCTCGATCTCCTAACCTCGTGATCTGCCCGTCTCGGCCTCCCAATGTGCTAGGATTACAGGCTTCAGTGTTAAACACTTTCAAGCCACCAGATCTCATGAGAACTCACTCACTATCGTGAGTGCAAAGGTAAAATCCATCCCTATGATCCAAAAACCTCCCACCAGGTCCCTCCTCCAACACTTGGGATTACAATTCAGCATGAGATTTGGGCAGGGACGTAAAACCAAACCATATTAGTTCACTTGTAGGGTTTTTATAGTTTTACATTGTACATTTAAGTCTTTAATCCATCTTGGCTTGATTTTTTTATATGGTGAAAGGAAGGGGTCCAGTTTCAATCTTTTGCATATGGCTATCCAGTTATCTTGCCACCATTAATTGGATAGGGAGTCCTTTCCCCGTTGCTTGTTTTTGCCAATTTTGTTGCAGATCAGATGGTTGTAGGTATATGGCTCTTTTTCTGGGTTCTCTATTCTGTTTCATTGGTCTGTGTCTGTTTTTATACCAGACTGTCCTGTTTTGGTTACTGTAGCCTTGTAGTATAGTTTAGTCAGTAATGTGATGCCTTCAGCTTTGTTACTTTTGCTTCAAATTGCTTTGGCTATTTAGACTCCTTTTAGCTTCCATAGACATTTTAGAATAGTTTTTCCTAACTGTATAAAAAATGCCCTTGGTAGTTTGAAAGAAATAACATTTAATCTTTAAGTTGCTTTGTGCAGTATGGACATTGTAATAATGTAGATTATTTCCATCCATGAGCAGGAAATGTTTTTCCATTTGTTTGTGTCATCTCTGATTTATTTCTGCACTGTTTTCTGTTTTGCAATTATCATTGTAGACATCTTTCACTTCCTTGGTTAGCTGTGTTCCTAGGTATTTGTGTGTGTTTGTGTGTATGTGTGTGTGTGTGTGTCATGAATAGGATAATATTATTGATTTTGCTCTCAGTTTGAACTTTGTTGGTATATAGAAATGCTACCAATTTTTGCATTGATTTTGTATTCTAAAACTTCGCTGAAGTTATTTGTTAGGTCTAGGAGATTTGGGGTATAGACTATGGGGTTTCCTAGGTATGAAATCATAGTGTCTGTGAAGACGAGTAGTTTGACTTATTCTCTTCCTATTTGGATAACTTTAATTTCTTTCTCTTGCCTGATTGCTATGGTTGGGACTTCAAGTAATACCCTTCCAGTACTTGAATAGAAGTTGTAAGAGTCAGCATCCTTGTCTTATTCCAGTTCTCAGGAGGAATGCTCGAAGCTTTTGCCTGTTCTGTATGATGTTGGTTATAGGTATGAGATAGATGGCTCTTACTAGTTTAACTTATGTTGGTTTGATGTTAACTTGTTGATAATTTTTTAACATCAAGGGATGTCACATTTTATCATCTATTGAGATGTTCACGTGATTTTTGTTAGTCCTGTTTATGTGATAAATCACATTTGTTGATTAGCATATGATGAGCCAACATTGCATCTCAGGAAGAAACCTTATGTGAGTATAGTGGATTAGCTTTTGATCTGCTGATAAATTTGATTTGCTTGTATTTTGTGAGAATTTTTGCACCTATGTTTATCATCAATACTGTTAGACTGCACTCTTGAAGACAGAGTAAGTTGGGTCTTGTTTCCTTATTTACCTGAAGTTTTATTTTTTATTTTTGTTATGTCTCTTCCAGGCTTGGCATCAGAGTAATATTGGCTTCCTACAATGAGTTAGAGAGTAGTCCCTCTTCCTCAATTTTTGGGAATAACTTCAGGAAAATTAGTACTAACTCTTCTTTGTACACCTGGTAGAATTCAGCTGTGAATCCATCTGGTCTGGGGCTATATCTTATAAGTAGGTTTTTGTTTTTTTTTAAACTAATTCAATTTTGAATCTCATTATTGATCTATTCATGAATTCAATTTCTTCATGGTTCAGTCTTGGCAAGTAGTACATTTTCAGGAATTTATCTATTTCTTCAAATTTTTTTCATTTGTGTGAATAGAGATGTTTACAGTAGTCTCTGAGGGTTGTTTGTTTTTTCCTGTGAGATCAGTGGTAATGTTCCTTTTGTCATTTCTGATTATTATTATTTGGATTCCTTCTCTTTTTTATTAATCTAGGTAGTGCTCTCTCTATCTTATATATTATTTTCAAGAAAGAGCTTTTGATTTTATTCACATTTTGTATGATTTTTCATGTCTCCTTTTCAAGCAGTTCAACTCCAATATTGATTATATCTTTTCTTCTGCTAGCTTTTGAGTCAGTTTGCTCTTGTTTTTCTGGTACATCTAGGTGTGATGCTACCTTGTTAATTTCAGATCTTTCTTTTTGATGTGGGTGTTTAGCACTATAAACTTTCCTCTCAATACTGATTTCACTGTGTTCCAAAGATTCTGGTTATGTTGTATTTTTGTTTTAATTCACTTCAAATAATTTCTTGATTTCTGCCTTAATTTTATTGTTTACCCAAAAGTCATTCAGAAGCAGTTTTTTTTTTTTAATTATCATGTAATCATATGGTTTTGAGAGACCTTAGTGTTGATTTATATTTTCTTTGTATGTAGTCTAAGAGAGTGGTTTGTATAATTTCATTTTTTGAATTTGTTGGGAATTGCTTTATTCCTGATCATCTGGTCAATTTTGAAGTATTTGCCATATGCAGATGAGAAGAATGTATATTGTGTTGCAGTAGGGTGGAGTATTCTCTAGATGTCCATTAGGTCCATTTGGTCAAGTGTCAAATTCCTGAATGTTCCCAAATCCTAAATGTCAGTTTTCTTCCTCGATGATCTGTCCAATAATGTCAGTGGGATGCTGTAGTTTCTCACTGTTATTGTGTGGTTATCTAAGTCTCTTCTTAGGTCTTGAAGAATTCGTTTTATGAATCTGGATGCTCCAGTGTTCAGTGCATGTATGTTTAGGATAGTTAAGTCTTCTTGCATCGAACCCTTTGTCATTATGTAATGCCCATCTTTGTCTTCTTCGACCGTTGTTGATTTAAAGTCTGTTTCATTTTAAATTAGAACAGCAACACTTGCTATAGTTTGTTTTCTCTATGGTTGACAGATTTTTCTCCATTACATTACTTTGAGTCTATGGGTGTCATGACACATAAGATTGGTCTCTTCAAGACAGCATACAGTTGAGTGTTGTTTCTGTATCCACCTTGCCACTCTGTGACTTTTATGTGTAGTGTTTAGTCCATTTACATTCAAGGTTAATATTGATATGTGTGGATTTGATTCTGTTATCACGTTGCTAGCTGATTGTTATATAGACTTGATTGTGTAGTTATTTTATAGTGTCAATGGTCTATGTACTTAAGTGTGTTTTTGTGGTGGCTGGTAATAGGCTTATTGTTTTCTTGTTTAGTCTCTTAAGGGCTTCTCGTAATGCAAGTCTGTTGATAATAAATTACCATAGCATTTGTTTATCTGAAAAGGATCTTATTTCTCCTGTGCTTATGAAGTTTAGTTTGGCTAAATATAAAATTCTTGATTGAAATTTCTTTCCTTTATTGATACTGAATATAGTCCCCCAGTCTCTTCTGGCTTATAAGATTTCTGCTGAAAGTTTCACTGTTAGTCTGATGGAGGTTCCCTTTGTAGGTAGCCTGCCCCTTCTCTCTAGCTTCCTTTAATATTTTCTTCAATCACATTGACTTTGGGGAATCTGATGACAATGTGTCTTGAAGATGGTCACTTTGTATAGTGTTTTCTAGGGGTTCTTTGGATTTCTTGAAGTTGCATGTCAATCTCTCTAGCAAGATTGGAAAAATTTTCTTGGACAATATTCTCAATTATATTTTCCAAGCTGCTTGCTCTCTCACCCTCTCAAGGATGCCAATGAGTTGTAGGTTTTGTCTCTTTACAAAATCCAATATTTTCTCAGAGGTTTTGTTTATTCTTCTATATTCTTTTTTCTTTCTTTTTTTTTCTACAGAGTTGATTTAAAGACCCAGTCTTCAAGCTCTGAGATTCTTTTATTAGCTTGGTCTATTTTGCCATTAATACTTCTGATTATAGTATGAAATTCTTGTAGTAAATTTTTCAGCTCTGCCAGATCTGTTTCATTCTTTCTTAAGTGGCTATGTCATCTTTTGGTTCTTGTACCGTATTATTAGATTCTTTAAATTCCTTGTATTGGGTTTTGACTTTTTCCTGAATCCTGATTACACTTGTTCCTATCCTGATTCTGAATTCTATGTCTGTCATTTCAGTCATTTCAACCTGGTTAAGAACCATTGCTGGAGAACTAGTGCAATCATTTGGAGATAAGAAGACACTCTGGTTTTGGTTTGTTTCTTTTGTTTTGTATTGTTTAGTTTTTCCAGAGTCCTTGCACTGGTTCTTCCTCATCTGTTTGGGTTGATGGACTTTTAATCTTTGAAGTTGCTGTCCTTTGGATGAGATCTTTTTGTTTTCATATTATTTGATGTCTTTGATGCTTTAACTGTGGTATAAGTCAATTTTCATTGACTGACTTCATTCCTGGAATATTTCAGGGGGCCAAGACTCAGCTTAGCACTCCTGTGTGCATGCTCTAACCTGGGGAGCTGATACCAGTATCACAGCTTTGTTCTCTGGCCCCTTCATGTTAAGCACCTGCTGTGCCATTAAGGCTGAGGTGTTCCCAGTCACTGACAATAACACTTTGAAGGGGTGTGTCAGCTGAAGCACTTCACTGTGGCAGTAGCAATCGTTCTTTGTTTGCTTGCCTGTAGTGGTGGCGGTATGGCAGGGTGCAGGCGTGCTGGCATGAGGCCATCTGCAGGGGCAAGGGCTGTGACATTCACATGTATGTATCAGCTAGCAGGACCAGTGTCACAGTGAGGTGCACATGTGCACTGGCAGGAGTATGGAACTAAGGTCAACCCTCGCACACACACTGGAAAAACAGTGCAGGGGGGATTTGCAGTGGAGGAAGGTTACAGGTGGTTTAGTGCATGTCAAGGGGGGGGTCTGTCTGCTGAAATTATCTGAAGATTAGACCCCAGTCCACTGGTGAAGAATCTATGGTGGCAACCACCAAGAAGCACCTTGGTCGGGCATCCGAGAATGTGCGGCAAGTGAGTGTGGCCAGGCAGAGACCTTGGGAGAGGCCAGTTGTCATGGAGGCACTTATATCAGACTGTTCCCTTTCCATGTGCAAGACCACTTTGCTCTGTTAATATCTGACAGTAAACAAAGGCCAAACATATCTAGAGGAGTGTGGTGATCCTTGGGAGATGAGCATTCCTAACCATGCTCCACTGCAGCTGTTCCTGTGCCAAACCCACTGTGCTCCACACAGGTTGGAATCCCGTCCTTGCCACCTCTCCAAACAGCTGTCTCCAAACAACACTCTTTGTCAGCTCAAATGTCTGTGGGGGTCATGGTCTGTGGCAAGAGTGAGACACTCATTGCTATTTAACTCACCCCTTCCCCAGGAGCCGCTAGGAGACAGGAATGAGTTCTGGTGCTCAGCAGCCAAGTGCAGGGTTCTCAGCTTTCTCCCTCTTCATCCTAGGATATGTATCCTCCCTCCATCCACTCTCAATGCTTTCTTTCCAAAGATCTGCTTGGAGTATGCCAGTCTTCTTGATAATGTGAGCTCTTGGTGGGAGATTCTCTTCCTAGGTGTGTCTAGTTGGCCATCTTGGCTCCCTGTCTGATGTTTTTACATGTATGAAGAGGTTATCTGATAATAAGCTATCCTTTGAAATTATCTCTTAAAACATATTATGAGATTTTCATATATAGATATGTGGAAATATATTCCATTCACTTGAATATCTTTGTTGTATTTCTTTATGTGAATAAACCAATCTTTATTATGCATTTCCTGACTAAAGCACTGTTAGGTCATTTGCCATCTTTTAGCTCTATAATAATGTAATAAGCATGATTCTTTATGTTGCTATAAAGAATCCAAACACAAAATTTCCTTATAGAAGAGTACTTTAAAATGGATGGCAGCATTATGGTACCTAACTCTCAATGCCATCAGATAGTTCTACATTACTCTAAAAAAATTGTACTAATAACTACTATTGCATTGGTAATATATAAGTCTTCATTGTTCCCTAACCAAAACTTAATGTTAAATAATATTAATTTTTACATGTTAATAGGTATAAAATTTCAGTTCATTGATTTTGTTTTAATTTATATAGTCTCTTGATTATCTGTAACACTGGGTACATTTTGCTGTTTATTGGCCATCTAACATTTTCTTTGAATTGTCAATATATATCTCTAGCCTATTCTTCTACTGGCTTATGTTTCTCTTGCTAATAACTATTTCTTCATATATACCTTTATAGTAATTTGATTAGATGTATAACTATATGTATTATATATGTCTATATATGCACACACACATATTTAAATATGATCACCTATTATGTAATTTTAAAAATATGACTGGTTTATCCTTTGGTATAGATTTGTCTTTCAATATAGTCAAATTTATCTAACTTTATTTGTCTGTGTGCTTTATGTATATTTAAGAAATCTTATCTTGGATATCA
Source organism: Macaca thibetana thibetana (assembly GCF_024542745.1). NCBI lineage: Eukaryota > Metazoa > Chordata > Mammalia > Primates > Cercopithecidae > Macaca > Macaca thibetana. The sequence goes on from NC_065584.1 coordinate 66,986,573, forward strand.
TAAAGAATATTCTAAATAATCTAGAGATTTGCTTTTTTATTTTTAAGTCTTAATCATTTTGAAGATAATTATAGTAAGATATGATGTAGGTATTTAAGTATATCCTATTGTTACATATGCATAGCCAATTATACTGGCATCATTAATTAAACAGACCAATTTTAACTCACTTATTTTTAATAATACTCTGGATGGTATTACTTAGTTGGTTAAGGCGTATAGTTACAGGATGAAAAAGGATATGAGACAAAGCTCAGGAGAATTTCAAAAGAAAAACTACTTCCAAACCAACAAATTTCTTGTTCTCTATTTAGAAGGAGGCAGTTTCTGAAAAGTTACTGGTCCTTATCTCCAGTTTGAAAATAATCTCTCTCTTCACTCTTGTCTCACCAACCTACAGCAAATTAAGCTTGTGGTGAAACATTTGGAAATGGCTTCTTTTATACATAACCAGGAACATATAAGATAACATTGAGTGTTCCAAGTCAATGAAGAGCCGTAAGAAGCCCAACAGCCAGTAAGAAGGTTGAGATTTCTATGAGAGTTTGAGGTAAAGTCTTCTAAATGATGGTCGAACCTAGGCAATAAGGGATCATTTAGTCCTTTCAGGAGAAGGACTCATAAATACTTGCTTTTTACCTTTTCTTTTTTTTTTTTTTTTTGTTCCCCATAGATGAAAACAAAGGTTGCAAATGCCCAGGAAATTTGGTATACAAAGATAGAAACAGAATAAGTTCCACATTTTGCACAAAGAAGGCTGTCTACCAAGTGATCATGTTATATTGTAAATGGGCAAAAATACATTTGTATTGTTTTAAGCCAATAAAGTTTGGAAATGTCATTACCCTAATTTATGCATCTTCCGAGCTTGGAAAACCTTACATAAGTCAGCAAAGAAAAATTGCAAGCCATATATTGGGAGTCATTAACTTTAGTAAAAGAAAAAAACCTGAGAGCTGGCACCTATTAAAATAGACTTAATGGCAGTAATAGATAAGAACCTTTGATAGTTAAAGGGTGCAAATTTTGGTTATGCAAGATGAATAAGCCCTAGAGATCTACTGTACAACATAGTGCCTATATTTAAAAATATCATACTGTATACTTAAACATTTGCTGAGTGGATAGATCTTATCTTTTGTTTGGTTCAAAATTAATGATAATACATAAGAAGGCAAAAGGAAAATTTGGAGCTGATGAATAAGTTTATGGCATATTAGGCTGACGGCTTCACTGGTATACACTTATCTCAAAACCCATCAAATTGTATACATTAAATATGTACAGGTTTTTATATGTAAATCATATCTCAATGAAGTGGTTTATTAAAAAGAACATTGGAAAAGAATTAAGATGCTTAATGAAATCGCAGGAAAATTTTAATATTTGCAGAACTGAAGAAGTAAAATTTCCAAGTTTAAATATTTTTAAGAAAAACACAAAGTGGGAAAGGTCATTGATGGAATTGCATCGTTGTTCTGAAAGAGCATAAGAATGAAAACCTTGACATAATAAAGACAATATAAGGAAAATATAGGTCAAATTACTTGATAATGCAAATAATAAGAATGCCAGGTCAACAGAGTAACAACAGTCATTTAAATGCTTATATTTTATTAAAAGTCAGCAGTTATTAAGATACATTAATATTTTATTTACCTCTCAAATATAAGAAAGTACTAATTTGCAGGTATAAGTAAAGTGTTTGGTATAATAATGCAGGGATTCAAACTAAACTTCCATCTTTTCTTATCTGCGTGATAATTTTTGTAACAAAGTGTTTCCTCTGTGAAATATGAATAGTAATATAATCTCCATTATAGGAAGGTATAAGGCTTAAATGAAATAATGTGTTTATAAAGTATTTAATTCAATAGTCTTGGAAATAATATGCATCCAAAAATCTTATTACTGTTGTTATACACATCCAAACACATGTGTGTACATAAATGTGTGTATGTATATATATTCTTTATATATATAAGCCCTTCATATATATTTATATATAATATTTAAATTGTTTACATATATTCTTAATATGTATACTATATATATATTCTTAAATTAAATATAACTTAAATCATGGAAATCTACCTATGAACAAGTATACCTTCTGCCCAAAAGATCACACTTCCTGGAAGCCTTAGGGGAATGGAATAACATTGATGAGTTAAAATAACTAAGATACAAGAGTGCTTAAACATGAATAAGATATTGTCTTTGTGTGTGGATCTTAAAAGCATATTCTCAGACATACCATCATTCAGCAAATGTATCATACATGTGCTTTATTTGAGAAACATAGTTGAGATATAACTCTCTGGCGTTCAATTTCAACTCCCTTGCTCATCTTGCCAAACATCATCCTGGAAAAAAAACAAAAGCAAAACAAATAAGAAGGAAACAAACAAATGCAAATTTCTATTCATAGATTTTTTTTAACATACTCTTCAACTACACTCACATTTTAAACACATCACCACTAATCTCAAATTATTCAGTATTGCATCATCAGTAAACTATATTTTCCTTGACATCTTTTATTCTCACTCTCCTAGATGGGATATTTTGTATTCTGCATTTGCTTCTTCATAATTTATTCTCTACTCGCCAGAGTGATATTTTTATTTTGTAAATATTAAAGAGAGATTAGAGACAGTCAGACAATGCCACTGTTTAAAATTCTGGACAATTTCATGAGATCATCAGTGAAATCCCAATGCCTGGCAATGACCTGCAAAAGCTGACCACTCTCCTGATTCTTCAAAAAGTGCCAACTACAGTGGCCTCCATGCTGCTTCCTGATTTTTCCACCATAGTGGACATTTAGATGATATCCATTATATTTTAGCAGCCTTCTTTGCCTTCTTCCCAACTCTTCACCCAGATGACTCAATTTTTAGTTTCTGTTTAAATGTCCTCTCAGCAACCTATCTAAAATGTATCTCATCTACCAATTGCACTAATCACTTTCTACTCTGTTTTTAAAAATAGAACTTAACATTTTCTAAATTTAAGTGTTTTCTCAGCTTTATTATTAATAATAATCTTTTTAACTGCCGGGCGTGGTGGCTCACACCTGTAATCCCAGCACTTTGGGAGGCCAAGGCAGGCAGATCACAAGGTCAGGAGATCGAGACCATCCTGGCTAACATGGTGAAAACCGTCTCTACTAAAAATACAAAAAATTAGTGGGGTGTGGTGGCGGGCGCCTGTAGTCTCAGCTACTCAGGAGGCTGAGGCAGTAGAATGGTGTGAACCCGGGAGGCGGAGCTGGCAGTGAGCCAAGAACGCGCCACTGTACTCCAGCCTGGGCGACAGAGCAAAACTCCAACTCAAAAAAAAAAAAAAAAATTTATATATATATATATATTTTTTTTTATTTTACTAATGTATTTTCTGAACATGGTCCTTTGTAGGGATTCAATAAATATTTATTGATTTAACTTTGAATACATTAATAAAAACTGAGATATTAACATGGAAGAGGATATATGATAATAATGCAATGGTGCTTAATTATTTGGTTATTTGTAAACAGTTAGATAGAAATACTGAAATTTGTGTAGGTATACATGGTCATTCTGCTTGAATTTACTCTATGTCTTACCATGAATATAAATTTTACTTTCAACCATTCACCTATTTAACAAATATTTATGTACTGACTACTATGTGCCAGGCAGGATTCCAGGCATTCACATCAGTGAACAAAACAGTAAAAGTCCCTAACCTGTGGAACTCAAATTCTACTTGTTTGAAGACATACCATAAGTAGTAAACTTAATAAATAATTAAATATGTTCTATTTCTAACTGTTGAAGTAGAAAATTTTATATCTAGAGAAATTAGTGATTCAGATGAATGCAGAAAAATTTGAAACGATAATAATAACAGGAAATACAGACCAGCACCAATAGTCTCGTATAATCACAAGTAGAAAGAAAGCATAATAATTTATTGTAAAATGGTCAATTATGCAAGAGTCTTAAGACTTCCTCTCCAGATTTTATCTGGAAAGAAGTATCTGGATTATCCTACCAATTATACTGAAAATCTGAAGGTGCATAATTTTTAAAGTAGGAAGAGATAAAATAATTTAAGGCATCTAGAAGTAGAGGAGTTTAAACTTGAGAAGACGAAAGGATGAATGGACTATAGCTTGTAATTTTGAGCACATCAGGCTCCTTGATCTCCATAGGTGCAAATATTAGAAGTGAAAATAAAATAAAATAGTTCCTGGTAAGCACCTTTATTTAGTTTGATTAGGTTGCCTATGATGCTGTCATGTATTGCCTCTTAATGGCACATTACATGACTTACCAACACCGGTCAAGGTTATATGAAAGAGTAAACATTTTGCTGTTGCCAGAATTATATTAATACACATATGTAGGGAAGTTAGGAGAATGCCAAATAATGGGGGTTAAACAATCATTGCTTTATCAATACTGGAGGGAACATTCATACCAGACTGATAGTGATGATATATCATTCAGTGATGATCAAGTTAAATGGGTATGATGATTTAATATATGTTTGTCACAGGTTTGAGTGTTTAGATGAAGAAGAAAATATTTCAGAACTACAGCATCAACAAAGTTTATATATTATCAAGTTTAACTAGTTTTTAAAATATATTATATTAATATGTGATAGTACACTTCACCGTTGAAATAATCACCAAAGATCACTTCAAAACATTGATAAAGGGTTTAATTTCCACTAATTCTCAAAATATTGGAGAATGATAAGCATAAAAGAAGAAAGGATAGGTATTAAAGACAAAATAATGTTTACATCTTCTTTTACACAAAATAAACTGAATTAAGTACCTATATTTATATTTACAATACAATGGACACTAGTTCACTTCTGTGATGAAGACAAAAAATAAATTCCTGAGCTGTTAATGGAGTTTTATTCTACAATGCTATCTTCACAGGATTTCTGTGGGTTTGAAAGAAAAAAGCAGTAACAGTATAGCCACTCTGTGTAGGGTACAAAATAGTGTTTTGTTGTTGTTCTTTCTACTGAAGATGAAACATGAATAAAGTTTGTACTTATTATAAAACGTATGAACATGCTTCATTGTCTGTTTCAAAATGCAAAATTATATTGCTTAAAGAGAAAAAATCCCTTAAGAAAATAGATTTCCTTCTCTTTTGATTATAAATCATGTGTATTTAGGCAATTTTCCTTAAGAAATCAAAGTATCCCTTTTTCTAGTTTGAAAATCAGACAATTATTTGTGAAAAATATAAAACAGGATAAAGAATTTGCCTTTTTAAATTCTCCAAGAGGTAATTACTTTCTTGAAAGTTCTTTTTTTAAATATCAGATTAAGTTGAGGCCGTGTGTGGTGGCTCACACCTGTAATCTGAGCATTTTGGAGGCTGAGGTGGGGGGATCACCTTAAGCCAAGGAGGTCAAGACCAGCTTGGATAACATAGGGAGACACTGTCACTACGGAAAATTAAAAAAATTGCCAGGTGTGGTGATACATGCCTGTAGTCCCAACTACTCAGGAGGTTGAGGTGAGAGGATCCCTTGATCCTGGCAAGTCAAGCTGCAGTGAGCAGTGGTAACACCACTGAGCTCCAGCCTAGGCAGCAAAACAAGACCCTAATCTGAAATATATATATCTGCATATATATATATATATTCACATATAAATAAAGTGCAAAACCACATAATTCTCTAATTCCACTTACTATATTTGTATTAACGAGGTTGAGAGCCTCAGAAATTGAATAAGTTCTTTCCATAATCAAAATAATTAAAAAAGTAGTTTTCTTCTTTTTCAAGAGAAGTCTCTTGGGGAGACTTAAAAGCCATTTCATATGGAGTTTCAGGATACATTTTTAATAAATTAAAGATAAAAATTATAAAATAACTAACTGAATATTTTTAGTAGTAAGAAGACAATCTATACCATGTAAATAATGTCAAATAAGTTTTGCCCAGCAGTGTCAAAGTTAGTGATGCTTTCTTAGTTCAGAGGATAACAATTTTCAGATTTGTATATAAATTTATTAATATCACAGTTTGTTTTATTTTCCCTGATAAAAGCTTTCTTCATATATATAGAGGGCTTCATATATAAGCTTTCTTCAGGTATATACATGACTTCATATATATAAAGTATATATATGAATATATATAAAAGTATATATATGAATATATATGAAGTATATATGTGACTATATATGAAGTATATATATGAATATATATATAAAGTATATATATGAATATATATGAAGTATATATATGAATATATATATGAAATATATATATGAATATATATAAAGTATATATATGAATATGTATGTGGCTAATTAAAAGGCAAAATAATCTTTTAGATATCCATATATATACATTATTCAAATACTGACTTAAAAGAGTTGTTTTCACTCAACTTGATGGCATATTTATGGTCTATTTCTTCATTGTTTTATAATTCCCCTAGATTAGGAAACAACTATTTTTGTCACCTTTGCTTCATTTCTCATAGGCATCAGACTACATAAACATTCTTAAAAAAAAAAAAAAACAAAACCAGAGTATAACATTATAATAATTGAATCAGGTTAAAGTTCCCTGAGGTATTCTGGAGATAGGAAGTGTTTTCATTTTAATTATTTAAGAATTGAAATATTTATTTTATTATGAATACAAGTTTATTTAATCACTGCAGAAATACTGAGCTTACATAAGTCCTAACTTTCAATCTCACAGCTTATTTGACATCAAATAAAAATAAGCCATTAAGAAACACTCTAGGCAGCCATTCCTGGATTGTAAAAGTAACTAAGTTTATTCACTATTTTGCTGACTTATTCTTGAAATTTCCATTTCTTATACCTGCAGTGCTTTTGTGTTTTATTTCTGCCCTGGTTGGAGATGCTAAATTTTCTATGTTTCTACTGTTACTTAATACTTGAAAAATTTGAGGCATCTTAACGATTACTGAGAACCCATATACTCTAGACAAAATTTGTTATTTTTGGCATTTCTGCCCACTTGGTTTACTAGTCATTTAACATTTCTAATTCTTAGATAGCTTCTGAGTTACATATACAATTCTAATATAAGTGGCAGCCAACTTAACACCTACTGGAAGTTTCTAATTTCTTTTTTCAAAGGAGATATGTTCTTAAAATCAACTGTCAATGTGTAGCAAATTGAAAATTTTCCTGCCAAGTTTGATGAATTTCAGGGATACCTAAGTGATCAAATGATAAAACTCTGAATAAACAGTCCCTTAGAGACAAGTTTAGAGAAGTTAACTGTCTAGTACTCACATTCTTCTCACTGTGATTATGTGCATGATTATATGTATACAGGGAGAAATTACAGATATGCGTGTTTATGTATATGCACGTGTGTATATGTGTGTGAACATGAGTGTAAACACTATAGATGTTCATATTTATTAAAATATCATGTTATGTTTTGCTTTTGTTTAATGGTAAAAGAAGAACTGAACAAAGAAATTTCTGAAACAGGTAATTGCTTTTTGCCACATGTGATGTTGGTTTCTTGAATCCCTCTACAAGGCAAAGAGAAAAAAAAGGGAACTACTAAAGTTATTTCCCTGTTTTCAAACTATCTTTTATTTAAATTGTAGAAATGAATGTCATATTATGTAAAAAACCTGACATAGTCTCTTTAACTTTCTATATTCCTTCCCATTTTATCCCCAAACTTGTAATTTATTATTTACATATTCTTGTGGTTTATATAATTTTCATTTTGTGACTCAATAATCATTTCTAACAGTCTGCCACACTTGTAGAGGCAAGTTCAATGTTCACTCTTCAAGTATTTTTTTTTTTAAATAGAGCTTTCCTTATTATTTATAACAGAGCTCAGATAGACCATGAGAGCTCATTTCCACTGCTGATATAACACAAATTTTTAATCTTGCCAATTACAAGTAGATTAACATTTTTAGTTCTCATTAAACTTCCTTCTACACCATTCAAAAGGGATTTCTCTGTTTTTTCCAGCTCAAGATAATGACTGGATGTAGTGAGAAGTTTATAGTCTCATAGTAGCAGCTGAATTGGTCTCTGGTTTGCCGTCTATCCTACAGATCTTCACTGATATTACTGGTCGAGTCTTGTTCAAGGTTACCTGCTGGGTACTTTTATACCAAATTCTTGTCCTGACTTCAAATCTATTATTCTCCCCTCTTTTTCATAATGAGACCCCTTGAATCTCAGCTATATTCTCTGCAGAATATTAGATGATTTTTTAGTGGGTGCATTCTGAACTAGGCACAGGAAATTAATAACAAAAACATTGACATTTATTATTATGTGCTATGAAGACAGTAATTCAACCTGAGTTGTTTCTGTTTGGAAATGCTAAAAATTTCACTGTATATTCCCATTGTAAGTTTATTTAATTTTAAAGAAATAACAGGCACTAGTGAGATATCATATTAGTAAAAAAAATTGTACATTCTATTTGGTAAATTAGAAAATAGACAAACATACCAACATTTTTATATAGGCCTATACAAGATTATATGAGCAAGGACAAAGTTGTCTTAAGAATACACTCTCTTAGGACAATGGAACCTATGACAATGCAATGATACTTTATACATCTGTATTAGGTAGCTTCTTACACAAAGCATATATTGCTTTTATAATATAAAGATGAACATTTAAAATGTAAAATATTTTAAAATACACATGTGTATAATTTGTTTATCAACCAGTCTAGGCTGGTAGCATTTAATCAGAGAGAAACTTTATACATGCTCACCAATGTTGTTTCTTCTCAGACCCTGAGACCCACATGTATTTTGCAGCTTTTTAAAAAATACAGGTATACCTTGTTCTATTGCACTTCACATTATTGCACTTCACAGATGTTATGCTTTTTACAGATTCATGATTTGTGGCAACTCTGTGTAGAGCAAGTCTATTGGCACCATTTTTTCCAGCAGAATGTGCTCACTTCATGCCTTTGTGTCACATTTTTGTAATTCTCACAATATTTCAAACTTTTTCATAATTATTAGATTTGTTATGATGGTTTGTGATTTTTGATGTTACTATCGTAATTGTTTTGGAATACCACAAACCACATCCAGGTAAGACAGCAAACTTAATTGATAACTGTTGTGTGTGTTCTTACTGTTCCATAGACTGACTGTTCCCAATCTCTCTCCCTCTCCTCAGGCCATCATATGCCCTGCGACACAATATTGAAATTAGGTCAATCAATAGCCCTACAGTGGAATCTAAGTGTTCAAGTAAAATAAAGAGTCACTTTAAATCAAAATATATAAATTGTCAAACTTACTGAAGAAGGCATGTCAAAGCCGAGGTAGAACAAAAGCTAGGTCTCCTGTGTCAGTTAGCCAAGCAAGAAATGTTCTTGATACAAACTAAAGTGTTACTTCATGAACATACGAATAAGATAAAAGCAAAACAGCCTTCTTCCTAATAAGGAGAAAGCTTTAGTGGTCTGGATATATGATGAAGCCAGCCACAACCTTCCCTTAAGGCAAATCCCAATCCATAAAAGATTCTAACTCAACTCTATGAAGGCTAAGAGAAGTTAGAAAGCTGGAAATAAAATTTTGAAGCTAGTGGAGGCTGGTTCATGAGGCTTAAGGATACAAGCCATTTTTGTAACATAAAAGTAAAAGTTGATGCAGCAAGTGCTGATATAGAAGCTTCAGCAAGTTATCTAGAAGATCTAGTTCAGTTAATGAATGATGGTGGCTCTACTAAATGACAGATTTTCAATGGCGACAAAACAGCTTTCTGTTGAAAGATGATTCCATCTAGGACATTCATAGTTAGAGAGAAGTTAATACCTGGCTTGAAAGTTTCAAAAGAAAGGCTGACTTCACCCAGGCTAATGCAGCTAGTGACTTTAAGATGAAGCCAATATTCATTTACTATTTTGAAAATCCTACATCTCTTAAGAATTATGCTAAATCTACTCTGCCTATACTCTATAAATGGAACAACATACCCTGAGTGATAGCACATGTTTACAGCATGGCTTATGGAATATTTTAAGCCCACTGTGGAGACCTACTGCGCAGAAAAAAAAAAAAAAAAGGATCCCTTTCAAAATATTACTCTCCATTGACAATGAATGTATCTGGTCACCCAAGAGTCCTGATGGAGATGTACAAAGAGTGTAATGTTTTCATGCCTGCTAACCCAATATCCATTCTGCAGACAATGAATAAAGGAGTAATTCCAACTTTCAGTCTCATTATTTAAGAAATAAATCTCATAAGGCTACGGCTACCATACATAGTAATTCCTCTGATAAATTTGGGAAAAGTAAACTGAAAACATTCTGAAAAGAAGTTACCAGTAAGAATGTTTGTGATCCATGGAAGAAGGTCAGAATATCAAGATTAACAGGAGTTTGGAAGAAGTTGATTTCAACACTCATAAATGATTTCAGGAGGTTCAAGATTTCTGTGGAGTTCAAGATTTCAGTGAAGGTGTGATTGAAATATCAAGAGAATTAAAATTAGAAGTGGGACCTGAAGATGTGACTGAATTGCTGCAATCACTTGGTAAAACATACATGGATGAGGAATGATGTATTAATTAATGATGGTGGCTCTACTAAATGACAGATTTTCAATGGAGACAAAACAGCCATGTAAAACATACATGGATGAGGAATTGCTTCTTATGGATAAGAAAGGAAGTGGCTCTTGAGACAAAATCTAATTATGATAAAGATATTGTGAACATTATTGAAATGACAAACAATTCAGAATATTATGTAAATTTAGTTTATAAAGCAGCAGCAGGTTTGAAGAAGATTGTCTTTATGCTTTAAAGAATTCTACTGTTGGAAAAATGTTGTCAAACAGCATCACATTCTACAGAGAAGTCTTTCTGAAAATCCTCTATGTGGCAAACTTCATTGTTGCCTTATTAATACTTTAAGAAATTGCCACAGTCACCCTAAGTTTCAGTAGCTACCACCCTGATCAGTCAGCAGTCATCAGCATGGAGGCAAGAACCTCTACCAGTAAAAAACAATTACAATCTGCTGAAGGCTCAAGTGATCATTAGCAATTTAAGCGATCAAATATTATTGAATAAAAGTATATACATTTTTACATATAATGCTATTGCACACTTACTAGGGTGCAGTATATTCTCATATAGTGTGCATGCACTGAGAAACCAAAATGTTCATGTGATTCACTTTATTGCAATACTCAGTTTATCATTGGTGGTCTGGAACTGAAACTGTAATATCTCCAAGTGTTGCCTCTACTGGGGGAAATCCCACCCCCAATATTTAATGTGGGTTCTTTTCAATCTCCCTAAGTGTTGGATGGTCTAAGAAATAAAGGGGAAGAGTACAAAAGAAATAAATTTTAAAGTTGAGTGTCCGGGGGAGACATCACATGTCGGCAGGTTCCATGACGCTCCCTGAGTCGTAAAACCAGCACATTTTTATTAGTGATTTTCAAAATGGGAGAGAGTGTATGAATAGAGTGTGGGTCACAGAGATCACATGCTTCACAAGGTAATAAAATATCACAAAGTAAATGGAGGCAGGGCGAGATCAGAGGACCACAGGATAGGGAAAAATTGAAATTTCTAATGAAGTTTTGGGCATGCATTGTCATTGATAACATCTAATCAGGAGACAGGGTTTGAGAGCAAACAACCTGTCTGACCAAAATTTATTAGGTAGAGATTTCCTCATCCTAATAAGCCTGGGAGGGCTACAGGAGACCGGGTCTTATTTCATCCCTTCAGCTTTGACCTTAAAAGACAGCCACCCCTAAAGGGGCCATTTCGGAGGCCTACCCTCAGGGGCCATTCTCTTTCTCAGGGATGTTCCTTGCTGCGAAAAAGAATTCAGCAGTATTTCCTTATTTGCTTTTGAAAGAAGAGAAATATGGCTCTGTTCCGCCTGACTCACTGGCAGTCAGAGTTTACAGTTATCTCCCTTGTTCCCTGAAGATTGCTGTTATCCTGTTCTTTTTTCAAGGTGCCCAGATTTCAAACTGTTCAAATGCACGTGCTCTACAAACAATTTGTGCAGTTAATGCAATCATCACAGGGTCCTGAGACAACATACATCCTCCTCAGCTTATAAAGATGATGGGATTAAGAGATTAAAGTAATGACAGGCATAGGAAATCACAAGAGTATTGATTGGGGAAGTGATAAGTGTCCATGAAATCTTCACAATTTATGTTCAGAGATTGCAGTAAAGACAGGTATAAGAAATTATAGAAGTATTAATTTGGGGAACTAATAAATGTCCATGAAATCTTCACAATTTATGTTCTTCTGCCATTTCTTCAGCTGGTTCCTCCGTTTGGGGTCCCTGACTTCCTGCAACAGCCTCCATTAGGGAACAAAATCACAGTTCACTTTAATGACAAAACATTAATTTCTCTTCCAAATAACACTTCTCATTTAATAACTAGTTTGGCTATATAAGCCCTCAATTTGGAAGGCAAGGGAAAAGTGTGGCTCCTCTTTAAAAACTTATTTGTGACTTTTATGCCTGATCATAGCAATTACAAAGGCTTTACTGACAAGACTTTCAGGGAAAAGATGCCTTTCCCACACTGGAATTGGTGCACAGCTGTCTCTGCAGAGATTGCAATTGAACTTGAGCCCTTCTGGCCCATTCATTCTTTTTGCATATTTACATGTCTAGCCTGATGCCTTCATTCCTAGGTTTCTTTATCTGAGGCCTTTGGCAGAGTTCCTCTGGCACCTATTCTGAGACCTCCTTATTAGGGAAGGAGAGGCAAACATTGAAGACCCTTTTCCCCCACTGACTCAGTATCCAGTGCTTTGCCAGTCCTAGCCCTTTCCCTTTATCCTACTCTCAAGTGCAGGGCCCATAAAACTGCTAGAACATTTTGCTCAGGGTTCCTGCCACACCACCCATGTCTGGACTGATCCATCTCACCCTCTACAGGTGTGCTATTCTGTGGGAAAATCTAGAACATGAAGAGTCAGTGTTTTAGATTCTTGCTTATACCATCTCAGTAAATGATTATAGACTTATCTCTTTCATTTTTGGCTTATTGCTTTAATTGGTTACCTTAACACCTGGAATCTCAGCTCTCTCTCTCTTACCACTCATACCGCACCACCCCTTGCCAAGGTCAGCAGAGTTCTTGACATGAAGAATGGTAGAATTCTTCTCTTTGGCTCACAATGCCTCCTTCTTATGACAAAGTATTATTTTGGCATTATGTAACATTAGGGTAAATGAAGAGAGGAATTAGAGAAAAGTCGCTAAATTGTTATGGCTTTTGTGGGTGTAATCTAATAATACTTTACTCTGGCTATAGCAGAAATACAAAAGATACTTTTCTTTTGTTTTCTCTCTTAAAGTCCCCTGCAGCACACAACACACATGTATATGTTACTCATGCAAGTGTGTGTGTGTGGTCACACACACACATATACTCACTGCAGTGAGCCTCTTAAATGAAGGTTCTTTGGTCATGGCTGAACTCTAACTCCATTCCACAAATCTATTCTTCACATTTTAAAACACATCAATGCATCTTACCATTCCAGTACTTTCTAAGCTACATACTTCCACAACAGACATTCCAATATACCTCTTACCTCCAAAATGTTTTTTTGTTTTAATCACTAGAGACTCAGGGCCTCAATCCCTGTGTCTTAATTCTCCCTCAATTTCCAGTGATCACATACAAGGATACAAGGACCTCTGAATAAAAATCTTCAAAAGACTTTTAGGCATCTTAAGGGATAAGGAAAGAAAAGCACAATGGCCAATGCCAGTGTCATACAAAGAACTTTCCATTAACAAGTTCTGAACCAATGCTTGGTCTCCCTTTATATTTCCTTGAGGTTTACAATGAGCTGTGAGTCAGGTTGTTTTGAGGTGATTTCTTGTCTAGCTTTACATAAATCCAGCAGCAATTCTGAATATCGGTCTTTGTTCTTTGAGTTTTGGTACCTTAGTAGAAACAGAAAACAGAAAAATAAATTTTATATTGAACACATTACAATCTCATGCTTAAACACAAAACTGTGACATAATAGACATTATAGTGCTCCTTACATATCCTCATCCATTTAGGAAAATAGACCTACATGAGCTGAGGAGTTATTTTATTCTCCTATAAAGTAAAAAAGAAATGAATTATAAAATCTTAAAATTCTACCATTATGACTGAGCTCATAAAAAATTATTGTGGCATAATACACTGAAGATCTTAGACATATATTAAATAATTCAAGACAATTTTAAAAGCTAACAAAGAGCTCATTCTAATGATCTATTTCTCAGTCTCATATTAAGATAAATATTTTAACATTTTATATCTATTTTAAAATACATTTTTAAAGAAAATAAAAAGATTATTTCCAAATAATTTAAAGTTAAAAAATATTTTTCAACTTAAACAAGAAAAGTTTATAAATATTCTCTGTTTTTATAGACCATGTGTTTATCATATGTCTGCTTTAGTTATAATCCTGCCATTTTACTCTGATAGCAGAGTAGGAACCTGATCTACACCTTAAATATTTAGCATTAATAATGCCAATGTTCTTTACAAGTTGGCTTAAATTAATTAATATTTTAAATTAGATAAAATTATCTAAATATGTATTGTCTATATGCAAGTACATTTTGAAGAATATGAAAAGAATTTGTGTGAATACCTCTATGTACATGCACTTATACAGAATATTTCTGGAGTAATTTTAATATCTCTAAAATTAAAGTACACTATGCACTGGTCAGTGGAATCAGACATGCAAAAATGTGATACCCACTAACAACTTTTGAATGTACACTTAATAAAATTAAGACTTCATGACTTTATTAATATTAAAATGTAGGGTATAATAAGTAATACCAAACCAGAAGATTAAAGCAAATATTATAGCATATTCAGTAAGTTTTATATAACATCCTTTATTTCTATGATTAAAAAGGATATATCAAGCTAAGTGGTAAATGTGACTTCTATCATAAAGAAGAATTTCAATCTTGAGGAATTTTAGGTACTATAATAAAGTAATGACACTTTATTACAGTGGCCAATAATATTGGCTCAGAAATGAATATACAAAAAATAGCATAACTGGCTCTGAAAATGAATAAAATAATTACATGTATGACATTGGGTGATTTTTATTTTTTGTAAGCCTGTAATAGCTTGTATTTAAAAGAGAATGATGTAGAAATACATATACATAGATATACATGCTTCTATTTAAAAGAGAATGACAATAGAAATATGTGTGTGTGTGTGTGTGTATGCACGTGAGCACACATACAATGGTATATAATATATTTTACCTCATGAAGCTAAAACCTGCAATCACTTCACATTTATGTTCTTTCATCACAGCATAGCTGCCATGAATGACTGGCAAACTTAGTAAATCTATGTTTAGATTCAATAAATGCTTATCCACTTCCCTCAAATTCTAATCCCCATGTGTTGAGACAGGGAGGTGGTGGGAGGTAATTGAATCATGTGGGCAGTTTCCCCATGCTATTCCCATGATTGTGAGTGAGTTCTCATGAGATCTGATTATTTTAAAAGTGGAAGTTTCCCCTGTGATCTCCCTCTCTCCTGCTGCCTTGTGAAGAAGATGCTTGCTTCTCCTTCACCTTCCACTGTGATTGTAAGTTTCCTAAGGCTCCCCTAACCATGCAGAACTGTGAGTCAAATAAACCTCTTTTCTTTATAAA
Source organism: Macaca thibetana thibetana (assembly GCF_024542745.1). Lineage (NCBI taxonomy): Eukaryota > Metazoa > Chordata > Mammalia > Primates > Cercopithecidae > Macaca > Macaca thibetana. Next base: position 67,002,302 of record NC_065584.1, read on the forward strand.
TTACCCAGTCTCAGGTAGTATCTTTATAGCAGTGGAAAACCAACTAAAACAGAGAACTGGTACTGGGAGTGGGGCACTGCTATAAAAGTAACCTGAAAATGCAGAAGCAACTTTGGGACTGGGTAATAGGGAGAGATTGCAACAGTTTGGAGTGCTCAGAAGATGACAGGAAAATGTGGAGAGGTTTAAAACTTTCTAGAGACTTGTTGAATGATTTTTAACAAAATGCTGATAGTGATATGGACAATGAAGTACAGGCTGGGGTGGTCTCAGATGGAGATGAACAAACTTCTTGGGAAATGGAGCAAAGGTCACCCTTGCTATGCTTTAGCAAAAAGACTGGCAGCATATTGTCCCTGCCCTAGAGATCTGTGGAACTTTGAACTAGAGAAAGATAATTTAGGGTAACTGGCAGAAAAGCATTCAAAAAGTGATCTGGCTGATTCTAAAAACATTCAGTCACATGCATTCACAAAGAGTGGGTTTGAAATTGTAACATGTTTAAAAGGGAAACAGAGCAGAAAGATTTGGAAAATGTGTAGCCTGACCATGTGGTATAAAAGAAAAAGTCATTTTCTAGGGAGAAATTCAAGCCAGCTGCAGAAATTTGCATAAGTAACAAAGTGCCAAATCTTAATAGCCAAGAAAATGGGGGAAATGGCTCCAGGGCATGTCAAAGGTCTTTATGAAAGCCCTTCCTATCACAGGTGCAGAGGCCTAGGAAAAAAATGGTGTCACAGGCTGAGCCCAAGGCTCTGCTGCTCTGTGCAGCCCTGGGGCACAGTACCCTGCATCCCAGCCACTCCAGCTAAATCTATGGCTTGTTTCAGAGGGTTCGAGCCCCTTGGCAGCTTCCACATGGCTTTCTGCCTGCAGGTTCAGGGGAGTTAAGAATTGAGGTTTGGGAACCTCTGCCTAGATTTCGGAGGATGCATGCAAATGTCTGGATGTTCAGGCAGAATTCTGCTGCAGTGGTGGAACCCTCATGGAAAACTTCTGCTAGGGTAGTGTGTAAAGGAAATGTGGGGTTGGAGCCTCTACACAGAGTCCCCACTGGGGCACTGGTTAGTGGAGCTGTAAGAAGGCCACCATCTTCCAGAGCCCAGTAAGGTAGATCCACTGACAGCTTGTACTACGGACTTGAGAAAGCCACAGGCACTCAACGTGAGCCAATGAAAGCAGCCACAGAGGCTGTACCCTGCAGAACCACAGGTGCAGGGCTGCCCAAGGCTGTTGGAGTCCACCCCTTGCTTCAGTGTGTCCTGAATGTGAGACATGGATGCAAAGGAGAATTTGGAGTTTTAAGATTTAATGACTGCTCTGTTGACTTTTGGATTGGCATAAGGCCTGTGACCCCTTTGTTTTGGCCAATTTCTCACGTTTGAAATAGGAGCATTTACCCAATGCTTGTACCCTCAATGTATATTGAAAGTAATTAACTTGCTTTTGAATGTACAGGCTAATAAGTGGAAGAGACTTACCTTGTCTCAGATGAGACTTTTGCCTCGGACTTTTAGGCTGATGCAAGAAGGAGTTGACACTTTAGGGGGCTTTTGGGAGACATGATTAGCTATTAAATGTGAAAAGGACATGAGAGTTGGGATGGACCAGGGAAGAATGATATGGTTCATCTCTGTGTCCCCACCCAAATGTCAATTTGTAATCCAAATTGCAATCCCCATGTGTCCAAACAGAAACCTGGGGCAAGATGATTGGATCTTGGGGGTGGTTTCCCCCATGCTGTTTTTGTGACAGTGATTGAATTCTCACGAGATCTGATGGTTTTAGAAGTGGCAGTTTCCCCTGCTTCTCTCACTCCTGCCACCTTGTTAAGAAGGTGTTTACATCTCCTTCACCTTCCTCCATGATTGTAAGTTTCCTGAGGCCTCCCCAGCCATGTAGAACTGTGAGTCAATTAAACCCCTTTTCTTGATGAATTACCCACTCTCAGGTAGTATCTTCATAACAGTGAGAAAATAAACTAATCCAACATTGGATCTAAATTTTACTACTTAGAATTTCCAAATCTTGTAGCTGAGACTTTAAGGATCTGCATTTTATACCTGGATTATTCAATACAGTGATATTGGTCACATGTCATTATTGAATACTTGAAATAGAACTAGTCCAAATTGAGATGTGCTACAATTGTAAAATGTACACCAGTTTCTAAAGGCTTTATGAGAATAACATCACATTAATGATTCTATATTGATTAAATGTGAAAGTGAAAATACTTGGGGTATAGTTGTTTAAATAAAATAAAATATTGAAACTAATTTCACTTTTATTTTATTAAATGGTGGCTACTATAAAACCTGAAATTACAAATCTGGTTTGCATTGTATTACTGTTGGATGGTACTGTTATATATGCTACAATAATTTTTTCACATTGCTTATATTGTGCATTTATTAATTCAATACTATTTTGAAGCATCTTTTACAAAAATAGATAGTGTTTAGAAGCTAATTTGTAGTGTTCTGCAATTAATTTTAAATTCCATGTAAAAGTTAATAACAGCATCAGTTTTTATTGTAAAAATAATTGATGTTATAAAGTGTTAAAATATGTTCTCATTTGTATTGTATCATAATTTTTAATACCAAATTAAGTTGATAAATGTCACAGCTAATCATAAAATAAGTATAACCCATGTTCAAGCCATGTTTTTAAGGCAGGTATGAGATTTTAATTTTAAAGACAGTTTTCAATAGATGTCAATTACTTCTACAAAAAATTTCTGGATTAGATCTAATTATTGACTCATTAAAATTTAATTCCATTTATAGTGAAGAGAAAAACATTATTGATATAGTTTGGATATTTGGCATCATCTAAATCTCATGATGAAATGTAGTCCCGAATGTTGGAGGTGGGTTGTCTAATGGGAGGTGTTTGAGTCATGGGGACAGAATCCTCATGGGGCTTGGTGCTTTCCCTCACAATAGTGCTCTTGTTCCTGCTTTTACCATGTGACATGTCTGCTCCTTTTACCTCTTCTGCCATGAGTAAAAGTACCCTGAGGCCTTCCCAGAAGCTGAGCTGATGCTGGTGCCAGGCTTGTACAGCCTGCCGAACTGTAAGCCAATTAAACCTCTTTTTTTTTTTTTAATAAATTATCCAGCCTCAGGTATTTCTTTGAAGCAATATTAGAACAGCCTAATACAGAAAATTACTAAAAGGAGTCGGATATTACCATAAAGACACCTGAAAATGTGGAAGCAGCTTTGGAATTGGGTAATAGGCAGAGTTTGGAAGAATTTGGAGGGCTCAGAAGAAGACAGGAAGATAAGGGAAAGTTTAGATCTTAAAGACTGGTGAAATTGATGTGACCAAAATAGCAATAGTGATACAGATAGTGAAGTCCAGGCTGAAAAGGTCTCAGATGGAAATGAGGAAGTTATATGGAACTGGAACAAGGGCCACATGGGTTATGCCTTAGCAAAGAATTTGACTGCATACTCTTCATTTCCTAGGGATCTGTGGAAGTCTGAACCTCAGAGTGATAATTTAGAGTGTCTAACAGAAAAAATTTCTAAGCATGAAAGCATTCAACATGTGTCCTGGTTGCTTCTAACAACCTACACTCAGATATGGAAGCAAAGAAATAATGCAAAGTTGGGATTTATATTTAAACAGGAAGCAGAGCATAAAAGCGCGAAAAATTTTCAGCCTCACCTTGTGGCAGAGAAAGGAAAAGCGCTTTTGGGGAGAGAAATTAAAGCTGGCTGTGGAACAACCACTTGTTATAGAGATTTCTATAACTAAAAAAAACCAAGTGGCTGGGCACAGTGGCTCACGCTAATCCCAGAACTTTGGAAGCCTGAGGCGGATGGATCATGAGGTCAAGCGATTGAGACCATCCTAGCCAACATGGTGAAACCCCATCTCTACAAAAAATACAAAACTTAGCTGGGCGTGGTGGCATGCGCCTGTAGTCCCAGCTACTCAGGAGGCTGAGGCAGGAGAATCACTTTGAACCCGGGAGACAGAGGTTTCAGTGAGTCGAGATTGTGCCCCTGCACTACAACCTAGCGGCAGAGCGATATTCCGTAAAAATAAATAAATAAATAAATAAATAAATAAATAATAAAAAAGCCAGGTGCTGAAAGACAAGAGGGAAAAGTGCTTTAAAGGCATTCCAGAGATTTCTGAGGCAGACTTTCTCATCATAGGCCCTGAAGCTTGGAGAGAAAGAATCATTTTGCAGACCAGGGCTCCACTGTCCTGCACAGCTTCAGGACACTGCTACTAGCATCCAGGATGCTCCAGCTCCAGTCTCAACTCAGAAGACCCCAGGTATAGCCCAAGCCACTGCTTCAGAGGGTGCAAGCCATAAGCCTTCACAGATTCCACATGCTGCTAAGTCTATGGGTGCACAGAGTGCAACAGTCAAGGAAGCTTGGCGGCCTCCACTTAGATTTCAGAAGATGTATGAGAAATCTTGGGTGCCTGGGCAGAAGCCTGCTGCAGGGGCAAAGCCCACACAGAGATCACTTACTAGGGCAGTGCTCAGGGGTCATTTGGGGTTGGAGCCCCCCCACAGAGTCCCTAGTGGGGCACTGGCTAGTGGAGTTATGAGAAGGGGAATATTTAATTCCAAGATTTTTGTTTGATTCTTTTTTATAATATCTACCTGTGTTGGATTTTTTCATTTACATCTTATATTGTTTTACAGATAATGTTTTTTTATCTGTATTCTCTTGTATCTCACTGAGCTTACTTAAAAGATTATTTTGGATTCCTTTTCAGGTATTTTATAGGTTTTCTTATCTTTGGGTCTGTTACTAGATAATTATTGTTTTCCTTTGAAGGCATCGCATTTGCATGTTTTTTTATGTTTCTTTTGTTTCTAAATTGGTATCTGCACATGTGATGGAACTAGTGCTTCTTTTAATTTTATACAGTAACTTAGCTTTCATTGGAAAATCTGTAGATACGTCCTATAGTGTCAGTTGGGTAGGGTACTTTGGCTTTGGTTGTGGGTGGGTACCAGAGTGTACTCTACATATGATTTCTTTAGCTATTGTCAATGTCAGTACTATCTGCAAGTACTTCAGTAGCCTATGCTGTGGTTGTTTGTAAAAGCTGTGGTATGGATTTGTTGAAGAAAAAAATGCAAATGGAATGATCCTCAGTCTCTGGGGTGTTTCACCAGTGCAGGTAGAGGCTCAGCTGCTGGAGTGGGTTGGATGCCAGGAGTGAAGGGCTCAGATTATGAGCACGTTTTTTTTGTTGTTGTTGTTGCTAAATACTGAGGAGGATAAACTAGAATCCCTCCTCATGAGGAATATAGATATAACAAGAAGAAAATACTTATATACATACATCTAATATGCAAGGCTTATTTATTTAAGTATCATAGAAGTGATTTGGTTGATTAGTTTGGAGAAATAAGAAACCATATTCATCTGACTTGAAAAAAATTAATGAAGAATATTAAAGATGAACTAGTTATGAAAAATAAGTATATTTTGACAGAAAAAATCTGTAATGAAATAAAATGGATTCACATTTGGTTATCAGCAAATAATTCAAATTGAAATAATTTTATTGTAAGTAGGAGGTAAAAACTAGTCTAGATAGTGAGGTTTCAGATTATGATGACATAAAACAATTGTGGAAAATTTTATATTTTTCCTGTTAGCATGAAAAGAGCCAAGCTATTCCTAGATTTATTTCATAAAATTATAAATTTTATAGCAAAAAATTAAATAAAGAGAGGCCATTTAAAATATTTTTAGCTATAATACTACTACTATATAAAGTGTACTAATAAGATCCTGAATAAGAGTGATGATATTGGAAACTGAAAAATGCAAGTGAGGTATTCTGGATAGATAGAATTGACTATACTTGAGAACCAGTTCAGACCTGTTTCAGCAACAAGACCAGAATAAATATTGAGCATGGCTGGCTATGTTTTTTTCCTCTTCAACGTGAGGAGATTGATTTTACATTTCTATTATATTGTATTAGGAATTTTAATAAAATTGCTACGATACATATTTTTCTCACCTCCAAGACTTGGGACATTACATTTTATTTATTAAATTTCTATTTATTTATTAAATGTTGAACCAAGTTCAAATTTAAACTGTGGTCATGAAAATAAAACATTTTCAATTTCGTAGCTGCCCTGATGTTCTGTCACCTTTCGAATATGCTACTTCGTATTTTCTCTATATAAGACATTCACATTCTTACCCTTATCACAGTCATTTAAAATTAAGATAAGAATGAGACATTATTATATATAATCCTCAGACCTCTTACAAATATCACAAATTTTCAATAGTCTGAAATAATTAAATTCATAATTCCATATTGCATTTAGTTATCATGTCTTTTAGTTCCCATCAACCTGGCACATTCCCCATTCTTTTCTTGACTTTCATGACCTTTTTAAGATTACAGGCCATTTATTTTGTAGAGTTCTAATCCATTTAAACTTGTTTGATGCTTTTTCTAATTTGATTCAGGGTGTGTTTATTTGGCAGGAATATCACAGCAGTTATGCTGCCTTCCTATTGCATCCTAACAGATGGTGCGTTTCAATCTGTCCCAGTACTGATGAAGTTCATTATGATTATTTCATTAAGATGGATTCTGACATGCTTTTGCTTTAGAGAATTATTCTTATTTCTCCTTTGTAATTTCTTATTTTATGGAAAAACATTATGAAATTATATAATATTGCATCCTTTATTTTTGAATATATCAATTTTTAATTAATTATGATTTTATATTTTATAATATTATAACTTATATAAATTATGATTTTTCAGGTTAAATTGTCCAATATTTGAATAAAGAAAGATGGTTTTTATGTCTTTCTGACATGGTACACGTTCCTGGGAACTGTCTTCTGTGCTGGAGAAACAAGATGCCTCAGACTCCTCTTGTATTTTTACTGCTTCAGTCTTCCAACCAGACATTTTGTCCAAGATGCCCTAGTTTGTTTATGGAAAAATATATTTAGAAGAGAAGATACATGTGCTATATGTGGTAGTGTGCTCATTACTCTTGGGATGCTACTGCTCCTAGACTGTTTTAGTGCACAAAGCCAGAACATTTCTTTTTACTGTATGAATAAATACAATAAACCATCTTTAGGTCTATACTTATTTCTCTATCTGTCTGTTCATTGAACTATAACTTGAAAACCACAAGTTTGTACTAATATTCCCAATTCGAATTCAATCTCAAAGGGTACATTTTATTCTTCCAGTTTCTGTAGTTGTAAATACAGGCTCTGATAATGAGACACTTAGTTCACATTAACTTATTTTCTCATTTAGTCAATTTTTCATATGTAACAAATTTCCTAGCCTCACTTTGACCCTCCTCCACTACATAAATGCTCTTCTCACCCCAGTCTGACTCCTGTATCCAACACTAGGCTGAACCACCAAGCAGAAGACCTTTTCTCCTCATCCAGCCCCTAGAAGGGCCACCACTCTTCTCAGAAACCTCACTGGCCTTGCAGTCTCTCTGTAAACAAAATCCCTGTGCGGACACAATTCTTACTCTGCTGAGACTTTAATACACTAAGATGACATCTCTACCTACCCTAGTATTTAACAACCCACCACTAAACTTTAAATTTGGCAGAAATAAAATTTTCTACCACAATTCTCAGTTTTTAAGAAACCAAAATGTTGCAGTCAGCTTTGAAAAGACGTATCTTAATCCCCTTGCTAGAGATAATACAATTTCATTCTGTCTTCCTATAACTGCCCAATGGATTCATTTTGCCTTCTGCCTAAAAGAGCCAATTTATCAAGATAAAAGAATTGGAATAGAGAAAGAGTAATTCACATAAAGCTGGCTGTGCAGGAGACCAGAGTTTTATTATTACTCAAATCAGTCTCCCCAAGCATTCGGGATCAGCTTTTTCAAGGACAAGTTGGTGGGTGGGGGGAAGCCAATGAGCCAGGAGTGGTGATTGGTTAGGTAGGAGATGAAATCATAGGAAACTGCAGTTGTCCTCCTGTGCTGAGTCAGTTCCTGAGTGGGAGCCATAAGATAGGATGAGCCAGTTAATCTTTCTGACTGGTGACAACTGATCCACCAAGTGCGAGTTCTACAAAAGTATCTCAAGCACTGATCTTTGGAGCAGTTTAGGGAGGGTCAGAATGTTGGAGCCTCCAGCTGCATGATTCCTAAACCATAATTTCTACCTTGTGGATAATTTGTTAGTCCTACAGAGGCAATCTAGTCTCCAGGCAAATAGTTAGGTTTGTTTTGGGAAAGCGCTGTTGTTATCTTTGTTTAAAACTATAAAAGAAGTCACTCCCAAAGTTATTTTAACTTACGTCCAGAAATGAACGAGGACAGCTTGGAGGTTATAAGCAAGATGGAGTTGGTTAGGTCAAATCTCTTTCACAGACACAGTTAGAATTTTGCAATGCTGCTTTCATTCCGATATCACTGTTAGTATTTCTCTCATGATATATTCTCATGTAGTCATTACTATTACTTTCATCATCCTTACTCAACTGAAATCTATTCTGTGACACTGGAGATCCCATATACTTTGTAGTTGAGTTGTTTTTGTGGTATCTTACATAATGACTTATAACCAATAGAAGCTCAATTACTAACTACAATTTAGAACAATTATTATATTCACAAATAACCATTTGATTCGATGTGATTTTTACGAGCATTAAATGAATACAATCTGAGAAAAAAATGTATACTGTAAGAATCCAAAGAAATCTATAGTTACTGTAGAAAAAATGTAAAAATATTTATATATTATCTTATTTCATTGAAAGCACCTCTTTCACAGAGATAGAATATAAAAGAATCTTCCAAAGGAAAGTATTATCAGTCAGTTCTAGAAAATAAATGGAAAATAAACCAAACGTATGTCAATACAAATATATTTAAACGCTATTATATTTTCAAAGAAAATGCTTTTATGTTTGCAATAAAAGGTCAAATATGTGATTTTCATTTAACTTAGCTGTCATCGTAGACTCTTTGGCAGAAACTTTCAAATACCATGGTACCATTGAGTTGAGTTTTAATAAATTTTGACAGAGAATTTTAATTCAGTATTTATGAATAATTTGTAATATATTTGAGTTCATTATCCAAATAAAATAATATCATCTATTATAATCTAATTACTATAATTAGCTATGCTACAGTGTAACTGAAATAGTTATCTTCTTTAACTACTATATACAAAGGTTTAGACATTATTTGAGCTGAACACACTTCTTGTAATAGACTTGTGTAATAAGTAAGTAGGTGTGCATGAGGTATTTGAGAGAAAATGTTTTGTATAAGCCCACTGATTTTTTAACTGTTTTGAACCTTTATACACATGGGACTCTCTTACCATTATATACAAAACCTGCTTTATGAACTACAAAGGTAATATTTGCAACTTAGAACGTTAGATTTTTAAATCAAAATAATAAATGCTAATGGCAAAAAATAAATTATATCAAATGACTGTTAAACTCAATTTTGACTGAGGATGCCTCTGTACCTTAAGTCCCCATCTAAAAAAAAAAAAAATACTGCAACCTAACTGAATACCTAAGAAACCAAAAGTCTTACTTAGGATCATACATCTGTGTAACAACCAGCTGAGTCTCAGCCAATCACAGCAGCTGCGCTTCCACCATGTATAGGCTACCAAATAATCTGAGCATGTTCAAATAAGGCAAACTTCAATCTGTAACCCAAAAAGTAGTTTCTGTACCTTACTTGTATTTTCGGTCTATAAATGCTGCCTGCCCATATGGTGGAAGGGAGCTCTCTGAACCTTTCTGGTTCTGAGGGCTGCTTGATTTGTGACTCATCCCTGTTTCAATTAAACTCTGTCAAATTTAATTTGTTTAAACAATTTCTTTTAAAAAGACATAAAAAAGAACAATAGTCCCTATCTAACTCTTCCTTCATTCTTCCCCACTCTCTAGACTTACTCCCCACAGGTAAGTCCTCATATTTAATTATTTTAGTTATCACTTCTGGTAGTTATTGCTATATCTCCAAATATTATATTTATATTACTTGAAATTTTTTTTTCATTTGTGGAAGAGAAAAGGTTCTACAATGTAAAAAATAAAGTATTTATCAATTATGGCCATATTTACCTATTCTGTACAGGAAAAAACAAATCTAAAGAATTACATGGAATTACATTTAAATTCTGTAAAAACAGGAAAGAAAAATTCTAAAGAATTATATGGGATTATATTACACTTATTTGAAAGGCTCTTTGTCCATGAATTTGAAGTAGACTAATGGGATTAGAGTTTATCCATTTTTTTTTTCATGGAAACAAAATAGAAAAGATTTTTTAATATTTTATGTTACTTTATGTTTACTAGTTTGTGGGGACTTTATTATCTGTCATATTATAGTTACTTGTGGCAGAAAAATGACAGTAGGCATTCTGCAAAATGTCTGTGCAGTAAAATATTTGGCCTTGCCTGAAAAAAGTTCTAGCATTTTTCCTTGGTGTCAGAGAAATAATCTCTGGGTTCTTGGAATGTCATGTCTGATAGATGTGTCTTAGTTTGACAGGGAACCATGGGCCATAATATGTAGTCTTAACAAAATGATTTAGAAAAGTGCTGGCCACACCCATATATTCTTAGCATAGGGCCTGTTCACTACAGAAAGACCAAAAATGTGACTTAGAGATGGAGTTTTGAGTCATATATAAAGTAGTCTAGAAGTTGAGATTTATTACACGAAACATCAGTCAATCAATTATGCTTATATAATGGAACCCCAAAGAAATCTCTGAACACTAAGACTTCAGCACACTTTTCTGGTTGGCTAAATTCTGCATGTTGTGTCAACCTGAAATAATGGAAAGGATCAATCTAGTTTTAAAGAGTTTATTCAAGTAAAAAGCTGGAAATAACCATTTAGAAGACACCAACTTCAGAAGATGAGATCAGTATTTTGATATTAAAAGTTAAGTTCCTGTTTATATAGGCAAAAAAGAAAGAAATTTAACAAAATTAAAACTTTTTAATGTAAAACTGGGTTATAACAATTAGTTACAGTTTATTTTCTCTTCTGCATGACTTGTTCATTTTCTTTTCAAATTAAAAGAATATATTTAGCATTTGATCTTAAGACAATGTTGAGAACCATGAAGTCTTTGTATGAGAAGGGTAAGAGGAAAGTTGATTTATAATGAAAATCAATGGTGAAGATAGAAGGGGTCTTCCCTATTTCCCTTCAGTAATTTACAGTGTTTTATTAAACAATGCAAGTAAAAAGCAGACTAATCTATAATCAGAAAAACAAAGGTTACAGCTGCCTAGGTTACAGCTGCTTGTCATGTGACTCCTAATCACATTCCATAATCATATTCCTTTAAAGTTCAACATAATTTAGACTTCCAACAGCATACATTATGAATTGCTTATTTTCACAGTTGTCACATGTAAATGCAGAGAGATCCACATATCCCAAATCCATTGAAAAAAGAAATAGCTCTGTGTTTGTTATTTTCCTGAACTCTATATACATAAAATATATATCATATATATACATAAAATATATATCATATATATACACACACACATATACACATATATTTGTGTATACACACACACACACACACACACACAATGGTTGTATGCTTTGGAGTTGCCTGATCTTAACCTGTATACTTTCTATAATAAACTGTAACCATAAGTATAACAGCTTTCAGGGAGTCTACAAGGCTTTCTAGTAAGCAATTTTAAGTGAGACCTGTTTGGGGGCTTTCCCTTCAGCATTAGTATTGCAATTGGTGTTAAAAGTAATGTCAGACTTGGGAATTTTTGCCTAACTTAGCAGTTGGTCCAACTCTCTGCAATATTACAGCAATGTAAACCAAAAATAAAATTCTAAGCCCCCTAACTGACTAAATGAACCCCTCCTTTCAGCTGAGGGCATTCCAAAGAAACCTGAAAAATAGTTGCCATTATGGAAAGAGGGAGTGGACATGGTTCATTATACCATCCTCTCTTTGGAATTCAAGCACAACTGACCAGGATTAACATTAAAACAGAGATCTTAAGACTTACAAAACAGACTGTTTGTAGCAGTAAGATGCCAAATTCCAACCTGACTCTAGTATAGCATCACATAACAAGAGAGCAGGCCTGAAAGAAATCAAAGCAATACTCCAAAAAATATTTCTTTGACGTATTTTGAAATGTCTCTGCAAATGAGTCTCTTGTAGGGAAAATTTACGTTCTCTAGAGAATCACCTTCTTTTTCCAGGTATGTTTCTAATCCTGAAGACATTAGCTGAGAGCTTTAGCCTAGCTAAAGATCTGAATAGGACACATTTGCCATCTATTGTTTCTAAGGGCAGCCATCTGAGGCATCACATACACCATAAGAACTTTCGTCTCCGCAACCCCTTATCTTAACCCAGTCTTTCTATTGATTCTAGTTATGTAGATAATAACTTAACTCTTTTAACCAGTTACCAATCAGGAAATCTTTGAATCTACCTATGACCTGAAAGCCTCTGATTTGAGATGGCCTGTGTTTCTGCACTGAAACAACATAAATCTTACATGTATTGCTTTAGTTTCTACCTGTAACTTCTGTCTCCCTTAAACGTATAAAATCAAGCAGTAATCCAACCACCTTTGGCATATGTTATTAGGACCTCCTAAGGCTGTGTCATGAGTCATGTTCCTCAAATTTAGCTCAGAATAAATTTCTACAAATAGTTTACAGACTTTGGCTTTTTTCATTAGCAGTATTATACGGAAATGAGAGTAGTTAGCCAGCTTGCTTTAAGCAGACTATAAGGGAAGAGTCCCTGGGGAAGCTCCAACCCACCTAGGTCATTGCCCAATCCATACATACCACAAATGCTTTCACCAAATGTTTTGTGCAGATGAGGGAACTTGCACATGGGGCTTCCCTAAACATGCCTGTAGTAGAAAATTCCATCTTTTGACACATTCACAGTAAGGGAAATAAATCAATATGGAGTAACTCAGGCTAAGGGCGTGCATGTGCACTGAAAGAATGGGGAGAAGCCAGCAGGAATTTTCACCTTATGCAAATAAGGAACCCAGCCCCATCAGCTTTTCTGTAAAAGCCCTTGTATTGAACTGTGAAGTGGCAATCTGCTTTCAGGACACCCTCTTTGCTGAAAGCTTTCATTTTGCTTAATAAATTCTACTCTGCCCTACTCACTCTCCAGTGTCCATGTGCCTCATTTTTCCTGGTGATGGGACAAGAACTCAGACTTAGCTGAACTAAGGAGCAGGAAGACCACAATAAAGAGAGATATGGACTACCCAGGAAATAACGTCAATAACAAAGTAGTAGGAAAAAAGTGAGATCTAAATACCGTTATTTTGATTCAGTAAAATTGTCAAGAATACTAAGGTGATTGTTTAAGATAGAAGTTGCTACATTTTACATTTATAAAGATCTTCAGAAAGTATGGGATTTTAATTAGTTGAACATAGGAAGCAAGAGATTTTAATAGGATATAAAACCGGCGTCTTTTGCACTTTTGGAAATTGAGTAAGTTAATTTCATTTTTACTGTAAATATTGGAATGAGTTAGTACCTGCAAATATCAGTGTTCACAGATGAAATATTTAAGTAAACACAAAGATATATACAACTGGATTAAATTCAGAAAATCGTAATATTAAAACCAGAAATATAATCCATGGATTGTTTAAGTTGGAAAAGAAAATAGGAGCCCGAGTATGGATGAACATGACAGTGAGAAACCGCTGGGACCTCAGTCTTGGGAAAGGAATTTCCACATTTCATGAGTTTTAACCAGTAGGACCCTCACCATTTCTCACAAGAAAGATCTGAGAAAAATACTTTTGAAACTCTGGCAAGGGAGGGAAGATTAATCATTTTAAAACAATCCAAGTATGTTGCCTAAAAAAGGTCTACTCTTTAGGACAAGAGGCATTATCAGAACCTCATCCCCTCTGAGAGAAGGGCATTCTTTCCACTACAGCTCTTGCTAGCCTTCTTAGTCTTACAACCTAAAGGGGAAATAGAAGCAAACAATGCTTCTGGATAAACATTTGTGAAAGTCATATCCAAGATTCTATCTCAAAAAAAAAAAAGAAAAAAAAAAAAAAAAAAAAATCACATCCAAGAGATGCTGGAATAATAAAAAAGAGTTTTAATCACAACATTTCAGAAAGCTTCCCTCTCTAAAACCTTATCCTGACACCTGTGCTTTAATATAAGAACAATATATTATAACTGAAAGTCCTCCGCAATGAAGACTCTTTATGAAGAGTAGTTAGAGAAGCTCAAAATTAATAAGAATGACAAAAAGCAAAAACACTAATGAAATGTGAAGTGTCTAGCACTAATGACTACAACAAACATTTAACATAGTTCAACACCTAGCCAGATTTACATTTAATCTCAAACTAAATACCTATCTAACTAATTTACTATTACCCAGTACAGGATATCTGGCATATACGTGTGTGTGTAAACCACACACTACACTTATGCATATCATATATAAACTTCAAATATCCAAAGAGAAAATATGAATAAAAAGTCAAAGAAATAAAAAAACAAACACCTTACCTATAGAAGAACAAGTTTAAGAGTTATAGCAACTTTTTGTCTGAAACTATGCTAGAAGGGAGTGGAAGGAAATATTTTAAATGTTGAAAGAAAACAAAGAAAAAACAACAAAAGATGTCATCCAAGAATTCTATATCCTTTTAACTACAAAAGTTCAGGAGAAACACTTAATCTTGATGTATGAATGTACTTGTTTGAGCTGTTTTGTGAATCTGGCCAAGCACACACTTTTTGTTGAGCTAAAATAACTGGAATCCTTGTGTCAGATTCCCACCTGTGATAAAATCAGGCATAGCCTTCGGAATGGTTAATGAAATGTGTAAAGCATTGCTTTAAGTTGGTAAGAATTTGGGTTCCAATAAATGTGGAACCGGGCTTCACAGGCTTTCTCAGAACATTGTTTTATTGTTCTGCCTACTTCTTGAGATACATGCATTTTTATTTTATTTTTAATTTTTGGTGCTCATCTTTGCTTATTCCATTTTTCTATTTTTCATAATTCTTTAACTTCTTGTGTTTTCCAAGCTTCTCCTATACATCTGAATATTTAAAATAACATCTTAAGTACCAAATTTTGCATCTTTGGCCATTTATCTTAAAAACTTGCAATATTTTCCACTACTGAAATATTTTAAAACTTGATTTTCCCAAGATTACCCTGTCAGCATTTTCTCTTGTTTCCTAACCTCTTTCTGCCTATATTGCTTCATAATATCGTCTTCCTTTGCTTACTACACTGATGTTGAAAATTTTCAAGGGTCTATATTTCCTCTCTTTTGTACTACATATATCCCCATGTATTATGTCATACAGTCATAGATTCAACTAATATATGTATTACTATGATTCTGAAGTGTATATTTCAAATCTAAACCTCTATCATAAGTTATAGGACAATATACCCAAGGCAACTACAAAAATAGACTAACTATAAATTAAATAAATATTAATAGAAAAAAATGTTAAGTCCTAATAACACAAATTAGAAAACTGAGATAGGATGATGCTATTGGTCCCATATTGAAAAACTTCATGCAGAAGAAGGATAGTTAGGTGCATAAATACATTATTAAAAAATATTAAGTAATATTAGAAATATATTTAGCATAATGGAGTATCATAGATTAAATGTCCATGAAGTTTGCCTTCTATTGCCCTCTGCTCTAGCAAAGCAGTCAACTTAGTTACCTATAAAAGGTCACAGAACTCTTATAAATCTGTATATAATATAAATTTATAGAAGTTTCCCAAATTTATAGATTGTGTGTTAATGGACAGAGGGATGGAGTAGAATAAGCCACAAGGAAGGCTGGAAAGGAAACTGTCCCAAATCATGGTACAATTCAGGGCAGAACCAGGAAAAGATTTTGTTTGTTCTAATTCATGTAGACATTTGAATTACTTTAGAGACTGCATCCCTGGTGTTGCAGCCTTGATGTATAATATTATGAGCCTTAAGAGCTATGAACTGAAAACTCATGTATGAGCACACTATGTTGAGTGTAATACTGAGAAAGAAGAATCTTTAATGGTTTTTCTATCTTTTAAATCACAAAATTGATCTGTGCTGGCAGCTGGATCTACAAGATTTAGCTCTAGTATGGCTCTGATTTGTTGGCCAAATGTTTGAGGACCACATATAATAGCAATACTGAGTACCAGTAAGAAGCAATAGCTGCTGCAAAGGCAGTAGAATGATAAATATTAGAAATTTTCTTTCTTTGTCCTAAAAATTTGAGGCATTGTTTGGACTGCAAGTGTTCATAAGCAGTAGAAACTCAGCCTTATAATAGGTTTATTTTTCTCTTTTAAGCACATTTTATATGACAAATAGAGCCATTCATACTGGATGTATATGTAAAATTAAAGAATCAGAGCATGCTTATGAATGGTGAATTTTGTTAGAGAAAGATTCACAGTAATTATGCCTGGCCGGAGTTCTGAATAATTTATAGTATGTTTGCCAAGTGAACATGGTGGTAAAGAGTATGCTACTAAAGAGTAGGAAAACTTGAACAAACGCATTACGGTAAGAAACAGCACGATATATTGAAGGAATTTGGAGTTTAGCAGCAGTAAGATGTGTGCTTCAAAATAACAATAAATACATTTCTTCAAGTATCTATAGCACCAACTCAGTTTCAAGTAAAGAATAGATCATTAATAAATATATAATGAATGAATGAATGAGCACATAAATTAATGGAAAGTGGGGAGGGGAAATTAATCAAGTAAAACAAGTAGAAAATGTTTATTTATGAAGTTTCTTATAGGCCATATTATTTTGGCTTTATCCTGTAGTAAGAATTGTTGAGTTGTGATCAAGAAAGTGCTTACATTTTTTTCAAGTTTTCTATGAAGGCAGTACGAGAGAAGGAATGCTGTAGCAAATCTTGTTGGGAATGGGCCACCCGAAATCTGGCCATAAACTGGCCCCAAAACTGGCCGTAAACAAAATCTCTGCAGCACTGTGACGTGTTCATGATGGCCATGACGCCCATGCTAGAAGGTTGTGGGTTTACTGGAATAAGGGCAAGGAACACCCGGCCCTCCCAGAGTGGAAAACCGCTGAAGGCGTTCTGAAACTACAAACAATAGCATGAGTCATCTGTGCCTTAAGGACATGCTCCAGCTGCAGATAACTAGCCAGACCCATCCCTTTATTTCAGCCCATGGCTTTGTTCCCATAAAGAATACTTTTAGTTAATCTATAGTCTATAGAAACAATGCTTATCACTGGCTTGCTGTCAATAAATAAGTGGGTAAATCTCTGTTCCACGCTCTCAGTTCTGAAGGTTGTGACATCCCTGATTTCCCACTCCACATCTCTATGTTTCTGTGTGTGTGTCTTTAATTCCTCTAGTGCTGCTGGGTTAGGTTCTCCCCGACCGAGCTGGTCTTGGCAAAATCTCATAAATCCATTTTTTTTTTTTGCCAATTGAGACGTTGATAGGTGCCTTAAAAAGAAGTTGATTAGAGATAAAGTTTATTTAAAATTGTAGAAATATCACAAAATATCAAAATCACATATCTTAAGAATCATCTTTTTGATTCTTTAAATTTCTTAAATCAAAATGAAATTTAAAATAATGCAATCGCAACTTAAAGTGTTTTAGTCTCATTTACTTCAACACTAATTTTCTCATCTTATATCAATTACATTTCAATTGCAAATAGCTTTACCTTGATTTGTAATCCATATTATATTTATATTGTGATAACAAAAATTAGTGTTTCAATGACTAAATCGCTTAATGTAACAAATTCACTACATAAATTTATATAATTGTGTTGGAACCGAACTGTCGATTCCCTCCTGGGCAGGGGTCGCCGCGAAGGATCACCGACACGAGATTCACAGCAGAGAGTTATTTATTACTAGCGCGCTAGGGTCCCAAGCTCTAAGTTGGCCCTGGGACCCCGACTGCTTGTTACAGGCTGTTTATATAGGCAAATACAAGTTCAAACACAGCTTAGGGCGCGAAATTCAAACAAAGCTTTAGGCGCGTGGTAATTGGGTCTGTCTATGGCCTGAGCAAGGTGTCTTATGCTAATTGGTTAGAGCAGGACCTTATGAGGTTTTTTTTTCCTGGAGTTGTTGATTCCGGGAACTTCGAGGCAGGGTGGGACCCCCGGAATTGGCAGGGTGGGACCCCATGAGGTTGTTTCCCGGAATTGGCAGGGTGGGACCCTATCAGGGTGGGACCCTATTGAGGCAGGGTGGGACCCTATCCAGAGCCACCTGGTGTTAATTTTTTCTATATGAGGCCTAGTTTCTAAGTTTTATGAGGCCTAGTTTCAATTGCTCTGACCAAAACTTATTTGTACACACAGCTGAAGACAAAATTGTCTTTGGTGATGATCCCATTTTATTTTAATGTTGTACATTTACAATAACTTCTAATTAAGTGACACTGATTGAGGAGTAAAATATGCACACAGACCTACACACAATGAGCTTACGTATGAGTTTATAGAAATTCAAATTTATTAAATATATTTAAGCTATGTATTATCAACACAAAGTCTAATGCTTAGTGTTGACATTGAAAAAAAACTTCAGTTTTAAGGTCTCAGTTTACTCACAAACAATGCATTGAATTGATTTTAAAAGAGTTAAACATCTTAGATGTGATGTGATAAAAAACTATCATGATGAAAGAAAGTTGCGTAAACATATGTGAATAGTGATTACTCTGTGGAGCTCCTTAGCATCAAAAATGGGCATTTATGTTCAATGCTCAGATTAATTATCATAGAAGATTTATCCAAAAATTAATTAGTGAGGTTCAGTAATGGTAATATTATTTTTACCCCATTTTATGCATGAAGTAAAGGTGTCTCAAAGACACTGAGTAATTTTTATGGTGCTTTCATAATTGTATATCACACGATTAATAGCAGGGAATTGATTTGAAGTTAAGTAGGTAGTGTGTCACATCCTATTGAGAAGACCTCCCTTGATCTCTGACTTCCCAGTTAGTGCCAGTAATTTTATTTCTTTGTGCAATTTACTTTCCAAAATAAAAAATAAGGTTTCATTTTGCTATCTTCTACTTATAGTAAACTTGAGAACATGTGCTTTCAAAGTAAACAATTTTAATTCAATTTTGATACAAACTAAATGCAATTAGAGGAGAAAAAAATAAAAAATTAAAAAACTAGTTCATTTTAATCTAAATATAGTAATCCTATAACACTGCTTAATTCCATAAAACCGTGGTCAGCTTACTAGTAATTTACTAGTGGAGGACATTAACATTCCTTTTAGTCTTAATCCCTGAAATACATAAAAAGATTTTAGGTTTACACACAACATAAAATGCAAATTTTCAAATTTTTATATGTTAATGACAGACTTCAAAGTAACAATTTTTGGTATTTCAGACTTGTAATTTCTTAAGTTTCAGTCACTTATGTTGTTTTTACCATGAGTGTTTGTGCCAATATGTTTCATCATTGTTGTGCCTGTGAAATGTAATGTAATTTGAATTATGAGACAATTTGTTTAAAACTCCAAATAACATAAACAAAATCTTAAAAATTGAGTTTTAAAATATTAACTAATATTTCACTTTGATATAACATCATATTAATAAGTGAAATATTTTTATTAATTGTTTTAAACCATGAAAAAATGTATTAAAACATTAGCTGTTTTCTCTAAATTAATCTATATTTATAATAAATCTGTCTCTCAAATGGAAGAGAATACTCCCTGAAACTGATGACTTAGGTATTTCTTGTTTTTTGCTATTTGAAATATCTTTTGGAAAGTTTTTGTCAAATTCCATGAAAAACAAAAGAAAGGTAGGAATTTTAATGAAAATATGTGGAATTTACAGTTCAAGATTTTTTAAAACCTTGGTTTTTTTCTATCATAAAATATAACTTTCCTTATTTGTCTTCTTTCATACCTGTCAACTGATTATCATAGTTTTCTCCAGGCATATATCTCTTGTATATTTTCTATGATGTAATTTTAGAAACCTTAATTTTCTTCCCATGTTATTTAAGTTTACTTCCTTTAAGTTACATTTTCTACTGTTTGTCGAGAATTAATCACACTTTTAAATACTGATTTTTAAATTCTAACACCTTGCCTATCTCTTTTGATAATTCTAATAGTAAGTCAAATAATAGATATTTTGTGTTTTTTCTTTGTTTTTGGTGTGTATTGATATGTGTGTGTAAGGCTGTTTCTATCAAAACACATTTCCCTGTCCAAATGTTATCTCTCTCTATACATAAAACGTTATGTACTTTTCTATTTTATATTAGTCTATAGAGGCTTCAAAAATTTTAAATGGTTATTTTGAGTAACCTTATTTTAATACCGATTATGAGTATGCTTTTAATTTTTTTTTTACATTGAATCCTCTAGGTTTTGTGCTTGCTAATATTTTTTCAAAGTGAGCAAGTTTTCCTCATTCCTTAATTAAGTGTATTTTTATTCCATGAAAAGTTTTTGAATTTCCTAAAATACTTTTTGTACCCAATTAAATAATCATTTGTATGTATCTTTCAATCAGTTAATATGATATATCAGTTAATAGGATAACTAATGATGAAATGACCTCAAATTCCTGAAATAAACTCAATGTGGTAATGGTTTATTAACTTCACTTATGGAATGAGATGATTAATATTTCATTAGCATTTTCTCATCTGAGTTAAAGTTTGAAAAACATTTTTGTTTTTAATTTTGTCCTTATCTGGTTTCTATGTTTAATTTATACCAAACTCATAAAATAATTTGAGTGATAAGTATTCTTTATCTCATATCTTAATTAAATACTATAAAATGTAAATAATGTATTTCTAGGGTATCTATTAAAATTAATCTTCTTATCTATGTGGGCTGCTGTTTTGTTGTTGTTGTTGTTGGAAGACACTTAATTACTCATGTAAATTATAGTAATAGTACCATTTAGTTTTCTGTTATACAATTTTGTCATTTATGCTTTTCTAGGAAATTGCAAAGTAGCCAATTGTATTAAAATAATTTACAAAAGATTATTGTAAAATTCTTATTTTATATTTTTAGTGTCTCTGGATACATTGATGTAATCTTATATATTAATATATCAATATAACCTATATGTATTATTTTTATAATTATTTATGTGTACTTTTTTATTTATGACTTCAGCCAGATTTTTTTTATTGTTATTTTACACAGGAAATTTTTTTGTTATATTCTTTTATTAGGGTTCTCCAGAGAAACAGAACCAATAGGATGTATATACATATATGTAAAGATATAGTTATAGATTTATTATAAGGAATTGGCTCATGCAATTATAAAGTCTTCTAAGTCCTAAGATTTGCAGTTGGCAAATGGGAGACACAAAAAAAGCAGATAGTATAGTTCTAGTCCAAAGGACAGAAACACAAACAAAAAAAGAAAAACAGTGTCTCAGCTCAAAGACAGTCAACAGGTGGGATTCCCTTCTACTCACAGGAGGACCAGCTTTTTGCTCTATTCAGACCTTCAATTGATTATACCCACTCAAATTAGGGAGGACAATCTACTTTACAAAGTCTACCAATTCAAAAGTTAATTTCATCCAGAAACACCTCACAGACGTATCCAGAAGAATATTTGACCAGATGTCTGGCTACGTCATAAACCAGTCAAGGTGACACATAAAATTAACCATTGTAACTCTATTTGTTTTCTGATTTTTTAAATTTCTGTACTACATTTGCTAATCATATCCTATTTTCTTTGGTTTTATTCTGTTTTTCTAATTATTTTTAATTGGATTGTTAACTACTTAAAACATTTTTTCCTTTCTAGTTAAATTATTTATTACTAAAATTGCCACTTAATATTATTGCTCTTCCAGATTATCAGATGAATTACTTTTGAAACGTGTATTAGTTATATATTGCTTATCTATTGCTAAAATAATACTGAATATCAAAAAAGAAAAACACGTCAGTGGAATAAAACAATAAATATTAATTTTTTGTGTATCTCTGGGACCATTGAGGAAGCTCAGTAATTTCAGCTGAGCTGGTTCAGGTAATCTAGATTCAGCTAAGCTAGGTGACTGTGTTAAAATCTATGGGTCAAGCATGGCATGGATCTTCACTGTGGTTTGAACTCAGGTCTGCTCCACATATATTTATCCTGAGACCTTGAATAACAAAGGGGTACTGGCGAGGGGATCTCTTCTCATGATAATGGCAGGAAGTTTAAGAGGCAACCCCCAACTGCACGATGTTTTTCCATTTCCCACTTCCATGCATGAACCATCCCACTGGCCAAAGTAAGTCCTAAGGCTGAGCAGAAAGAATACAAGTGAAAAAAACTCTACCCACCATGAGAAGCAGAGGAAGAAAAGTGAAGTTTCTGAATTAAAGTTAAAACTAACCTTTTTTTGCTTTATAACCACATTTTTTTTTTCATCAGGTCAATGATTTTAGAAAAGTACATTTTTTTAAAGTTTTAAATGTATGTGATTCACATAACTTATACTTCTGTTATTAATATTGAACAATTGCACTTTGGTCAAAGAATGTGACCATATGATGTCAATTCTTTGGATTTCTTAAGAGCATTTTGATAAACAAAACTATGGTCAATATATGTAAATATTCCACATGTACTGGAAAAGAATAAGTATTCTTAAATTATTCATTCAAAAGTTTCATTAATGTCTATGGTCAAGCTCAGATTTATGCTCTTCAGATCTTACAAAGCTGTTTTTTGTTTGTTTATTTGTTTGTTTCCAGTTCTATGAGCTGCAGAGAAAATATGTAAAAATCTCCAAACAAGTTTTATATTTTCATTTTCTCCTTGCTGTTATCACGATGTATGTTTTGTGACTGTGTTATTAGAAACATGCAGTTTAAAGCTGATATATCTTCACATTCAATTATATTTTCTTCTATTCATTTGACGACAGTGCTGTTTTGCAAACTATTTAACTGTTAAAGTCAATGATCATCAATAGACGATGAAACCCTTGGCTGACAAAGAAATGGAGGATTTTGTGATCATGATGTGCCAAATGGTAGCCACTGTTTATGTCCTCATTAAACAACAACAATAAAGAACTTTAAAATGAAGGGACAAGGTTGTAAGGTTGCAGCTTCCTGAGTTCATTGAACATTGTTAGCATAAATACCAAGTTTCAAGCTCTACTGATATAACTTATCTCATACACCTTGCTCAAAACATGACATGATTGACATTTGTAGAATTATGGTTTAGGTCCCAATGTTTATTGGAAGTCTACATGCACAGGGCCTAGATGACGCTTTTATAACCAATCCATTTTTTTAGGATATAGATTATGATAGCTTGATAAGTACATAAAATTATTTTTATTTCTTTTAGAATCACAATGAGTTAAAGTCTGATAGACTGAAAGCATAATTTATTTGTACAAGGTTTATTTCAATTAATCTAAATTAATCCCCATTTTCTGACTAGAAACAAATACACAGAGAGGTTACTTGCACATCCCCCAAAATAGAAAATTGTAAAGCTGAGGTTTTAACACGAGTCTGGCTCCGCAGTTTTATCCACTACACTCTGCTACCTTTCTCATTTAAATATTTGTCTGGAAGAGTGACATTAACATTTTCTCTAGTCCTTTCTTCCTTTAGAAACTTTTCTAAATTCCCACACTAGAGAATAACTATAATTCTCTTCTATGTCTCAACATTGCTCTCTCTTTTGTAATAAAATTGCCAAATTCTGTTTCAACAGTTAAGAAAAGAAAAATTTGACAGCCATCTCACACACGTCAGCTTGGAGGCAAATTATAAATAATTAACAAAATGACATTTTTAAGGACAGAGAATCTGTTACTTCATATTCTTTTTTGTTGTTGATTATGTTTAATAGGTGAAATTGTGAAACACAACATGACATACTGACTGATGGCTGCTTAAACAAGCTTAAAAACAGCAAATTAATAATGGAATATTCTAATGTCCTGTTTCCTTTCAATGAATCTCATTTTCAATATTTTAAGACAATTCTGAATATATCTAATACTTGCATCAAATCACTAACTTTTTACAACTCTCGTTTTTTAATTTCTCATTATCTTTTTTCTGTTTTTTTGAAATGGTACTTGCCAATACTGAGCTATTTTCAATCTTCATATGCATTAATTCTTACAAAGATAAGAAAATACCAATTATATCTACATTTATGTGTATACACATGGACACACACAATGATTCAAGCATTTATTATGCACTTATACTCAAATGATCATTTTAATATGCCCTAGTAATTTATAGACTATTAAATCAAAGTAATGTTAAATATTTGCAATCTAAATTTGGCCTATTAAAGAACAGATTTTAAAAATTAGGTAACTCTTTTAAGCTAATTAAAAATCTTAGAATATTTTACACTTGGTTTCTCCATCATAAACTACATATAATTACCTTCATCTATTTTACAACAATTAAACATACTACACAGTATTTTTTATACATTAAGAATCAAAAGAATCAAGTCTAGTTTTCTGTGTGTGTTTTTTTGTTTTGTTTTTTCTTTTCATGATGGCAGACTGGAGGGAGTGTTAGCATGCTTCTCCCACTTGGAAAGATAAAATAGTATATAAAGGTTCACACCATGAACTTTTTTCCAAGAAGCAATGCAGGAACTTAACTGGAAAATAGAAAGAAATGACAGACACTTTGAAAGAAGCAGCAGACTTCAGCCTACACTGTACACCAGGAAAAATCTTTAAGTCCCCAGAGTGTGAGAGACTGCCTCCGGGATATACACCCCCACCAGGAACCTGGCAATCCAGCCTACAGGGAAAGGCCTTAAGCTTTCCCAGCACTGAAAGTGACACAGAGAGTGGTGGGGAATGTAAAGTAGAAGCAACAGTGCACATTCCCAGTCTGTAGTGCCAGATTGAAGGAAGATATTCCTGATTCTACATCACAGGAGACCTAGCAGAAGTCTGCCAACTAACTTAGGCAGCAGTCACAGGCTGAAAGAAGGTCCGAACTGAAATTCGTAGTATAATCTCAAGTGGGGATGAACACCCTTGGCCAAAACTAGGGGGTGTGTAGGAAGTGTGCTGCAGCCAGGGATGCAGGAGCTGGGTGCCCAGGGTTTGCAGGTTGACTGAGAGGGACGAGGCCTGAAAGCCACGGTTCCTGTCTCTGCAGGAAAGGCTTATGGCCTGGGGAAGTTTTGAGTTCTGAGTGTTCACTCCTGGAGTTTACCTAGCTGTTGCTACTGAACTACTGTGGGGGAAAGACCTGAAAAACTAACTTTAATAAATGAAGGAGAAATAAAATCATTTTCACAAAAACAAATGCTGAGGGAATTTGTCACTACCAGACTGCTCTATAAGAAATGCTAAAAACAGTTCCAAATCTTGAAACAAAAGGTTGATATGCACCAGAATAGAACCTCTTGAAATCGTAAAACTCATAGGGCCTATAAAACAATAACACAATGAAGAAAACAAAGTATCTAGGTAACAATTAACATAATGGCTGGAATAGTGTGTCAAATCTCAATATTAACACTGGGTGTAAGTGACCTAAATGCCCCACTTAAAAAAGATACAGATTGGAAGAATAAATAAAAAATTACAAACCAAATATCTGCTGCCTTCAAGAAATTCACCTAACAATTAATAATTCATACAAACCCAAGGTAAAAGGGTGGAAAAAGATTTTCTACATAAATGGAAACCAAAAAAGAGCCAGAGTAACTTCTCATATCAAATAAAACAGACATTACTGCAACAGTAAGGCCAATATATAATAATAAAAGGATCAACTCAACAGGAAGATATTCCATGCCTAAATGTATTATATACCTAACATTGGAGTTCCCATATTTATAAAAAAATTACTACAAGGTTAAAAATGAGAAATACAGCAACACAAAAACAGTGGGGGTAATTCAACGCTCCATTGACAGGACCTAACAGATCATCAAAACAGGAAGAACTGCCAAGAAAGAAACAACGGACTTAAACTACATTCTACAACAAATTGACATAACAGGTATTTAAAGAACATTCTACCCAAGAACTGCAGAATATACATCCTTCTCATCAGCACAAGGAACATTCTCCAAGACAGACCATATAATAGACCACAAAATAAGTTTCAATACTTTTTTTTTTAAATGATGCAGCAGCTCATGCTTGTAATACCAATATTTTGGGAGGCTGAGGTGGGCGGATTACAAGATCAGGAGATTGAGACCAACCTGGCTAACAAGGTGAAACCCTTTCTCTACTAAAACTACAAAAAAAACCAAAAAATTAGCCAGGCGTGGTGGCGGGCGCCTGTAGTCCCAGCCACTCAGGAGGATGAGGGAGGAGAATCACTTGAATCCTGGAAGCAGAGGTTGCAGTGAGCCAAGAGTGCACCACTGCACTCCACCCTGGGTGACAAAGCGTGACTCCATCTCAAAAAAAAAGAAAGAAATCATATCAAGTGTATTCTCAGACCGCAGGGGACTAAAATTAGAAATCAATTAATAAAGAAATCATCAAAACTATAAACATACATGTAAATTAAACAATCTGCTCTTGATTGATATTTTGTTTAATAATGACTTCAAGATAAAAATTAAAAAATTCTTTGAAATAAGTGATAATAGTGACACAAGTTATCAAAACCTCTGGGAAAGAACAAAAGTAATGATAAGAGGAAAGTTTGTAGCACTAAATGCCTACAACAAAAAGTCTGAAAGATCACAAATTTACAACCTAATGTCACACCTCAAGGTACTGGAGAAACAAGAACAAACCTAACCCCAAACTAGCAAAAGAAAACAAATAACAAACATCACAGCAGAACTAAATGAAATTGAACCAAAGGAGATACAAAAGATGGATAAAACAAAAAGCTGCTTTTTGAAAAGGTAAACAAAATTAATAGACCATTAACTAAATTAACCTAGGAAAGGAGAGAGAATATTCAAATAAGCTTAATTAGAAATGAAGCTGAAAACATTACAACTGACACCACAGTAATACAAGATTATTTGAGACTACTATGAACTCAACATACACACAAATTAGAAAACCTAGAGGAAATGAATGTGTTTGGAAACATACAATCTTATCAGATTATATCAGGAAGAAATAGAAACACTGAACAAACCAATAATGAGCAGTGAGATTGAATCAGTAACTTTTTAAAAATGCCAACTAATATATATAATATATATATTATATATAAAATATATAATATATAAAATATATAATATATAATATATATTTATATGTGTGTATATATACATATATACATATTATATATGTGTATATGTGTATATATACATATATACATATTTTATATATATGTGTGTATATGTGTATATATGTGTGTGTATATATACTATATAAATACACTATATATACTATATACACACACATATATATAAAAAAATACCTAGGAATATACTTATCCAAGGAGGTGAAAGATCTTGATAAGGAAGACTACAAAACACTGCTGAAAGAATAATAGATAACACAAACAAATGGAAACACATCCCATGTTTACAGATTGGAAGAATCAATATCATGAAAATGACCATATTGCCCAAAGCAACCCACAGATACAATGCTATTCCTATCATAATGCCAACATCATTTTTTCACAGAATTAAAAAAAATCCTAACATATATATGAAACTAAAAACAAGTCCAAATAGCTAAAGCAAGACTAAGCAAAAATAACAAATCTGGAGGCATCACATTACCTGACTTCAAATTATACTACAATGCTATAGACACCAAAACAGGGTGGTACTGATATAAAAACAGACACACAGACCAATGGAGCAGAATAGAGAACTCAGAAATAAAACCAGTTACTTACAACCTCCTGAACTTCAACCAAGCATACAAAAAATATAAATTGGGGAAAGGACACCCTTTAACAAATAGTGCTAGGAAAACTGGATAGCCACATGTGGAAGAATGAAACTCGATCCTTATCTCTCACCTTATATGAAAATGAACACGAGATAGACTAAAGACTTAAATCTAAGACCTGACACCACAAAAACTCTAGAGGATAACCTAGAAAAAACTCTTCTGGACATTACCCTAGGCAAATAATTCATAACTAGGATCCCTAAAGCAAATGCAATAAAAACAAAAATTAACAAATGGAAACTAATTAAAGTAAAAAGCTTCTGTAGAGCAAAATACATAACCATCAGAGTAAAAACACAACCCTCAGAATCAGAAAAATGTTTGCAAATTGTGCATCCAACAAAGGAAATATCCAGAATATACAATAAATTTAAACAAATCAACAAGAAAAAAACAAATTCCATCAAAAAGTGGACAAATACCGTGAGTACACATTTCTCAAAAGAAGATACACTACTGGCCAAGAAACATATGAAAAAATGTTCAACACCACTAATCATCAGGGAAATGCAAATCAAAACCACAATGAGATATCACCTTACTCCTGCAAGAATGTCCTAAAAAAGTAAAAAAAAAAAACAAAAATGTTGTCGTGGATGTGGTGAAGAGGCAATGCTTATACACTGCTTGTAGGAATATAAATTAGTGCAACCTCTATGGAAAACAGTGCGGAGACTTTGTTTTTTTTTTTTTTTTTTTCTTGTTTTTTTTTTTTTTTTCTTTGAGACAGAGTCTCTCTCTGTTGCCCAGGCTAGAGTGCAATAGCGCAATCTCGGCTCACTGCAACCTCTGCCTCCCAGGTTCAAGCCATTCTCCTGCCTCAACCTCCTGAGTAGCTGGGATTATGGGTGCGCATTACCACACCTGGCTAATTTTTGTATTTTTAGTAGAGACTGGGTTTCACCATGTTGGTCAGGCTGATCTCAAACTCCTGACCTTGTGATCCACCAGCCTCAGCCTCCCAAGTGCTGGGATTACAGGCCTGAGCCCCCTCACCTGGCTGGAGTAAAGATAGATCTTGAAGTAAAGGTAGATCAAAAGCGAGATTCAATCCAGCAATCTTGCTACTGGGTATCTATTCAAAGGGAAAGAAGTCATTATATCAGAAAAATACCTGCAGCATATGTTTAATTGCAGCACAATTCACAATTGCCAAGATATGAAACCAAACTAAGTGTCCATTGAACAATGAGTGGATAAAATAAATGTGATATATATACACCATGGAAAACTACTCAGACGTAAAAAGGAATGAAATAATGTATTTTGCAGCAACTTTGATGGAACTGGAGGCCATTATTCTAAGTGAAGTAACTCAAGAATAAAAAATCAAATACCGTATGTTCTCACTTATAAGTAGGATCTAAGCTATGGGTACACAAAGGCATACAGACTGATATAAAGGACTGTGGAGACTCAGAAGGGGAAAGATGGAAGTGGGAGTGAGGGAAAAACTACATATTGGGTACAATATGTGTTACTTGAGTGACAGGTGCACTAAAAACCCAGACTTCACTACTATAAAATTCATCCAAGTAACCAAAAACCAGTTTTACACGGAAAGCTATTAAAATTTTTGAAAACAATTCAAAAATAAAATCTAGGAATATGTACCTAGAGAAAATAATAACCATTGCAACAATAGCAATATAAACTTAATACTAATATAGAGCTATATAGTTTATAGAACACATTATATTGATTGTCTCATTTAATGTGTGCCATATTTATGTTAGAAAGAATTATCTTCATCTGATCAAACAAAAATATGATCAGATTGGGTTTTTATAATCTTTAATTTTTGTGGGTACATATGACAGATTTGGATTTTATGTCTTCAGACAACAGATTTAATATTATTTAAATTACACTTGCTTATCTTCTCATAAAAATATTAATGATAATGAATTAAAGTATTAAAATTGATTAATTTAAACCCAACCTATAAATGCAGAACCTCTTCTTTCCCCTGAAAAATATGCATCCTAATTTGGCTAGATAAATAAGAGAGTACTGAAAGAGTGCTATGAAATGAATTTCTAATATGAGAAACCTGAAAGCTTAGAAAAGGCAGATCTCTTTTACACCTTTAAACTAGAAACATAAAAAAGCATCTGGAAATTGAATTTTCACAGTAGGGGCTGGAAAGGAAGAGTAAGAACATAACAATATAGCACTTAATTATCATAATTCACCCCAGGTGTGCAAATGCTGAGAAAAGGTATATTTATGATGAGTATCAAAATTTGTATTCACAAGTTGGTAAAGAGTCTTGATAAGGAAGATAAAATAAAGCAAAGTTAATGTTTTCCAAGTACTCATTTCTTTTCTGATATTCACCTAAAAATAAAGTCTTATATAGTTGCATGTGTTATAGTCTGTTTACAAATTAGGTAATACATGTTTCTTAAAATCACACACATGGGATTGCTTGTTTTTTTCTTACTGATTTGTTTGAGTTCATTGTAGATTCTGGATATTAGTCCTTGATCAGATGTACAGATCATGAAGATTTTCTCCCACTCTGTGGGTTGTCTGTTTACTCTGCTGACTGTTCCTTTTGCTGTGCAAAAGCTCTTTAGTTTAATTAGGTCCCAGCTATTTATCTTTGTTTTTATTACATTTGCTTTTTGGTTCTTGGTCATGAAATCCTTGCCTAAACCAATGTCTAGAAGGGTTTTTCCAATGTTAACTTCTAGAATTTTTATAGTTTCAGGTCTTAGACTTAAGTCCTTAATCCATCTCGAGTTGATTTTGTATACAGTGAGAGATGAGGATCCAGTTTCATTCTCCTACATGTGGCTAGTCAATTATCCCAGCACTATTTGCTGAAAAGGGTGTCCTTTCCCCACTTTATGTTTCTTTTTTCTTTTTCTTTTTTTTTTTTTTTTGCTTTGTTGAAGATCAGTTGGCTGGAAGTGTTTGGGTTTATTTCTGGGTTCTCTATTCTGTTCCACTGGTCTATGTGCCTATTTTTGTACCAGTACCACACTGTTTCAGTGACTATGGGCTTATAGTATAGTTTGAAATTGAGTAGTGTGATGCCTCCAGTTTTGTTCTTTTTGCTTAGTCTTGCTTTGACTTTGTAGGCTCTTTTTTTGGTTCCATATGAATTTTAGGATTGTTTATCTCTAATTCTGTGAAGAATGGTGGTGATATTATCAAAAAGTGAGCTAAGGACATGAATAAACAATTCTCAAAAGAAGATATACAAATGGCCAACAAACTTATGAAAAAATGCTCAGCATCACTAATGATCAGGGAAATGCAAATCAAAACCACAATGCGATACTACCTCTCTCCTGCAAGAATGACCATAATAAAAAAATAAATAAACAATAGATGTTGTCATGGATGTGGTGAACAGGGAACACTTCTACAGTGCTGGTGGGAATGTAAACTAGTACAGCCGCTAAGGAAAACAGTGTGGAGATTCCTTAAAGAACTAAAAGTAGAACTACCATTTAATCCAGCAATCTCACTACTGTGATTTACGTGGAGAAAAATAAGTCATTATTCGAAAAAAGATAGTTGCACATGCATGTTTATAACTGGACAATTTACAATTGCAAAATCCTGGAACCAACCCAAATGCCCATCAATCAACAGGTGGATAAAGAAACTGTGGTATATATACATATATATATACACAATGGAATACTACACAACCATAAAAAGGAATAAATTAACAGCATTTGCAGTGACCTGGATGAGATTGGAGACTAGTATTCTAAGTGAAGTAACTCAGGAATGGAAAACCAAACATGATATGTTCTCACTGATATGTGGGAATTAAGCTATGAGAGTGCAAAGGCATAAGAATGATACAGGGGACTTTGGGGACTTGGGGAGAAGAGTGGGAGGGCAGCAAGGAATGAAAGACTGCAAATATGGTGCAGTATATACTGCTTGAGTGATGGGTGCACCACAATCTCACAAATCACCACTAAAAAAAGTACTAATGTAACCAAATACCACCTGTACCCCAATAACTTATGGAAAAAAATCACACACATACAAAAGTCTTAGAATAATTGCCAGAAGAAATGGTTACCATTCAGTAGCCATTTTATATAAAAATTTTAATAATCTTTCATTATTAGTTCTATTAGTACTATTGAATACCACAGGTAAATGTAAACATAACATTAAATACTAAAAATATACAATGCTGAAAACATACAGATTGACTAATGTCAGGAACTAATAATTTAAAGAAAAATGAGAAAATCACATATTTCAGATGAAATAAAAAAAATGGGTTGTTGTCTCAGAGCTTTAGGACAGTAATCTTCTAAATGATAGCAGTATTCTGTGTTTTTAGCCAAGTAGGGTTACCCAAGTATGTTCATACTGTGAAAATTTAATTGAAACTGTGCACTTTTTATGTTACTATATTTTAATTCAATACCAATATTGTCATGAAATATAAGAAATAAAATATTGAGACTACAAAAGAATTAAAAAGAAATTCTAAAAGATTTATTTCCCATGAATACAACAATTCTGAAAAAATATAAGGAAAAATTTAACTCTTAGGCTTTAGATGGGCTGAATAACATTTATTATATGCTTTTGTGCTATTTGGATATATTAAAAAATATATATTATACTTCAAATTTTTAAAATACCAACTTTAAATATCTTCTGTTTATATACTGAGTCCATTAATTGATTTAAAATTATAAAAATAGACATATGTTTTAACAATGACTAGATGTAATTGATGCTATTGGTTATCATATAATAAAGTACACACTCACACACACAGAGACACAAACACACACACACTGTCATCTGGTATGTTTGTATTCAAAGTCATTGTGACTGAACCCAGCACTAGAAGAATAGACTTTGTGTCCCCAGTGCAGTGTAATTTAATAACTTCCGTATGTTTTTTCAAAACCAAGAGAGCTTTGAGAGGTCTGTGTTTTGTTTTCTTTTTTATGTATATTAGCTATGTTTAAACACAAATAGTTACTGACAGCCAGGTAGATTGACAAAGAATATACACATTATCATGTTATTTTCAGGATTTTCTGATTGCAAATTTTTAGGATATTAGCATTGCAAATGAAAGGTGCAAATTTGGTGAACAATCAAATCTAGATATAACTGAAAATATCAGCATAATATCCTGCTACAATTTGCAGAGTATATAAAACATTACAATCACATTGTCTTATTCTTGTGAAAACTCAGCAACCAAAAATTAAAATTAAAATGTAGTTATAGTATCCAGTTGAGATTTTATAATTTTGTAACAAAAATAAAAACAAAAATAATTTCACACAAAATTACATTTACAATATAGTATAAAGTGTAGAATGTTTCTATTTTATATGAGCAGTATTGTGAGTTATTTTTTTCTATTTCTTCTGATGGGCAATAATTCACACAAGAAATAGGAAGAAAGCCTAAAATTATTTTTTAGTCATTTTTTCCCTCAAGTTCACCACAATATAATTGCAAACCTGAACTCTCCTTGCTTTATAAGATGTGAAAACTAAAAAGCACAGAAATTAAACCTTGACATAAACACACAACACACACTTGGAAAGTGATACATCAACATTATATTTAAAAAGCATTAATATTTACATAATTTTAACATTTTTTAAGGCACATTGTCCTTTAGTTATAGCTAGAACAAAAATCGAACCATTTTTTCCACTTAGAAATTCAGTTACAAACAATTTTACGAAGACTTTCTTCATACTTTACAATTATTGAAATCCTTATATTGTCTTTCAACCAGGGCTTATTTCAAAATAATCTCTATGCCATTTTTCTGCAGTTTACCAATAGCACATTATGAAGCAACATACGCTTCCATAGGAAAAATTTTTAGTATCACTTAATCAACTTAAATCAACTCTATTGCTTTTATCATTTTTCTTAGTATCAAGATACAGTTTGTAAACTTTTGTTTGGTTTTTAGAAATAAAGTATAATCCTTGTGTTTGGTTTATAGAAATAATCTATAATTCTTATGTTGAGTTTTGATATCAAGGACACTCTTGTTTTACACAATGAGATAAAAAAATTTCTCATTTTTAATTTTCTGGAATAGTTTGTATATGAGTAATAACATGTCTTCTTTAGTCATGGTACAACAATTACAAATAAAGCCTTGCAGGCCTGCTTGGAATCCTAGAGTTTTCTTCATAGGAAGCTATTTTTATTAAATTGTTCTGTATTTTCAATGGTTGCAGGAATAATTTGGTTTTCTATTTCTCCTTTAATCAGTTTTTATGGCTTATATTTTTAAGAATTATTCCTTCTCACGTAAAGTTTTGAATGTAGAGGCTTAAAGTTTTCAATAACATCCTCTTTAATTTTTTGATAACAGAATTTTCTTTTTGATATCTGATATTATTGCTGCAATTATTCATGGACGTACCTTCTCTTTATCTTTTTTCTTGTCATATCGCTGTTTTAGCCAAGTCTTGGTTATGATATCCAACTGTGTCTATGGATTTGTTATTTTTTCTGGTAGTCATTATTCCCTAATATATTTTGAAAACAACACTAGTAAGTATTTATGTATCTAGAATTATTGTATATTCATGAAGAATTTAATGTTTTATAATTATAAATTATCTTCATTAATTATTTGCTCTCTATTATCTTTGTATAACAATTTTATTAAATGTAGATTATATTTAGAAGCCAAATTCTGATACATTTATTTCTGCTAATTCTACTCACGGTAGGTTATTTTTATTTGAAATTTGTCATTTTAGAGTTTGAATTCATTTTAGTATGGAAATCATATGTTTCCTTAAGACTTAAGGGTCTGTCCTTTCTCAACAAGTTTGTGTTTCCATCTTCCAATCACCTGTGTGGATATCATAGTTCAGGGTAATATTCCATGTTAATTGATTATATTGGGCTATCAGTTTAAGCCCCAAACACACTTAAGGAAAATCTATGGTTAGAAATTCTCAAAGGAGGCTTTTGGACTCCTAATAAAAATCGGATCAGTCTGCTTTGTCCACATTTTTTTTGCCACTGAGAGATATCTATTTGTCTGTGGTGGCCTGTCTTTAATAAATATGTATACTCTTTATTCAGAAATAAAGGCACTGTCCTAAGTGGAAAACTCATTTTCTATTTTCCAACTAGCTTCCACTTAAGACTTCCTCTCCTGTAATTATAAGATAATGGGAAATAGTTGCCCCTGTGACATTTTAATAAGCAACCTCACCTCAAATCTGCCAGGACTTAACTCTTTTTACTGTTCCTACTTCAGATTTCCTCTTTGTGTCTGGCTTTTGCGATCTTTATTGCTTGGTAATTCAGCTACAGAATTAAAAGAATCATCAAATTAATTAAGCATTTCTAGATATTTTGCAAGGGATTTTTGGATTACTCATTTTGCATCGCTGCCAGTGATAGAATTTCATACTTAAATCCATAAGCCAAAAAAAAAAAAAAACAGATATTTTGTGATTATTACAATTTGTAAAACTTTATAAACTATCAAGAAAATTGCCTGATACATTGTAAGAACTTAATATATATTAGAGTCCCTTCACTTGGATTTGAAAACTGAGAACTTAAGACTTGCTGAGTTGTTTAATTTCAGTTAACAAGTATTTAAAATCCATGAGGTTATTTATTTCGGTTACCAAGATTAAGCCATTTTTTACTGCTATTTAATATAGACAATGGCCTTAAGATTTCTTTAGACTTTATGATAGATTTATATTCACAAAATGAGATAGCTGTCTTAGTAAGATATTTTATTCTAATTTACATAACATTGTATAGGTCAAAAATAAATTTATTTCTTTACTTATCACTAGGTGCAGATCTAAGGGTCCCGTAACGTAAGACAGATGAATAATAATATGAAAACATACAAATGTATTTAATATAAGTTTTATGTGGCAAAGGAGCCTTCAACAGGAAATGAAGACCCAAAGAAACAGATTAATTTGTGTATTTTTATATATAGTTTTGATGAAAAGTGGGCAGGCATGAAGAAATATTATTGGAGAACAAAAGAGTACCATATACTAGTAATACTAGTAATAAACCAGGGGAAACAGCAAAGCCTGTTTATTCAGAATGTCCTTGAGTCTCTGTGTCTTTGGCCCCTTTCTACTGGGCATATATAGTGAACCTTGACTGACAATCTTATGATTTGGTTCAGGGGAAAAGGGCAGGAGGCCAGAGAGTGACCTTCCTTAGATTTTTTTAACCTGTATCAGGGGAGAACAGGGGAAGGTAAGAGTGACTTCCTTGCATCTGCTGTTTTCTCAAACAGATGCCACATTTTGGTATACATGCCCTGCCCCCCATCCATTGTATATTTTTCTGATTCTCTTTTCTCACATTTTAACTCTTCGGCATAGTTACCATGTGATTGAATGTGCAAAGAAGAGGTCTTTTTTTTTTTTTTTTTTTTTTTTTTTTGACGCGGAGTCTTGCTCTGTGCCCCAGGCTGGAGTGCAGTGGCGCGATCTCGGCTCACTGCAAGCTCCGCTCCCTCGGGTTCACGCCATTCTCCTGCCTCAGCCTCCCGAGTAGCTGGGACTACAGGCGCCCGCCACCTCGCCCGGCTAATTTTCTTGTATTTTTTTAGTAGGGACGGGGTTTCACCGTGTTAGCCAGGATGGTCTCGATCTCCTGACCTCATGATCCGCCCGTCTCGGCCTCCCAAAGTGCTGGGATTACAGGCTTGAGCCACCGCGCCCGGCCAAGAAGAGGTCTTGATAGATATTATCCTCCTTGAGTGAATTATATATGTGTACGCTTTTGATATATTTTAAGTTTTCTTTTTTTCTAAAAAGTATTGTATAACTAATAGCCATAACGAATGGACTTCATGAAATTTTTAATTGGTAATAGTCGTAAAATAATTGAGTTTGATCTTTTGAGAGTATCAGTTAATGTATTGCAAGAATGCATGACCAATATATTCAAATGTATTTTTGTCAGTAATCCTTAAAAGCCTTTTTGTGCTAATAGGTTAGTGAAAGAAAATGTGTAAACCTTTTCATTACATAATGAGTTACATGAAGTTTGAAATTTAGTTAATAGTTAACCTAATTCAGATAAATTTAGCCCAAAATTTCTGAGCAATTTGTAGCAGGTAGCTTTGGGGACCCTCTGCTAACTAACTGGGTAACTTTTATATTTGTTTACAGTTTCACACATGTTATACAGTAGAATTTTCAACTAGGCTGCTGATTAGTTTCAGACCATATGTTGGATACCAGGATCCTAGTGAAATGACAATAAATTTTGAATACTCCTAGAACTTTGAAGCCAATTAACAAGATTCCTTGATATGGGTATATTATTCCATCTCAATTTAGAATGATATTTGATCAGGGTTTTTCTCTACTTTGCTACTCTATAATCCTTTCAGAAATATGACAGAAACAAGTTAATTCATGTTTTACTAAAATCTCTCTTTCAGACATCTTCCTTTCACATCCATAAGCCAATATTAGGAACATTATTGACATATGATTAACAAAGAGAAAAATTATGATATAGATCATAAAACCTATCTGTGTAAATGCTATAGGCCACACATAATGTCAACTGTTATCAAAGGAAAAAATATATAACCTGGATAAAACAAACATAGTGAAATCAATTCCAATGTGATAATTTTTTTGTTCCACAGCATATGGTTTTACAAGTGTAGACTGCACTGTAGAAGGAAAACATGCCATATGTACTATACTTATCTGAGAGACCAACTACAGAAGTAAGTTCTTAATCACTGAAGAAGTATAATCACCAGATGGGTTCTTCCTGCCTGAACAGACAAAACCAATTCACTATGACCATGGCATTGCAATAAAGAAAGAGTTTAATTGATGTGAGTCTGGCCCATGAGAAAGAACTGGAGTTATTGCTCAGATCAATCTCCCTGAAGGCTCAGAGGTTAAGGGTTTTCAACTAGAGTTTGGTAGACAAGTGGCTAGGGAATTAGTCCTGCTGATCCATTGGGGATGCCATCACAGGTGTGTGATGGGGTGCCACGAGACTGGTTGAGTTAGGAATCACAAGTCCAGTTGGAGTTAGTCAATTGTTACAAGTGCAAAAATCTGAAAAGATATCTCAAAAAGGCAATCTTAGGTTCTACAGTAGTGATATTATCTACTGGAATAGTTGGGGAAGTTACAAATCTGGTGATCTCCAGAAAAATGGCTGATTATCTTATCATGTAACTATGCCTACATCTTAGCGGAATTTAGGCCCCTTTCATAATCCTGACTTTGTGGCCTTTCATGAGTTTTACAAAGGCAGTTTAGTTTTGGGAAGGGCTAATATAAACCTGGCATCAAGGTTAAAGTATTAACTAAATTTCTCCCCAAGTTAGTTTGGCCTGTGCCGAGAATGACAAAGGACAACTTGGAAGTTAGAAGCAAGATGGGCCAACTACATCAGAGTTCTCTTACTGTCATAATTTTGCAAAGGTGGTTTCAGAAGTTGTAGTTTATAACTTTAAGCAAAAGAAGCCAGAGACAAAATTTAATAAAAAATAAATAGAGAATGAGAAAGAAAGAGAAAGAAGGGGGACCTGATAACACAATGTGCCCAACTCTCAACAACTAGTTTACGTGAAATATACAGAGATACTCACTGGTATTCATGAAGCTACTCTGTGTTTCTGAAACTTTCAAAGTATATTATTCAGAAAATAAAGTTTACAAACATTAAAATAAAAAATCTAAACAATAGTTTCAGAATGCCTTTAGGAGTAAGGAAACTATGAAAAATGATTATCACAAAATTCAGGGTAGTGGTTTATTTGGGAAGAGAGATAAAACTGTTGTCAAAGAAGGGCACACAGGGAACTTATGAGTGTTGATGTTATTTAATTTCTTGACCTAGTGTTGGTGTTTGCATGACTGTTCATTAAACTGTTCATTAAGTCTTTAGAGAACTGAAACAAAAATAAAACTTATTTGAGACCCGAACATACGGTTTATTTGAAAACGTGAATAGGCTTCCCTTGCATAACAACAAAAACAGCAAAATTCATATTGACTCATAGAAATAAGACCTTATTCTATTCTTTAAATAAAGTTCAATTGACTGACCTGAGTCAAAACTAGGGGGGAAAAGGATTAAGATATACCAACTGATCGAAATAATAAAGAAAAAGATTCAAATTCTAAAATTAGATAAAATAAAATATATGTTAAAAAAATTAAATACAACAATTTAAAAGACAATTCTCTAAGATGATGTAGCAGTTATGAATTTGTGTAAATAATACAACAGAAGATTCACATTATAAAGCTGAAATTACAAGAGAAGAGCATTTATTAAAAACAGCAAAAAGGATGCAATTCTTAGCTGTAAATTTAAGAAATGTGCAAAACCCAAATGAAGAAAATTTTAAAACGATCCTAACAGATGCAACATTACACTTGAGAAAAAAAGTAATGCATCTCTTATTTTTGACTAATTCCAAACTTACAAAAAAGAGCATAAGTTTTTCTAATTTGATTTCTAAATCTAACATTATCCTAAAAACAATATCGGCAATGTATTTTACTAAAGCCAGATTAATTGAAACTTAAATTGCAAATTAAAAAAGAAACTTTTGAAAATAGTAAAATAAAAAATATAGATTTCCAAAGGGATGTTTAGTCCTGTTAATATTAAGTCATAGTAAAGAACTAGTATAATTAAAGCAGCAATATATCGGTACATGCATATATAGAAATATCAGTAGAATCTAACTGAAAATAATAGAATTAATCTAGTCCATAAGGAAGTTTTGCATATGATAAATGTGGCATTTTGCATCAATAGGAAAAAACAGACTTTTAAAAATACAGTTTCAGAAAATGGAAAGCCATATGGGAAAAAAAATGGATAAAATTGGATTGTACACAAGAAAATTTACAAACAGATGAAAAGTCTAAATGTTAAGAATAAAGTCATACAAACATTTGGTAAAAAAAACTAGGACTAATTACTCTATAAATTGAGTAGGAAAATAGGTGTTATACATAAAATTTGAAACCATATGCAACAAAAGATTGATACTCTTAGCTTGATTAAAAATAATGATTAAAATAGTTGCATGGTGAAAATATCTTTATTTATATCTGAGAGAAAGCATTTATAAGAGATACTATAAAAAGGGCCATATGCCTAATATATAATCAACTTTTAAAATGAGGAAACAATTTAAAGTAAAAATTTGGGGGAAAATGAACATGAACAAAAGACATAAGCAGTAAACTTGTTTAAAAATATATGTGAAAATGACCTGGTGAAAAGTTATTCATCTTTACTAATAATGGGAGAATTTCAAATTCAATTCATGTAAGAGAATTTGATATATAACAAACTAAAATCACACAGGCATTTATTTGTAAATTGAAGAATCCCCTTTCTAAGTATTTACCCCTAAGCTATAGTTTCAACTATACAAAAGTACATATACATAAGTTATCCATGGCAATTGATATTTTTAATGGAAAAATACTGAAAGTATTCTAATTGCCCATACATAAGAAACTGCTTGAAAAACTCTGGTTTGACCATATAATTAAGCACTATGGCTTATATATAATGTTATTTTTGTGAAGATTTAAAAAATAAGAAAGATAGCATTTACTTTGCAAAAAGACTCAGGAAGGAAAAGGAAGAAATTAATGAATTTGGTTAGCTACAGGGTCTACATAAAACTAGAGTATAAAATATAAGACAATATTACATGATTAGCATAATTTTGCATACTATTGAGTTTTGGCAAGATATTAATGTTTTATATATTCAAAAAATAAGATTAAATCAACAAAAATGTGGGAAAAACTAATATTGGATTCAAGTTTACTTCAAATGATTAATTATAACCACATTCAAGGAAAAAAAGCGTTACAAGAACTCTTGAAAACCTTAATTTCATTATATATTGTCATTTAAAAGTAAAAATAAATGCAAACTAATCTAAAACTCTTAAAGTTTGGAAGTTTTTTTTTTTTTTTCATAGGTAATAGTGTTGCCATTCTGAAGCTCTTTTATTTGGTTTGTACAATTAAGCTAATTAAGTAAATATTGAGAAGATGTTGGTAGTCAGGGCCCTCCCTATTGGAGAAAGGAGGTACAACACAGAATTGGGAATCCAAAAAAAAAAAAAGAAAAGAAAAAGAAACGGTTGCACTGAATTAGACATATTCCCATATATTGGACTGAGCCAATGATTTACTTTTTCTGCTCTCTGCTTGCTTAAGGGACCCAGGAACTCTGCTATTTAAGTAGCAATAACCACAGCTGGAACAGAGATATTGGTTTACAAATATCATTCATCAGTAAAGTAAACCTAAGTTTCCTTGGTCTCAGATAAATTTGTGATCCCGGGGCTGAGGTTTTTTATATATATATACAATATGACCCTCAAAATTCTTGAGCCAGAAAGTAAGGAAACACTAGAAAAGAATTTAGGATCATGTAAAAGGAATATGGGAGTCAAGAAGAAGGGGCTACTACTGTCCAACCAGGCATGATTTGAACTTCAAATCATGAATAATGGTAGCAATGGTTTATAAGCCATTGAATAAATTAGTAATCTGTCAAACTATACTTATATATTTGTGATAGGTCAATGATAAATCGAAATAAATAGATGGATTGGTAAAAGAGAAGGCAAACAATTTATCTTTAACAATGGAATGCAGTATAATGAATAGAGAAGAAATAATAGATTTAGAAAATCATTTTTCAAACACCAGAGTAATAAATGATTCAGGTAAGATTTATCAATGGAAACAATGATCACTGGATAAATGAAAAATTGAATGTAAATAAATATCAAAAATTACCTCACACATTATTTTAAAAAGGAGAAATGCTTATTTTACCAAGGAAAAATCTGGTGGGTATCGAAATAATCAGAGGGTAAAATTTCACCCACAGTAGTGAAACTAAGAATAATAAAATCACAGATATTTATTCTGTCAAAAATATGTAAGCTGAATATAATCATGAATTAATATTAGACAATTCAAACTGAGATTCATTTTACAAACAACTGACCTGTACTCTTCAAAATGTTAGTATCTTCCACACTCTTAAAAATCATAATAAAAATATATCAGTATCATAAAAGAAAAAGAAAGAGAAGAATTAGTTCAAGTTAAAGGATATTGAAGAGACAAGAACACAAAATGAATTTTGTGATGGGAGATTGAATCAAGAATGGTGATAGATTTCTATCAAGACCATCTATTCTTTTTTCTTTTTTTTTTTTATACTTTAAGTTCTGGGGTACATGTGCACAACGTGCAGGTTTGTTACATATGTATACTTGTGCCATGTTGGTGTATTGCATCCATTAACACATCATTTACATTAGGTATATCTCCAAATGCTATCCTTCCCCTCTACCCCCTCCCCCCTCCCCACAATAGGTCCCGGTGTGTGATGATCCCCTTCCAGAATCCAAGTGATCTCATTGTTCAATTCCCACCTATGAGTGAGAACATGCAGTGTTTGGTTTTCTGTTCTTGTGATAGTTTGCTGAGAATGATGATTTCCAACTGCATCCATGTCCCTACAAAGGACACAAACTCATCCTTTTTTATGGCTGCATAGTATTACATGGTGTATATGTGCCACATTTTATTAATCCAGTCTGTCATTGATGGACATTTGGGTTGATTCCAAGTCTTTGTTATTATGAATAGTGCCGCAATAAACATATGTGTGCATGTGTCTTTATAGCAGCATGACTTATCATCCTTTGGGTATACCCCTAGTAATGGGATGGCGGGGTCAAATGGTATTTCTAGTTCTAGATCCTTGAGCAATCGCCACACTGTTTTCCACAATGGTTGAACTAGTTTAGAGTCGCACCAACAGTGTAAAAGTGTTCCTATTTCTCCACTTCCTCTCCAGCACCTGTTGTTTCCTGATTTTTTAATGATTGCCATTCTAACTGGTGTGAGATGGTATCTCATTG
This sequence comes from Macaca thibetana thibetana, assembly GCF_024542745.1. Classification (NCBI taxonomy): domain Eukaryota; kingdom Metazoa; phylum Chordata; class Mammalia; order Primates; family Cercopithecidae; genus Macaca; species Macaca thibetana. The sequence continues at coordinate 67,045,226 of NC_065584.1, forward strand.
TGGTTTTGATTTACATTTCTCTGATGGTGAGTGATGATGAGCATTTTTTCATGTGTCTGTTGGTTGTATGAATGTCTTCTTTTGAGAAGTGTCTCTTCATATCCTTTGCCCACTTTTTGATGGAGTTGTTTGTTTTTCTCTTGTAAATTTGATTGAGTTCTTTGTAGGTTCTGGATATTAGCCCTTTGTCAGATGAGTAGATTGCAAAAATTTTCTCCCATTCTGTAGGTTGCCTGTTCACTCTGATGGTAGTTTCTTTTGCTGTGCAGAAGCTCTTTAGTTTAATGAGATCCCATTTGTCAATTTTGGCTTTTGCTGCCGTTGCTTTTGGTGTTTTAGACATGAAGTCTTTGCCCATGCCTATGTCCTGAATGGTACTACCTAGGTTTTCCTCTAGGATTTTTATGGTATTAGGTCTAACATTTAAGTCTCTAATCCATCTTGAATTAATTTTCGTATAAGGAGTAAGGAAAGGAACTAGTTTCAGCTTTCTATTTATGGCTAGCCAATTTTCCCAGCACCATTTATTAAATAGGGAATCCTTTCCCCATTTCTTGTTTTTGTCAGGTTTGTCAAAGATCAGATGGCTGTAGATGTGTCGTATTATTTCTGAGGGCTCTGTTCTGTTCCATTGGTCTATATCTCTGTTTTGGTACCAGTACCATGCAGTTTGGTTACTGTAGACTTGAAGCATAGTTTGAAGTCAGGGAGCGTGATGCCTCCAGCTTTGTTCTTTTGGCTTAGCATTGTCTTGGCAATGTGGGCTCTTTTTTGCTTCCATATGAACTTTAAAGCAGTTTTTTCCAATTCTGTGAAGAAACTCTTTGGTAGCTTAATGGGGATGGCATTGAATTTATAAATTACCTTAGGCAGTATGGCCACTTTCATGATATTGATTCTTCCTATCCATGAGCATGGTATGTTCTTCCATTTGTTTGTGAACCCTTTTATTTCACTGAGCAGTGGTTTGTAGTTCTCCTTGAAGAGGTCCTTTACATCCATTTGAAGTTGGATTCCTAGGTATTTTATTCTCTTTGAAGCTATTGTGAATGGGAGTTCATTCCTGATTTGGCTCTCTGTTTGTCTGTTACTGGTGTATAAGAATGCTTGTGATTTTTGCACATTGATTTTGTATCCTGAGACTTTGCTGAAGTTGCTTATCAGCTTAAGGAGATTTTGGGCTGAGATGACAGGGTTTTCTAAATATACAATCATGTCATCTGCAAACAGGGACAATTTGACTTCTTCTTTTCCTAACTGAATACTCTTTATTTCTTTCTCTTGACTGATTGCGCTAGCCAGAACTTCCAACACTATGTTGAATAAGAGTGGTGAGAGAGGGCATCCCTGTCTTATGTCAGTTTTCAAAGGAAATGCTTCCAGTTTTTGCCCATTCAGTATGATATTGGCTGTGGGTTTGTCATAAATAGCTCTTATTATTTTGAAATATGTTCCGTGAAAACCGAATTTATTGAGAGTTTTTAGCATGAAGGGCTGTTGAATTTTGTCAAGGGCCTTTTCTGCACCTATTGAGATAATCATGTGGCTTTTGTCTTTGGTTCTGTTTATATGCTGGATTACATTTATTGATTTGTGTATGTTGAAGCAGCCTTGCATCCCAGGGATGAAGCTCACTTGATCATGGTGGATAAGGTTTTTGATGTGCTGCTGGATTCGGTTTGCCAGTATTTTATTGAGGATTTTTGCATCTATGTTCATCAGGGATATTGGTCTAAAATTCTCTTTTTTGTTGTATCTCTGTCAGGCTTTGGTATCAGGATGATGTTGGCCTCATTAAATGAGTTAGGGAAGAGTCCCTCTTTTTCTATTGATGGGAATAATTTCAGAAGGAATGGTACCAGCTCCTCCTTGTACTTCTGGTAGAACTCGGCTGTGAATCCGTCTGGTCCTGGACATTTTTTTGGTTGGTAGGCTATTAATTATTGCCTCAATTTCAGAGCCTGCTATTGGTCTATTCAGGGATTCAACTTCTTCCTGGTGTAGTCTTGGGAGAGTGTAAGTGTCCAGGAAATTATCCATTTCTTCTAGATTTTCTAGTTTATTTGCGTAGAGGTGTTTTTTGTATTATCTGATGGTAGTTTGTATTTTTGTGGGGTCGGTTGTGATATCCCCTTTATCATTTTTTATTGCATCTATTTGATTCTTCTCTTTTTTCTTCTTTATTAGTCTTGCTAGCTATCAATTTTGTTGATCTTTTCAAAAAACCAACTCCTGGATTCATTGCTTTTTTGGAGGGTTTTTTGTGAGTTGCTCTTCTCAAGGAGTATCTTTGTGGCATTCTTTGTATTTCATGAATTTGAATGTTGGCCTGCCTTACTAGGTTGGGGAAGTTCTCCTGGATGATATCCTGCAGAGTGTTTTCCAACTTGGTTCCATTTTCCCTGTCACTTTCAGGCACACCAATCAGACATAGATTTGGTCTTTTCACATAATCCCATACTTCTTGGAGGCTTTGTTCATTTCTTTTTACTCTTTTTTCTCTACACTTCTCTTCTCACTTCATTTCATTCATTTGATCTTCAATTGCTGATACTTTTTCTTCCAGTTGATCGAGTCAGTTACTGAAGTTGTGCATTTGTCATGTAGTTCTCATGTTATGGTTTTCATCTCTATCAGTTCTTTTAAGGTATTTTCTGCATTGATTATTCTAGTTATTCATTCATCCATTCTTTTTCAAGGTTTTTAGTTTCTTTGCACTGGTTACGTAGTTCCTTCTTTAGCTCTGAGAAGTTTGACTGAAGCCTTCTTCTCTCAGCTCATCAAAGTCTATCCCATCTAGTTTTGTTCCATTGCTGGCGATGAGCTGTGTTCTTTGGAGGGGGAGATGTGCTCTGATTTTTTTAATTTCCAGCTTTTCTGCCCTGCTTTTTCCCCATCTTTGTGGTTTTTATCTGCCTTTGGTGACGTACTGATGGGGTTGCAGTGTGGGTGTCCTTTCTGTTTGTTAGTTTTCCTTCTAACAGTCAGCACCCTCAGCCGTAGGACTGTTGGAGATTGCTTGAGGTCCACTCCAGACCCTGTTTGCCTGGGTATCAGCAGCAGAGGCTGCAGAAGATAGAATGTTGCTGAACAGCAAGTGCTGCTGTCTGATTCTTGCTTTGGAAGCTTCATCTCTGGGGTGTACCCCGCCGTGTGAGGTGTGACATGTCGGTCTGCACCTAGCGGGGGATGTCTCCCAGTTAGGCTACTCAGAGGCAAGGGACCCACTTGAGCAGGCAGTCTGTCCATTCTCAGATCTCATCCTCTGTGCTGGGAGATCCATGGCTCTCTTCAAAGTTGTCAGTCAGGGGCATTTACCTCTGCTGAGGTTTCTGCTGCTTTTGTTTAGCTATGCCCTGTCCCCAGAGGAGGAGTCTACAGAGGCAGGCCAGCCTCCTTGAGCTGTGGTGGGCTCCACTCAATTCGAGTTTCCTGGTAGCTTTGTTTACCTACTTAAGCCTCAGCAATGGTGGGCACTCCTCCCCCAGTGTCGCTGCCGACTTGCAGATAGATCTCAGACTGCTGTGCTAGCAATGAGGGAGCCTCCGTGGGCATGGGACCCTCTGGGCCAGGTGTGGGATATAATCTCCTGGTGTGCCGTTTGCTAAGACCCTTGGTAAAGCACAGTATTAGGGTTGGAGTTACTCAATTTTCCAGGTGTTGTGTGTCTCACTTTCCTTTGGCTAGGAAAAGGAATTCCCTTCCCCCTTGCACTTCCCAGGTGAGGCAATGCCTCGCCCTGCTTCAGCTCTCGCTGGTCAGGGTGCACCCGCGGACCAGCACCTTCTGTCCGACACGCCCCAGTGAAATGAACCCGGTACCTCAGTTGAAAATGCAGAAATCACCCATCTTCTGTGTCGCTCACGCTGGGAGCTGGAAGCTGGAGCTCTTCCTATTCGGCCATCTTGGAGGACCATCCATTCTTAAGACAGTGAACAAAATTTGATTATGGACTTTGTACTAAATAATAATAGTGTGCCATTTTCAAGTGTCCCTAATTTGATCATCTGACTGCTATATAAACAAACATCCTTACTATTAAAATATTTATTCTAAAGCATTTGGGGATAAAGAAGGAAAATGTTAACTTGTTTGAATCTGGATGCAGGGTATATGAGTGATCTTTGCACTTTTCTTGAAATTCTCCTATGAATTTGAAGTTATTTAAAATATGAACTGAAAAAGATCTAGGCTGAAAATCAGAAACACAGAGTGGGATTTTTCTGCTCACTACTGATGCTGAGGAGAAAAATACCCATCACCTCTTTCGGAGGAGACACGTTTTAATTTTTGAGGAGAATAGCAAACACTTTTTAAAAGGTAGTTTTCTTCCTAACTGTTGCCTAGTATATGCTATAAATAATAGAGTAGATTGAAAAAAAAAATGCTAATCTTAAATCAGATCAATTGAATACAAAGTGGTACATCTAACAATATAACAGTTTATACTGTTTTATTTAAGCCTTTTTTGTCTGAAGATGTTTTTAAATGTCAGTTTTTATGCAACATTTTAAATAAAATACTTTCCAAATTATAACTTCTAAAATCTCAGAATCAGTATTCATAATGTTTTCTCATATTTGCAAAACACATGTTTTTATATTAAGGCTGAACAGAAGAAATTTTGAAGCAATTGTGGTCTATTGATTTAACAGGAAATTTAATGAGAGTTCACAGTGTGCTCACTAGACGATTCTTCTGAACAGTGAGTGAATCATGACTAAGTAAATGAGGTATAAATGTAGACAATCAAGTGAAGAGGTAAAGCTCTCTCAGTATATGCAAAGCCCATATCTAAGGTATATTGAATAAATTCTGATAGTGACTGCTTACGAAAAGTATTCATTTCTTTCTCTTAAAAACAAAATTCTACTTCAAGGAAATAAAAGTATACCAGGTAATAAACAAGAAGTTTGTAACATAATTTAATTCAAGGCTACAATTTCAATCATGATTATAGTTAAAAACACAACCAGAATAATAGTATATATATGATATTCGATTGTAAGCAGAGAAACTAATTTTCACCTCTGCTTCCAACATACTTGAACCTTTAAAATGAGTATGCTCACTGCCACTCTGAGGAGGTGCTAGACAGTTGAGTTGTCGTACTTTAGGCAAGCAGGCCAGCCCCATATCCTTTGGACATTCCAAATATCACCACTGGATATAAGAGCAGATGAGATAGGCTGGGAGACCAGTGAGAAGATGACCACAATTACTGGTAAGTGATGAATGAATATATATGCTATCTGTTCTGAAGTACCAGCAGTAGGAAAGATTTCCTAGCCAGAGTTGCATGCACTAACGGAGCCATTGGAACTGAAGGAAACATGTGAGCTTAAGAATTAGATGTCTCCTTAACAGGGATCAATATATATTTACAAACAGGGGCCTCCTCAATCATTTTGGTTTCAGATTTCTTATTCTTAGAATCTACACAAATGATTTACCAGTATCAGACTACTGGGATCAGATTCACCAAGTTACCTATTAAAATTCAAATTCCTGGTTCCCCTCCCCAAATATGGACTTCAAATATTTATAGTGGAGTCCTAAATTCTGCAATGTTTAAAAGCACCCCTGGTGACACATACTACTAAATTTGGAAACTACTCTGCTATGTTCTACTGCACAAAGGATTCTTTCCTGGAGAGCTTATTTGTGGTGACTCCTAAGAGAGGCTAAACTCTTTCTCAAAAACTGAGGCGTAGATACCTCCTAGAAAACAAATGGCTACTTCATTCTGAATTAGAATAAAAATAATGTAAAATAGTGCAGTGTCAATAAATATTATAAACTTCAGGAATAAGAGTTGGAAAGCAAATAACCCAGCAGCAGTAAGAAATGGAAGAACAAGACCATGCCTATTTAGTAGAGTACTTCCTTAGGTTCAAGTTTCTAACTACAAGGACATGGAAACGATAATGTAATTCTAAAACTAATTGTGTATGCTAGTAGTAGCTTAAGAAAAATATATTATTTCACGAAATTGCTTACCTTCAGGTTGCCTTTTCCAACTTTTTAAATTGGCACTTACAGTATGCTAAACTAATTGTGAGGCACAATTAAAGACTCCAGATGTGACTGTGATTTAGCTTGATGAAAGAAATTGTGAGACATTGATCACTGATGCTAATTTCTTACATTCTGCTCAAATCTTGGCAGTAACATGAGTAAATCCCACACAATATTACTGAACCACATTAATTTTTGTTCTTACTTTATTCAAATATCCCACACATTTAAAATTAATAGATTTCTTCAGGTAACAACAAATAGAGGAATGTATCAATATATATGTGGTTTGTCTAAACAAGAGCCATATACCTAGAATAATTAGTAATAGCAACTGATTTATTCATCTTTTTATAACTTAGGAACAATGTCCATGATAATATTTTGTGTATTTGTGTGTGTGTCCAGTTTGCTATTGTTGTAAAGTAACCTAAGATAAACATTACAAGTGAATGAGAATTCCCACAAATTGATATTTCAATATAAGAAAATGTTCTTAATCTTTGAAGTAAATTATAAATATCTCAAATTATGTTTTGCATCATGGATTCTCAATCTATTTTTTTCTGTAACTAGAACATTGAGCATCATATACATTTCACAATCAATCCAACGGAGAAGGAGGCAGGCGGCAGGGATATATTGGCTTAGCCAGATTTGAGTTAAAGGTACTCCACTTACTAGCTCTGAAATCTTTGACACCAGGTATCTCCAGGTCTGTGTTTTCATCTGTTAGTAAAACTATTAGTATCTACAGGGTGTTCATGATCACTAAAGTATACAATGTACATTAACTGTTATTCTGAGATTTCTATGTTTAACAACCAGTCAATTCTTACAAAGATGATAAGATAGAAAATAATAGAAAAATAAAGGCAGTCAATAATAGAAAAATAGAAGTATATTGGATTTGAATTTATTTGTGGAAAAATCAGAGAACCCAAGAGGAAAAAGTCACTTTGGGAGGATGACCTAGCCATGGTAAACATTAAGACAAGCTGAAAGGGAAGTCAACCAATCAGATAATGTATTATAACTATATATCCAGATGAGAAAAAGTCAATAAGGATTTGTCTTAATATTTTAAGATATTTTGGTACATGTACACCATGGAATACTATGCAGCCCTATAAAAGAACAAGATCGTGTCCTCTGCAGTAACATGGATGTATCTGGAGGCCATTATTTTTAGCAAACTAATGCAGGAACAGAAAACCAAATACTACATGTTCTCACTTATTATATATGAGAGCTAAATTATGAGAACACATGGACACAAAGGGAGAACAACAGACACTGGGGCCTACTTGAGGGTGGGTTGGGGAAGGAGAGGATCAGGAAAAACAACTATTGAGTACTAGACTTAGTACCTGAGTGATGAAATAACCTTGACAACAAACCCCCCTGACACAGGTTTACCCGTGTAACAAACCTGCACATGTACCACTGAAACCAAAATAAAAGTTTTTCTTTTTAAGAAACGATCTCTATGTTCATGCTTGTTATTATCACAATGTCTAAAAGTTGGTGAGTAAAAATTCTTAAATTGATTTTAAAAGGATAGAGGCATTAAAAAATAGTTTTTGTGTAATTGCTGATGACACATATAGAAATCTTAGTGATTAATGAGGTTATAGTCAGATACAAAAATTTGTGGTAATTTTGATTACACACTAGCAGACAAGATATTTTCATATTGAAAATAATTATATGATAACATCATATGCATTGCTCTATGGCAATGTAGAATTAGAGTTACAAAGAATATTCAATATGTCTTTTGACAAATTTTAAATAAGGTATTTGAAACAGAGGTGTTAGGATCCCAACTTCCAGTAAATGTTTTGGGTATCTTTAAAATGTAATTATTCATTTTTAGAGTCCTTTAAAATCAGAAAATGTGAGATATTCATTTACACTTTGTGTTTTAACACATAACCCCCCTAATTTTCATTGTTTAAAATATGACTTTTTTCCTTGGTATATTAAAATCCAATCTGCATTGTTGGGTAGGAGTTTCACAGAGTCATGCAGGAATACAGGCTGATGAAGGCTCTGCCATCTTCAACAAGTACCTTTCAAGGTTTCTCTGTTGGCAATTAATGACATTACCATGTCCACAGCCTCATGGAGCTTACCAATGCTGTACATTTCACCCTGGCTTCCCCATCAGCATCTGTATCATTTCCTCAGAGCTTTCTTTGACAATATGAATCCACCCTTCCTGCAAGAAGCAGGCTGGAAGTATTGCCCAGTAATGCATATCTTCAGTAACAGTGCTCAATCAATAATTGATGAGAGCAGGTAACTAAGCACCCAATTTATTTTGTCCCTTTTTGCAGATAACTGGAAGTGCATGTCCCACAGTGACACTTCAGTTCCACAAAGGTGTTAATCTTCAGTTACTTACTATGTTAATTTGCTTGATAAAATGTGCTTTATTGTCTGTCTTCCTTTCCTGAGTCTATGAGAATGAAGAAAAACACTGAGAAGTTGCATATTCAGTTGTTAATAAGGATCCCTGTATAGACAATGTGGCTTATGTGGGATTTGGAGGTTATATGGGAAAGTGTTTGTAGGTAAAATGACTAGAAAAAAATATCAAAATTAAGCATGCACATGATCACAATAAATGTATGTGAAGAAATTAAGTAAACTATAACTTAAAATTACTCAGATAAATCTAATATATAATAAAGTAAAATTGCTACATTACATCCATTTCATTTGGTTATATAGAAGTTAACCATGTTGTAATCATGTTTATAAGAATGTACACACACACACAAACACATCTTATTACAATATCTGTAAAATCTAGGTGAAAAACATGGTCTTAACTCTCTAATCTTAGCATTTAATGTATATAAAATATCTGAAGTTTGTCTTGGAGGGAAGGTTTTTATAATCAATCTAGAAGCATGCAGAGCAAAATAACTTTACTTTAACTGTCCAAAATAATATTTATATGGGCATACCTACTCCAAGAAGTTATATCACTTTTAAGCGATAAGTAAAGGCAGTAACAAATAATTCCAAATGTACATAATAAAAGCAAATAAAAATATTTTAAATATACTTCCTAAAAACAATCATTTATATAAGGAATGAGTTTGATGAAATCAGGAGTTTTAGGAATCTGCTGTTATTATATATTCATAATACTTAAAATCAGGTTAATTGACAACTTGTTTTTTGAATTCATTTAACAATAATTTGGAAAACAAAACAAGTACATTTCCGTGGACAAAAGATTTACTATTCTTATTTTACCAACAGAATCCAACACATATATATGGCTTACTCTATTATTTACACATTTCACAAAACAAAATAAATAATCAATTTCTTTATTACATATGACCATTTGTGTAAACATATAATATAAAAATAAATCATTGTCGCCTGTGCATCTGTTCATATTTTGTTATTTAAAAAAATATATTCTTAAAGGAGCAGTTATAATTTTGAGATTTTTTAAAAGTGTTCATGCATACATGTATTTTTTATATTTTTAAACTACTTTTCTCTCTTAAAATTCTTTTAAACTTTTTTATATTTTCTGTACTTTTTCTTATTAATTTATATATTCATCTTTCTTACTAAACTCTGAACTTTTTGAGGATGCTCACTATACCTTAGTCTAAATAGAATAGATGAATTAAATATGTCTCTGTGGTTCAGAAAAGTGGAATTGTCATTAGAGAAGTTCACACTACACAGTACTTCATTCATCATTCATTCGTTCATTTATAAACTTGTGTTAAGCACTAACCACAGGCTAACCCCCTGTGCTAAGAGCTAAAAATATAAATATAAAATATGGAGCATAACTTCTATTACAAAATCCCATAAAGTCTTTAAATAGTATTGAGCAATGGAAAGATGCGTTTATTTGTGTTTATATAGAACAATTTGGGAGCAGTGAGTAATAGGATCTGAGAGTAAAAAAATAAAGATGAATAAGCAGTGCATATTATAACATTCGAGATAAGGGAATTTGAGTTCCTAATGCTGTGTACATTTGACACAAACATTATGAAGTTTTGCTATTGCAGCTGGTCCACAGACAGCACCCCTAATGAATGAGACCTTTTACTATTCACGCCTGGTGTCATCTCCCCTGACATTTAATCTGAGCTTGCCCTTTGATTCTTTGATCAATAAAGTGCAGCTGAAGGGACTCTTTAATTTCTGAAAAATAGTCCTTAGAAAAACTAAAGTTTCTACTTTCATCTTTTAAAACACTTCCTCTTAAAAACCAGTCATCAAGCTGTTAGACATCTGAGTCACATAAAAAGGCTACATTAAGAAAAAGTGTTGCTTTCACCAACATCCATGGAAGGAGTCCAAGCCAACAGCCAGCATTAATTAGAATCAAACGGGTGAAATGTCTTGAACATTCCAGCCCAGTAGAGACTACAGATAGTAGCAGCACAAGATGACAATGACATGGAGCAAAACAACCATCCAGTTGAGCCCCAATCAACAAACAGAATAATGAGAAAGAATAAAATGATTGTTATTTAATCCAGTAAGTTTTAGAATGAATTTGTCATACAGCATAGATAGTCTAAACAGATATTGGAAACAGAAGTAGGTTGTTGCTGTGACAAAAAGCTAAAACCTGTGATATCAGCTTTGGAACCAGCTTTCAGGTACAAGCTGGAAGGATGTTGAGGAGGATATTAGTAAAGGGTGAAAGGGAAAATAAGAAATTGTTATTAGAGGCTAGAGAAAAAAGCAGATTGTGTTATGAGTTTTTGACAGCAGTAGTCACTGCAAAACACAAAAAATTAAAAAATTTATTATTGAATTTGTAGGTCTGACTAATAATATTTCCTGCCTTTAAGAGAGAACTCCTAGAGAGCCTCTTTGAAATTTGGAAATAATATATACAGTTGACCCTTGAACCACACAGGTTTAAACTACATTTATATAGTGATTTTTTTCTCCCTCTACTACTCCTGAGACAGTAAAACCAACCTCTCCTTTCCTTCTCCCCCTCAGGCTATTCAAAGTGAACAGAATAAAGTTGAAACCTTTATGATATTCCACTTTCAATTAATCATTAGTAAATATATTTTCTCTTACTTATGATTTTCCTAATAACATTTTATTTTCTCTAACTTACTTTATTATAATACAGTATGTGTGTATATAAATATATATAATTAAATATATAATTAAATTTTATATTTATGATTTGTGTATGATTATTTATATATAAACATATAGAGACACACACATATAATACATGCAAGCTAAAAAAGTTGAGTTTATGAAAATAGAGAGTACAGCCAGATGCAGTGGCTCACCCCTGTAATCCCAGCACCTTGGGAAGTCAAGGCAGGCCCATCACCTAAGGTCAGGAGTTTGAGACCAGCCTGGCCAACATGGTGAAACCCCATCTCTACTAAAAATAAAAAAAAAGTCTGGTGTCGTGGCAGGCGCCTGTAATCTCAGTTACTCGGGAGGCTGAGGCAGGAGAATTCCTTGAACCTGGGAGACGGAGGTTTCAGTGAGCCAAGATCACTCCAGTGCACTCCAGCCTGGGTGATAGAGCGAGACTGTCTCAGAAAAAAAAAAAAAAGACAATGGAGAGTAGAATGATAGCTATCAGAAGCTGGGAAGGATGCTGGGGGAAAGGAATAAAGAAGGTAATTAATCAGTACAAATATACAGATAGATAGAAGAAATAAGTTCTAATGTTCATTACCATGGTATAGTGACTATAGTTAACAATATATTTAATATTTCAAAATAGCTAGAAGAGAAGATATGAAATGCTCCCAATTCAAAGAAATGATAAATGTTTGAGGTGATGGATATTCTAAACACCCTGATTTAATGATTACATGTTGTGAGCACGTGTCACAATATCCTATACAAAATATGGTGTTAATTGACTGTTTATGTTATCAGTAAGGCTTCCAGTCAACAGCAGGCTCTTAATCGTTACGTTTTAGGTGAGTTAATTTTATACACAAATTTTCAGCTGTGTGGAGATTGGCACTCCTAATCCTTGCATTGTTCAAGAGTCAACTACAGTTCATTTGGGCATGTAATTCCAATGCCAGTTCTGAGTGGGCTGTAGAAAACGGTTATTTACCAAGTACAGGCTGCCATGTAGGCTGCTCTGCCACTTATCCACGTTACCGAGATTTAAAGGTAACAAATTTAGGAATGATGCGTGAAATGTTTGGCAGGTCTCATGGGTGAATCACAATATACACCTTTAAAATTCAGGGGCAAAGCTATGCATATTAGCAGATTATTATTCTCATGTTGAGAAACAACTCCATGCTTGCTTTTGGGCCCTAGAAAAAGCTAAACATTTGATCAAATTAGTGATTTGGTCACAAATTTATCATGAAATTTGAGTTGTTCATCATCAACTGGGTGTTGTCTGAAGTATGAAACCACAAAATTGGGTGTGCATAGCAGCACCTGATCTTCAAACTGAGGTAGTGTAAACAAATAAGACTCAAACAATTACTGAAAGAACAAGTAAGTTGCATGATAAATTGCTCATGTCTCCAAGACTTCTAATACCAGTATATTGCCGTCCCTTTCGCAACAGATATTTATGGTCTGTAGAGTTTCTTATGGTTTTTCCCCCTTCTCTATGGGACAAAAATTTGTCCTGGTTTATAATAATTCTACATAATATTCTAGTGCCAACCAGTAGTGGGCATCTGCAGTAATAGCACCCCACTCAAGGGTATCTCTTAATCAAAGTTTGTAGGGAAAATCCTCATATCATACAGTCAACCTTGTTAATTTAACCTGGAGGGAGAAATGACCAGAATTTCAGATCTACATTGACCCTCAGGCAGAGGTTAACAGCTTGGACTTAGCACTAGGAGCTTGGAGAAAACATAATTAGAAAGCTATTGACAAAAATGACAGGAAAGAGGTATGTAGACAGACATTCCTAATAAAGGTGTCCACATCTCCTGCCAGTGCTTCAAAACAAACAGCAGAAGCAGAACAGAACCTTAATAATCAGGTGGACAAAATAAATGGCTTGTTGAATGTGAGTCAGTCTCTCACTAAGCCATCCACCTTGCCTGATAGGTCATGAATAATCTGGTCACAGGAGCAGGCATGGAGGTTATGAATGGGCTCAGTACCGTGGACTTCTACTTACCACACATTATCTGGTTACAGCCACTACTGAGTGCCAAGCCTACCTACAGCTGAGATTAAAACTTATCACCCAGTGTGCCCCGATTCCTGAGAAGAATATGTCATTGTTTATGTTTGTTACTTTTCTTTTTTTTTCCTCAAGAAAAGGACCTCTGGATGAAGTCAAGTTGTCTCATATGGCTATCCTAAGTAATGAATGACAACAGAAAACATTACCTGGCTGTCTGATCTAATCTGAAAAACATTTTTTTCACAAAACATGTGCAAATAACTCTAAAAGGTGCCAGAGCAGCTATCCAAGTTTTCAATTTGCTGCCTAATATGCATTGTAATTTTACTTTAGCTTATTATTGGCAGTACCACGGAGTACTGGAGTTTATGACACCATCCTTAGCGGCCCAACAATGCTTTCTCAGCTTCTTTATATTTGATCATAAAGAAGCAAAATATATTATAACTAACTAAATAAATGTCAAAATCTAATTCAATCCCATTAAAAATATCAACAGTATTAAAGCATTCTATAGTTTAAATTCAAAAATAATTGTCCATTAAATATTAATTTATTTTGATGGTAATTTTATGGTAATAACCAACCTAATGATTTTTTTAAATATAATGAAGTATAGTAAAATAGAACAATGCAGTCCTTGAAATCTTCAAGCCAATTACTTCTTTTTATCCTGTGACCTATACAACCTCATACACATTTCTTAAATTTTTAAACCATTATATACTCAATTTTAAATGGGAATAATACATTTTGGCATATGATTGTGATAAGCAGTGTACAAAATTACTTAGAATTTATCCTAAATAAATTGATTTTTTTAAGTCAATCTGCAAAGTGTTCATGTTAAGAAGTTATTTCAAACGTTTACTCTTACTTTGATTGGTAACATGGCTTGAGTGTTTTCCTACTAAGTTTATGTCTGTTATTTGCCATGATTTTTTTAAGAGAAATTCCAATTTGTCTTAATAGTTACATGGTAAAGTTTTAAACTATTTACTTAATTCATTCTTCAAAATCCTTCTATCTTTACTTTCAAAAGTAAACATTTAATTATAGAATAGCTTTTACATTTACAAAAAATTTACAAAGATATAATATGGAGAATTGTCTTCTAACCATATCCTGTTTTCCTTATTGTTAATAACTTACATTGTTAGTATAGTGTATGTACCACTCTAGTAAACTGATACTAATATAAAATTATTAACCAAACTCCATAGTTTATTCAGATTTTCTAATTTTTACTTAATATCATTTTTTTCTGTTTTGGGATCCATAGAGGATACCACATTACATATCATCATTAGGTCTCGTTAGGCTCCTCTTGGTAGTCACAATTTTGAAGACTTTCCTTGTTTTGATGACTTTGACCATTTTGAGGAGTACTGGTCAGGTATGTTTAGACAATTCTTCATTACAGGTCTGTCTGATGTTTACCTCATGATTAGACTGAGGTGTGTGTTCCTGATGACGTTAACTTTCATCACCTGGCCTAGGTAGTGTTTGTCAGGTTACTCCGGTATCAAGTGACCCTTTTCCTCCATTCCAAGCTCATATTAGAAACCATCATCAGACACTATATGTGCCTACTGTTTATCTTTTCCTATATGTGATATGTATATCTCAATTAATATTAAATTACAATGAACTCATACTGAAGTATCCAACCCAAATTGGTGTCACATGGTTCATTTAACTTTCCAACATGGTTTACCTGTGACCTCTCATGTTATGAGTCTGAAAGCTGGCTCCTATCATTCTCCATCCATTTACCTATTTGCTCAGCCTCAGCATACATGTATCATGTTAACGCACACCTCAGAGGGAAACAATTTTACCATCTAGAGTTCAATGCTACGTGTAGTTCCTTTTGTCCTTAGAGTTTTGATATGGTTTGGCTGTGTCCCCACCCAAAGTTCATCCTGAATTGTAATAATCACCAAGTATAGTGGAAGGGACCCAGTGGGAGGCAGTTTAATTGTAGGGGTGGTTACTTTCATACTGTTCTCATGATAGTGAGTTCTCACGAGATTCAATGGATTTACAAGGACTTTTCCCTCTTTTGCTTGTCACTTTTCCTTGCTACCGCCATGTGAAGAAGGACGTATTTGCTTCCCCTCTGCCATGATTGTAAGTTTCCTGGGGCCTCCCCAGCCATGGTGAACTATGAGTCAATTAAACCTCTTTCCAAAATTACCGGGTCTCAGCTATGTCTTTATCAGCAGAGTGACAACAAACTAATATGAGTTTCCATTTATTTTCAAAGTTACTTAGGTAAAAACAATTTTCTCCCAACTCTAGTAAGTTAGATTATGTCATACATTTGTAATACATTTAAATTTGTTTTAGCTCCTGAATTTCATCTTGAGGTTATTCAATACACTAGTTGATTTTGTTTTGTTCATATACATTGAGGTTTATTATTTATACCATAAGTTTCTATGAGTTTGAACAGGATAGTGCCATGTATCTACCACTACAATATTGTATGAAATAATTTCCCTATACTAAAAATTTCCCGTATGCTTCATCTATTTAACATTCTTCCCTCACTAAGCACCTACCAATAGCTGGTCTGCTTTCCATATCTATAGTGTTTTGTTTGTTTGTTGTTCCCAGAATGTCATGCATGTAGGCTCATAGAGTACGTATCTCTTTCAGATTGGCTTGTTTTGCTTAGCCATAAGCAATTAAGTTTTATCTGTATTGATCTGCAGAATGATAGTTCATTAATTTTTATCTCTAAATGGTAATTTCATCGTATAGAAATGCCATCATTTGTATATCCATTCACTTATTGAAAGGCATCGTGGCTAGTTTGATTTTTTGACAATGAAGAATAAAACTGGACTGGGCATGGTGGCCCAATCCTGTAATCCCAGCAATTTGCAAGGCCAAAGCATCAGGATTACTTGAACTAAGAAGTTTGAGACCAGACTGGACAACATAGACCTCATCACTATATAATTTTTTAAATAAAATATATTAGCCAGTTTGAGCTAGAGGCTGAGGTGGGAGGATCATTTGAGCCCAGGAACTCAATATTGCAATGAGTTATGATTGTGGCACTGCACTCCAGTCTGAGTAACAAAGTAAGATCCTGTATCAAAAAAATCATCATAATAAAATGGCTATGAACTTCTACATGAGGATTTTCATATGAGTTGATTAAATTCCCAGGTATACATTTGATGTGCCATGTGGTAAGATTATGCTTAGCTTTGTGACAAACTGTCAAGTTGTCTGTCAATGTGACTGTGCCTTTTTTAATTTCCAAAAGCAATGCATTATAGTGTCTTATACCTCTCCTCTTGTAATTAGTATTTTGAATTATTTAAAAATTATTTTAGCCATTCTAATAGATGTGTGGTGATATCTCATTGTTAAATCTGTGCTTCCCCAGTGACAAATACAGTTGAATATCTTTTCAAATGCTTCTTAGCTACCTGCATAACTTCATTGATGAGTTGTCTGTGTATACCTTTTGCCCTGCTTTTAATTTGGGCTTTTGCTTCTTATTGTTGAGATTTAAAAGGTTTTTGTATATTCTTGATACAAATTCTGTATTAGAAGTACATTTTACAAACATTTCTCCAAGTTCATGATATGCTTTTTATTGTCTTAACCGTTTTCCATACAGAGAAAAAAAGAAAGAAGGGAAGGAAGGAAAGAAGAAAGGAAGGAAGGAAGGAAGGAAGGAAGGAAGGAAGGAAAAAGAAAGAAGGAGGGAGGGAGGGAAGGAACGAAGGAAGGAAAAAAGGAAAGAAGGAAAAAAGGAAGGAAGGAAGGAAGAAGGAAGGAAGGAAAATGGAAGGAATGAAGCAAAAAAGGAAGGAAGGAAAAAAGAAGGAAGGAGGAAGGAAGGAAGGAAAATAAGAAGGAAGGAAAAATAAGGAAGGAAGGAAGGAAGGAACGAACTAACGAAGGAAAGAAGCAAGGAAGTAAGGAAAAAGGAAGGAAGGAGGAAAGAAGGAAGGAAGAAAGAAGGAAGGAAGAAGGAAAAATGTAAGGAAGGAAGCAAAAAAGGAAGGAAGGACAAAAGAAGGAAGGAGGAAGGAAGGAAGGAAGGAAAACAAGAAGGAAGGAAGGAAGGAAAGAAGAAGGAAGGAAAAAGAAGGAAGAAAGGAAGGAATGAAGGAAGGAAAGAAGCAAGGAAGGAAGGAAGGAAAAAGGAAGGAAGGAGGAAGGATAAAAGGAAGGAAGGAGGAAGGAAAAAAGGAAGGAAGGAGGAAGGAAGGAAGGAGGAAAAAAGGAAAGAAGGAAGAAAAAAGAAGGAAGGAAGAAGGGAAAAGAAGAAAGGAAGGAATGAAGGAAGGAACGAAGGAAAAAGGAAGGAGGAAAGAAAAAGAAGGAAGGAAGGAAAGAGAAAGAAGGAAGAAAGGAATAAAAGAAGGAAGGAAGCAAGGAAGGAAGGAAGGAAAAAGGAAGGAAGGAGGAAGACAGGAAGGAGGAGTAAGGAAGGAAGGTAAAAAGAAGGAAAGAAGGAAAGGAAGGAAGGAGAAACAAAGAAAGAAAGAAAGAAAGAAGAAAGAAAAAGAGAAGGAAAAAGAGAGAAAGAGAAAGAGAAAGAACGAACGAACGAAAGGAAAGAAAGAAAGAAAGAAAGAAAGAAAGAAAAGAAAGAAAGAAAGAAAGAAAGAAAGAAAGAAAGAAAGAGGAAAACAGAAAATAATAAAGTAAAACATATCCAAATTTTCTTTCAAGTCTGGGTTGTCATTGTATCTAAAAATGTATCACCAAACACATATTTAAACAGATTTGCTCAATATTTTATTCTGGAAGTTTTAGTTTTATATTTTGTCTTGTGTCTTTGATCCTTTTAGTTCACTTTTGTGTGAGTTGTATAGTCTAAGTTCTTTTTTCTTCTTTTGCATATGGACATCAAATTGTTTCAGAACAATTTACAAATGACTACCTTTCCTCAATTGAATTGCTCTTACTAAAACTAAGTTGACTATATTTATATCCATCTATTTCTGGACCTTCTATTCTATTGATCATAGTGTCTATTATTTAACCTATAATATAACACTATATTGATTGCAGTAGCTTTATAGTATGATTCGGAGTCAGGTAATGTGTGTCTTCTAGCCATTATTACTTTAAATATTGTTTTGTTCTATTCTTGTTCTTCTTCTGTTATTTCAGTTAAAAGCATATTACCCCTTTGATATTTTTATTCTTATTTCATTTTGTATTTCTGCGGGTGAATTCTCTATTGACTTTTCTTCAAATTCCTTAATTCTTGCCTTACCTGATGGGCTCATGAAGTCATTCTTCATTTCTGTTACTGTGTTATTGATTTCTAGCATTTCATTTTGATTCTTTCATAGGATCTTCATATCTCTGATGACTTTCATTGGCCATCAGTTCTTGCATGTTTTCTACTTCCTACATTAGATCCTATAACACGTTAATAAGTCTTATTTTTTATTTTTTATTTTTTTGAGACGGAGTCTTGCTCTGTCACCCAGGCAGGAGGGCAGTGGTGCTATCTCGGCTCACTGCAAGCGCCACCTCCTGGGTTCACGCCATTCTCCTGCCTCATCCTCCGGAGTAGCTGGGACTACAGGTGCCCGCCACCACGCCCAGCTAGTTTTTTGTATTTTTTAGTAGAGATGAGGTTTCACCGTGTTAACCAGGATGGTCTTGATCTCCTGACCTCGTGATCCGCCCCGCCTCGGCCTCCCAAAGTGTTGGGATTACAGGCGTGAGCCACCGCACCTGGCCATAAGTCTTATTCTTATTTTAAATCTCTGTGCCAGTAATTCCAACATATATGGCATAACTGCATTTTTCATTCTTTTCTCTTTTCCTGTCTCTTCAGTCAGTCTTTGTTTTGTTGTTGTTTTTTGGCTTGTAGTATGAGGTAATTTTGTTGTTGCTTTTGTTGAAAGCAGGTCATGTTATGTTGCATGAGCTAATAGATATTAAAGCAACTGACTTTTAGTATGAGGATTATGATAATCTGTGTTTGGGCTATGTTTAACTTTTGTTGTAGTTGCAGATATCAGAGGCTTCAAATTTGTCTACAGTTTCTGTTTTGGTCTCACTTCTCGTCACTTAGAATCCCCTTTTTATTGCCACTCGGAGAGTCTGTGTATTGCAGTTCTTTCAATGTAATCTGTTGTTGTTACGCTGGAGACTTATGGGGTAGGGATAGAATATGTGGGAGGGGAGCAGTCTGTAATCTTTGCATCATGCCTAAGTCTTTAATTGGGCCTGTGTCTCAGGTGCTTGTCTCCAGAAGTTTCTGTCTCTTCTCCAAGGATGTAGCTCCCACAGCCATATTCCCTAGTTCCTTCTCTAGGTGCAGTTCTCCTCATCTAATTTCTTGAATTCCTGTCCCTCGGTTGCTATGATACTGCCCCCACCATTGGCTGACTTACAGAAGACATGAAGATTGAAACTGCCTAGAGTTCGGCAGGAATAATTTTTTTAGTTGCAGTGAAGGTTCATAATTGCCTTCCGAGAATTCGTTACTCCTAGAGGCTGGGCCTTTGCTAGGGGAAAGAGGCTGAGAGAGTTTCATGGTGGCTACTGTAGACCCTCCCCTTTCAGGACTAGACAGATATTTTTCTCAGATCCTCACCAGGAAATTGCTTCTGTTCCAAGAGAGAAAGCTATGAAAATATCGGGGTTTCCACATGACTCTAACCCCCGGGAGTTTCTCAGCATTTAGACTCCAGCAATTTGTCAAAATTACCATTGAAAGATTCATACCAGTTTGTGGCGGTTAGTGGCTTTTGCTGTAGATAAGGAAATCTCCAGTACTGTATCTTTCATAGTGCACCCATCTCTCCAAATATCAGGGCTGTAGTTTGCTATATAACCACAGTTTAATCAAGGATCCAAGAAAAGAAATTGATTTTTATGTTGTTCAGGTATTCTTATAAGGATAGGGATGAGGACTTCCAATGCTTTTACAAGTCAGGACTCTCAGCCTACTGGTATGCTATTATTATTTGTAATTGCTTTTCAATTATTATTAATTAAGTTTTATTTTCCTAATTGCTATTCTACTACCAGAAATATATAGGTATATTCATATTCTTAAGATATACTTGTATTATAAATATATGCATTTATAATAGTTTGTAGTGATAAGATGTCAACCAGCATTTACAGTTTACCAAATAAAAGACATTAACTTTAGCATACAATCACTTCTTGTTTTTCCTGTTTTTTTTTTCTTTTGTGTTATTTTATTTCCCGTTTCTTTTTAATTTTCACTGTAGATAAATTGTTATTCACATAAATGTGTACTTTAATAGTTTTTGCATGCCAGTCTTTATTTTACCTATACCCTCTGCATTCTTTTTCTGTATTTACTTGGTTGACTACTTTTATTTAGCTATTGTGCTAGAAAGATTCTTTCCAATATTAATTATAAGTAATAAATGTTGTAGATCACCGCATAATACATTTAAAAAACTTGCCTTAACTTTGAATAATATTTTGTTTTAATATTAAATTCTAATTTAATACATTCTAAATTAAAATTAATATTAAAATAAAATATTACATTCTTTTTTATTACATGTTTCTTATTTCTTAATTCTTATTTCTTAATATAGGCATTTACAATTATAAAATCTTCCTAACATATAAATCTACTGATTTCTAGCCTACTTTATTAATTATGAGAATTAGGCAATTAAATTAAATTTTATTTGTAGGTATTACTGTATTTTTCTTGTTAATGTCCTGGAAATGTTTTTTTTTTTTTTTTTTTTTCACCCTAAACTTCTGCATGTTCAACATAATTGTCTAGATCGAGGTCTTTTTAAAATTAATTCAACCTATATTAAGTCTTTTCATTTGAAAAATTTGTAATTTTTTCTGTTTTAGGAAATGTCTTTGTAGCTCTTGGTTATTTCTTGTCCTCTACTATTTTTTTCTTCTTCCTTTCTGGAGATTCACACAGAATATAGGAAAATAATATAGAAACTTTTTTTCCTTATCCTTTATTTACTTATACTCTAGTACCACAGTGATATTTTGTAGTCCTTTATGTATTGATGGATGTCCTGGATAAACGTTCAACTGACCTATTTCTTGGTCTACCTGGAGAAAGGAATAATAGGTAAGTGTCGAGTCTAGTCTAGTCCTGTTGTCCATCCTGACACTCAGATGCCCATGCATCTGGCTTAAATGTGTCACATGTATATTTCACTAGTATGAATTAAAATTATATGAAAATGCCTAAGTATTGAAGTGAATGTAAATATTTTAATTAATGCTATTTCATCTTATCCTACATATTTTCAATGTTTTATTCATTATTTTTGAATGTACATTTTAGCAGATATTTGCTAAAAATGGTTGAAAATATATTAAGCATTATAACCTTTCCAAACAACTTACATTGGAAGTGAAAATGAGCACTTACATTGATCATTTTTCTATGAAGAATTAATAAGAAAATTCTAGATTTTTGTCATATAAAATAGTTATTAGTTTCACTAGCACTATTATAATCTATGAAGCAGAGGGCCGAGCATACTGGCTCACACCTATAATCATAGCACTTTGGGAAGCTGAGGTGGGAGGATCACTCGAGGCCAGGAGTTCGAGACCAGCCTGGGTAACACAGTGAGACCCTATCTCTAAAAAAAAAAATTGTTTTTTAAAATTCAGCCACTCATGGTAGCACACACCTGTAGTAGCCACTTGGGAGGCTGAGGTATGGAGATGGTTTGAGCTCAGGATTTCAAGACTGCAGGGAGCTATGACTGTGCCACTCCAT
The DNA here is from genome assembly GCF_024542745.1 of Macaca thibetana thibetana. Lineage (NCBI taxonomy): Eukaryota > Metazoa > Chordata > Mammalia > Primates > Cercopithecidae > Macaca > Macaca thibetana. The sequence goes on from NC_065584.1 coordinate 67,067,158, forward strand.
CCCAGCCTGGTCAACAGATCAAGACTCTGTCTCTATTTAAAAAAAAAAAAAAAAAAAAAAAAAAAGTAAAGATTTGGGCAAAAAGTAAAATGAAAAGGCATGATGAGCACCCTTAACAGACTTCCACTGTTGGATATACTTAATTGAAAATATTGACCTAGAAATGCAACAATATTTCATGAATAAAAGCTCAAGATCTATACTCATTTAGAGAATTAAAACTATTATTCTCAAAACAATCAAACTTTGATCTGCTTCGATATGCCTTATTCTCAAAACAATCAAACTTTGATCTGCTTGGATATGCCTGTTTTCCAAAACAGCTGTACTGTTCTACATTCCCATATGTAGTTATGGGAATATGTATGAGGGTTCCAATTTCTCTACATCCTTGTCAACACTGCTAATATCTTTCTTTTAAAATTATAGCCATCCTAGTGGTTATGAAATGGTATATAATTATGGTTTTGATTTGCATTTTCTTCATGCTTAATGATGTTGAACATTTTTTATGTGCTTATTGGACATTTGCATATCTTCTCTGGAGAAATATCTATCAGATCATTTGCCCATTTTTAACTGGGTTAATGAGTTGAAATATTTTTAAATTTCTTAGTAGAGGCATTTACAATTATAAAATTCCCGCTAAGCACTGCTTCTACTGCATCCCTCAGTTTTGGTATATTTTGTCTCTATTTCTGTTCACCTTATGTGGTTTTCTGATTGCTTCTCGTTTCTTTTTTTTTTTTTTTTTTTTTTTTTTTTTGAGACGGAGTCTCGCTCTGTCACCCAGGCTGGAGTGCAATGGCCGAATGTCAGCTCACTGCAAGCTCCGCCTCCCCGGTTCACACCATTCTCCTGCCTCAGCCTCCCAAGTAGTTGGGACTACAGGTGCCCGCCACCTCGCCCGGCTAATTTTTTGTATTTTTAGTAGAGACGGGGTTTCACCGTGTTAGCCAGGATGGTCTCGATCTCCTGACCTCGTGATCCACCCATCTCGGCCTCCCAAAGTGCTGGGATTACAGGCTTGAGCCACCGCGCCTGTCATTTCCTTTCTTCTCTGATTCATTGGTTATTTAGGATTGTCTGGTTTTACTTACACATGTTTGTAATTTTCCGAAATTTTCTCCTGTTACTAATTTCTAATATCATTCCATTACTGTCAAAAGTACTTTGCATTATTTTAATCCTTTTATATTTATTGAGGTTTGTTTTGTAATCTTGTAAATCTTGTAAATTTACAATTTTACAAAATTGTAAATCTTGTAAAATTTTGTAAATTACAAAACATTGTAAATTATAAAGAATAATTCCATGTACCATTGAGAAGGACATATATTCAGTTGTTATCTGGTGGAATGCTCTGTAGCTGTCTGTTAGGTATCATTGGTTTATAGGATTTTTAAGTTTTCCACCTCCTTGTTGATATGTGTCTAGTTGTTCTAACCATAATTGAAAGCAGAGTATTCAAGTCTTCAAATATTATTGTTGAATTATCTATTTTTCCTTTTCTGTCAGTCTTTGCTTCATGTTTTTGGGGCTCACATACTCACACTCACACAAAATACTGAGCCTCTGGTTCTTCCTCTGGAAGGCACAGGGTTCAATATGCCCACAGTCACCCAGGGATAACTGTGGTTTGGTAGGTCTCTCTTCCTCCCTTTTCCTCCCCATATGCAGCTGTGAAACTCCACTAATTACCAGCTAATTTCTCTATCCTTTTCAACAATGCCCCTGGGTACAAATTGATTGATAAACTCATCCAATCAAATTCTGGCTCCTTTGAAGAGACAGTTTCTGAAGTCAGTGATGGCTGGAGGGAAGAAAGGTACTTCTACCTTTAAACTGAACACCGCCGAGACAGTCTCAGCAACTAATAGTTGGGACAAGATAGAAGCACTGATATCCTTCTGTTTCCAGAAGGAAAACTCCAAATGGGGCCCGGGTACAGAGAAGTCTTCTGGAGTGGAGTCTCTGCCTTGCCAAGTTGAGTAAGAGTCTCTGCCTTGCATAATTGAGCAGGAGAGGGTGAGGAGTGGTCTTGGTTCAAATACCAATGACATTTAACTTTCCTAAGGAATTTTCATAGATTTTCTTGACTAGATATTTTTTTCATTTACCATTTATCCTTAGGACAATTTCTATAGGCTTAAAAATATTTTTAAAATTTTCACCAATTTCTTTAGAGAGAGGGTCCACAGAGTATATCACATTGTCACTCTGTCTACATTATTTATTTTTAATCCCTAAATTAATTGGTAGTCTCAATTGGTGTCTATGAGACTCGGTATATCAAATAAGAAACTCCAGTTTGATCAAAGGATAGACTGTCATGCTATATATTAATAACTTTGGTAATAAACCAGGAAAAGAATGAGATATATAAAATATTGTCCCTGCTTATATTTTTGATTAATTATTTTTGGGGCATGTTCTAATAAAACATGCTTGATGAAAGAAATTGACCTGCATGTTATAGAAATGTGATTTGTCAATTAGATGCTAATATCAATATCACTAACTAAAGAAAGACAACAATTTAAGACACATTACATTCACATTAGATAATTACTTTATAAGACTTTAAATTAGTTTAGAAAGAGATTGTCCCATATCACCTTGAAATGATTTCAGGACAGAATTATGTGCAATAAATAAAGGGCAACAGGTAAACTGAGTTTGAATTTCAGCTCTATCACTAAGTATCTAGGTGACTGTGGTTCAGGGTTTAGCCTCTTAGGTTCTCAACTCTAGACTTTCCCATTCTACACTATGATGATGCAGAATAATATCAGCAAAGGTAGGGTGATAGCAGAAAAAGGGTTTGTGATTGACTGAGCCTCATGATACATTTAGTATATAGCAAAATTTGGTGAGAATGAAAATTTGACATTTACATTTTATACCAACCTCATGATTTACAAATATTTTATTTGTATCAGTCATATAAAATATAACCATGCTGCAGATAAGCAACAATACTTCTTTTTCTTAAGAAGTGGGGTGAATCAAAGCAGTGTGCTTGGGAATTAGAGGGAGGGAAAAATATATAAAAGTAAAAGAAAATAAATAGACCTTAAAAATTAAAACATGGAAAAAGTCAAAATAACTAGAAGTCATATTAAATCTTAGTGAAACCCAAAGTAATTTGAAAAATAATAGCCTGTATAGAACCTACTGACTTCCTGATTTTTTTTTTCTGCTGAGGTATATGCTGCATAAAATGACAGGCAACGGGCCACAGTAATTCACTTTTCTCAGCCTAGGGACCTGGCTATAACTTGCTAATAAACTAAAGAAAAGAATCAAGACTAGCACAGAAACATTAACTTCAAGCACTTTTAGAATGATATGGAAAAATTGATAATCTGAAGAATAAGAAAACTAATTGCTAAACCTCTGATGTTCATAAAATTTACTTATTTCCACATATTATTATTAAAATGTATGTTTAACATAGTCACTAAAATTCACTAGTTTACTGGTTTATGTGTGTGTGGCTGTGGATCATCTATATTTAATTGTTCTTATATATTTTCATTCTAATATTTTTAAAATGTCAATGAATATACTTGTGAGAAACTTGAAATGCTTTAATTCAAGATTAATGTATCTTTCATGTTGCTTACCAAGAAAAAGGCCCATACATCAATTTCTTTTCAAAAACTATAATTTAATACATATAGTGTCTTATCAAATCACAGAAGACAAATTATAAAAAAAAAAAAAATCAGTTGCATAATTAAGAGTTGATGATTATATAGATTCTTTCAGTGGTAACTCAGCCTGTCCCTAGTTGTGTATTTTTAAAGTTCCAAATTAAACTATCCAGACTTCAGAAAACTCTTTTGTTGTTGTTGTTGTTTTGAGATGGAGTCTCTCACTGTTGCCCAGACTGGAGTGCAGTGGCTTGGTCTCGGCTCACTGCAAGCTCTGCCTCCCGGGTTCTCGCCATTCTCTTGCCTCAGCCTCCCGAGTAGCTGGGACTAGAGGCTAATTTTCTGTATTTTTAGTAGAGACGGGTTTTCACCGCGTTAGCCAGGATGGTCTCAATCTCCTGACCTCGTGATTCGCCCACCTCCGCCTCCCAAAGTGCTGGGATTACAGGCCTGAGACACCGCGCCTGGCCAGAAAACCTTAAAGTAACTGTCACTTCTATTAAAAATTATCTCTTATGTAACTTAAAGAGTAGAAATAACATCTAAAAATGCTTTATTGGTATTAAAGAACAGCGCATCTTGTAATAATGATTCAGAGCTGTGATCTTAGCGTCTGGAACATGTTTATTTTAAATCTCATTGGCTCTTACACAATAAAAGAATATCATAAAGTTCTGTTTCTGTTTTCTATCGTTACAATTACTATTCTTTTATGAATTCGAAGTATAGGAAAATATGGTGAAAGATAATGAAGTTTTTTCACTGACTATATCATATATCACAAATTTAAGTACACAGGAAAATATGATTACTCCATTATTGGCAAGAATTTAGCATCAGAAGTCATTTCATAACTTTTTGCATTTACCAAACTGTGTGTTGTAATGCTGGAGCAAGATAAGAGAAGATAAAATTGTCAGAATCCATTATTATTAATCCAACAATAAATCTAATTCTTTTTAGTAAAAATAATATGGATAATCAACTGAAATTAAAGTTAGTTTCCTCTAAGACTACTAAACAAATAATATTTCCATTTGTTTTTGTTGTTGCTAGATTATATAAAGAAAAGAACATATTACATGTGTTCTTATTTTTCTTATTTTTAATATTTTGAACAATAGTTGGAAACATTTGTGATAAGCATATTCATTTTGTTATATTTACCTTATATAAGATTAAATGTACAATAAAAACAATGGCTTTAATCATTTAATATTATATAATTTTACAAATGTGGCTATATATGAATAAAATAATAAAAATGTCAATTTTTCTGGCATCAAGAATATGAGATATATCTAAATACATATTTAGTAAAATATTCAAAACCACATAATTTTAAGTTAAGTACATTTACCTTGCATTTGCAACTTAGGCTGTTTCCACAGAAACAGCAGCTGGCACTCAGAAGCAAGAGTGTTTGTAACTTTGATATTTCAGCTGTGCTTGTCAAGTAGATGATGAAAATGTCATTTTTCAAAGAAGCACCTGCAGCTTTTGGGTTCCAACAGGTTCGTGGAATATAACATTTTAGATTTTGAAGAAGTTTTTGTTCATAATATTTCTGTATAAATCATAACCATGCCTGCTTTTCAAAGAGGCTTAATTACCCGAGGGCTATTTTAGAAAATGACTTTTTAAGCGTAATAACTGATTTGAGGTAACTTACAATTATAATGGTCTGCAGGTCTCTCAGAGTCACAATGAAAAAAAAAATCACAATAATTTGCCTTTGGTCATATGTCTACTGGAGTTAGATTCTGTACAGAGCCACTTTTGTTCTGATACAACATCTCTATTCCAGGAGCCCATTTCTATTTGACTCTAAATTCATGACTCTGGGAGTTTCGTTCCCAGTGGTAGATCACACCTGGATAGTGGGCTGGCCACAATTTCTCCCACTACTGAACAACAAATTAGAAAAGGAACTGTCTGATACCTGTAATCTGTTGTGCTTGACATATTTCTGCCATAGATAGGGTATAAAGTGCTAATGCTGTATTGGTTGAAAAATTCAATGAAGTACTTATTAAGATGTCATCATAACTATCTCCTATCAATCCATTTTTTAGATGCCAGTGCCTAGATATTGCTAAGGACAAAATAATAAAGTGGAAGAGAGATGATCTGTGGTAAGAAGTTCTTGAAATTATTGTTTCAGTATTTTATTTTCAGTTCAATAAAACACAGTAGTTTTAAGAAAATGAAATGATATCCTTTAAAACATTACACTCTTAGTTTTATGTTAAGGATTCAGGCAAGATAAACTAAAAGATTTCACAGATCAGAAAAGCAGTTCAGCATGACAGAAGACACCCAGAGCCTGTAAACTTATTACCAGAATACATTTAGTCAAAACAACCCAATCAATGGCCACAGCAAGCCGTGGCTATTTGTAATAGAAACTTACTTGCTAAGGGCAAGTGATCAATTTTTAGTAACTCAGTGGAACTTATTGAGCAACTGCAGCATGTAAGACATTTTCAGGTTGTTGAACAAAACAAAATAATTAAAGAAAAATAATGCTAGTTGATAACAACCCTAGAAGTCTGCTTCTGAACCCGAGCCATGTCAAAGATCTTCATGAAAAACAGTGGGCACCAACTTATGATTATGCTGAAATCTTAAATTCTGTGTTGGCTTTAAAATTGTGTGTTCTGTTTAAAAAAAAAAAGGCAAATGGACTAATTCAAACATTTTCTTTGGATTAATAAAAGAATCAAAACATTTAACATAATAATAAAAGTTAAAAATGAATATACACCATGACCAAGTAATCCCTATTGTGCAATCCATACCAATAAAAATACTGCAACACAACATATTTTTCAGTGGAGAAAAAACAACTTATTATTGACAATTTTATTGAAATAATGTTAATTTATATAATGTATAAATGTTATATTTATACATTCAAAACACTACCTTGTTAAATAAAATAGTTTTCACTGTTTCTGCCTAACTGGAAGTTTTTTCATGATACTTTGCCGATACATCAAAAAGTTGTAAACAAATGTAAGTAATATAAGCTTAACGTTATGAAAATAAAATCAGAGCAAACAAAGTGAATATATGTGTGCATCTATAAATACAAATGTAAAAGCATCAGAAGAAAACTCCCATAAATAAGTCAGGTTGGAATTTCAAGTAATTATAAAGAGAGAAGATTGGAAGAATAAAGAAGGAGTAGATGATTAATATATTTTTTGTGTATTTTTTGGGTTTTTCTTGGTCTCCTTTAACAAGCATTACTTTTTTAGCTAAAGAATGTGAAGAAATATCACAATATATAAAACAAAAGGAAACATAGAACATGGTTTGCTGATTTCACTCTGTGAGTATCACAAGCAAAATGTGTCCTAGATTGTCGTATTTTAAAATATCAAATATATTTTGGCTTACTTCTGGATAGAATTTATTTTCCTTTCCATTTTTAAATTTCTTGCTTTTCTTTTCTTTTCTTTTCTTTTCTTTTCTTTTCTTTTCTTTTCTTTTCTTTTCTTGAAATAGGGTTTTGCTCTGTTCCCCAGACTAGAGTGCAGTGGTATGATCATGACTTACTGCTCCCTCAATCTCCTTGGCTCAAGAAGAAATCATCCCACCTCAGTCGCCTTAATAGCTGGGACTACACGCATGTGCCACTATGCCTGGATAATTTCTTAATATTTTGTAGAGTTGATGTCTCACTATGTTGCCTCAGATAGTCCCCATTATGATACTAGCTGTGGATCTGTTATTTATGGTTGTTATTTTGATGAGATGCGCTCCTTCTATACCCAGATTTTTTAGGGTTTTTGTCGTGAAAGAACGTTACATTTTATCAAATGCCTAAGCATCAGTTAAACTGATCATATTTCTTTTCCTTTATTCTGTTTATATATATCACATTGATTGATTTCCTTATGGTGAACCACCCTTGCATCCCTTGAATAAATTCCACTTGATCAGGATGAATAATTTTTCAATGTATTGTTGGATTCAGTTTGCTAATATTTTGTTGAGAATTTTTGAGTCAATGTTCATCAGGGTAATTGGCTTGTAGTTTTTTTTGTTTTGTTGTTTTGTTTGATGTGTCTTTCTCCAGTTTTGGAATCAAAGTATCTATTGTAATGTTTCCTTTTTCATCTTTGATGAGAAGACAAATAAAATCAAAGATGAAAAAGGAGACATTGCAATAGATAATGCAGAAATTCAAATAAACATTAGAGGCTACTATGAGCAACTATATGCCAATAAACTGGAAAACCTAGTAGTAATGAATAAAGTCTCTCTTGCTACTTTTAGGATCCATTATTTTTCCTTGACCTTGGAGGTTTGGGGGTTTTGATTATTAAATTCCTTGAGGTAGTCTTCCTTGAGTTAAGTCTGTTTGGTGTTCTATAACCTTCTTGTACTTGGATATTGTTATCTTCCTCTAGGTTTGGGAAGTTCTCTGTTATTATCCCGCTGAATAAACTTTCTATCCCTCTCTATCTTCTTTTTAAGGCCAATAACTCATAAACTTGTTCTTTTGCAGCTATTTTCTACATCTTGTATGCATTCTTTATTAATTTAAAATTTTTTTCCTTTTGTCTCCACTGACTGTGTATTTTCAAATAGCCAGTCTTCAAGCTCATTAATTATTTCTTCTATTTGATCAATTCTATTGTTAAAAGACTCTCATTAATTCTTAATATGTCAATTTCATTACTCTACTGCAGAATTTCTGCTGGATTGTTTTTAATTGTTTCGGTGTCTTTGTTAAATGTTTCTGAGAGGATTCTAAATTTCTTCTCTGTGTCTTCTTGAATTTCATTTAGCTTCCTCAAAATAGCCATTTTGAATTCTCTGTCTAAAAGGTCACATATCTCAGTCTCTCTGCAATTGGACACTGGTGCCTTATTGAGTTCATTTGTTGAAGTCATGTTTTCCTGGATGTTTTTGATGCTTGTGGATGTTCATCTTTGGCCATTGAAGAGTTAGGTATTTATTGTAGTCTTCAAAGTCTGGGCTTGTTTGTCACATCCTTCTTGAAAAGGCTTTTCAAGTATTTGAAGGTACTTGGGTGCTGTAATCTAAATCTTTGGTGACTACAGCTCTATCTGCATTAGGGGGCACTCCAAGCCTGGTAATTACGTGGCTCTTGAAACCTTGTAGCCGTACTGCCTTGGCGGTCTTGCGTAAGATCTGGAAGAATTTTCTGTATTACCAGGCAGGGACCTTTGATCTCTCCTCTTTTCCTTTACCCCAAATAGTCTCTTTCTCCATGCTGAACTGCCTGGAGCTGGAGGAGGGGTGACACAAGCACCCCTGTAACCACCACCACTGGAACTGTGCTGGGTCAGCACTATATCTTGTCCAAAGCCAAGAGTAACCACTGTCTGGCTACAGTCTATGTTTCACTCAAGGCCCAAGGGCTCTACAATCAGCAGGTGGCAAAGTCAGTCAGTCTCGTATCTTTTCTTTCAGGTTGGCAAGATTCCTTTGGCCCTGGGCAGATCCAGAGACGCCATCCAGGAGCCTGAGCCTCAAGTCAGGAACCTTAGCAATCTACCTGGTGCTCAATTCCACTGCATCTGAGCTGGAACCCAAGCTTCAAGATGGAATTTTTCTGTTTTCTGGGGTTTTTCTGTTTTTGTTTTCATTTTGAGATGGAGTTTCACTCTTGTCTCCCAGGCTGTAGTGCAATGGAATGATCTCGGCTCACTGAAACCTCTGCATCCCGGGTTCAAGCAATTCTCCTGCCTCGGCCTCCCAAGCAGCTGGGATTACAGACGTGCACCACAACAGCCAGCTAATTCTTTTTGTATTTTTAGTAGAGTTGGGATTTCACCATGTTGGCCAGGCTGGTCTTGCACTCCTGACCTCAGGTGATCCACCCGCCTCAGCCTCCCAAAGTGCTGGGATTATAGCACTGAGCCACCGTGTCCAGCCCAAAGTTCTACCTACTCTTTTCTCACCTCTCCTCAAGCAGAGATTTCTCTCCCTATGGCCACCACTACCCAAGGACCACATGTGTACTGCCTGGCTGCTGCCAATGTTCCCTTGAGGCTCAAGGTCTCCTGAGTCAGCTTGGGTAAATGCTGCCAGGCCTGGGTCTCTCTCTTCAGCGCAGTGAACTTCTCTGTCCCAGGGCAGGTCCAGAAGTGCCACAGAGGAAACAAGACCTGGAATCAGGGACCCGAGCAGCTGTTCTGGTGCTCTACCCTACTGTGGCCAAGCTGGTATGCAAGATACGAGACAAAGTTCCCTTTATTCTTCCTCTGTTTCATGAAATAAATGGAGTCTCTATCTCTATCTAGACACCATAGCTGGTAATACGCTGGGTTACACCTCAAGCCAGCAAGTCTCTGAGTTTCATCCAAGACCTGAAGAGGGTACTGCCTGACTACCACTCCTCAATTTTCAGGACTCAAGGACTCTTTAGTCAGCAGGTTCTTTCAGGACTTGGTCTTTCCTTTCAAATCAACAGGTTCCCTTCTGGCCCAGGCTGTGTCTAGAAATGTCATCTGGGATCTAAAGCCTAAAATGAGTGTGTCGGAACTTTTCCTGGTGCACTCCTTTACTGTGACTAAGCCAATATCCAGGGTGCAAGACAAAGTCCTCTTTACTCTCCCCTCCCCTTTCCTCAAAAAGAAGAAAAGTATCTCTCCTGGAGCTGCAAGCCGAACTTCCTGGGGTTCCGGGAAGGGTGACACAAACACTTCCTCGGCCACGCTGGTTGGTGTCTCACTGGGTCACATGTGCTACAAGTCCATTGGATCTGAGCTCAGCACAGCACCAGGAGTTGCCCAGGAATTACAGTTCTGGTGACCTGGAGTGCCTTGCAAGTGTATTTAGAACCCCAGAGCACTTTAACCTGCTGTGCTAGAGTGGCAGGGCTTGCTGAAACTCAGTTTCTGACTGCTGAAATGGACTATTCACCTCTGGCTAGAGCTTATCTTGGAGGACATCAGCTGGGTTGTTCCCAGTGTTGCTTTCTGCTGTGATAAGGTAGCACTGATTTCCAATGTGAAGTCTTACAATCACTACATTCTGTCTCCCCAAAATGCACAGTTTCTTTCTCCATGACCCATGGCCACTGCTAGGGGATGGGTGACCTATGGTGTAAGCAATTCAAGACTATCTTTTCTACCCTCTTCAGTGCCTGTTTCCTTAATATGATGTTAAAATCAAGTACTGTGATAGCTCACCTGAGTTTCAATTCTTATGATGGTGCTTTTGTTGTATGGATAGTTGTTCAATTTTGTATTCCTGTTGGAAAGGATGATTGTTGGTGCTTCTCTTCAGCCAGACCTTTGGTGTAGGCAATTCAAGAGTGTTTTATCTACCCTCTTCAGTGACATTCTCCTTAATATGATGTTAAAATAAAGCACTGCAATAGCTCACTTGAGTTTCGGTTATTATGATGGTGCTTTTGTAGTGTGGATACTTTTTTGATTTTGTGTTCCTCTTGGGGAGGATAACTGCTGGTGCTGCTATTTGGCCATCTTGCTTCACCACCTCCCGGCATCTCCTCATCATTTTAATCTGACATTACCTGTAAATTTCTTTCATTAATTAAGTGTGATGGACGTGATTCTGTATAACTTCTTATATTTGATCTCAATAGTTTTGTAGCTTCCTCTTCCATACATAGAATACTCCCTCTTAGAAGCTACATGCCACATAAGTTTTCTGAGTATACTGAGACCAACACAATGTGTGGAAGATCAAGATAACTATGTGGAGAAACAGAAACATTGCAGAGGTATACTAGCATGCCAAGCAGGTAATTACACCTTTCTCGAATTCTTCAGTTCTTTTCAGTAGCTAAGTGCTGTTGAAGAATGATCCCAGTTGATGCCACATGAACCAGAAGAATCGCACAGCTAGGCTTTCCCCAAATACCATTCAAAAAATTACCCTGTATTGAAGAGACTTTTTTTTTTTCACTTCAGAAAAACACATTCATTTTCATAGAATTAAACATGTAAGGAACACAACTAAACATTTTTAAACTCATAAGGAGTGTGTAAAGATAAAAATCTAGAACAAACATACTATTGCATAATGTTTTAGAAATACTTATAGAATACTATGTATCATGTGCAATTCTAATGACGAGTCCCATCAATCCAATAAGGCAAATAAAAGAGAGAACAGGTGTGAGAATTTAAAAAGAAATGTAAAATGTGCTGCATTTGTGTATAACATGATTATATGTATGAGAAATTTCCAAAGACAGCTTTGAGAACTATGAAGAGCACTTATCAATGTGGTTGAATGTTAAATCACCATTCAAAATTAGTAACATTTTTATATATGACTAATAGCCATATAAAAATGCAATAGAAAAACAAATGGTTAAAGAGACTGATCATAAAAGTAACTAATAATTATGTACCTAGAAACAAATCTTAAAGATGTGTGAATATTCATATGGATTAAATCACCAAATGCTGTTGAAGAACATGTAATATAATTTAAATATGAAGAGCTATATATGCTTTAAAAAGATGATAAATTATTACTATAAAGATGTTATTTTACCCTAAGTATGTGTATCAAATTTAATAAAATTTTACTAAATATTTCAACAACATTTTTTATCAAGGTTGAAAAATTAATTCTAAAGGTAGCATGAGCAATTATAATATGCTGTAAGGATGTTCATGTTAGTTTTGAATAAAACAACAAGATAGCTAACTCTGCCAAGCCAGATAACATTATTCTAAATCTATACTAATTAGGTAAAGGCAAAGATGAATAGATCAATAATAATAACAAAAAGGCTAGAAACAAACTTAGTTATTGTCAGGATCCAGATAATAAAATAGAAAGCACTCTAGGTATTTCAAACAAAAATGTCTCAATACAGAGAATTGGTTACAAGGTGTTGTAGGGTGTAGAAGAAGAAAAAAGAGAATGAAAAGTCAGCCAGAGAGTCTAAAATTAAGAATAGTGATGCTCTTCTGAATGGATGTTTTTTATCTATTGCCTGCTGCTGCATCGTTAGAGGTGCTGTTTCAGTCGATTCTGATATCACTGAAAAGATGCTGCCGAGAACAGACCCTTACCATGCTGCCTTTGCCGGTGCTCCGTGGAGTCTGGAGACCCTGTATACTCACTGCCATTTCAGCAACTTCCTACAACTGCCAGAAGCAAGCATCTTCTTTCTTTCTCTCGCATTCTGATTATTTTCAGTGTATTTTAATGACAGAGTCTAAAGCAAACCCCTTAGCAAATGAGACTCAAAACTGTATTTTGGAGAACCCCAATCTCAGCAAAATAGGGTAGCGTATAAGAGAATTTGGGACAGAGTGAATACAAACAAGCTTCACAATTCAAATGAGTAGAAAAAGAGAACACCAGTCAAAAATTGACAGCTGAGTATCTATATAAATGTTATAATTCTCCCCTTTCATCCTATATACAAATATCATTTTTTACACATCTAAAAGGTAAGACTGTAAGTTTAAAACTATTAAAAGGCAATTTAGGAACAAATCTTTAACATCTTGAAAACTAGGAAAATTTCCCTTAAAATTACAAAGCAGAGTAATCAAAAAGAGAAAAGACTGGTATTTGAATACAATAAAATTCTGCCTAACAAAATGAATAATAAAATATTAAAGTACCATCCACAGGCTGGGAAATAATATTTGAAAGCAAATAATTGTCATAGAACTAGTAGACAAACTGTATGGATTTTTGACAAGTCAGTATAAACACACAATACAATAATTTAATTTTTGTTTTTTTTCAGATGGAGTCCTGGTCTGTCACCAGGCTGGAGAGCAGTGGCGTGATCTCAGCTCACTGCAACCTCCACATCCTAGGTTCAAGCAATTCTCCTGCCTCAACCTCCCGAGTAGCTGGGACTACAGGCGCGTGCCACCACACCGAGCTACTTTTTGTATTTTTAGTAGAGACAGGGTTTCACCATATCGTCCAGGATGGTCTCCATCTTTTGACCTCGTGATGTGCCCGCCTCGGTCTCCTAAAGTGCTGGGATTACAAGCATAAGCCACCACACGTGGCCACAATAATTTAATTTAAAAGTTTGTAAAGATTTTATAAATTAGAAAATCAGAATGACCCATATGAATAGAGAAAGTACTCAAAATAGTAGCAGTCATGTAAGTTATAATATTAGTTACAATTTCATATTTATCAGTTTAGCTCAATATTAAATGTTCAACCTGCTGTAGCATATGAAACAATGGAGAAAAGAGAAACCTCAGGTACTGATAGTTAAAAAGGAAATTGCTACAAACAATAAAATAAATTATGCTTATACCTAAAGTTAGAACTTGCACACATATTTTAGTGAACTTTTCAAGTACTTTTATTTCATTTAAAGAATGTTAAATAATAATACTAGGTTTGACAAAACCAATCAATATCCTAAATTACAATAAAACAATAACTTTGAAGTTATCTTTTGTCAAAAAAATTATTTGCAGTTTTACCAAAACAAAATAAACTTCAAATAATGACCTACTAAATGTTAAAAAAAAAACTGTAAAAAAGAAAAGAACATGAGAAAAATTATTAAATCATGAAAGGACTTTCTTGAAGCATGATGTTTAGATACAAATTATTTAGAGAAAATGTTGAAAAAATGTGAAATATCACTGAGAATTATCCATATTATTTATACAAATTACTTGTATAGCTAAATTGGAAATTGAGGAAAGGTCACTGCAGAAATTTCAAACAGGTTATATTAATTACTAACAAACATCTAGAAATGTCAATCCAATAGGAAGAGAAGTAAAAATAAAGCACCACAATACCATTTTTAATCTAGCAAATTAGCAAAGATATTGAAAAATGATAGCAATGTTTAAATTATGGCTGTATTGAATATGTATGATTTCCTGATTTCTAACTTCTAGCAATCAGAGGTAACTTAAATGCTTAACACGGGTGAGGTTTCAGTAAATTGCATGTCATTATTTAACAAGAAAATTAGTTTTTAAAACACTAATGTCTTAGGACAACAATCAGGAAACAAGCATTTTAAAGAAGGACTGAAAAACTTGATATTTTGCCTTTAGAAAATAAAATTGACATTAATTTAAAAATAGATGGGAATCTACTATAAATATACATTATATATTTCTGTGTTAGAGTCATTATTATATATTTAATTTTTAATATTTATTAAATTCTCTAAAATATACATTTTTATCTTTTTAATAATATGAATATACACTATTGAATAAAATAATAAAGGAAGGATAATCAGTGCAACACTTCTATATGTTTTGAGGGCTGAAGATACAACAGAATACTATAACTCTATCTTGAACTATGAATAGCAAATATATTCTTCAGGTCCAGCAATAAAGTTTTATTAATTTTTATTCTTGCATTTTCCCAAATTCATTTTTACTTTAGTCCTATGGCCATTTCACGAGCTCACACAATATTCCTGCATTTGCAATTGCAATGCCCTCATTACTAGTCTCTTGCTTACATACTTTTAGCACTGTCATGAGATGATCTTACAGTGCTACCTACTGCCGACTCATTCAAAAACTCCCCAGTCCCTACTAAAATTTAAATTACTTTGTCTTGCACTCGATGTCATGATATACAGTCTAGACTCACTTCTATTTTTACATATTTTTAAGTCTTCCTACAGATTGTCTAAACTTGATGAAACTAGTGAGATACCTATTGTAGTCACTTATTAAATACATGTTGAGTGACTGATACTTTATGTCTTGGGGGCATAAGTTCCCTGCATTTCATTGACAAGAAATACCCTCACAATCTCCCTACCGCTTTTCCCAATCCTCTTATCACACACATGCATTTAAATCTTTTGGTGGAATTTATGACTTCTTCATGATCCCATTTGGATAATATCTCAATCAACTCAGGCTGAAGTGTACTCTCTTTTTTTCTAAGTCATTTCTTGCATTTCGGGCCTTGCCCTTAACCCACTTCTCTTTGTGCTGCTTTTTGTTTCCGTATGCTAATTTCTACTCCAGTGGATCAGGTTCATGAAGCAAGATAGTCACAGCCATTTTAATTTCCTCAAACTTACATACCAGTTACTTACCTGATAAAGGAGGCCAGGATTCAAACATACTGCCAGTAAAAGAAGATAAAGCCAGTACTACAAAATAAATTGAGAGGAATGGGGTAAATAGACTTTTTGGTATGTTTTAAGAGTTTGAATATGTAAAGCAAGCAGATCATACTCAATTAAAAGGTACATTTAATCACTTTCCTTCACTCATTCTCAGTAAATAGTTCTACTGATTATCACATTTTTATTGATTTATGTATTACTTGTAACAATAATACTAACACACAGCAATAGCAAACCAATGGGAAGAAGGGGTATTTTAATTCAGACATACACTATAGCTAAACATTCAAAACTGACGCACTATCTTCTCAAAATTCATAGTCAGCAAAAATCCAAGGTGTACAACAATTTTTCCAAAAATGCTTATGAGTGTAGTATCACAAAAATAAATATATCCATTATAAAATAATTGCTGGCCAGGTGCAATGGCTCACACCTGTAATCCCAGCACTTCTGGGGCAGGAGGATCACTTGAGCCCAGGAGTTTGAGACCAGCCTGGAGAGCATAGCAAGACCTTATCTCTACAAAGAATTTTAAAAATATGAGTCAGACATGTGGCACATCTGTAGTCTCACCTACTCAGGAGGCTGAGGCGGGAGAATCACTTGACCCTAGGAAGTTGAGGCTGCAGTAAGACATGGTTACACCACTGCACTCCAGCCTGGACAACATAGTGAGAACCTGTCTCACAATAAATAAAACAAAATTAAATTAACGTAAGCATAAGCAGACTGAGTAAATGAAGGAGTATATAGGGAGAAGAGCAAAAGGACACATCAGGAAGGATTAAGGATGACAGTGATACAAATAAATATACTGGCAAACTTCTGATTTGCAGATTTAGGGTTGTTTCTTTTTGTTTGTTTGCTTGTATAAAGACTGGCATTGCTGTAGTTCTCTGTTATGCATAGTAATTTGAATTTTGATTTTTTAAAAAGTCGGCATTTTACGTTATACTTCTAGCTGCCAGAACTCAGCAAAACTGAACAGCTTCGAGTTTTCTGAAAGGTCCATTTATTCCAAAGTGGAGAAACCCAAGTTGAAGCTTGAAAACAGGAAGCAGTAAAACTTGGGAAGTTAAACTTTTATGTTATCAAGTCACTCACAAAACCATGCTTGTTAAACTGAATTAAAATAATCATTTATGTTTTCTATATATTGTAAAAGATTCCTAAAAATCAGCCAAGCTTATTACTGCATTATTTCCAACACCATCTTGTCATGTTTCCATACAGCTAATTTATCATTTATGAGCATACGTGAGAAACAGGAAAATAGCAACATCAAAAAGAATTAAAACTTAATCTGGATAATGTAGAATGCTATATAATTAATGTATTCATATAAAAACTACTATTTTAAAATAAGTTATTTTTATCTTTTGTCATGAACAGCTAGTAAGGAAGCTTGTTAAATCGTTCCAGAGATTCATCATTACACTGTAGTTTTCAGGTAAATTAAAATAGTTCTTATGTAGAAGCTTAGGTAATGGGGCAACTTAAAACAGGGTAGTCTCACTATGCCATCCACAGCAAACATGGGGGCTGTTGACAGTCATAAAGAACATAGACAAGATTTGATTTTGTTTGAACATTAGCTCTGTCTGTCACTGGATAAGTGATGTTGCATGTGTTGCAACAAAATAAGTAGTCAAATGTTGTTCTGAACATCCTTCCCATTGAAGTTTTAAAAATTGTTTGTCTTAGTTTGTTCAAGCTACTACAAGAAAGCCCCATAGACTGGATGGCTTATAAACAATAGAATGTTATTTTTTGTAATCCTTTTATTTCAATTGTTTTGGAAACCAGGTAGTTTTTGGTTACATGAATATGTTTTTTAGCGGTGATTTCTGAGATTTTGGTGCATCTGTTGCCTGAGCTGTGTACACTGTACTCAATGTGTAGCCTTTTATCCCTCAGCCGCTGCCTACCTTTCCAACTTAGCCCCAAAAGTTCATTATATCATTCTTATGCCTTTGCATCCTCATGGCCTAGCTCCCACTTATAAGTGAGAATATATGATATTTGATTTTCCATTCCTGAGTTACTTCCTTTAGAATAATGGTCTCCAGCTCCATCCAGGTTGCTTCAAATGCCATTATTTCATTCCTTTTAATGGCGGAGTAGTATTCCATGGTGTATATATACCACATTTTCCTTATACACTCATTGGTTGATGGCCATTTAGGCTGGTTTCATATTTTTGCATTCACAAATTGTGCTGTTATAAACAGGTGTGTGCAAGTATCTTTCTCCATGTAATGACTTCTTTTTCCCTGGGTGGATAACCAGTAGTAGGATTGCTGGATCAAATGGTAGTTTTACTTTTGGTTCTTTAAGGGATTTCCATACTTTTTCCCATAGAGGTTGTACTAGATTACATTCCCACCAGCAGTGTAAAAGTGTTCCCTTTCACCACATCCACACCAACGTCTCTTATTTTTTAGTTTTTAAATTATGGCCATTCTTGCAGGAGTACAGTGGTATCTCATTGTGGTTTTAATGTGCATTTCCTTGATAATTGATGATTTGAGCATTTTTTCATGTTTGTTGGCCATTTGTATATCTTCTTTTGAGAATTATCTATTCATGTTCTTTTCCCACTTTTTGATGAGATTTTTTTTTTTTTTTTTCTTAGTGATTTGTTTGCATTCCTTGTAGATTCTGGATATTAGTCCTTTGTCAGTTGCATAGTTTGTGAATATTTTCTCCCATTCTGTGGATTGTCTGTTTGATGAATATTTTGCTTTGCAAAAGCTTTTAGTTTAGTTGGGTCTTATCTAGTTATTTTTGGTGTTGTTGCATGTTCTTTTGGGTTCTTGGTCATAAGCTTTTTGCCTAAGCCAATGTCTAGAAGCATTTTGTCAGTGTTTTCTTCTAGAATTTTATAGTCTCAGGTCTTAGATTCAACTCTTTGATCCAACTTGAGTTGATTTTTTTATAAGATGTGAGATGAAGATCCAGTTTCTTCTACACGTGGCTTGCCAATTATCCCAGCACCATTTGTTGAAAAGGGTGTCCTTTCCCCCCTTTATGTTTGTGTTTGCTTTGTTGAAGATCAGTTGGCTGTAAGTATTTGGCTTTATTTCTGAGTTTTCTATCCTGTTTCATTGGTCTATGTGCCTATTTTTAAACCAGTACCAGGCTGTTTTGGTGACTGTAGTCTTGTAGTGTAATTTGAAGTCAGGTAAAGTGATGCCTCCAGATTTGCTCTTTTTACTTAGTCTTGCTTTGGCTTTATGGGATCTTTTTTGGTCCCATAGGAATTTTGGAATTGTTTTTTTCTAGGTCTGTGAAGAATGATCATGGTAATTTGTTGGGAATGGCATTAAGTTTGTAGATTGCTTTGGCAATATGGTCATTTTTACAATATTGATTCTACCCATCCACGAGCATGTGATGTGTTTCCATTTGTTTTTGTCATTGTTGATTTCTTTCAGTAGTGTTTTGTAGTTTTCCTTGTAGATATCTTTTACCTCCTTGGTAAGTATATTGCTAAATATTTTATTTTAATTTTTTGCAGCTGTTGTAAAAGGGATTGAGTTCCTTATTTGTTTCTCAACTTGGTCATTGTTGGGGTACAGAAGTGCTACTGATTTGTATACATTGATTTTGTATTCTGAAACTCTACTGAGTTTATTTATCACACCTAGGAGCTTTTTGGATGACTTTTTAGGGTTTTCTAGGTAAGCAATCATATCATTGCATAATATGATTGGTGAACAGTGACAGTTTGACTTCCTTTGTATTGATTTCAATGCCTTTTATTTCTTTCTCTTGTTTGATTGCTCTGGCTAGAATTTCCAGTACTGTGTTGAATAGAAGTGGTGAAAATGGGTATCCTTGTCTTGTTCCAGTTCTCAGGGGGAATGCTTTCAGCATTTCCCCATTCACTATAATGTTGGTTGTGAGACTGTCAGAGATGGCTTTTATTACCTTGAGATATGTCCCTGCTATGCCAATTTGGCTGAGGGCTTTAATCATAAACGGATGTTGAATTTTGTTAAATGTTTTTCTGTATCTATTGAGATGATTATATACTTTGTTTTAATTCTGTTTGTGTGATTTATCAGGTTTTTTGATTTGGGAATATTAAACCATCTCTGCGTCCCTGATATAAAACCCACTTGATTATGATGTATTATCCTTCTGATATGCTGTTGGATTTGATTCGCTAGTATTGTGTTGAAGATTTTTTCATCTATGTTAATCAGGGATATTGGTCTGTAGTTTTTGTTACTGTTGTTGTTATTATGTAGTTTTCTGGTTTTGGTATTAGGATGATACTGGTTTTATGGAATGATTTAGGGAGGATTCCCTCTTTATCCTTTTGAGTAGTTTCAGTTAGATTGACATCAATTCTTCTTTGAATGTCTGACAGAATTCAACTTTGAATCCATCCGGTCCTGGACTTTTTTTGTTGACAATTTCTTTTATTACTGCTTTAATTTTGCTACTTGTTATTAGTCTGTTCAGAGTTTCTATTTCCTCCCGATTTGATCTAGGAGGCTTATATATCTCCAAAAATGAGAACTGCTGCAGATACAAGTACAGGAGCTACTGCCACAGACTGGGCAGACAGAGAGGGGCAAACCATGCTTGCTTTTTTAGTGGGGAAGCTCATGGCCTGGGGAATAGTCAGAGTGGGACACTTTAGGAGTGAGACTGACCTTGCCAACTGTGTGGTACCTGCTTGAGGTCTCTTGCCACCAGCTATCTCCAACTTTCCTGGCCAACTATGTAATACAGCAGAGGCAACCAAAATCCTCTCTGGAACATAACCTCATTGTCCTGAGAACCATCCACTACAATGGCTGCAGCAAGCCCCGCCCAAGGTGAGTCTGAGCCTAGACCAGTCTAACTCTGCCCCTACCTGTTTGTATTTCTCTACTCATGCTGGTAGTAGAACACAAAAGATAGAAATTTGTGGGAGCTTTATGGCCCTACTCATAGGCTGAGGAACCAAAATACACTGGCCAACTTAGGGCAAGCTTAGATCCCCTACTACTATCACAACTGGTGATCTCTTGAAACTACCACCTCCTCGTTGTTGGTCAACCAACTCAAGCCATTACAGTAACTCATGACAGAATAACCCTGATCTCAGGAAGGAGAAAACAACAGCTAATTCCCCTGCCTGGCTAACTAGAGGTCCTGAGTGCCTCCACGTGAAACTCACTGTAGATTAACCAGCATTCCAGAGAGCCCTCACAGTAAACAAAACAAAACTACAAGCAAGGACTGTCTCAGAGTTTACTTCACTCCTCTGCCACCTCCACCAAAGCGGGTGCTGGTATCCACAGGTGGGAGATCTGAAGACAGATTGCATCACAGGACTCTTTGCAAACATTCCCCAGCACAAGCCTGGGGCCTAGTAGCTCCACTGGGTGGCTAGACCCAGAAGAGCAATAACAATCACTGCAGTTTGGCTCACAGAAGTCCCAACCCTAAGGAAAGTGTAAGAGCACCACATCAAGGGATCATCCAGTAGGAAAAAATAATATTTCTTGTAATTCTAAAGGCTGAGAAATGCAAGATCAATGCACTGGCAGATTCAATGTCCTATGAGGGCCCACTTCTTCATGAACTGCCAGCTTATCACTCTAACCTCACTTGATGGAAGGAGTGAAGGATCTCTCTTGGACTTGTATTAAAACTACCCTGATCCCATTCAAGAGCACTGAGCTCTCAAGACCGAATCACCTCCTAAAGATTTCACCTCCTGCTACCATCACTTTAGGGGTTAGTATTTCAATGTATGAATTTGGGAGGACACAAACATTTAAATCATAGCAATGGTGTAAATACAATTATACAAGCAGATACTGTTTTGTCACATACTAGATGAATATTTTAAAGAAAAAATATAACTGTGAATAGTATGATTATAGTTACAGTTTAACAATTGCAGTTATTTGGATAATTAAGATAGTTTAATAATTTGGAGTTATATTGAATAATAATTGTTGAATAGTTTAATAACAAATAGTTATTTGAATCAAAGTAATTCTCCTGCATGTCAACTTCCCTGTACTCTGCCTAATGGAATTCTACTTAACTACCAAACAAAGATTTCCAAACTCCTAAAAATGTCAGTCAAAGTGAACAAAGGGAGGCATTGCAATTTAATTAATATATTTTTAAGAAGGTAATTCTGTAACTGGCATTAGCATCATTAGTACATCACTTAATCCACCCCTAGGCTATTGCCATCCAGCTGGTAAATGAAGCAACTTACCTCTTTTCATTGATTAAATAAAATTATTTCTAGATATCATGTCAAATATGGAGAGATAAAACTAAAATAAAATAGGTATTAGAATTTCATTTAAAAATGGAATTGAACTACATAGAAATTGCTTTAACTTATACCCTCGTTTTTTCTATTGTATCATTTTTTTCTCATTAAAAAGATGAATACATGAAGAAGCTTAATTCTTGTCCACAGAATTAACAGATCCCCAGTGTGCCATAAATTTGTAATGTCCCTTAGTGTTGGATTTGCATATATAAGTGTGAGCCAAGATGTGAAATATCACACATAGGCAGAGAGCTCTCTATAGACAAAGACATCTGAACAGTTGCCTGTGGATCATCTATTCTGGCAAGTACATGAACAACCTTACACCACTGGAGTATAGAATAACTACTTTGATTTTCAATGGGAGTACGGTACATGCATAAATGATGTGAAGAACTGAAACCTCTCTTCTGAGAAATTAAACATTTTTGACATAATTCAACAGGTGCATTAAACACTACTCTCCTTACAGTCACCAAAGTCACCAAATAACTTTTTTTTTTTTTTTTTTTTTTTTCTTTTCCGAGATGGAGTCTCACTTCTTCACCCAGGCTGGAGTGCAAAGGTGCATTCTCGGCTCACTGCAACCTCCACCCCCTGGGTTCAAGTGATTCTCCTGCATCAGCCTCCTGAGTAGCTGGGACTACAGGTGTGCATCACCATACCCAGCTAATTTTTGTATTTTTTAATAGAGACAAGTTTTCACTATATTGGCCAGGCTGGTCTCAAACTCCTGACCTCATGACCCACCCACCTTGGCCTCCCAAAGTGCTGGGATTACAAGCATGAGACATTGTGCCCAATTAACTTTTTTTGTGGCTGAAATGTAGTAACTAGAAGTTTTGCTCACCCTCTGCTTTTAAGCCTACTCTCCCAACATAGAGTTGTAGTATCACTTTATGTTGTAAAGTATTTTGTCTTGGTTTACTAAACTGTTGACCAGTTTATTAAAGAGTAAGTTTAATTTTAAAATTCCAGGAAATTATAATACAGCCACTTCATAAGACAATTTGTTAAATAAAAAACCATAGTAATAACTTGATACATTTGGAAATTTGTTAAAATATTTGGCTTATAAGCAACTTTTATAACTATCAAGCAACTAATAAAAAAAAAGAGAAAAAAAACTTTTATGGTGGTATCAGTCCACTTGGGGATAGTACATTCCTCAGGGGAAAAATTATTTTGATGAACCCAAAATATATTTAAACATCAAAACTGTACTTAGCACTCCTTATGGTATTGTCTAAAGCAAGTTGAAAATGCTTTTTCCATTCTCAGAAATTTTTAAAGACAGATTTTGATATAAATCACAAAACAATTGTAAAACAATTGACCAAAAATATCAGCCATCTTATATTTAGAATAAGAAATGGTAAATTATTCAACAATGTGGACGTTTTTTACTTAGAATCATTTGGGAAGTAAATTATTTTTCCCACAATTAGATTGATCTGGGATGAAAGATAATATTGAGAATAATGCTATAACTTAAGGAAAATTTTCAGGCAGAGCGTAAGGCATAAAAGATATCTTGTGTGCAAAAATCACATATCAAATAACAAAATAATTACATAAATTTGAAGAGAATAAAGATGTGACCTTAAAATATAGGTATTGGCAAGCAAATAAAAATTTCCAGACTCAGAATAAGAAGTGCGAATCTTTTCTTATAAATTATTTCCCTGGAACAAATATTGAAACTGAATGAGTAGTCACATAATTATGTAATTAGACCCAAAATAGCCACTACTTTGCGAGTGGCCAATAGAATCATAATGAGCTACAATATGTGTTATGCAAACTAAACCCTGTTAAAGAATTGGGTTTGAAGAAGAATTGGAGACTCAAGCATACCATATACCTATGAGATGCAGTAATAATAATAATAATAATAATAATAATACTCCAGTTCTCTTTTTTTACTCTTGGGTCAAAAACAATCATTTTTTGACCTACAACATGAAATCAAATTTCAATGAATCTAAATATATAATCAAGCATCTCCAGGAATTTGGGGTATTATGATGAAGATTAATTTGGATAAAGGAGCTCAAAAATTTATTTTGGGTCCATTCTTTAAAAACTATGAAGACTGTATGAACAGGGCTATAGGAAGCCACTCTAAATGTTAAACATCTACTCTGTACCACTGTATCAATTGAATAATGTTACGTAGTCAAATGTATGGCAGCCAGATTGATTTTTCCAATGAAATATAAACCTTCAGCCTGTACTTGTAGTAATTATAAGGGAGGGAAAATAATAAACATGTTAAATTAAATTAAAAACCCCAACGTAACACTGTGAATTACTAACCGCACTGGTAATCACCACCGTGATGATGATAGTGGTAAGAGGCAGCCAAATGCCTAGGCAGATAGGGCCGGGTCCCTGTGAAACCCCACTTCCAAGCCAAAGACAGTTTAAAATCTGAAAGCCAAGCTACAGGCTAAATCCTCTGACCAGATTAAGAACTTGTTTACCTGTTTGGCATGGTTTCCTGATTGATCCCACCCTTCACCTATTTTATATATACCTACCTGTTCCTAATAGGTTTTCTACACTGTTGTGCCCACCTTTGAGTGGTGTCTTCACTTTAACCATTTTTGCATACTCACAAACCATTCAGCACACATTCGCCATTCTGAGTCCATAAAAGGCCCTGTACCTGGCCACAGGGGGTGCTATCGTGCCTTCAGGTGGGGGACCATTCCTGCATCCCCTCTCTGCTGAAAGCTGTTTGCTCACTCAATAAAATTCTTCTCTGCCCTCCTTACTCTTCAAGGTTCAGTGCATTCTCATTTTTCTTGTGCATGGGACAAGAACATGGGAAGCAGTGTGCAAGCCAGACTCAGCCTGTGCTGGCCAATTGGGCAGGGCGCCTCCTGTGGCAGGTAGCATGACCCAAGCAAGGCAGAGGTTCCCACTGGCAAAGGGACTGAGAAAAATCCTGTATCAGTGATGTTTGTTGAACATTACAAATATTTGAGAGAAGTAGCCAGAAAATATTTTATTTATGAACAAAATTATATCACTCTTAATTCCATAAAAATACAATGATTTGCATCCAAATTAAACTTTTAGAAAATATTATCATTGTCCTCATTACTTGGATGAAATCTAAATAAAAAATTACCTTTAGAAAGAAAAAAAAATTGTCAAATATTCTTTAAAGTCCACAGAAAATGAGAAGTATTTAAAACAACTTCATAAGGCTGAATCACTGCAAATGACATGGATATATATTGTTTTTTTCAACACTCTGATCTATTTGTGAGAATAGGGGAATTGCTTATATAGGTTAATGCCCAGTGAATGTAACATTTGTTACTTTCAAAGAGAGAACTCATTAGGTATGCATCCTCTAAAATTCATGGTGACCATGTTTTGATTTGCTCAGGGCATTTCTAGCTTATAAGTTATTCTAAAGTAATTCTCATGATTTCCAAAGTGTTCTGGTTTGAACAATAAATTATATAGACACCTTATCTATGATTCTTAATATAGATTTCTTTTTCTTTTTGTTTTTAACAAACATTGTAAATTGCTGGTGTATGTAACAAATAAGAGTCAAGGAAATGTTATTTTTGTCATTAAGTATTTAATTACTATGCTTCTATGTTGTAGAATTTTTGTCTAATTAATTTTTTTGTGGAAAAATATTTTCCATTATCAATATTCATTTATTATTGTTTTCCTTTAAATATTTTTTTAAACTCCACACAATCTTAATATGCAGAATAAGCAGTTACTTTAGGGTTAAAGTGCATATACACAGGCAGAATCATCCTTGTTAGAGGACTGGAGCACTGCTAACCATGTTTCATCCTGGGGTGTTTAAATGAACCTTGGAGCTCTCAAGCCCTAATTTGAATTTCGATGTGCCCATATATCCTAAGTTCAGAGTTATTTACACAAGATTGCTTATGGCAGACGTCCAGAGTCATATAGCTGTGGATTTTCCTCTTGTCAAATCCGATGTAGTGGCTGTAGCTTGTATTTGCATTTCTTCTGAAGTCAGCCACCATATCTCTGCAGAAAATAGAGTTAATGACTAATAATTTGACACATTTTTTATAGACCAGTAGAGAAATGACAAGGCCCAAATTACTCATGGAGGATAGTTCTGATGTTGCTACCTTTTAGACTGCATCAGTAGATCTAAATATAGTTTGAACCTTCTTACTTAAATATGGTAAATTATTAAGCTCTGATTTGTGATGAAGTGCAACTCAAGAAAAAGCATGAGATAGTACTTTAGTAGATCATACACCTGCCATAAAATGCTGAATCATTAACTGTTCTCTTTAATATTTGTCTTAATGTTCTTTGTGTATTTGTACTATAATATGAATTTTTCCTGTCTAGAGATAGTCAATTTACCCACTCTCACATTATAGAGTTGGCTTGCTCATTCAAAGACTGTGTGATGAAATTTCAGAAAACAGTGATTAATATTCAGAAAAATAAGAAAGTTCTGTTAGTTATAAACCAAAATGGGGAAAAATGACTTGGATGGAAAAGCCAACTCAAGGAGAAAGGTGAATCGCAGAGAACCAAGGAGATCAGAAAACACTGAGAGACAAATTGCCAAATACGCTTTTTTAAAAAATCAGTAATTAAGATGATTTTAGGGTTATTTGTAATATTTACAATATTTAATGAGAGGAGAAACAGATAATGAATGAGTTAGTGTCAGTATTCAGGAAGTTCATTTAACATCAGTCAGTTTATGGTTCATTGTTCCTCTATGGATTTAGGTAAACTAACCACTTATAGGTGAACAATTAATTTTGTATAGTTATTTGAACTATTGCTTTTTTGTTTTATTTATTCTTAATAGTAGTTTTTTGTTTTTTAATTGAGATGGAGTCTCACTCTGTCACCAGGCTGTAGTGCAGTGGTGCCATCTCGGCTCACTACAACTTCCACCTCCCAAGTTCAAGCGGTTCTCCTGCCTTAGCCTCCTGAGTAGCTGGGATTACAGCAGCCTGCAACCACGCCTGACTAATTTTTGTATTTTTTAGTAGAGACGGGGTTTCACCATGTTGGCCAGGCTGGTCTCACACTCCTGACTTCAAGTGATCCGCCCACCTCGGCCTCCCAAATTCCTGGGATTACAGATGTGAGCTACTGTGCCTGGCCTCAAAAGCTCTTTGGAAACAGAGAAATAAAAAATGCTTATTAGAATAGATGGAAAGGGCACAAATAATTGCATAAAATGATAAAGGCACACAGAGCGATAAGAAAATGGTCAGTGTGCTTTGGGCAAAATTTTGTTTTACATGTCATACAGTTATGCAATTATAAACGTCAAGGTAAGTAACAGAGAAACGCAATACTCTCTGGTGCAGGAAACATTGAAGAAGTATGGTATAGAGTATGCAGCCAACATGCTGTTGTTATCTGACCTGTAGCTTTAGTAAAATTTAAGTAGTTAATGAGAATTCTAAAAAGCAGCACAAACTAGAAGGAAATTGAGAATCTGTGCCATAAATTGTCACAAAGTATTTATCAGACAGTCTTTTTGAATTTAAGAGTAGGCAATTTGTAATTTCCCTCATTTAATACTAATGACAAGCAGTAGAAAATGATTGGAAAGACTAATATAAGTTTATTTTGTATTAAGATGCTTTGGCCCTAACAGTTTAATGATGGTGTACCTTTCCATAGCTTTCTTTGATTTTACTTGCTTGTGCTTTGCTGGACATTTTGGATTAGTAGGCTGTTTCCTACCAACTTAGAAACATTTTTAGCCATATTTTTTCACAGATTTTGTTGTGATATAGTCTGTCTCTTCTCTTCTGCTGAGACATTAAAGAAATAATAGCTGGGAAAAAAACATTACACTCTCCAGAGGTATAGACTTCCAGGCTACTGCCTACATAGCTATCCAAATAACAAGCAAAAAATACAGTAACACTCATATGTGAAAAGAGGGATTTCTTTCTAGTTTTGAAAAAATGGGGTGTTTACCATTCACTTCTCAAAAAAGTCCATTATAGTAAGAGTACATTTTGTGGAAAACAAAATGAGATAGTATTTAAAGACAATTTATAGTAGGATAAAAAACAACTCAACTAATGCATTAAAAAAGGCTACAGTGGTATTGGGAGAATGTATTCTTCTACGAACTCTGAGAGTATCAAAACCCAGAGTGGGTAAAGAGACAGGTGGACTATAAATCTCTTAAATTTAAGAGTTATGTATAGTATTCTTTTGGCATTTAACCCACATACCAACCTATGCACAATAGCATTTGTCAACTAAAGCCTGAGTTTGTTTAAAGTAAAATTAATATTTGTCTTTGGAGAGTGTTCAGTGCTTATTGAAGATGTAGCATGAAACAAATAAGAGCCAGACTATTTCTCTTTGGTAATTTAAAATAAAAACATGGAATAGGGGAAGAAAAAGTAATTTTTATCTAGAAATGAAGAGCATTAAGGTACTTTGTAAGCAACCCTATTTTAAAAAATATCAGATCGTAAATTGAAACATAATCTATGACAGCCATTTATACACATTTAAAAACCTGTAAATGCGAATTAAGGCTATTCACCTATGTGAGAAAACCATTAAATACAAAGAGAAAGAAAATGTTTAAAAAATAAATGAAAGTGCCCACCTTAAATGTTAAAGAAACAAAATACAAGACATAAATAGAACTAAAATTGGAATTATTTTACTTAGATTCTAAAGGACATAGCCTACAAACTCAAGAATAAGTTGTGATGAAACAGCCGCAGTGAGAAAACAAAGTCTTAATTGTGAATAATAATATATTTACATATGGAGTTACAGGATATATGAAGACAATCTTAGCAAGACTATTTAGCCCAAGAAGCCTAATTTGTTTATTAATATTCTAAATGGGTCAAAATCTGACCTATCAAGACTTGAATATTTTAAAATCAACATTGTTTATGAAAACAAGGAAATCAAGAAACCTTCAATTTTCATTTACCTACATTCTAATTTAGAAACACTGACAGCTCTTTTCAGGAAATTAAATTATTTTTAAATGAAGATGGTAAAAGTCATTTCCTTGTGAAATCAAAGAAAGAAGGAAAATAAATATGTAGCTCTATTCCTTAAAAAAAAAAAAAAAAAAAAGTATCGAGCAGACTACTTGAACCTGAGAAACACCAGAGGTAAAAATAAATCTGCTTAATTAGTCAGGCAAAATAATTGCAAAAGAAAAAAAAAAGGAAAATTGCAGCTGTTGCTTCTATGTGGTATATAAAAGCATAACCTGGGAAATAGTTAACCTAATCATGGAGATGAAGAAGTTATAATGTTGCAAAAATCAGAGGAAAGAGTAGAAATTAATTAGATAAAGGAAGACAGAACATTCCAGACAGCGGGAACAGCATATAGGGCACTGGAGGTGAGTTTGCATGTGTGAGGAACAAGGTGGAAAAAAAAAGGGTGGCCGGATCCTGCAAAGCCATACACAAGATATTAAAGATCTGTCGTTTCATCCTAGGAGCATTGCAAACTTTTCAGGTATTTCAGTCTAGGCTAGAGGGCATAGCAGTAGTGGCAGCAGCTTGATCCTACTTTCTTTTTCTTTCTTTCTTTTTTTTTTTTTTTTTTTTTTTGACAGTGGTGTGATCCTGGCTCATTGCAACCTCCACCTCCTGGGTTCAAGTGACTCCCCTGCCTCAGCCTCCCCGGTAGCTGGGACTACAGGCACGTGCCACCACATCCAGCTAAATTTTTTTTTTTTTTTTGTATTTTAGTAGAGACGAGGTTTCACCATGTTGGCCAGGAGGGTCTCAATCTCCTGACCTCATAATCCATCCACCTAGGATTCCCAAAGTACTGGCATTACAGGCGTGAGCCACCATGGCCCGCCTCTTATATTTCTAAAGCATCACTTTTCCTACTTTAAGAGCATTGTATTGAATGTAGACAAGAACTAGGATTCTATTGAGTGCCAGGTAAGGGATTGGTCATGGAAATGTGAATGCATGGCCGTTTGAAGATCTAGCCGTCTTTGACATACTCACTAGCTGTTCGTGAAGGAGAAATCAGAGTCTTAGATATCTAAAGTGATATATAAAGTGATTAGTCATATATAACTTAGTGTGAACTACAAATGTGTCTACTTAAATCAATGAGAAAATGACAAAATAAAGTGCCAAGGAAGATTATCTGAAATACTCTTGCACTTTTATCATTGTTGAACAACTGTTTTTACTTGAGAGTCATTCTGAAGAATGTTCAATTAGTTCTTCCTGTGTGATCAAATGTAATCCTTCCCTTCCAGACTACAAAAAAATAAATAAATAAATAATAAAAATTCCCTGTCTAGTGACTGTTTTCTGTAACTTTGACAAAAGCTCGATTCTTGATCTGAAATTCAGATTCATTAAATTCAAACTTTATTTACATAGCTTCTTCCTTTCACTTAGGGAAAAGACATGTATTTTTAAATATTATCTTTGAGAGTGGGGATAATTTGGCTGGTGAAAGTTTTTTTGGCTTTTGGAAAAATCTTAATAGCAAATATAATGCTAACAATTAATATACAAAATGGAGAAAAACAAATAAAACCAAAATCCTATCAGGGAAAAAATAGTTCCAGAACTAATTTTGTAACAGAAATAATGTAATAAAACAACCTCCAAAAGTTTGAGGCTTAGACCTCATAAAAATATATTAAAAACTTTTAGTAGAACAATCATGCTTTTTTTAAGAAAAAATAGAAACAGCATGGTTGACCTATTTAACCTCCTTTATCCAATTTACTGGCTATATTTAGATTTTAGGCATGAAGATTATATGAGATTGAGTTGTCCCCAAAACTTCAACTGCTAGAATATTATAAGGTAATTCTGACATAATTTTCTCCATTTGTCCTCATTTATTCACTCTTCTTAGACAGTAGATGGGCAAGCTACAGGGCAAGTTTGAATAATATTCCTAAAGGCACATCCTCATTATATATCAGTTTATTCCATGTTACTAACTCAATACCTTCTGTAAGCAAATAACTAGTGACTATTTCCACAAGAAGATACAGACAGCTGCAGAGACAGAGTCAGTTCTCTCTGGTTGCTGGGCTGTCCCCTTATCCTGCAGAGTGCTTGATGAACCACAGTCCATTGCTACTAGTGCCCCAGGTACCATTCTCCTGCATTAATGGTGATCTCTCCTACTGCTATGTACAAGCACAGCCAAAGAGCATTTGCTGTTCCTTTGGCAGCAGTAGACATTTCAACTTTTTAAAAATTTTATTTTGTCTTTTATTCATAGTGGGAAAACTATTTTGAAATCCTTAGGCGAGTTCAGGGGAAGGCCACCCTGTGGTTTGTGTGGAAGCCACAAGCCTAAACGAAATCCAAAAGACTACTGAGCCTGAAGAACACATTGCAGTATATGGGATCCTTCCTCTCATTGCTTCTTAAGTACTATCAGGCAGCATTTCTGGGTTCATGGCTCATGCAGCTTTCTAGAGGATGCTGATTAAAAACATGTTTCATTCTGTTGTCTGGATTTTATTGCCAGTCTTTCCTTCTCTATGTTTGGTGGATACATATTTTTTTCTCTGTACTTTAACATAAAGTCAAATTTATTCACATTTGAAGCATATTTTTGCACACTGCTTGTACCCTCTATTTTAAATCAGTTTAGTAACAAAAAAGGTAGTTGTAATGTAGCAGGATGAGCCACAGACAAAACTCCTCAAGACACCAAGTTAAAGAAGGAATGGGTTTATTCGGCTGGGGGCATCAGCAAGACTCCTGTCTCAAGAGCTGAGCTCCCTGAGTGAGCAATTCCTGTCCCTTTTAAGGGCTCACAACTCTAAGGGGTTGCGGGTGAGAGGGTTGTGATCGATTGAGCAAGCAGAGGGTATGTGACTGGGGGCTGCAGGCACCAGTAATTACATTGGAACAAAACAGGACAGGGATTTTCACAGTGCTTTTCTATATAATGTCTGTAATGTATGGATAACATAACTGATTAAGTCAGGGGTCGATCTTTAACTACCAGGCCCAAGGTATAGCGCCAGGCTGTCTGCTTGTGGATTTCATTTCTGCCTTATAGTTTTTACTTTTTCTTTCTTTGGAGGCAGAAATTGGGCATAAGACAATATGAGGTGTGGTCATCTCCTCCCTTATTTCCCCCCTTTGAGACTCTCACTCAATAGTGGGAGTTCTCACTTTCATTTTTATTACCTATGTCTTCTTGCAAGACAGATCGATAGTGATTCATATAGTACACTTGTGCTGAAGCATTTTGGTGAACTAAGGTAGTGACGAAGCTTTTTAACATTTGAAGAAGTATAGGTAGCAAACAAAGGAGCAGTAAGCAGGTTCTTATTAGTATTGTAATGCTTATTATAAGACTTGTAAATTTTTTTAGCACTGGGAACCATTTTCCAAACATGGCCCCACGATAAAATCTATGCCACACTTGCACAGGCACATGTGCCAGTTTTGTTATATCTCTAACTATGTCTTCAACTACTTGTCTTTGATTATCTATGTGTAGGCAGCAATTAGTAAAGTTAAATTTCCTACAGACCTCTCCTTCAGCTGCTAGCGAGTAGTTGAGAGCTAATCTATTTTGATAGATAGCATTTCTCATCTGAGTTTCTTGCCGTTGTAGAATAGTCAAGACTCTACCAGTTTTATTAGTGATTATTTTTAAGACAGCTTGTAACAGTATGATTTGGTTGATCATGTAAATGGGGGTCCAGTATCTCCACGAGCCATCTTGTGCCCAAGTAGCAGGCCCATAATATTGTATGATTCTCTCAGGGGACCATTTACCATTTTTTCAATTTCCTATAGCTGTGTTTCTCTTTTTGTGGGAAGCATAGACAGGGAAACTCAGGAGTTCGCCTGTTTTTATGGGCAGTAGGAAGAAAGATGATTTAATAGTGCCAATAACACTCTACTTGTCTGCTGGTCAGGCAGCTTAGCATAGGCTCTATGTCCACATATCCAGTTTAGCCCAGTGTGGGCCGTCCAGTCTCAGTGGGATTTTGAGTGGACCTAAATGGTCTGCAACTTTGGAAATTTACTGAATGGATTTTTCTTTGTGTGATTTGAACTCCACCATGTAGTCTTCCTGCAGGAAGGGTGAAGTCCTTCTACACTCTTGCTTTACAGTATTGTCTAATTATTGAGGCTTTTAGGACATAGAAGTGATCAGGGTGATTCTTTTGGGACAGGAATTTATCAGGAACTGGGTCTGTAGGTACTAATTCTCGGGTTTCCTATGGCCATTGATCTCCTATTACAGTTCCCTCACATATATAACATGAAGTGACATCGAGAGACTGGGCTACATGCTCTACTGATTGCAAAAACAAATTTCTTGTTTTTCATGGAATTTCTGGTACCGGCACTTTTAGTTTACCAAAGAAGGTTTAAATACTGGCTCAGGAGAGCATTTATAAACCTTTTCTCAAACCACGGTATTTACTTGAAGATCCAGTCTAGCTCCATCAATTTTTAGGGTTACACATTCCTCTTTTCTCCAGTCAGGATCAAGGGGATTGGTTATTACTAGCTCTAAGGGGTTACATCATCCCTTAGTACAGGAAGGACCATTTTTTCCTTTCTGATGGTGGACTGGATCCTTTTCATTTTTTTTTTTTAATCCAAGTGGCCTAAATGACACAAGACCAGTATTTACATTTATTTTCACACAGACCTAATTTATGACAGATGTACTTATTTTCTGCCATATAGCCTCTTTTCTAATTAAGATAACTACAACTTATTCCTAACTTATT
The DNA here is from genome assembly GCF_024542745.1 of Macaca thibetana thibetana. NCBI lineage: Eukaryota > Metazoa > Chordata > Mammalia > Primates > Cercopithecidae > Macaca > Macaca thibetana. The sequence continues at coordinate 67,100,946 of NC_065584.1, forward strand.
ACTATTATTGACAGCACAGGCATCAAATTTTAAGGTGACTTGTTTGGGCACCCTTTTTGTTTTGTTTTGTTTTGGCTAACACTTTACTCATATCATTCATGAGCCCCCACCATTCTTCAGTTCTTAATCTTATTTTAAAAACTGTGGTCATGAGAGGCTCAGATGGGTCATAACACACATCAGGTTGGTCATTTCCTGGGCTACATATCGTGTGTAGAATAGCATTATACAAACACGTTCTTTTTAGAGTCCCGGTACACTTACAATAACTGTAAAATAATAGGACCGTAGCAACATTTTGTCCTACCTCAGTGACTTGATGTATACACTGGGAATAGCCCTCAGTCTGAGGAAGGTCAGTTGAAGTCCTTACTGTACAAGTCCAAATTTTAAGGAAAATGAGTCCCGCAATGAGTTTTCTCATGCTTCAGCCATGCGTAGACCAGTCAGCTTCTGGGTGTGACTGGAGCAGGGCTTGTCGTCTTCTTCAGAGTCACTCTGCAGGGGTTGATGGAGCTGCTCCCATCCACGTACTGCTCACAGTCTACTGATGTTTAAGGATGGTCTCGGAGGTTGGGCCTGCTAGAACTGTTGAACTGAGTCCAACACCTCTACACAGTTATGTTCAAGTGGGCTCTCTGATACCAAGAACAAGGTGGTGGGTTTTAGGGTGTTGTAAACTTCAATGGTTATCTGGGGATTTTCACATAGCAAGCTTTGGTACTTGGTTAATCTAGCATTTGTTAACCAATGATGCCCTTTGGTATTTATTAAAGTTACCACAGCATGGGGGACTTTTATATTCAGGTTTTGCCTAAGTGTTAGTTTATCTGCTTCTTGTGCTAACAGGATCGTTGCTGCTAGAGCCCTCAGACTTGGGGGCCAGCCTTTGGAAACCCTGTCTAGTTGTTTTGAGAGATAGGCCACTGGCCTTGGCCAGCGCCCCACAGTCTGGGTTAAAACTTCAACTATCATTTTTTCTCTTTCTGACATATGGAGCGTAAAGAGTTTTGTCAGGTCAAGTAGCCTCAGGACTGAGGCCAACATGAGTTTTTCTCTTAACTCATGAAAACCTCATTGCTGTTGGTTGTAATAGATGTAGTTTATCTAATGTACATTTTTATTAACTGTCACCCACCAAAATATTGACTTAAATCCTGCAGTTACTTGATATCAAGCTTTAAATTGATCTGGTATTCCTTGTGGGGCTCCAATTACATCTAAATAGACATGAGAGTCGAATGACCCATAAGGGGCTTCTCACATTTTAAGATGTCTTATATTTTTTCCTTCTGGTTGATGAAATGCCAGGGTGAAAGGGATAGTTAATTGGACTAAAGTACAAGTGCCACTCCAGTTATTCAGCAGAGTGCCCAGTAAAGGTCCACCACAATAACACCACACATCCACTCAGGGATGAACAAGGGCTGACTTATTGATAAGCTCTTGAAAATTCTTAAGCTCATCACATCCCTTCAGGTCTCCAAGGAATGCTAAATTTCCTCCCTGTCATGAGAGACACAAAGTGAACTTAGTGTTGGGAGATGGAAGCTGGATGACCCACAGGGTGCCAGACTTTGGGAAATAGCAGAAAGAGCTTGGCGTGACTTATTACTCCAGACTGTAGAATCCTGGAAAAGAGCTACCATGCAGCTTATACCTGGTCGACTGGAGGACCACCTTAGTCGAAGGGGGACAATCTGGGACTCTGGCCTGCCATATGCACAAGCATAACAATTGTTTTTGTTTAATGTGTAGATGGAATATTAGATCCATTTTAACCAGGCATTTGTATCTTGGTATCCTGTCTTAATTGCTAAAGTTTGTTTTAATTCTTTAACTTCTATGATCCTCTAGTAAAATGAATGTATGGTTTTAGGAAATTACAAAAACCAGTTGGGGCAGTCCATCCTTGCTCTTTAGTGGTCCACAGAACGTTGGACCAACTATGGCATGAAAGCTCTACATCAGGGGGCAAGACTCCTGGTTGGCACTGAGTTCTTTATCGAAATTTCCCCAGATGAAATGGTCCTAGTTTACTAATGCCCAGTCTGAGGAGAGTCAGGAGGGACAGGAGCACTTTTCTGAAGTAGAAAGCTGTCTTTGACTTGGAGAGTCCTCACATGGTATAACAAGGCAAACATTAAATGCAATAGCTTGAGGAGAAATTGACTTGGTTATGTTAATAACTAGATGGTCAGCAATAGAATGAGGAAAGAAGAAAGAGTAATAGAATAGATGAAAACAGTTAAATTTTTCTTAGCTTTAGTTTGCTAGGGTTTTCCCCCGAGACTATCGCCCACAACTCTGGAAGGGGTGGTGTTTTTTTGACTCAGGTGTGATGAGTCCATCCTTTTTTGCTGTACAAACAGTAGTCCTGATGGTTAGCAGCACAAGGTAGGGTCCTTCCCAGGCTGGCTCAAGTTTTTCTTCTTTCCACCTTTCAATGAGAACGTGATCTTCAGGTTGGTGCTGGTTTACTGGAAATTCTGGGGTGGTACATGTGCTAAAAGACTTTTAGTTTTTGAGAGAAAGGAAAGTGGAAGATAAACCAAGTATATAATTTCTAAGAAATTGACCTTTTGTTTTAAATGTGGGGACCTTGGCAGTGAACTTTATAGTCCTTAGTGCCTTTTTACTGAGAAATTTCCTTTAGCACCTATTTTCATTAGTTTTTAGACCAAAGAAAGTTAAACACTATTTTATATTTAATAATGCTTTTTGTATGATTTTTATACCAGATAAGCTAAATTTTATCTTTGTATTGGTGTGCTATTAATGTTAAACCTAATTTTAATAAAACCTTGTAGACATATTTATCTAATTTTTAATGTTTGACTATAAGGTAAGATTTTATAGACTCTTTTTAACCTTTTATAATTTTTGCTGAAGAGCAGGTTGATGCTTAAGAAAAATCTGTTATGCTTTTACTTTAATGTCCAGTTCACAGAAAAAGTGGATGATACTTCTTTAACATTAGCTAATATGTTTACACACAGAATTTTCTTTATAATTAATGTTTTAAAACTAGCTTAAACTTTTAAAGCAATAATTTTTAAAAATCTTTTAATGTAGTAAAAATCCACATTCTTATGCCTCCTTATAATCATTTTACCAAAGGTATATTTTACTTTTCTTATACACCTTGCACATAAACTCTTTCTTCAATAGTACTCAGGAAGCCTTATTAATTATGAATTATGCTACATTTTTTGCATAAAATTTTTTATAACATTTTTTCTTTCACGAGTTTTGCAGACAATTCTTCAACATGTCTCAACTTTCTGACTTATTACAAGCATTTCTTTCTTTAAACAACCAGTTAATTTATTTCAGGACAAGAATTTACCATATAACACACTTTTTATATGAATTCTGCCTCCCCCCTTCTTTTTCATTTTCTTATTTTTTTTTTTTTTTTTTTTTTTTTTTTGGTTAGCAAAGCAGCTGCCGCTACTGATTGAATGCATCTGGACCATCCGTGGGTTACTGGGTTAAGGATTTTTGATAGGAAGTCCTCAGTGCTTTTGGGATATGCCCTTGTTTACACTGACAACAAAGTGGTATTAGAGGGTTACAGTGTTACAGAGAATACCTTTAATAATCAATTATAGGTTTTAAATTTACCTTGGCTTTTAAAGTAATCGGGTATACTGTTTTTTTCTTAACTACTTGTATATTTTCTTTGACTTTCTGTCTCTCTCTTTTCTTAACTCCTTCTTTGTCTCTCTGCCTCTTCCTCTTGGTTTTCTCCTCTCTCTTTGCCTCTTTTTCTCTCTCTTTCATCTCTTTCTCTCTGCTGGTCTTTCCTTGCCTCTGCCAGCCACTTATGCTGCTGTTCTCTTAACTGCTGTGTGGGGAAAAGGAGTCTAAAATCAGCTGTAACCAAGTGTCTATGTAGGAGAACTGGTCTGGGTTCCCTGGCTTACAGGTTACCTTGTGCCATACCTTTGAAACAAGGGACCTATCCAGGCTTCCTTCTAATTTGCCAACCTACCTCTAACGCTGACCAGTCTATCTTACACAAAGTTTGAAGTTTTCCTGGTGTAATAGTACTCCACAGTCTCTCTTAAATTCTCTTTTTGAAATTTTTCAACATAGTTCCTCGTACAATGGGCTTCTTTGTGCCTGACTTATGCTTCTTCAAGACAAAACACCACACTCACACCACACCCACACCACAAAACAAGTAACGGGTAAAAAGGGCACACACACACAATTTTGCAGTTTGCACCAAAGCAAAATCAAAACCAAAATCAGAGTATCCAGAATTCTAAGCCAGGTCAAAACCAAAACCAAAGTATCAAACAATCCAAGTCAACTCAAAAACAAAAACCAAAGTGCCCGTACAGGCACACTGTGGGAGATCAGGCCACGCTTCCACTCAAAGAGAGTAGGCAAGTTCCCAAGACCAATCCTGCCAAGCAATTCAAACCAGTCAAAACCAATACCAAAGTGCCAATAAAGGCATGCCATGGGTGATCAGGCCAAGTTTCCACTCAAATGGAGTGGGCAAGTTCCCAAGACGGTCCTGTCAAGCAATTCAAACCAAATCAAAACCAAAACCAAAACCAAAGTGCCGATAAAGGCATGCCATGGGTGATCAGGTCAGGCTTCCACTCAAACGGAGTGGGCAAGTTTCAAAGACTAGTCTTACCAAGTTTTAGATGTCCAGACTCCAAGTGCACGTTCCTTCCTGGTGTTCAGCCACTGTGTTGATTTTCCACGGGGGCCTACCACACACTGCTCTGAATGAGGCGTCCCACCGGGGCAAATACCTACCTGGGAGCGCTGTCAGGATCCGCATAGCTGGGGCTGGCCGGAGTCCCCCACAGAGATGTTCCACAGGGCAGGCTTAAGCCGCCTAAGGAGCTGCCTCAACCATCTGCCAATCACCTCGCTTCCCAGTCAGGGAACCAAGAAATGTAGCAGGAGGAGCAGCAGACAACACTCCTCAGACATTAGGTTAAAGAAAGACATTTGGCCATGGGCATTGGCAAGACTCCTGTCTCAAGAGCTGAGCTCCCCGAGGGAGCAATTCGTATCCCTTTTAAGGGCTCACAACTCTAAGGGGGTGCGCATGAGAGGGTGGTGATCTATTGAGCAAGCAGGGAGTATGTGACCGGGGGCTGCATGCACCAGTAATTAGACTAGAAAAAAACAGGATAGGGATTTTCACAGTGCTTTTCTATACAATGTCTACTATCTATAGATAACATTACCAATGAGGTCAGGGTCGATCTTAAATACCAGGTCCAGGGTGTGGCACCGGGCTGTCTGCTTGTGGATTTCATTTCTGCCTTTTAGTTTTTACTTTTTCTTTCTTTGGAGGCAGAAATTGGGCATAAGACAATATGAGGGGTATTCTCTTTTAGTAATAACAAACTTCTGCTAGGCAAATTTTACTTTTTTGGGGGAGAAATCATCTAACAGCAAACTTTTACTTTTATTACAAATACTAAATTTTTAATATTAAGCCTTTTTAGTGGCTTAATTTGCCTAACTTTAATTTTGTATTGAAATAAACGATAAGGGTATTAATGGCAAATTTTTGAGTTATGAAATTAGACACAAAAACAATTCACTGTTTTTTTCATATTATGTACTTTTCATTTAAAGTGACAAATGGAAAATATCTTGAATCTTAAAATCTCACCTGATAGAGGTTGGATTTCTCATTACTTGCTTAAAGAATGGTCTCATAATCAGCTAGGAAATAAATTGTGCTATATAATTTTATAGAAGAAATCTAAGTCTCAAAATGGATACATAGTTTTCTTGCTAATTACAAATAAAGTTGAATGTGAGCTGAGAAAGTAATACATATAAATACTGTTCTCTTCCCTTAACCATCTTAGACTCTTCCCTCGACATTGGAAATAAATTGGTATTAAAGTAATCGTCTAAACTATACTGTATCACCTAATCATATATTAGCCATGTGAGTACTTCTAGATTAAGTAGTTCTATGCCCCTTTTGGTGTGCTCTTAACATACTTTAAAACTGAATTACAAGTAATCTCATGAAACATATCTATACTTCAAAGCATTCCCATATTTTTTTCATTGGAATGGTCAATAAGAAAGAATTAGCACAACAAAGCCTCTTGCTGATTCATTAAAACATAATTACTTTTGATGCTAATAAGTAATCAGATTCATTGGTGTACTTGTAAGTAAATTTGTAAGTAAATTAATACTAGTGACAAAACAAGGGGCTGTAGCAATATAGCATCTTCTAAAAACCATGTCTAGAAAATTGTGGAAGTCTGAGAAAAATATTAACCAAAAACAAATTCATTGATTAATATATGTTCCCTTGAAATATTTATCTAATTTATGTGCATTTGTATAAAAAGAAGATTGATTGACTATATTTTAATAGTGAAATCAGATTTTTTTTTTTTTTCTGTAATGACTCCTTCAGGATTCCATATGATATTAGTGGTGAACTGTCTACAATATCTTGTTTACATTCAAAATTAGTTTGTAACTAATGTCTCCAGGTAAATAAAATAAAAATAAGCAAACAGAGAACAAATGCTACCCCCAAAAAAGATATAACACTGACTAATAACAGTCAGTATTATAATAAGCAAACATATTTTTATCAAAATAAAACAATAATTATTTACACAATTTCATTCACATTCTCAATAAAAAAGTAAATGTTCTCCAACACAGCTAGAAGGATGTAAAGTCTAATCTTTTCTAAATGATATGCATTTGGAATATTCTGAGAATTCTCTTCATCTCAGCTATAGTCCTCAACATGGTTTAAATATGCAGACATTAACATACATTTAAATAACACTAGTATGGTCATTTGAGAATAGTCTGAATATATAGAATGGAAAATTTGCATGTAAAATGTAGGAGAAAGCCCATATCAACATATATTCTTTTCCATTCTCATTTCTTTTTTGATGATACAAATGATTTCATCAGTATATTAAAAATAATCAATTAAACACCTATAGGTCATGTCAAAATGGAAAAAACAATGTGAATGTCTGAAGTTCATATGCATTATTCAAATACTATCTGGTTGCATGTGCAAATAAATAGGTAAACCCCTCTACTGTACTAGTCAATTACAATTTCTTTCACCTTTGATGATTTTCTTCTGAAACTGATTTCTCCACAGGACTGTAGGTTGTAGGGAAGTGGGTTGTAGTGAAGTAGACTAGTCAATGAGACTAAAATGGAGGAATCTAGAATCTATAGGAATTACAATAATTAGCTAAGTCAGTCTTCTTGCTCCAGAATTTGGATTAGAAAATAATAAGAGAGATGGCAATTAGGCAGGAGAAGAAAGGAAAAAGATACTGTGTCAGATAGCCACAGTGCTCATTAGAAATAGAAAATAGGAGAGTAATGTATCCTAATTGCCACTAGTCCAGGTCTAGTTAATGTCCAATTTAATAAACAATCACTTTGTTTCATTATTCTGTAATGTTTTCATTTAATAAGATATATATTGGCCGGGCGCGGTGGCTCAAGCCTGTAATCCCAGCACTTTGGGAGGCCGAGGCGGGTGGATCACGAGGTCAGGAGATCGACACCATCCTGGCTAACATGGTGAAACCCCGTCTCTACTAAAAATACAAAAAACTAGCCGGGCGTGGTGGCAGGCGCCTGTAGTCCCAGCTACTCGGAGGCTGAGGCAGGAGAATGGCGTGAACCTGGGAGGCGGAGCTTGCAGTGAGCCGAGATCGCACCACTGCACTCCAGCCTGGGTGACACAGCGAGACTCCGTCTCAAAAAAAAAAAAAAAAAAAAAAAAAAAAAAAAAAAAAAAGATATATATTAGTCACTATGCTTAAAAAAAAAAAAAGAGTACATGAAGCCTTCCCCTGGTTATCATTTTAAGTTTTCTTTTTTTTTTTTTTTTTTTTTTACAAATATGTTTCTCTTGCCTAGAATATGCTTCCTTATTCATTCCAATTGCTATGTGTACCCTTCAGAAAAAAAAAATCTCAAATATAATCAACTTATTGAGTCTTTACAGAATTTCCAAGGCAGAATTAAAGGATATTTTCCTTGGATTTTAACTACGCTGTGTACAGAGCTTGATTATAACACTAACCGTGTTGTGCCAAGAGTGCCTAGAGAGGAGGACTCTGTTTTGTTTTCAGTTTTTGCCTATAACTAACATAACACTTGATATACGTGAAATGTTAAATAAATATTGACTGATACATGTCAAGATCAAGTATAGTCAGAACTAGAATATTACTTATCTAATAGAATGTTTATAATTAAATAAGTTTTAAAAGTGTGTACATCTTAGAGCTGCTATAACAAAACACCACAGATTGGGTGGCTTGTAAATAAGAAAATTTATTTTTAACAGTTACACATGCTGAAAGTCTGAGATCAGGATCCAGAATGATTGTGTTCTATTAAGGGCCCCCTTTCAGGTTACAGAGTTCCATCTTTTCCTCGTATCTTCACATCAGAGAACGAGAGTTAGAGAGCTCCTTGAGATCTCTTTTATAAAGAAACTAACCCCATTCATGAGGGCTCCACTTTCATGACCTAATTATCTCCCAAAGATCCCACCTCCTAATACCCTCACACTGGGGTTAGGATTTCAACAGATAAATTTGGGGGGACACGAGCATTCAGTCCATTGCAAAGTAATATGAGGAAAAATTTTTAAATCTCAAATTTGTTTACTGAACTTTAATAAACTATAGATTAGAAAATGTTTATTATTTATTCTAAACACATTGTTTTGCCTTAGAAATCACATCAACTTCCAGAAAAATTTTGGCAAAATCAAATGTAAAAGTGCTAAAATCCATATTAGATTTGACTGGAAACATTTTGAAATATATTTAATCATCTGTAAAGATAACAACCTCAAAATTAGCAATCATGAAGGTATGAAATGAATAATTTTGCCATCAATGTAACAGTTAAGTCATCTGGAATTGATATTAGTCTAGCCTCAACAGCTTCATTGAGTAAGAAACTCACAGGAAAACATATGAAAATTTGAAAAATAAACCTCCAATCCATTCAGAACTTTTGTGTCAAATACTCTCTAGAGTTTAAACAGCCTCTTCTTGTGCTATATATTCCTGCTTAGGCCTCAATATTCAGGTCAAGTCTGAGCTGTTCATTGGGCAATCTCTGGTATCTTCTACTCTCATTAAACCTCTCTCCTTGAATCACTGCACCATGTACAGACAGTTTTAGGTTTGTTGAATTTGATACTTTTTTGGTGGAACACTCACTCTGTGGAGCATATAGAATGTCTTTTATAAAACTCTCATTAATATAGTCTGTAAAATATCAAGAGCAAAAGACATGCTAATGAAGTGCTGGTGCTATACTACTATCGAGAATACAGAGAAGGTTTAGAAGAGAGATTGAGGTGAAAGCCGGTCAATTATTGTGATATTGTATCTTTCCTTTTCAATTAGCCTCAAGAATATATAAAAGTTTAACTAGTAAAGAAAAGGAGCAATCTAAAGCAGGTGATATAATCGCTCACCTTTTCTAATGTGGACATTCTGAATTTGTTAGTAGAAACCATTTCCCAATGAAAAACTTTATTTCTGGTTTCAAGTTTTGCCTTGGCCAATTCAATACAAATTCAGTAGTATTTGTTGAACATAGTTTCTGAAATGTTCCCCCAAAGCAAAGGGAAGGTGGCAGGTTCATCGGGCTTATGTCTCTTCCACTGCCCTTCTCTTTCACCTGCATAAAGTACAGGGAATTTTGGAACCTCCATAAAATCAATAGACAGCTTAAAAAGGAAGTCTATACATTGCATATGGCAGAGCAGGAAGGTAGCAGGAAACTATATTTCACTGATAATTTCTTCAAAGAGCTATAATAGTAGATTTCTAACTCCATCTTTTTTAACTTTGAAGAAAAATCAACCTCTAATATATTTAAACCCCTGTTTTTCTGATCACCATGAAAGTAATTCCTAATCAATATAAAAAGTACACTTACTCTAACCCAGATAATGGAAAAAAATGGAATATTTGAATTTTTCCCTCCCATTTATAACTTTCCTTGAATAGTGATACATTGTTAAATATCTTTGCTAAGGTCAACCTAGACATCAGATTCACTGGATGAATATAGGAGAGAAAACAAAACTCACCAGCAGGGCAGAATCACACATTTTTCTTCAACTGGAATAGTTCTTGCAGCAGTCTAAAGAGCTATCCAGGAATGAATCTCTTTGCCCCTTATATTAGTCCATTCTCACACTGCTATAAAGAACTTCCCTGAGACTGGATAATTTATAAATAAAAGAGGTTTAATTGACTCACAATTCCACATGTCTGGGGAGGCCTCAGGAAACTTACAATCATGACAGAAGGTGAAGGAGAAGCAAACTTGGATCTTTTCACATGACTGCAGGAGAGAGAGAAGAGTGTAAGACAGAGCAGGGAAAACTACCTTATAAAACCATCAGGTCTTGTGGGAACTCACTGACTATCACGAGAACAGAATGCGGGAAACTACCACCGGGATTCAATCACCTCCCACCAAGTCTCTCCCTCAACACCTGGGGATTACAATTCAAGATGAGATTTGGGCGGAGACACAGAACCTAATCATATTACCCCTTCAAGTGATGGTCTCAGAAGCAATGAAATAAAACTTTTTGGCAGTGGCTGTGGGGACACAGGAATAGTACAAAGTCTTATGGTCCTCAGGAGTGAATGTCTCTTGTGAAAATTCCGTAAACAGTTTCCATGTCCCTGAGCAGGATATACGAATGACAAAAATCACCAGACTCAGGGAAGCCCAAAAATATGTTCTACCCAGCATTTTTATTTTTCCTAGGCAGATGCAGACTCCTACATTAGGGCCATTTTTACAGTAACTCTATAGTGTAATAACATAGTTGACATCTTATTTTTATCCAATTTCCAGGAACAAAAGAGATCTAAAGTAAATAGAAAGAATATAAAAATGTTTTAATGTTTTACCTGTAAGATGCTGTGGTAGAAAATGATAATTTGATTTTAAATTGAGGAGATCACTAAATGCTAAGATAAGGAGACTTCCATTTATTCATTATATTATGTAGACCCATGGAAAATTAAATGTTATGTCCTTAAAAGAGAAAAGAAAACTGAATCACTTAATAAATACAAGTCTAACCTAGTACAGAGCTTTCTTGGACTTCAAAACTCTAGAATTTGGTAATAATATCATTTTCACATACAAATTGACAAGTGTTTGATCTTAAGCCTCTGTCAACTACAACTGAACTAGTTTACTTACTAAGCCAAATAAAAATTAACTTAAAAAAACCTGTATTTATTTCATAAATATTTTCTAAAGATGGAAAGACACATTCTGCCATATAGCTACTATTTGCTTCCACATCTGTTTTCTGCTCTTCTCCCCACGATTCCCTATCTCAAGAGACTGACTTGCATGGACTGCGTCAAGGGCTCTGGCTTAGGACAGCCCTCAGCTAACTATGGGACTTGGCAGGAGATTCAACAGTAGGAGGAAAGTGAGGTAAGGGTACGTGTCTCTTTGGCTCCCTTCCTGTGGAGCAGTCATAATATAACTGTGTGCCTTGATCAAAGGTTATTGATTCAGGGTGTTCCTTTGTATATAATTCAGCATTGGTTTTCAGGAACCACGTCCATTTCTCAATCCTTCCACACTCAGATTGTTACAATTCGATCATTATAAACACAACGATATGGAACTATCCCTAGCAGTTTCCCTATGTTGTGTCTATATCTTGGTACCATAGCTCTTTTATTAAATCTTCCTCTAGTTTTTCTTTGTTGCAGGTGCCTGGTTCTTGCTTGAACCTTGGCCAATACACAGGATAATAGAAATCTTCTGCACAATTGCTTTAGTCTTTACATGATAGTACTTTATTGCTAATGGGGTCATGTAAAAATCATCCTTTCTTAATTGATAAAGGAGAAAAACCCTCACCATATTTTACATGAGTTATCCCTCTAATAATAGGAGGTTTTTGACCTAGATAGTGAAAGATCACCTTCTACCCATTTCCTAGTTCAAATTATAATAATATCAAATTTCAAAATATGTCATCTGGCTTTCAGGGAAAAATGGACTATTCAGAAATCCTGAGAATCTAATTAAACAAAACTAGTAAATTCATTTGCTTTTTATTATAAATGAAAACAGAGATTTAATGAATAATTAAATTTCCCAAATACTGAAGGATGAGATAGTGAAACTAAAATGATTGAATGTTTCAATATTCAATCATTTCAGGCTCCACTTAATCTTTAATATAGCAAAAATACAAATACATGTTTACACCATACAAATATATTAAATAGTATAAAATACAATTATAGTGAATTACTGGCGTTTATGTCATAATTAAAATACATCAATTTTATTTTTGTCATGGAACTTTATTTTCTGTTCTATATTCTTAAAAATTCTCTAGCTTAAAATTTAACAAGGGTTTTTGTTTGCCTTTCAAGTTTTTAAAAATATTGCTTACATTTTATGGCTTTCAATTAGATGCTTAGATTTAAATGATTATTACCTCTGGTAGGAGCTGTACATTTTTAATTTAATCAGTTTTTTTCTCTCTGTATGTATTATTTTTGCTTGGGTTTTATTAATTCCTTTAATGAAAAAATTGAGTGCTTTGTAATAACAAAGGACATTCTGGAAATAAGAGAACACCACAAAGATACTCTTTGAGAAGGGCAACCTCAAGACACATAATTGTCAGATTCACCAAGGCTGAAATGAAGGAAAAAATGTTAAGGGCAGCCAGAAAAAGAAAGGTCAGGTTACCCACAAAGGGAGCCTCATCAGACTAACAGCAGATCTCTCTGTAGAAACTCTACAAGCCAGAATAGAGTGGGGGCCAATATTCAACATTCTTGAAGAAAAGAATTTTTGACCCAGAATTTCATATCCAGCCAAACTAAACTTCATAAGCAAAGGAGACATAAAATCCTTTATAGGCAAGCAAATGCTGAGAGATTTTGTCACCACCAGGACTGCCTTAGAAGAGCTCCAGAAGGAAGCACTAAATATGGAAAGGAAACACCGGTACCAGCCTCTGCAAATCATACCAAATTGTAAAGACCATCGACACTATGAAGAAACTGCATCAACTAAGAGGAGAAATAATTAGCCAGCATTATAATAACAGGATCAAATTCAAGCATAATAATATTAATCTTAAATGTAAAGGGGCTAAAATGCTCAATTAAAAGACACAGACTGGCAAATTGGATAAAAAGTCAAGATCTATTGGTGTGTTGTGTTCAGGAGATCTATTTAAAGAGGAAACACAAACATAGGATTAAAATAAAGGGATGGAGGAATTTTACCAAGCAAATGGAAAGTAAAAAAAAAAAAAAAAAGAAGCATGGGTTGCAATCCTAGTATCTCATAAAACAGATTTTAGACTAACAAAGATCAGAAAAGACAAAGAAGAGCATTACATAACGGTAAAAGGATCAATGAGACAAGTAGAGCTAACTATCCTAAATATACATGCACCAAATACAGGAGCACCTAGATTCATAAAACGTGTTCTTAGAGACCTACAAAGAGACTTAAGACTCTGTCTAAGATAGTGGGAGACTATAACACCCCACTGTCAATATTACAGATCAACAAGACAGAAATGTAACAAGGATATTCAGGCTTGAACTTAGCTCTGGACCAAGCGGACCTAATAGACATCTACAAAACTCTCCACCCCAAATCAATAGAATATACATTCTTCTCAGTACCATATCACACTTATTTTAAAACTGACCACATAATTGGAAGTAAAGCACTCCTCAGCAAATGCAAAAGAATGGAAATCATAACAAACAGTCTCTCAGACCACAATGCAATCAAATTAGAACTCGAGATTACAATAAAGATGTTCTTTGAAATCAATGAGAGTAAAGACGCAACATACCAGAATCTCTGGGACACATTTAAAGCAGTGTACAGAGGGAACTTTATAGCACTAAATGTCCACAGGAGAAAGCAGGAAAGATCTCAAATTTACCCTAACATCAAAATTAAAATAACTAGAGAAGCAAGAGCAAACAAATACAAAAGTTAGCAGAAGACAAGAAATAACTAAGATCAGAGCAGAAATGAAGGAGACAGAGACAGGAAAAACTCTTCAAAAATTAATGAATCCAGGAGCTGGTGTTTTTAAAAGATTAACAAAATAGATAGACCACTAGCCAGACTAATAAAGAAGAAAAGAGAAGAATCAAAGAGAAACAATAAAAAATGATAAAGAGGATATCACCACTGATGACACAGAAATACAAACTACCATCAGAGAACACTATAAATACATCTATGCAAATAAACTAGAAAATCTAGAAGAAATAGATAAATTCCTGGACACATACACCCTCTCAAGACTAAACCAAAAAGAATTTGAATCCCTGAATAGACCAATAACTAGTTTTGAAATTGAGGCAGTAATTAATCTCCTACCAACCAAAAAAACCCAGGACCAGATGGATTCACAGCCAAATTCTACCAGAGGTACAAAGAGGAGCATTTTTATACACCAATAATGGACAAACAGAGAGCCAAATTATGAATTAACTACCATCCACAATTGTTACAAAGACAAAAAGAAAAAAATACCTAGGAATACAACTTAGAACGTGAAGGACCTCTTCAAAGGTAACTACAATCCACTGCTCAAGGAAATAAGACAGGACACAAAGAAATGGAAAAACATTATATGCTCATGGATAGGAAGAATCAATATCATGAAAATGGCCATACTGCCCCAAGTAATTTATAGATTCAATGCTATATCCATCAAGCTACCATTGACTTTCTTCACAGAATTGGAAAAAACTGCTTTCAAGTTCATATAGAACCAAAAAAGAGCCCGTATTGCCAAGACAATCCTAAGCCAAAAGAACAAAGCTGGAAGCATCATGCTACCTAACTTCAAACTATACTACAAGGCTACAGTAAGCAAAACAGCATAGTACTGGTACCAAAACAGAGATATAAACCAATGGAACAGAACAGAGCCCTCAGAAATAATACCACACATCTACAACCAACTGATCTTTGACAAACCTGACAAAAACAAGCAATGAGGAAAGGATCCCCTATTCAATAAATGGTGTTGGGAAAACTGGCTAGCCATATACAGAAAACTGAAACTGGATCCCTTCCTTACACCACATACAAAAATTAACTCAAGATGGATTAAAGACTTAAAAGTAAGACCTAAAATCAAAAACACCCTAAAAGAAAACCTAGGCAATACCATTCAGAACACAGCCACAGACAAATACTTTATGACTAAAACACCAAAAGCAATGAAAACAAAAGCCAAAATTGACAAATGGGATCTAATTAAACTAAAGAGGTTCTGCATAGCAAAAGAAACTATCATAAGAGTGAACAGGTAACCATACAGAGTGGGAGCAAATTTTTGCAGTCAATCCAACTGACAAAGGGCTAGCATCCAGAATCTACAAGGAACTTAAAAAATTTACAAGAAAAAAACGCCATCAAAAAGTGGGAGAAAGATATGAACAGACACTTCTCAAAAGAAGACGTTTATGCATGCAGTAAACATATGAAAAAAAGCTCATCTTCACTGGTCTTAGAGAAATACAAATCAAAACCACAATGAGATACATCCCATGCCAGTTAGAATGGTGTTCATTAAAAAGTCAGGAAACAACAGATGCTGGAGAGGATGTGGAAAAATAGGAATGCTTTTACACTGTTGGTGGGAGTGTAAATTAGTTAAACCGTTGTGGAAGACAGTATGGCTATTCCTCAAGGATCTAGAACTAGAAATACCATTTGACCCAGCAATAACATTACTGGGTATATACCCAAAGGATTATAAATCATTCTACTATAAAGACAAATGCACACATATGTTTATTGCAGCACCATTCATGATAGCAAAAACTCAAATACCCATCAATGATAGACTAGATAAAGAAAGTGTGGCACATATACACCATGGAATATTATGCAGCCATAAAAAAGGATGACTTCTTTTGAGTAGTGTCTGTTCATATGCTTTGTCCAGTTTTTGATGGGGTTGTTTGTTTTTTTCTTATAAATTTGTTTAAGTTCTTTGTAGATTCTGGATAATAGCCCTTTGTCAGATGGGTTGATTGCAAAAATTTTCTCCCATTCTGTAGGTTGCCTGTTTACTCTGATAGTAGTTTCTTTTGCCATGCAGAAGCTCTTTCATTTAATTACATCCCATTTGTCTGTTTTGACTTTTGTTGCCATTGCTTTTGGTATTTTAGTCATGAACTCCTTGTCCATGCCTATGTCCTGAATGGTATTGCCTAAGTTTTCTTCTAGGGTTTTTATGGTTTTTGGTCTAACATTTAAGTCTTTAATCCATCTTGAATTAATTTTTGTGTAAGGTGTAAGGAAGGGATCCAGTTTCAGCTTTCTACCTATGGCTAGCCAGTTTTCCCAGCAACGTTTATTAAATAGAGAATCTTTTCCCCATTTCTTGTTTTTGTCAGGTTTGTCAAAGATCAGATGGTTACTGTAGCCTGCAACAAAGACTTGGAACCAACCCAAATGTCCATCAATTAGAGACTGGATTAAGAAAATGTGGCACATATACACTATGGAACACTATGCAGCCATTAAAAAGGATGAGTTCATGTCCTTTGCAGGGACATGGATGAAGCTGGAAACCATCATTCTCAGTAAACTATCACAAAGACAGAAAACCAAACACTGCATGTTCTCACTCACAGGCGGAAATTGAACAATGAGAACACTTGAACACAGGGCGGGGAACATCACACACAGGGGCCTGTCGGCGGGGTGTGGGGCTGTGGGAGTGATAGCATTAGGAGAAATACCTAACCTAAATAACGAGTTGATGGGTGCAGCAAACCAACATGGCACAGGTATACCTATGTAACAAACCTGCATGTTGTATGCATGTTCCCTAGAACTTAAAGTATAATAATAATAAAAAAGAAAAGAGGGAGAAATAAACTCTTATATTCTTGAGACATCAAGATTTTGAGGGGTTTTGTTGTTTTTTTAACACCAGTTAGCCCACCCTGAAAATATAGCATTGCTAAAAATAAAAATAAATGAAATAAAATAAAAATAATAACCATGGCTTATTTTCTATACTTTATTTTATAGTTTGTAACACAGTATGTAAAATAGTAGATGAAGTTACTTGATACAATGGATGTGATTATTTAATTTACTATATTCTAATATTTATAATGTACTTGATGATCATTTTCTGAATTCACACTTGATTTGCTTTAACTTTTATTCTAACCTTACCTGATACTAATAGTGAATCTCCATTCACAGTCATTTTTTGTCTGTTTGTTTTGAAACAGAGTTTCTCTCTGTGGTCCAGGCTGGAGTGCAATGACACAATCATAGCTCATGGCAGCCTCAAACTCCTGGGTTCAAAGGATTCTTCCACTCCCTGTCTCAGCCTCCCAGGCAGATAGTGCTACAAACAGATGACACTACACCCAGCCAGGAAGCTATTTTTTTTTTTTTTTTTTTTTTTTGTGAAAGAAGAATTTTCACCATGTTGGCCAGTCTAGTCTTGAACTCTTGGCCTCAAACAATTCTCCCACCGTGGCCTCCAACAATGTTGGGATTACAGACGTGAGCCACTTGTGCCTGGATACAGCCTTGTTTTCTAAACACTTCTTCACCTCTTTTTTTTTTTTTAATTTCTTTGATCTTTTTCCATTCAGTTGCTATAAACATTCTCTGTTGGTTTTGAAAAAAAAATTAATCAAAGAAGCCATTGATTCTATCTGTTGATTTATTCTTTCATTTATATTTTTATTCATTTTTGTTTATGTGTTTTCTACTTCCTGTTCTTCCTTTAATATAGTATACATTGCTTAGTCTATTTCATTTTCATTTTAATATTTTCATTATACAAAAAATCATGATTTGTCAATTCTTATAGTGGGAATTGACAGAGAAATTACCACATAAGCAACAGCAAATGAATTACTAGTTTCTAGTTTCTCATTTATGCAAATATTACCAGAAAGGAAATTGGCTCTACTATAATACTGAAGCTATTTAATCAGTTTTTAACAGGTGCTATGGACTGAATTTGTATGTTGAATCCCTAACCTCCAGTGTGACTGCATTCAGAGACAATTCTTTCAGGAGGTAGTTAAGGTTAAATGAGGTCATGAGGGTGGGACCCTAATCCCATATGACTGGTAGCCTTATTTATAAAAAAGGAAGAGAGGGAGATCTCTTTCTCTCTGCCTTGTGAGGACACAGGAAACAAGAGGTGGATTGCAAGCCAGGAAACAGCCCTCACCAGGAAAGAATCATCAGGCCCCTTGAGCTTATTTTTCCCAGCCTCCAGAATTGTGAAAAAAGAAATTTGTGGTTTAAGCCACCCGATCTATGGTATTTGTTATGGCAACTTGAACTGACTATCACAATACATATATAAAGAATATGGAAAAATAAATAAATAGTTAAATGTAGTTTAAGTGAATAATAGACAATATAAAGCATTCATGAAGGCTTATAATTTTAATTTCTGAAATGCTTCATTAGAGAAAGATTTGTTTCTCATACATTGTTATCAAAAAACTAAAGGCTAGGTTTCACTGAAATTTCATGAGAAAAGAGCTACTTTAGAGACACAGTTTATTTTATTTGAATAGGGGTCCAAAGGAAGCATCATTTTGAGAGTGAAAAGAGCTGCTATTAGATGTTGATTGGTCATCTTGATTGAAATGTGATGTTATCCAACAAAATATTAAGTTTTTTTTTAATGTGCACTTTTTGTTTTTTTTTTTTTTTGGAGATGGATTCTTACTCTGTCGCCCAGGCTGGAGTGCAGTCAGTGGTGTAATCTCGGCTCACTGTAACCTCCCTCTCCCAGTACAAGTGATTCTCCTGCCTCAGCCTCCCAAGTAGCTAGGATTACAGACACCCACACCACGACTGGCTAATTTTTGTATTTTTATTAGAGGCGGGGTTTCACCATGTTGACCAGGTTGGTCTTGAACTCCTGATCTCGTGATTCGCCCACTTCGACCTTACAAAGTGCTGGGATTACAGGTGTGAGCCCCGGGCCGGACCTGTGCACTGTTTGTAAAAACATATCAATCTGAGTAAAAATGAATCTGTATATATTTGCTTTCAAGAGTAACTAAATGCTATAGGACTATTTATGATATATTTTGTGAAAGCCATTAACAGCAAATTGAATAAAGCAAGTTTTCATTAACTAAGTTTCCACAAGGAGAAAGGTAAATATTAAGTGGTCACTTTACCAAGAGACTAAAAAACATGGGCGATACCCCGGTCTGTAGCTGTTGGTTTTGACTGAGGCGGTGCTAGACTGCCATCTGGAGACTATTTAACCAAGATGCACCGTGAATACCCCCTCCCCCTCTTTTTAACCTTTATGACTTAATTGTTATCTTAATTTTTAATTGTATAAAAAGTAGAACAATTAAAATAATTTTCAAATTAATACAAAAATATAAACGAATCTACTGTCTATCTTGTGATAACATTTAATTTCACTGTCAATATGATAGACTAATACATAATTCGCTAGAGAATGCCATTCAATTAGATAAAACAATGGTTAATGGTGTAATTTGTCTCATTGTTGAATAATTTAAATTTCTGTTTTAAAACATAGAAGTTACTCTTTTACTAATGAATTATTTTCTAAATGAATATAATTCTTTATAAATTATTTTTCTAGGAATAATATTTGATTCCATTTTAAAAATTTTATTTAATTAATCAATATTTATCCAACATAATCGAATAGATAATTCCTAATGTCAAGATGCTTATAATCTATTGACAATAGACTATGGATCAGTATATGCTTTTTTTTTTCCCCTGACAAAATGATGAACTTTAATTTAAACTTTGTAATTATAAGTTCAAAATTAGATTTATTGCCAGAGTTTTGACTCTGTTCTATTTTAATTAAAAAATAAAGGAATAAGCTCTAATACAAATGTCTCTATTTTTTTTTTCCAAATGCCAGAGTTATTGTGGTAGAAACAACATTATGTATGAAGAGCTGTGTGTCCTTTAATTAATAGCTATGTATTTATTTGTTAATTCCAAATAACTAAAGTGACTCAAAGTCATTAACAACAAAGAACTTGCATTCTGTGTACTGTAATAATCCAGAAACTGCTGATATAGTGATGGCATATCGATCCTTAACCTTGAGAGTCTAGTGAAGGACAGACAAGCAGAGTGCTATGGAAGCCCAGAGGAAGGGTATATGAGAAGGGCTGCCCAGAGTCAGGGACGGAAAAACAGTTAAGGTGAATGATGCAGGGCAGCTAGTCAGGCAAAGAGGAGAAGAGTGGAATCAGAGAGCAAGGAGTTGCACAGAAAGGGAAGTTGACAGATTCAATAGACAGCAAGGACTCCACAGAGAGAACTAGGGCTGCAGGAGGGCTGAAGGCAGAAAATAATAATGGAGGCATAGGCAATGGCCAGATTAAAATAGCTTTTCGTGACATGTTAAATATCTATCCCCAGATGATGAAGGTTCATTTCACAGGTGTCTTAGGAATAATCGTTTATTAACTCAAGTAACTTGTTTATAGTTGTTAACATCATGATAATATAATATTTTAAAATTTTTAGCATTTTAAGATGCTGTGTGTATTTGTGTATGTATTTTACACACACACACACGCACCTTTTAACCTTCAGAGCAGAGTCAGTGATTTACACATTCTTTTAAGATATGTTGCAAACACTGAAAAGAAGTGTTGCAAATACCGAAAATACGTAAGTTGTTTTTGTTTTGTTTAAAGCAGATGTAAGAATATATGCTTTTTAAAGGCAAGCAGTTGCCCTTTAATTGTTTATAAACTTTTTTTGTCCAAAGTATGTTTTAATTATTACCCAGTTAAATTGATCTACCTTCTTCATGCTTGTGAATTTGGTGTCTGATTTAGCATCTTTCAATACACTGACATATTAGAGATATAATCTACTTCCAATTAGAAATAAAAAGTAATTTATTACAAAATATACAAAAGTAGAATTTTTAGAGTCACCAGGAAGGTTAGAAAATAAAGTTCTAAGATGTTCCTAGCATTTTTGTGTTCACTCTACATGTCGTGACTTTACCTGATTTCGATGGCTGCAATTCTCTTTGACCTTGGTAGCCAAAATGCATCACTTTATCCACCATCACTTCTCCCTACTTTTGCCAGTGCTATGAGAAAATAAAGCTGTACAGATTGGGTCATAAATTTTAGTCCTTTTTATGTCTCATGATAATTTTCCACTCTTAGATTCTGAAAGCTCCAAAGCAGAGCACAGAGTGACAGAGATGGTTCTCAGAAATATTGAGACTGGGTGAAGTTTATAAGGAAAAAGAGTCACTTAAATGTATTCCGTTGTTTTCTGGAATTCAAAATACATATTGACTGTTTCGGAGAATATTTTCTACCTGAAACTTTGAAGATGTTCTCTCTGAGTTTCTACTGTAATGAGCCTTAATAGACCATTATAGTCATTTTATATATGTTCGGTGGTTTCTGTGGCTGGAAGAAGAGAAAAGCTTTGAGGTTTAATTGATTATCTTCAAATTTAACTGGAAAGTAGTTTCCTTGCTCAGAAGTAATATCATGTGGGAAACAATAGTGATGAACAAAATTCTCAGAAAAACACGTAAGCATATGTGTAGGCAAAGAAAAATGTAAATCAAGGCTAAGTATCTACTCCAGTTACAAATATTTGAAGTTTCCATAATGAAAAGTTATCAAGTATAACCAGAATTCTAGCAATTGGTGAGCTAGTTCTCTTGGAGTATGGTACTATATTGGAGAGCAGGATTGGCTGTTGCAGCTAGTCAAATGGAACAGCAGCAGAACAATGGTTTGGCAAATTTTGCCTGTTGAATTCATTCACAGCCTCTTTTTGTTTCATGATCTCATTTGGAAAGCACTGGCAGATATTTGAGATAATACATTCACTGACACACACAGGGTAAACTATCTTGTCAATTTGATTTTAAAGAGCAATATGAACAATATGTTTTTTTGGATAATATTTAAATATTCGTATACCCTGAAGTTATTCCACAATTACAAGGGATATATCTTCATATCTCTTCCCTAGATATTGACATCACCCATTCTCTTCCTGCGCCCAAATCTCTTACTGTGACAGAGACATTTCTTCTACTTCCTAAAATCAGTAAGACTGCATTTGTACTTCAGTATGATGAGCTTTTTCTCAATAAATGTAAAGGAAAAAGAAATGTCCTTTACATCCTGTCTCAGCCCATAAGATATTTGATAACATCCATTCATTATCTCCCCCACTCTACTTTTCTCCTAGACCTGAAATATTTTGCACTAACCTCTGCCAAACACATGCAATGCTTTGATTTCAGTGAGGGATTCAAGGTCAGGGTGGCAGTAAAGCCACTAGATCGAAGGAGTGCTGTTGAGGCAGAGCTGCCCAGGAGCCATGCCTATTTATAAAGACTCGCTTTGGGCTAGGATAAGAAGGAATAAACATATATTGTGTTGAATGAGGGATTTTGTAGGCTTTTCATTTTCTTGCAGATGTTAAACTATCCTTAATAGTAGACTGAACCACCAGCCAAACCATTAGCCCTGCCCATGGATGAATCTAGATGTATTTTGCAGACTATATGTCTTTCCAATTAAATTGGACTGCAATATAGTGCAGATAGTGCTACAATGTCACAGCAGACAATTACATCGTCACAGCATAATGTGCAAGCTCAAAAATGTTTCTTCTTTAATCAACCAGCCATAGGAATACCCCACAAGTCTTCATGGTATGTGTGCATGTATATGTAGAAGGATGTGCTAATTATCCTGGTGGAACTGCCAGGCCTCCTCACATATTCCATTTGCATTTGATGATAAACAGCACTAGAAATGTTACATTTCATAAACAAGTGAATGAAATAGCATATCAGAGACAATTCATGTTGTTCTTGATATGTTCTTCATTCTCTGTCAAAGCCGTATTTCATGTCACAGCTATTTCTCAAAAATGATACCTTTACTTGCCTAAGAGGACTAGAGTCTCTACGATAGTTGTCTTATAAAGATTTGCGTCAAGCTCTATCAGCTTTCTCATCAGCTACATACTCTTCTACTACCATTGAGTCTCTGGGTGATAAACTTGCACCGCAGCCCAGATGCACTGTAGAGATATTTTTTTCTAGGCATAATTAAGAGTTAACAGACTCTTAATCACCTGTGCAGCAGGTTAAAATGGTTTGTATAAATATCACCTATGAGGATGAATATTGGAAAGCAAAGATACTTGGGGTCAGCTACCAGACTAGTTATCAGACTACCTACCTGTGTTGAGAATACTGTTTCACCTTGAGTTTGACATGATTCTTGTCCCCCAGTGATATGTTGGAAGTCTGACTTTAGTTAGAAATATACAGATGAGAGGTAGAATTACGAACAGAAATATAATTGAACAGGTAAAGCAAAAATTAATTTTTAGGGCAGAGAAACTGTTTTGAATTACATGTAATGGTGCATACATGACAGTTTGGATTTGTCAAAACTTCTGTAACTTTGTAGGACAAATAGTGAAGCTTAATGAATGCAGATTAAATAAAAAATCATTTAAGAGATCTGAAAATTCCAAAGTGGAATGAGACTGATCTTATTGTTTCACCAAAGATTAAATAGCCTCACCAAAGGAGATGTGGTAGAGGAAGAGCTGACCTAACTAATTCTGGGAATGAGTAACAACTGTAACACTAAAGGCAAAAGGAACTAAATACAAACACTCTTCTAGTTGACAAAGTTATTTCTCACAGTGTAAGACTTAACAATTCTGAAATATATGCATACTGAAATTAAACAATTCATAAATGAAAGATGAATAGTGGAAGCCAGGTTTCTCAATGTTAGAGTAAGAGGATTCAGATAGGCAATCAATAAAATAATGGAATGATCTATGTGGTAATAAATTTGAGTCAGACCTGTCTCAATCTCTGCAGTAGGAGGGTGCTTTCTAGCTGAGTCAACTCCATTTAAGCAGACTTCCCAGAAGTCTGACATAATCTTTTTAATTATATCTCAAAGGTATGAATTAATTTGTATGACTGTCCTTAGCTGCAAGAAAGGTTTCCATAGAATTTTAGCTATAAACTTAAGCATCCACAAATAAATTTGATGCTCTTTTATTGAAGAAGAAAGCTATAATTTATATTGAGTGATAATACTCTTTGCCAAATCATACAGCAAACACATGTTAAATTTTAAATAAATTTTAAATTGCTTAAAGATATAATTATTAAATAATAAAGAACAAAATATAGATAAATATAGACTACGATTTTTCTAATTTAGGATTGATCAAATTTTTTTTTAATGTGTGAAAATAAAGATGTGGGTCAAAGGATACAAAATTTCAGTTAGGAGAAATTTTAAATATAAAAATTAACACAAAACAAAGACTTATAAACATGATTACATAAAATTTCAAGCTTATTCATAGCAAAAATGTTAAGAACTGATAATAAACACAAATTAGAAAATAATTGAAATATATATAAAAGACAGTAGCCTATTTTAGACAATATGTTAAAGTGTTTAGGGATCACTAAGAAAAAAGTATCAAAGGATCTAGCTTGTAAGCTTTAGTTCCTGAAATTTAGAGATTCTACAGCATTGCACCTGGCATCATAGAACTCATTGGACTCATTCTGAAAAATGTCATAAAGTGCAGAATTATCTAATGAATGGCAAACTTGTCACTTATAGTGGTTCCTTTTTTGTTATATCACAGTTTATTCATTCATTTATTTATTCAGTAAGAATGTATCGAATGCCTATTATGTGGTTTGGAAAGATAGGTAGAATGGGGAAAGAAGATTTGAGAAAATAAAATAAATGAAAGTGGATTAAGAAATCCTAGTGATATGAAGTCAAGTTTCCTCCCACTTTTGAAAAACAAGAAAAGCACTGACGAAGAACTGAAATCTAGGATAACAAATTTTCCCTACTTCTCATATTATATTAACTATAGTCATACCATATTTGATGTTCTTTAATTATTTCATATATTTAAGTTCTTTTCTTACCCAGATTTCTAAACTTTTACTCTTCAAAGTTAAGGCCGCTAATCTATTTTGTTCACATATGAAAAGAAGAACAAGCTAAAAACCACACTTTCTTAAAGTAGGTTTTTCCTTTCTAATTGCAGTTTTATAATGGGTATATCTGGAGTAAGATCAATGACCAAAATTAAATCTCATAAGTATAAGCTTCATTTGTAAACTTTGTTTTCTTTTGTTAAAAAAGTTCTCTTCAGAAAATTTTGCTATACTATTAAGTTCCTAAATGAGGGTCCTCAGTCAAAAACCCAGTCACAGAATAAGATGTCTTTTACATTTTGTTAAAACTTGAATAATGTTATTATTGAAATAACAATAGTATATTAATCAATATATTTCCTTTATATTTAAATAATTACATTTGTCAATGATATGACAGAAAACTAATGAATCAATCTACATTATATAGTATAAATAGTATTTGAGAATAATCATATCTTTCCTAACAAAAACCTATAAAGATTTGTGCCCCTGCTAAAGTGCTTTGCAAAATAATGTCGATCTTCAGTTGAAGGTAGAACTGACAAAGTACTTAGGATCAGTTATGTCCTAGAATCAAGGAAGTAAGGGTATTATCATTAAGCAAGCCACTAAAAGGTGTTTCCTTTTTCCAGAACTATTGAAATATAGCAGTTATTATGTAAAAAGTTAATTTTATTTTGTGAGTTTAAAGAGTAAAAACACTAAATCAGAAAATTGCTTTAGTCAAAAGCAGCCTCAAATAAAAAAGCCGTCAATAGAGACAAAACAAGGGATTCACATGCCTGATTCCTAATTTGTCTTACTTTCTCTTTCGCTTTTGCCATCCTTCAAATCACAGATATAACATGCATACAAAGAATAGTTACATAAAGCCTATATTAATGACTACACTAATAAATAAATGAGCTAAATTTTATAATCATTTGGGAAAAAACAATCTACTATATTTAACTACTTAAGAGTTGTGTTGCCACTGAGTTTCTATTTCTAAATATAAAGTAATACCATTAGCCTAACACCTCAAACTGCAGGTATATTTTGAGTGTTTGTTCTTTAGATTATTTTAAAATGTTAAAAACGAACTGTGCAACAAAATATTATCTGAATATATATTATCAACACCAAATACGATACAGTTGTCATTCAATCCCCATTTTGCATATGCACAGTAGAAATGTTGTGAAAGCTAGCAAAAGGAATGGAAATAGACTGGTCATAATTCTTAATTTAAGACTAATTCATGATAAATTCTAGAGCACAAAAAGATAAAAAAGATAATAATTGTAAAAATCTGCAAAAAAGAAATTGAAAACTCTGCAATTAAGGAAATGGACGCCAAGATAAGTCTATAAGGCACGACATTCTTGCTGATTTGGTTCTGCCCGGTCTTTCTCATACATGCAGTCCACTGTGTAGTGCATGTGTCCCACTCACCACGCACTGGAGTGTCTCCATCTGAGACAGTTGTTCTGGGACTCTGCTTTTCACCACAACTGAGAAAAGGAAGGTCTAAAATGTGAGTCTTGGCTTCTTGTTAAAACTCAGACTGACTTACTTATTACTTTCCTTTAATGTAGTCCTAAGGAGGAAAAGGTTTTTACCGGACAAGATGAAAGACATTTCAAAGGCTAGTTTTCCAGTTAAAGGTCAAGTGTGCTTAGGTAAAATTCTCACCTCAAGCTTGCTTTCTGCTTAGAAGCTGGAAGAATGAGGCCATTCAGGGATATTATCCCCTTTTCAAAGAAAGGTGTGTGGCCATGTCTCTCATTTTTCAGTTTTCATATTCTCTGTCTCTCTTTGCTTCTGACACACACACACACACACACACCCTTCCTTTATCCCATTGAGGTAAATGTTCCTAGGGCTTCCTCCTGCTTTAGATAAAATACATTCCAAGATCTGCATACCCTATTATATTGAACAGAAACCAGGAAAAGAATTGTGGTAAAAAAGAGGCATTGAAGCTGATCTGATCTCAGCACACAGTGGAATTATCTGGTATAGACAAATTAAAGCTTTCTTCGAACTTTGAGGCCAAAGACGTAGCCAATATTTAATTTTTTAAAACATTTTCCTGGGCATTATGCTAAGCATATGTGTCCAGGTGACCTTGAGATATAGAAAGCTGATTAACAACAGAATCCAGGCATCCCAGGCTTCCATAATTACAGGTCCATGTCTCACATTTGACATAGTCCAAACAGCAGAGAATTATGAACTGAATGTGTCCTCCCAAAATTCATGTTGAAATGCTAACCCTCAATGTGATGGTATTAGGAAGTGGGACCCTTGGAAGAAGATTAGGTAATGAGGGTAGAGTTGTCATGAATAGGATTAGTGCCCTTATAAAAACAAGCTCCCTAGTTCTCTTCCTGTCACATGAAAATGCATCAAGAAGTCGGTCTATGACAGTCCATGCAGCATTCTGAACTAAGACAGAGGGCATGGTATTCTGCGAGGAAATAGTGAGAAGAGCAACAACTGGGTTTTAATCCCAAATCAGATTGTACAACATTCTACTTCCAAGTTCCTCACAAAAACTCACCATTCGTCAGATTATGAATTAACTGGGCTTTGGTTATACTTCTCTAAAGGTAGAAAAGTAAAATCCCATTCTGTCATTTTTCATTTCCCTACTGTAGCAACATAAATAATATATCTGAATTTAAAAAGGCCGTTGGGACAGTGATTCTCAAATCAGTTGACAGTATCTTCAGGAGAAACTTTTTCAAACACTTCTCAAATCTTCAGAATTTCATAGGCATTTATTCATAGTGTTTCTTCCTTGTCTATCATTGTTTGTATTAACTATATTTAACAGATTTTTTTCTGTGGGAAATGTGATGCTTGGCTCCAGAAAAATAGTTAAAACTCACTCTTTTAGGTTTTACAGTTCCACCACTATCAAATCTAGTGGGATATTTATTAATTTAACAAACACATATTTAGTACTACAGTATTATTTCCATGACACTGCTCTAATGACTTTATAGTATTAATTCATTTAGTTTTATAATAATCATAAACAAGTGTTATTTGTCATGTTCAAGTGAGGAAACTGAGGCATAAGAGGTTTTTTACTCAAGGCTGCAAAACTTGTACCTGTTTGAACTATATTTTAACTTAGTTTGAATATTTATGTCTATGTTCCTACCATAAAACTTTGCAATATACTGACTGAATGCACTATGAAGTTTCTATTAGAAACAGTGGGACAGCACAGCATTGCCTTAGATGCTCAAAAAGAAACACAATAGCCACTAGCAACATGCGGCTATCTAAAATTAAATGTGTGTTGATAAAAATAATATGACACTAGAAATTTCTTCCTCCATCACACTAGCCACATTTGAGGTTTTCAATAAGCTACATGTCACCAATGATTATCATGTGGGAAAGCACAGATAAAGAATATTTTTTATTATCACAACACTGAGTACCTTACAACTTAGTTTATCAGCATTTACTCTGAAAAAGTCTCCAACGAAATGCGGTCTTTCTGCCCTAGAAAGAAGGCTACTTGGCTAATGCTTCTCAAATTGTAATGTGTATTTAAGTCATGTGAAAATCTTGGATTCTAATTCAGTGTGTTCAGGTTGGTGCCTGAGATTTTCCATTTTTTTTTTTTAAAAAAAGAGCTTCAAGGTTTTGCTAATGCACGTGATCTATAGACAACACTTGTACTTGCAAGATGATGGTCAGAACCTGATTATGGCCTGTAAGATATTTCTTTTTCTTTTTTTAATTTATTTATTATTATTATACTTTAAGTTGTAGGGTACATGTGCATAACGTGCAGCTTTGTTACATATGTATACTTGCGCCATGTTGTGTGCTGCACCCATCAACTCGTCATTTACATCAGGTATAACTCCCAATGCAATCCCTCCCCCCTCCCCCTCCCCATGACAGGCCCCTGTGTGTGATGTTCCCCTTCCTGAGTCCAAGTGATCTCATTGTTCAGTTCCCACCTATGAGTGAGAACATGCAGTGTTTGGTTTTCTGTTCTTGTGATAGATTGCTAAGAATGATGGTTTCCAGCTGCATCCATGTCCCTACAAAGGACACAAACTCATCCTTTTTGATGGCTGCATAGTATTCCATGGTGTGTATGTGCCACATTTTCTCAATCCAATCTGTCACTGATGGACATTTGGGTTGATTCCAAGTCTTTGCTATTGTGAATAGTGCTGCAATAAACATACGTGTGCATGTGTCTTTATAGCAGCATAATTTATAATCCTTTGGGTATATACCCAGTAATGGGATGGCTGGGTCATATGGTACATCTAGTTCTAGATCCTTGAGGAATCGCCACACTGTTTTCCACAATGGTTGAACTAGTTTACAATCCCACCAACAGTGTAAAAGTGTTCCTATTTCTCCACATCCTCTCCAGCACCTGTTGTTTCCTGACTTTTTAATGATCGCCATTCTAACTGGTGTGAGATGGTATCTCATTGTGGTTTTGATTTGCATTTCTCTGATGGCCAGTGATGATGAGCATTTTTTCATATGTCTGTTGGCTGTATGAATGTCTTCTTTTGAGAAATGTCTGTTCATATCCTTTGCCCACTTTTGGATGGGGTTGTTTGTTTTTTTCTTGTAAATTTGTTTGAGTTCTTTGTAGGTTCTGGATATTAGCCCTTTGTCAGATGAGTAGATTGCAAAAATTTTCTCCCATTCTGTAGGTTGCCTGTTCACTCTGATGGTAGTTTCTTTTGCTGTGCAGAAGCTCTTTAGTTTAATGAGATCCCATTTGTCAATTTTGGCTTTTGCTGCCGTTGCTTTTGGTGTTTTAGACATGAAGTCTTTGCCCATGCCTATGTCCTGAATGGTACTACCTAGGTTTTCCTCTAGGATTTTTATGGTATTAGGTCTAACATTTAAGTCTCTAATCCATCTTGAATTAATTTTCGTATAAGGAGTAAGGAAAGGATCCAGTTTCAGCTTTCTACTTATGGCTAGCCAATTTTCCCAGCACCATTTATTAAATAGGGAATCCTTTCCCCATTTCTTGTTTCTCTCAGGTTTGTCAAAGATCAGATGGCTGTAGATGTGTGGTATTATTTCTGAGGACTCTGTTCTGTTCCATTGGTCTATATCTCTGTTTTGGTACCAGTACCATGCTGTTTTGGTTACTGTAGCCTTGTAGTATAGTTTGAAGTCAGGTAGCGTGATGTCTCCAGCTTTGTTCTTTTGACTTAGGATTGTCTTGGAGATGCGGGCTCTTTTTTGGTTCCATATGAACTTTAAAGCAGTTTTTTCCAATTCTGTGAAGAAACTCATTGGTAGCTTGATGGGGATGGCATTGAATCTATAAATTACCTTGGGCAGTATGGCCATTTTCATGACATTGATTCTTCCTATCCATGAGCATGGTATGTTCTTCCATTTGTTTGTGTCCTCTTTGATTTCACTGAGCAGTGGTTTGTAGTTCTCCTTGAAGAGGTCCTTTACATCCCTTGTAAGTTGGATTCCTAGGTATTTGATTCTCTTGGAAGCAATTGTGAATGGAAGTCCATTCCTGATTTGGCTCTCTGTTTGTCTGTTACTGGTGTATAAGAATGCTTGTGATTTTTGCACATTAATTTTGTATCCTGAGACTTTGCTGAAGTTGCTTATCAGCTTAAGGAGATTTTGGGCTGAGACAATGGGGTTTTCTAAATATACAATCATGTCATCTGCAAACAGGGACAGTTTGACTTCTTCTTTTCCTAACTGAATACCCTTGATTTCTTTCTCTTGCCTAATTGCCCTAGCCAGAACTTCCAACACTATGTTGAATAGGAGTGGTGAGAGAGGGCATCCCTGTCTTGTGCCAGTTTTCAAAGGGAATTTTTCCAGTTTTTGCCCATTCAGTATGATATTGGCTGTGGGTTTGTCATAAATAGCTCTTATTATTTTGAGGTACATTCCATCAATACCGAATTTATTGAGCGTTTTTAGCATGAAGGGCTGCTGAATTTTGTCAAAAGCCTTTTCTGCATCTATTGAGATAATCATGTGGTTCTTGTCTTTGGTTCTGTTTATATGCTGGATTATGTTTATTGATTTGCGAATGTTGAACCAGCCTTGCATCCCAGGGATGAAGCCCACTTGATCATGGTGGATAAGCTTTTTGATGTGTTGCTGAATCCGGTTTGCCATTATTTTATTGAGGATTTTTGCATCGATGTTCATCAGGGATATTGGTCTAAAATTCTCTCTTTTTGTTGTGTCTCTGCCAGGCTTTGGTATCAGGATGATGTTGGCCTCATAAAATGAGTTAGGGAGGATTCCCTCTTTTTCTATTCATTGGAATAGTTTCAGAAGGAATGGTACCAACTCCTCCTTGTACCTCTGGTAGAATTCAGCTGTGTATCCATCTGGTCCTGGACTTTTTTTGGTTGGTAGGCTATTAATTATTGCCTCAATTTCAGAGCCTGCTATTGGTCTATTCAGGGATTCAACTTCTTCCTGGTTTAGTCTTGGAAGAGTGAAAGTGTCCAGGAAATTATCCATTTCTTCTAGATTTTCCAGTTTATTTGCGTAGAGGTGTTTATAGTATTCTCTGATGGTAGTTTGTATTTCTGTGGGATCGGTGGTGATATCCCCTTTATCATTTTTAATTGCGTCTATTTGATTTTTCTCTCTTTTCTTCTTTATTAGTCTTGCTAGTGGTCTGTCAATTTTGTTGATCTTTTCAAAAAACCAACTCCTGGATTCATTGATTTTTTGGAGAGTTTTTTGTGTCTCTATCTCCTTCAGTTCTGCTCTGATCTTAGTTATTTCTAGCCTTCTGCTAGCTTTCGAATGTGTTTGCTCTTGCTTCTCTAGTTCTTTTAATTGCGATGTTAGAGTGTCAATTTTAGATCTTTCCTGCTTTCTCTTGTGGGCATTTAGTGCTATAAATTTCCCTCTACACACTGCTTTAAATGTGTCCCAGAGATTCTGGTATGTTGTATCTTTGTTCTCATTGGTTTCAAAGAATATCTTTATTTCTGCCTTCATTTCATTATGTACCCAGTAGTCATTCAGGAGCAGGTTGTTCAGTTTCCATGTAGTTGAGCGGTTTTGATTGAGTTTCTTAGTCCTGAGTTCTAGTTTGATTGCACTGTGGTCTGAGAGACAGTTTGTTATAATTTCTGTTCTTGTACATTTGCTGAGGAGTGCTTTACTTCCAATTACGTGGTCGATTTTGGAATAAGTACGATGCGGTGCTGAGAAGAATGTATATTCTGTTGATTTGGGGTGGAGAGTTCTATAGATGTCTATTAGGTCTGCTTGCTGCAGAGATGAGTTCAATTCCTGGATATCCTTGTTAACTTTCTGTCTCGTTGATCTGTCTAATGTTGACAGTGGAGTGTTGAAGTCTCCCATTATTATTGTATGGGAGTCTAAGTCTCTTTGTAAGTCTCTAAGGACTCACTTTATGAATCTGGGTGCTCCTGTATTGGGTGCATATATATTTAGGATAGTTAGCTCTTCCTGTTGAATTGATCCCTTTACCATTATGTAATGGCCTTCTTTGTCTCTTTTGATCTTTGATGGTTTAAAGTCTGTTTTATCAGAGACTAGTATTGCAACCCCCGCTTTTTTTTGTTCTCCATTTGCTTGGTAAATCTTCCTCCATCCCTTTATTTTGAGCCTATGTGTGTCTCTGCGTGTGAGATGGGTCTCCTGAATACAGCAGACTGATGGGTCTTGACTCTTTATCCAGTTTGCCAGTCTGTGTCTTTTAATTGGAGCATTTAGTCCATTTACATTTAAGGTTAAGATTGTTATGTGTGAACTTGATCCTGTCATTATGATATTAACTGGTTATTTTGCTCGTTAGTTGATGCAGTTTCTTCCTAGCCTCGATGGTCTTTACATTTTGGCATGTTTTTGCAATGGCTGGTACCGGTTTTTCCTTTCCATGTTTAGTGCTTCCTTCAGGGTCTCTTGTAAGGCAGGCCTAGTGGTGATAAAATCTCTAAGCATTTGCTTATCTGTAAAGGATTTTATTTCTCTTTCACTTATGAAACTTAGTTTGGCTGGATATGAAATTCTGGGTTTAAAATTCTTTTCTTTAAGAATGTTGAATATTGGCCCCCACTCTCTTCTGGCTTGGAGAGTTTCTGCCGAGAGATCTGCTGTTAGTCTGATGGGCTTCCCTTTGTGGGTAACCCGACCTTTCTCTCTGGCTGCCCTTAAGATTTTTTCCTTCATTTCAACTTTGGTGAATCTGGCAATTATGTGTCTTGGAGTTGCTCTTCTCGAGGAGTATCTTTGTGGCGTTCTCTGTATTTCCTGGATTTGAATGTTGGCCTGCCCTACTAGGTTGGGGAAGTTCTCCTGGATGATATCCTGAAGAGTGTTTTCCAACTTGGTTCCATTTTCCCCCTCACTTTCAGGCACCCCAATCAGACGTAGATTTGGTCTTTTTACATAATCCCATACTTCTTGCAGGCTTTGTTCATTTCTTTTTCTTCTTTTTTCTTTTGGTTTCTCTTCTCGCTTCATTTCATTCATTTGACCCTCAATCGCAGATACTCTTTCTTCCAGTTGATCGAGTTGGTTACTGAAGCTTGTGCATTTGTCACGTATTTCTCGTGTCTTGGTTTTCATCTCTTTCATTTCGTTTATGACCTTCTCTCCATTAATTACTCTAGTCATCAATTCTTCCACTTTTTTTTTTTTCAAGATTTTTAGTTTCTTTGCGCTGGGTACGTAATTCCTCCTTTAGCTCTGAGAAATTTGATGGACTGAAGCCTTCTTCTCTCATCTCGTCAAAGTCATTCTCCGTCCAGCTTTGATCCGTTGCTGGCGATGAGCTGCGCTCCTTTGCCGGGGGAGATGCGCTCTTATTTTTTGAATTTCCAGCTTTTCTGCTCTGCTTTTTCTCCATCTTTGTGGTTTTATCTGCCTCTGGTCTTTGATGATGGTGATGTACTGATGGGGTTTTGGTGTAGGTGTCCTTCCTGTTTGATAGTTTTCCTTCTAACAGTCAGGACCCTCAGCTGTAGGTCTGTTGGAGATTGCTTGAGGTCCACTCCAGACCCTGTTTGCCTGGGTATCAGCAGCAGAGGCTGCAGAAGATAGAATATTTCTGAACAGCGAGTGTACCTGTCTGATTCTTGCTTTGGAAGCTTCCTCTCAGGGGTGTACTCCACCCTGTGAGGTGTGGGGTGTCAGACTGCCCCTAGTGGGGGATGTCTCCCAGTTAGGCTACTCAGGGGTCAGGGACCCACTTGAGCAGGGAGTCTGTCCCTTCTCAGATCTCAACCTCCGTGTTGGGGAGATCCACAGCTCTCTTCAAAGCTGTCAGACAGAGTCGTTTGCGTCTGCAGAGGTTTCGGCTGTGTTTGTTATTGCCCTGTCCCCAGAGGTGGAGTCTACAGAGACAGGCAGGTTTCCTTGAGCTGCTGTGAGCTCCACCCAGTTCGAGCTTCCCAGCAGCTTTGTTTACCTACTTAAGCCTCAGCAATGGCGGGCGCCCCTCCCCCAGCCTCGCTGCTGCCAAGATATTTCTTTTTTCAAATTTAAGGACCATGTTCCTTGGTGATCTCAGGTTGAAGGAATATCGTTGCTTCTGTAGGTCACAGCTAATTGGGGAGAAAAAAAGTATTTTTAGCATCACCTCTGGTTGCCATAAATCCAGAAACAATGTTAGTAATATCTTGGACCAAGGTAATATGCTCTGAAAACAGGCAGAGATGGATTGCTCCATCCTCGTACACTGGGACTGTGCACTGATAGGAGTCATAGTTTTTGCTCTACAAGCTCAAGATTTCTTAGTTTCTTTTATTCTCAGTCAGGGCTTAGGAACTAGCAAATATAAATCAATGTTGCTACAGTAGGGAAATGAAAAATGACAGAATGGGATTTTACTTTTCTACCTTTAGAGAAGTATAACCAAAGCCCAGTTAATTCGTAATCTGATGAACGGCGAGTTTTTGTGAGGAACTTGGAGGTAGAATGTTGTACAATCTGATTTGGGATTAAAACCCAGTTGTTGCTCTTCTCACTATTTCCTCACAGAATAACATGCCCTCTGTCTTAGTTCACAATGCTACATGGACTATCATAGACTTGGTGCATTATAAACAACAGAAATCTATTTCTTACAGTTATGAAGTCTGGAAGTCTGAGATTAGCAGGCCAGTGTGGTCCGGTTCTGGTGAGAGCCTTTCTCTGGGTTGCAGAGGGCCAACTTCTTGATGCATCTTCATGTGACAGGAAGAGAATTAGGGAGCTCATTTTTATAAGGGCACTAATCCTATTCATGACAACTCTACCCTCATTATCTAATCTGCTTCCAAGGGTCCCACTTCCTAATACCATCACATTGAGGGTTAGCATTTCAACATGAATTTTGGTAGGACACATTCAGTTCATAATTCTCTCATAGGCCTAAGACCCAGCCAATATTTAAGTTTTTATTTTATTCCTGGGCATGAGTCTAAGTGCATGCATCCAGGAGACCTTGAGATATAGAAAGCTGATTAACAGCAGGATCCAATTGTCCCTGGTGGCCATAATTACAGGCAATAATTACAGATTTTCTTTATCTGTGCTTTTCAATATGGTAGCCATTGGTGACACGCAGCTTATTGAAAACTTGAAATGTGGCTAGTGTGACAGAGGAAGGAATTTCTGGTTTCATATTATTTTAATCAATACACATTTAATTTTAGATAGCCACATGTTGCTAGTGGCTATTGGATTGGTCTTTGAGCATCCAAGGCAATGTTGTGCTGTCCCACTGTTACTGATAGAAACGACATAGTGCATTCACTCAGTATACTGCAGACAAAGTTTTGTGGTAAGAGCACAGACACAAAGGTTCAAACTGAGTTCAAATACAACTCAATCAAGAAGGAAGGTCGCTCTTCAGGAGTCAGATTCAGATATTCCTATGTCCCCTAGCCAAAACTTTGCTAATGTTAGTCGCTATCTCTAATAATTATTAATTAAGAATATAGAAGGTTTATTACATATAGAATATGTAATATTTATTGTGTATATACATACATGTGTATTTGCATAAAATGTTGATAAAATTGTTTTTGTAGAAAATATTAATTTATTTTCAAGTAAAAGCATCCTTTATCTTAGGAAATGTGCTAATTACATAGATGCAATGTGTATACTTATATATATATGGGGGGGGGAGAAAGAGAGAGAGAGAGGAATTAATTGTGATAGCCTAAATTTGAGTTCTGAGTAGGTTTATGAAAAGTCTACATTTTAAGTGTAAAAAAAGGTACAAAAGTCACCCCGAAATCCTCTAATTTTCTCATTCATGCAGTAAAATTAGGTAGTAATTTGCATATTTTAATGGCTTACAACAGTGCTAAGGTCCTTATTACTATTATCTTAAGCCAATGAATATTATAATCCAATTACACATTTTTCTCCTAGAGGGAATTTTGATCTTGCAGGTACAAATAATTGCAGTGAGGTGACAATTTTTTTTTTTTAAGTCAGAGATAGCTAATAATTCCTAGCATCATGATCTATTGCTTAGGGTCTAATGCATACTTTTCATTATGGCCATATATCTTAATGGCTTCAACAACAAACTTTATTTTTCTCTTACAGTTCTGTTTACCAGATGTTTTGCAGCTGGGCCTAACAGATTCAGCTGATATTGACTGAGTTGCTGGACTTCACTCTAGGCTAAAGTTTAGTTCAAGTCAATTTAATTGCTTTCTGCATCCTGAGATCAATAGCTAGTTGGGCATGCTCTTATCATGGTGGAAGATGAGATTGCAAGAGCTCAAACCGACCTACACAAACACGTCTGTAGCCTCTATTCATACAATAGTCACAAAGAGTAAATCACGTAGGTAAAGATGGCATCGTTTCAGTGAGAAAGTACCCTCATCCAATGGCAGGTGGGGAAGAAGGAAATTTGCTGAATATTAATATATTCTACAACATTTACTGGTTGTCACATCTTCTAAGGGTTGAAGCCACATACTCCTGCCAAACCAAAGGTACCAAGTGTCCAAAACTGCGAAGAATCTGATGTATTGACCCTACTTATAAGAAAGCAACTTAGCCTGCTACAATTTCACAGACACTAGAAGAGTACACCAAACTCCTGGATCAGAGGCAAAAGGCTTTATTACTCACAACATAGCAAGCAGGATTATCTTCGTGTTCTTATATGTTCCGCATCTGCTGCACAAATGGTGAGTTTGTATTGCAACTGCAGAACCTGAAGCTTCAGAAACCCTTATTTTTTAAAAAATTACACTTTAAGTTCTGGGATACATGTGCAGATTGCTCAGGCTTGTTACATATGTATACCTGTGCCTTGGTGGTTTGCTGTACCCATCAACCGTCATCTGCATTAGGTATTTCTCCTAATGCTACCCCTTCCCCAGCCCCCCACCCCCCAAAGGCCCTGGTGTGTAATGTTACCCCCTGCCCCCACATGTCAATGTGTTCTCATTGTTCAACTCTCACTTATGAGCGAGAACATGCAGTGTTTGGTTTTCTGTTCCTATGTTAGTCTGCTGAGAATTATGGTTGCCAGCTTCATCCATGTCCCTGCAAAGGACACGAAATCATCCTTTTTTGTGGCTACATAGTATTCCATGGTGTACATGTGCCACATTTTCTTTATCCATTTCATCATTGATGGGCATTTGGGTTGGTTCCAAGTATTAGCTATTATGAACAGTGCCACAATAAACATATGTGTGCATGTGTCTTTGTAGTAGAATGATTTACAATCCTTTGATTATATACCCAGTAAGGGGATTGCTGGGTCAAATGGTATTTCCAGTTCTAGATCCCTGAGGAATCACCACACTGTCTTTCACAATTGTTGAACTAATTTAACTCCCACCGACAGTGTAAAAGCATTCCTATTTTTCCACATTCTCTCCAGAATCAGTTGCAGAAATCCCCAATTTTTTAAGGCAGCAGGCATCAACGTTTTTGACACCAAGGACCAGATTCATGGAAGACAATTTTTCCACAGACTGGAAGCTGAGAGAGAGGGATATTTTCAGAATAAAATTGTTCCACCTCAGATCGTCAGGCATTAGATTCTCAAAAGGAATATGCAAACTAGGTCCCTCACATATACAGTTCACAATAGGGTTTGCACTCCTGTGAGAATCTAATGCTGCCCTGATCTGACAGAAGCAGAGCTCAGGCAGTAGTTCTAAGTGGCCTGCTGCTCACCTCCTGCTGTGTGGCCTGGTTCCTAACAGGCCACAGATCAATACTGATCCACAGCCTGTGGGTTGGGGATTCCTGTTTTAAGGGAACTACTAGCAAATCTGACTATATTTTGCCTGACAGGGAGACATTATCCTCTCCTAGTCAGGAAACAAATGTATGACCTGTTCCAAAGGCAGGCACTATATTTATCCTCCAAAAGTGTATGCTGTGTGAATATGTTTGAAAAGATATTCCAGAACAAAAATTGATACAAGACATGCACTGGAGATTTTGTGCAATGTCATAAACATTGCCATACCCTTCAAAAATGACATAAGATTTTTCTCTCAATAATGAGGAAATTGAAAGGATTTGCATATGTATGCCTTATACACGTGTCTGTAGAAATATCTGTCAATTTGTTGTCATAGTAATGATATATAACACTGATTGTGAATTACCTAATGCCACTCATGACTCAAAACACTTTTCATTAAGTTAGTACTCATAATAAACCTATGAAATAGATATGTTA
Source organism: Macaca thibetana thibetana (assembly GCF_024542745.1). Classification (NCBI taxonomy): domain Eukaryota; kingdom Metazoa; phylum Chordata; class Mammalia; order Primates; family Cercopithecidae; genus Macaca; species Macaca thibetana. The sequence continues at coordinate 67,139,729 of NC_065584.1, forward strand.
TTGTCAATAACAAAAGTGAGTCACCAATCAATTCTCAAAAGTAGCACAGCTTAAAAGTGATGGTATTGGGATATGAACTTAAGGTGTCTGGCTCCAGAGTCAGTCATTCGAAACTCTTTTTAATAACAACACTTTTGACACTAAACGTTTGTTACTTTATTTTAGACCAACCGTTTCTCCAACCATCTGAACACCAACTAGGTGCCCTAAAATTCAATTCACTTCTGACACTAACTAGAAGTTAGTCGAGACTCCACAGGTTAAGGGGTCAAACACACAAGATTGCTTCCACTGCCAACATCGATCTCTATTCCTGTGTGCCTCCCATACTTCTAACTAACCAGCTATAAATTGAAAGTTCCCACAACTCCCTCCCAGGAAGCTCTCTGAACCCTGTCTTTTAGGAATTGTATGGAAGTTTCATTACATGGGCATGAATGACGAAGTCAGTGGCTATTGGTGGTTGACTCAACCTTCTGTCCGTCTTCCGTCCCTGGAGATCAGAGGGTGGAAGCAGTTTCAACTGTTTATTCATGTTTTGATCTTTCTGGTGACCAGCCCCCATTCAGAAGCTATCTCAGGACCACTAAGAGTGGCCTCATTTAAAAAAAAAATAAATAAATAAATAAAAGACACCTCTGTCACCCAGGACATTTCAAAGTTTTTAGCTCTGTGTCAGGGACAGAGGACAAAGACCAAATTTGCATTTCTTTTTATCAAAGTCTTTATGCTTTAAAGACAAAGCTACTTATCCTTGCCTTCTCTAGAGTATGTTTCCTTTGAACATTTATACAATCAGCAATGGCTCCCTTAAAACCATGGTTGATTGATATTTATGAAAATTTGCTCTTCAGTCTTGACAGCAAATGACACCCATGTTCAAACAAAGTCTTTCCAAAAGCTCAATTTGTACTTCTAATATTTCCATTGAAACACAAACTATGCTTCTAAGAGGACACTTGTACAGAAGTAAGGAAAAATATAAAACATTCTACCAATAACAACAAACAAGGCAGGTGATATTAGAGTAACTTTTTATAATTCTTCCTCTGCCAAAATGTCAGTAGGAGTGACCATCTTCCCATGACACAACTTCTATAACTTTTATAGAACAACTGCCACACACCATGTTATAGAATTGTTCATTGAATGAAAATTATGTTACTCTGGTATCACTATACTTGACACTGGCACCACTCAACTTTACTATAAGCTTTTTAATCAATGAGAAGTAACTGAGAGCTAATTTTAATTGTTTGCACACAGCAGACATTAAAGAAATTACTTTAAATTAAGAATCGTACCTTATTTCTCACGTACCTTTTCCTCATATCATATTTAGCCTTAGAAAAGAAAGATTTTTATGTTCTATATTTGGTCCTTACAATTGTCAACACAATGGCTAATAATTTTTGACGTTTCTCCATTCTTAAGTATATACAAATTATTTCCACTTTTCTGCTATAAACTCCAAAAACAGATTTATGCACTCAAATGTTTGTAATGGGGCACAAAAATGCATAGTACTATGCTATCAGAGACCTTAAAAAAAGACAAATAGGACTTGAGCAGTATGAGAGAGATATGCACCTTAGAAAGATATGCAAATTAGAGCTGTGGCTCACCTCTCAAGTATATACAAAATAATTTGTGTACCACAGAAAAATAGTGGACCTTCGTTAATCACCTAAAAAAATGTATTGCTTATCTGAAGAGGAGGATGAAATGAAATGTGTGCTGTTTGATCCATGAAGCTCAGTGCCTTTGAGACCACACCTAATCAAGAAAAAATGTTGGGCAATTCATAAAATACAATTATCAATTTTTATGGAATTTGTCTGCAAAATATTGTTTCATTATATCTTACTTATGTTCGTCAGTGTTTTTTTGCTAATTCATCTTACTTAAAGCATCATTCCTAAATTTCTGACTTCTAACTGAAACAATTCCAATAGTATGTTTTTCCTTTAGAAAGACTTCTCAGTGAAATTATCTCCTTTCTCCTTCTACCATGCTCTGTTTTGAGACTAAAACATTATAGCCCCCTTCAAAATATTATATTTAGATTGACTGAATAGTAATCTCATTTTTCCACAACTTTGGTTTATCATATATATGAATAACAGTTGATCAGTTTGGAAGCCAATGGCAGATTTTTCAATTTTGTAATGACACATTTAATATACAACATTCATTTATGTGTATCTGCTACATCTTAAGTAATGTGCTTAGTTATGCTGAAACAAAAAGGTAACATTAACCAATAATGCTCTAAATTAAAAATTTTGAACAACTGGCTTTTTTAAATTAATAAAATTAATAAAGTGGTAAATTGAGTGGAATTGCCTCAATAATCAATACAGAGTTTATTAAAGATAAACAAAGTTATATAATTCCATCAGGAACTTGGAGAGTTTTTATTTGTAGAAGTCAAGGAAAGAAAGTGTTTCATGAAGGAAGAACATTTTTTTTGTTTTAACTATTTTTAGATGCTTTTCTTAAGGAAAGTGTTCATAAGGAGTTATAAACGTGTGAACAATTTAGCAACTAATACACTATTTTAAAATTATTTTTATATGCTCTTATTGGGAAGAAAATCTTTCCTTTATTTACAGTTATCAAATGTTGCATATTTCTAAACAAATGAGGATATTACTGGTTATTTTTTCTGGCCATATGAATAATTTTGGCACTGTGTATTCACATAAGTTGAAGCATCTACTTTTTGCCCATACTATCAGTTAATTTTTGTGAAGACAAATTAAAAACACCAAGAAGCATTAAGAAGTTAAAATCAGCACAGTATTATTGTCCTTACTGTTAGAACTCTTCTGTACATACTATTATGCGCTAACATACCAGTCAGAGAAATAGCCTTGTGCACAGAAACTTCATGTTCTAAGTATTACAGTATAGAATTAATCAGTCAGTGGATCAACCATAAGAAGAAAAAGCTTGCAAGAAGCTGTACAATACTTCCATCCTAAATCTACTTCTCCTTTTAAAGCAATTGAACTTGGCTTCCAGTCACCAAGAAAAGAATTTATTTCTGTATAATAAAAAGATGAAAATACTCTCTATATAATAAAAGATATGTTCACAAAACAGGGTATGCTGCACTGTATTTGAATTTATACCTAATAAACTATCAGGAAGTTTCTTTTAAAATTTGCACTATAATAGAGGAAGTATATAGTGCATCCTAATCATCAAGGTAAATTTAACTTTCACAGTATATCAATAAAGAATTATTTCATTCAGATGAAATGTAGTAAGTATTTAAAATCACTACTGATGTTCACACTAAAAGTTGTATTGTGGCTTACACAATCTTCAGAAGAATGTTTATAAATCAATGTAAAAGTAAAATCAAGAACAAACAGCAAAATACAGAGCATAACAACTAAATATTTTTTCCTGAATGTTTTTATATATCAGTAAATATGTCTGCTCAAAAAATCTGAAGATATATTCACTTAATATATATTTTCTTGATGCATACACTATGAAAAATACCAAAGTTAAATGTTCAGCTGTTTGGTTCTCACAATTGTATACACTTCTGCATCTATCAGTGGAAACAAAGAAATTATGCCAATCCTCCCAGATAGTTCCTTTATGCCCCTTCTTAGTTAATCCCCAACCCCCTCACAGGAGCAACAACTAGTTGATTTCAATCCTTGTAAATTAGTTTTGCCTGTCTTAGAATTCGTGTAAATGGAATCATACAGTATACTCTCCTTTCTGACTCATTTTATGTTGCTCAACATAAACTTTTTGAGATTAAATCTTGTTATTTTGGGTATTAGGAATGCATTTCTTTTTACGTTAGATAAAAGTGATCTTATGAACACGCTGAGATGTGCTCACACATTCTTCTTTTGATGAAGGTAAGTACTTTTTCTAGTTTTAGACTACTTTGAACATGGAGTATAAGTTTTCATGTAGGTATACATTTTATTTCCTCTTGAGTAAATAGGTAGGAGTAGGATTGTTGACTAAAAACGTAGGCCTTAATGTTGAACTTCATTAAAAACTATGAATTCATTTTCTGAAAACTTGTGCCATTTTATCCTTCCATCATCAATATTATATTGGTTTTTGCTCCATAGTCTCATCAATATTTTGTTTAGTTTGTGTTTTTTGTTCATTTTAGATATTCCATTGAATGTAATAGTAGTATCTAAATGTGCTTTTAAATTGGGTTCTTTAGTGGCTAATTTTTGAAGCATATCTTAATAAAGGGACCATTCAAATATTTAATCACTTACTAACTGAATTGTTTGCCAACTAGAGTTATTTATATATTCCAAATGCATATCTTCTTTCACTGATGTACATGGCAAATAATTATTTCTAGCCTGTGTTTCGCTTATTTAACTTGTAAGTTGTGTTATTTGGTGAACTGTGGTTTTTGATTTTTAGAAAGCTCAATTTATATATATTTTTCTTTTACGGTTATTGCTTCCTAAGTCCTGTCAAAAATATTTTTAACTTCAATTTTACAAAGTAATTTTCTTATGTTTTCTTCTAGAAATGTTGAGGCTCTGTCACATTGAAATTTCTGGTCACGTAATAATTAATTTTGTGTATAGAGTGAGGCAGGTAAAAGATGTTTTATTTTTCACATATGTATCTATTTCAACATCATTTGTTGAAGTGGAATCCCTTTACCATTTAATTGACTTTATGTCTTAAAAAATTAATTGAACTAATGTGTATGTTGCTGGAATAACAGTTGTTTGCTTATTTACATTATTTGTATATTATTATGTCAGTAGCACTGTGTTCTAACTAAAATGTTTTGAAATGTAAGGTAGTGTAAATATTTCAACTTTACTTTCCTTTTTCCCAAAATATTTTGCATTATTCTATGTCTTTTGCCTTTCGTATAAATTTTAGTATATTCCTGTCCATTTTTACTTTTTAAAACCACTTGAATTAAGGTTGTGATTGCACTAAATATATAGTTCAGTTTGGTAAAAATTGACATCCTAGCAACATCGTTTTTTAATATCTACTGATTTTAGTATGCCTATTTACTTAATCTTTAACATCTTTCAGTAATGTTTTGTCATTTTCCATCAAGTAATTTTTCATAATTTGGATTAGATATTTTTTCCTAGGTACTACATTTTTGTCTTGGTGATATTGTAAATAGTATAAATTAAAAATATTGTGTTTTTCAGTTGTTAATTGACACTATGTAGAAATTTATTTTCTTTTCCTATTTCAAAACTGTATATCTTTCTACCTTTCTGAACTGGTGTATAAATTCAAGTAATGTTAGGTGGAATCGACAGGATTTTCTGCTTATAAAATCATATTACCTGTGAATAAAAGCAGCTATTCTGCTTTTTAAAAACAATGTCATTATGATATAATTTAATATCATAATGTTCACTCATTTTAGTGCACAAAAGTTTTTAGAATATTTATACAGTTGTGCAACTATCACCATAATACAATTTTAACACAAATATCTTTAAAAATTTATGCTTTTTATGTATTTTTATTACACTATTGCACTAAGATTTATGGTAAAACACTTAATAGAAGTGGTGAGAACAGACACCCTTGATTTGTTCCTGATTATAGGAAAAAAGAGTTTAATCTCTACTATTAAGTATAGTATGGGCTATAGTTTTTATTTTTAATATTTTATAATGTTTTTCATGTATCTATGTTGAGACCTTAAATTTCAATAATCTTAAACCTTATATTTTTAAAATTTTTAAAAATTACTCACCAACTTTAAGAATAAACTCATTTTGCTCATCATTTTTAAGATGGGGCTATAACTTTATCATTGACTATAAAAACACAAAAAACAAAACTGTATGCAATTATAAACTAAACTTTGTATACAAATTTTTATACCAATGCAAACACGGAAATATATTTAAATAATGTATGATGAAAAGGTAATATTACAGATGGGCCAATAATGGAAAACAAGGGTTCCTTGTCTCTCATAGCACCTAGTTTATAAATTTACAAAAATTGTTTTTAATTATTAAAGAGTACAGTATTTTACTTAATTTGGATCCCTAAACTATATGTTTATATCACTATGTCTGATCAGCTCTAGGCATTTTCAATTAATTCCCTGATATCTGAGGTTGGTTAAAAAGTACGTCTTTCTTTCGTCTTAATAATATTGTTATGACTTTTAAGTTATTCATGTTTTATCTGTAATTACAAAATATTGAATATTTGGTTTTTTATTATTTCTTGAAATTATGTCTGTTCACCTTACTTTGTAAGGTTAATGTTTACCTTTTATTTGCTGCCTCCCTTCTCAACTGCAAATGCAGTTATTCCTATTTTTACCTTTATACTGTCAAGTATTTGTTACATCTTTATAAATATCACTAATTTCACAAACATGTAGTGTGCTATGAATGCATTTTTTCTGATATTTTTTCTGATATTTTGTGTTTGCTGAAATTTTAAATTCTCATTAGAAGAACAGAATTAACATATTTATCATCTTCTTAAGGCAGCCTATACTTTCACTGATGATATAAACATCTCTGTATCTCTCTTTATTTCTTGATTCTTGTTTCATGGTACACTAAATACTGTTTCTAGCAGAAGCAATTATTTTTGTAATTCGTACAGATTTCTTATGGATTCTTTTCCCATATTTTGCACCTTCTTCTTCCTCGGTTTACCTTTATATTTTACAAACAACATCTTTGTGATGGTTAATTTAATGTGTCAACTTGACTGGGACACAGAGTGCCAGATATTTGGTTAAACATTATATCTGAATAGTCTAAGGTGTGTGTCTGAAATAAATTAACATTTGAATCAGTAGACTGAGTAGAAAAGATGGCCCTCTCTAATGTGGATTGGCATTATCCAATTCACTGAGCTCTCCTGAACAGAGCTAAAACGCAGAAGAAATGAGAATTCTGTCTTTACCCGAGTTCTTAAGCTGGGACATCAGTCTTCTGTTTTTGGACTGGAACTTACACCATTGGTGTTCCTAGTTCTCAGATCTTCAGAGACAGACTGGAACTACAGCACCAGCTTTCCAGGGTCTTCATCTTGCTGGCATATTGAGGAACTTTTCAGCCTCCATAGATACATGAGCCAATTTGTTACCATAAAATTGTGTGTGTGTGTGTGCATGTGTGTGTATGTCTGTATATGAGACCTATTGGTTATGTTTCTCTAGAAAACTGCAAATAATGATATCCTTGAGAAATTTTCTAATAGTGTGTGGGTGTGTAGGGGGTAAAATTTCTGAGACCTTGCATGTCTGAAAATGTAATTCAGTTTTCCTTACATTTGATTAATAGTTTAGTTGAGTAAAAATCAAAATTAATTTCCTTCAGTCCATTGAATTTATTACATAATTGCATACAAAGTTCCTGAAGATCATTCCTTTTATATTATCCTTTTTTTTTAACCTTCTGATACTTTTGGTATTTATTACCGATGTTCTAAAAAGGTACAATGTGTCAATATGCAGGTATAATTTAATTCATTGGGCTAGGTATTTACTAAGTTTATTATAGTCTGATACTCCCATCTTTCCATTTTAGGAATTGCTTTTACTATGTATGAAAATATCATCACCTCCACATCTGTTCATTTCTACCTAGAAACAGTACAAATCAAAAGTTAGACTTCTTAAATTATATCTTCATGTTTCCTATCTTTGGTTGCATATCTTTCTTCTTGTTCTTCCCTCCTTTTAGAGATATTTCATCAACATCAACAATATATTTTACCAGAATTTTAATTAAAAATATGTTTATAGATTTATTATTTGTTTTTAATCTATTGTTTACTCATTTACAGATCTTATGGTTTCATTACCTACAAGAATATCTTAAGGTTTCTTTATTTTTTAGATTTTCTGGAGATGTTTTAGTTTATTTTAAATTACGTGCTTTATATTCCAAGTGTTCCTCAAATACCTTGTGATTCTGCTCATAATTAAGAATGAGTTAGTAAAGATGGTGCAAATGTGTTTTTGTAAGGCTGGGCAAGAGATCTTCATTTATGTTTCTATATTATTATTTATGAACTTGGGAGAAATAATATTTTCCCATTATGGACATGAATCATTACTTTTTAAATGGTATGTTTTCCTTCCATAAGACGAAACAAATAGTAATAAGGATATAAATAAATAATTTTATGACTATGTTGTCCACTGTCTGCTATTTACCCTTTTATTCAAAAATAGCAATAAATATTAATGCATATCCAGTCTACATACATGGCTATTATTCAAGTTTTTAATTATTCACATATCATCTACTTCTGTGGACTCTGTATCTCTAGATGCTTAATGTCATGAGTGCTGCTGCTGTCAGTATATTTCAATGTTTAAAAATACATTTACATTAAAATGTGATAAAAATGTCTGGAACAAAACCTATCTGGTCTAGTCACTAATTTCTAAAATTTCTAAGTAACAATGGCTTTAAAATTACTGAATATTTTTTGTATACCATACATGTTTGGTGTTTCATATTCATTATCTCACTGTATTTTTGTTGTACTAGAACTGAAGCTAGGAAGTATTATTTTCACTTATTATGTAAAAACTGAATCTTAGACAGATTATAAAACATGTTCCAGATTATCAAGCAGATAAAAACACCAAAGCAAATTTGGAACACAAGATACCAGTTCCTGCAATTTCTGTTCAAAATAGAATGCCATGACACTAGATTAAAACGTATTACATTCAAGTAACAACTTTTAAATTAACTTATAGTTTTTTGATAAAATTGTATATATGTCATGTGAACTGATAAAGATATGTAATTCTTAATTTATATGCAATAAAATGTATTTTTAAAATGATAGAAAAAATATAAAGCACATTTAATAATTTTTAATCTCATTGAAGGTATACTTTGACATGTAATTATATTGATCATGAAATCTTTTGACAGGCTTTCTGTCATTTATCCATTTTCAAACACATACCAATGAACAACATAAATATAAAGCAATCAAAATATTTTATTTAAAAACAGGAAAACTATACAGATACCAAACCTGGACTAAATACATGTTTCTATTACTGAGAAAAAAAATAATGTGGGATTAAAGTAGTCATAAAAAGAATAGGAATGTATTCACAAACTTATATAGAAAAGCCATCAGTTTTTGTTCATTAAAATAATAGTAATAAGTTTTGAAAAAGCATCATTAAAAGTTTTTTTACTCTATCTTGTGCTAAAAACATTCACATTCATAATATCTTCTTGTCCATGGAATTGTAAAGATGTGTATGGAAAAATAAAGCAATGGATCAGTTTAGGAACTGGATGAAGAACACAGTCCTATTGGCATCTTTGATTGCATAACTCCTAGAAGATTGCTTTAGAGAAGAAACTTTTCTGTCAGTGATATGTCATGCAGAAAAAGGAAGCTCCCACTGTAAAATGCTCATCCTTTCCTGCATTCATTATATCCTGAGATTGTTGAAATTTTCAGGGCTTAATTTTCCTATTTCCACTCAAACCATGCTCTTTTTGGTCATGCAGCCACATTAGCAGGCCCAGCTTCACACTCCTCATGCTGGCAGGGAGGTTGAAAATATTGTTGCTAAGCAACTGGATGCGGCACATTGGAACTCAGTTTTTTTCTGATGAAAGTGACAGGAGAAAGATAGCGACATCAATAGCTTTCTGATTTTTTTTAACTTAACAGCTGCAGTGAAAAGAGAAGATGATAGGGACAAAGAAATAAAAAAATCAGAGAGAAGGTCTGGATATAAAGAAAAGAACTGTGAAAGGAATCCTAAGAGAAGATTTGATTCACATAAATTGACGGAAAAATATTAGAAACTACTCCAAAACATTAATGAGAATTGTGTATGTAGAAACTTTATTTTTTATATGAATTGTATGCTCTACCAAGGAAGAAAACTACAAATGAAATACAAAGTCTTGATCTTGAAATTGAATGAATTAGTAAACTGAAACTCCTCTAACCTTTTCAGATCCCATCCTTTTTCTCTTACATTACCCTTCCAGATATAATTTCTGTCTCAGAATCAGAAAACATATCTGCAGTGAACATTTTTGGCCTTTAAAATTTACCAGTTAGTACTAAATGAGACCCTAAAGGAATAATAAAAAGGTAATAGGGATAGATAGCTTTGAATTTCTCCAAAGAATTGAAAATCTGCACTCTAACTCAGCGTAATGAAGAGGCCATCTAAGTAATAGTGCCTCAGAAAGAAAGAAAAGAAAAGGCTTTGAATGATTTTGAATGAAATTGCACATGTACTGAACTGCAGAAAATGCAGACATGATAGTGATAATAGATAGATGACTTTCTTTCATTTCAACTTGAATGGTTGTAATTGTAAGCCAAAGTTACAAAATATTGGTGTAAATATCACTAACAGAGATGTAGTAAGAAAATAAAGAGCTACAAATGTATTCATTTACAATGTCTCAGATAGATATTTTTGATTCCGGGTTTAAAACTACGTGTCATTTAACGTAATCTTCAGTTCACTCTGTAAAATGGCAAGAGCATTTAATTTTTAGGGTTTGAGGTTAGATTAAATAACTAATTAAACATCTACCACATCCCATGTTTTTCTCCCCACCAAGAAATATAGTATATTCACTGTGTATAATACACACAGTAAAATACTGGCTATGAAACATGCCCAGTTTTATTACTTTTGAACCTCAGTATTGTTATACACCCTAAAACTGATGGTTGAGCTAAGCAACTAAGAGGTACTATTGATTGATAATTTCAAGCTATAATTTTTCAATGAAAAAGGTTTTTCCTCTTTCTTCTTCTGAGAAAAAATAGAGAAGAAAGGAGGCTGAGCTAAAATGTTCATTTATGAGATACTATATTTGCATTTAAATGTCTGGACTGTACAGGTGGTTTGGGGACTTTATTTATTTTGTCTAGTTTAGCTTTATCCTGAAATGGTTATTGGTCTATGTCTATGATAAGTTAAAAGAAAATTAGAATCCTAAGAAAGAAAATAGCAAGCCACTGAATCCATTCTGATTATCTTTGTGGCTTATGTTAGCATTGATTGTTTCTTGCCAGGGTATTGCATGTTCCTGGGACTCCGCTCCAACCACTAAATAAATGGTGGACGGAATTATGATAATCTGATTCTGGAAGCCAGATACTTTGATTGGTGTCTTGTCATACTATTATAAACAAACAATTTGCCAAACTGTTCTAGTTACAGATTAGAAATATATAATGATCAGAAAGAGAATAGAAATGGGGCTAGTACAGGTGGATAAAATAAAACTAGCAGAGTGTGAATCTTTTAACATTATTTCTGAAATTATTTATAATTATGCAATTCAGTATGCTAATAATTCAGAAATAAGGTTTTAAAAATATTTACTGTAACTACAAAAAGAAATCTTAGGCATAGACTCTGTTTTCAGCAAGCTATTATTTTCTGCTTTCTACGTCTGTTTTGTTTCAACTTGTTTCACTTTATGTGGGTAGCTTGTTAATTCTCCCTCCTGCCCCCAAATCAAGAGCAATGTTTTTTTCATTCATTGATTAACAGACATTTTGTTTGCTAAATAAAATCACCATTGTTTTTAAACTCCTTTAATTCTCTTATTCCCTTTAGAAATAGTTATTATCATTACTGTCAGTTGATAGATAAGTAACTGAGAAAGTAACTCCTCCAAAGTCTCAGTAAAAGGAAAAAAGCCACTTCAAGCATCTGTCTGCCCACATTCTGCCCAAACATGTTTTTCGCTATGCTAAATATCAAGTTAAGGAGGTGCCATAACTTGCATTTTGTGAATATCACACAATGCTTTTTGAATTCTCAATGATGTTTATGTTTGACTTCTATTCATTTTGACTTAATAAAATATTCAAGGGATTGGGTTAGAATTTTACCAACACCAATGTCGGATATTTATGTTCTTTTGAGTAACTTTGCTCTATTCTATTCATTAAGGTTAATGTAAGGTCACTTAGTGATAAGGTAGCAAGTGAGAGTGCCTGGCTCTGTACTTGGAACATAGTATGCACTCTATTTATTCCTGTTTGCCTAAGATACAGTGAATAAAGGGTTTCTTTGCATAAGTTGGTCAAATCTTTGGGATGATGAAGAGGAATGTGAATTAGAATGAGTCCCTAATTTTGAGTAACTCCCCAGTTTGCAAAGGTCAATAAAGTTTAAAAAAAAAGTAAAAGAGAGTGATATCAAGTTATAGCTATTAAATATATGGAAAACTGAGAATAGAGATCTGGGAGGATGGTAGAAAATGATGAAGGGAGGTCTATACAGAAGAAGCCAAAAGTGAATTGAAGTTTTACAGCTGAGTATTTACTACCGAAATTCCTTTCATAAATGCTTGCTTGCCTTTCTTCCCTCCCTGATTTCTTACTTCTCTTCCTTCTTCGCTTCGTCTTTCTTTCCATCCACTTATCCTTTGGGTTTCTGGTATATCACATTATGTCAGAGGTGACCCCAATATGTTACAAACTACGTGATCCCCTCTCCTAAGTACAGCTGGTACCTGTGCCTTTCATCTAGCCAATAGAATAGAGGTGAATAAAGGTTGAAAATTTCATTAAGGTTTCATATCAGTTGATTTTAAGATAAAAAAAAAGAAAAAAAAAAAAAGAGGGAGAATTGTCCTGGTTGGGCCTGTCTTAATCGAGGGAAAAATCCTTGTAAAGGACTCCTACCTGAGGGCAGAGGCTTTCTCAGCTGCTATGTTTGAAGAAGCAAGCAACCATTCTACAGACAACATGAGGGAGCTTGGAAGGGTAGCTTTTCCCAGGTGAACCTTAATGAGAATACACCTTGCCTGAAATGCTGGTTACAGCCCAATGAGGATCGAGTTAAGCTGTGCCAGGATTTGTGACCCACAGATTTGTGAGACAATAAACTGGTATTTTAAGCTGCTAAATTTGGGATACTCTGTTACATAGTTATAGAAATTACTTTTAAACAAACTATAGTCTTATCTCTGCAACATACTTCATCTCTCAAACCAATCATTCTTGAACTTTCTCACTTTCCTCCTCCCTCTCTCTCCTCCTCCTCACTCCCCTTCTTTCCCTTATATACACACAAGCAAACAAGAAAAAACACAGATGTCTTAAGTCACATAGGAAATCACATAAATAAACACTTACTTTAAAATAATTAAATGCTATTTATTTTTATTCCTAAGCTTCAAATTTATATTAAATCGAACTCACATTTTAGCACTATTTATTTACCTTCGTTTTATACACGGGGAAGAGTTAAAGTACAAAAATCACAATTCTCCTAAATCTTAATAATTAAATCATTTTTTAACCTAGCATACACCCCACACAAAGAAAATGTACTTCATCATAATCAGACATGTAATTACTTACCAAATTAAAAATACAAGTTTTGTTTATTCTAATAAAAATAGTCACCAATAAAGGACCACTTGTACCTTTAGGAAAGGCTGAAAGAAGTTTCACAATATCAGTATTTGTTATTGTTTCAGGTCCTTTTTTAAAGTCGCATGGTCTCCTTTTCACTCAAGGAATCCTGGGACTGTGAACTGACTCAAGTGTGAGACTGCACTGGGGCTGTGAGTATTCTGTGTGATTCAGTCAGATTTCTGTTCCCTAGGCCTAGAGTTTTTCTGCTTAAACAAATCAGTTTGGACTTTGATAGACCGCCCAACTGTTTCAGTTCTAGGAACTCTATTATCAACTAGCCAAAACCAACCACCTCTGAAAGTAAGATTATTCTAAATGCTGCTTTGCTTTGTGAAAGTAAAAGACCAAACAAATGAGAAAAACAAAGGCTGTTTACTCAGAACTTGCTATAGCAAGAGAGCCACCAGTTGTGATTTTCATTTTGGCAGAGATGCAAATACCGACAGAAGAGTGGAAAAGCTTTATAGTTGCAGAAAGGGAAGACTTCAGATATGCCCTGATTGGAGGTTATTGGTGTGAGGATGCTGTAGGGCTAAGTAGAAGTCTGGTATCCTATGGGATTGGTTACAGGCACATAATTGGTTTTCTCTGGTTGGTCCTAAGTTAGAAGCACGAACAAAAATTAGGGAAGCTGTCAGTTATTAATCAATTCTTGAACATTTTCGGGTTCATTGCTACAGAATGTATTGTTTAGTTTCCTGGATTATTATTAGCGATAATGGGCTGGCTTCCTGCGAGTCTGATTTATAGCAGGTTGGCTTCTTGGCCTGCCTATTAAAGATAAGGGATTGGTTTCCTGGGCATGTTGCTACAGGTTTTAGATCAGAGTTCTGTTTTTGTATACGATCTGGCCATAATCCATTTGTATGTTCAGTCTCTTAGCATCATTGTCTATTATGTTATCTAAGCTCATCTTTTCCTTGATGATTAATTGTTGCCACTTGGTCTCTGATACTCCAGAATTCCAGCATCCCCATTTAATTTGGGAATCTCAGTATAATAGCAGATGCCACTGTAATTGTAAGCCTACAAAAAAAGTCACCACAGAGCTGTTCTACATTGCTAGAGATCCCTGCATAAATTTCTCACAGCCTTGGTGAAATGAATGCTCTCCGGACCTTCCCAAGGTACATAGTGAGGGGATATGTTTAGGTCTTCCATGATAAATCCATTTTAGCCTTCCAATCTCCCTATTTCTTTGGATGACTTCTTGAACACCTTTTGACATTTTAATTTCAATTGTTGCAGTCAATCTTGAGTGGAGAATTCCATCAACCAGACAAGTAAACTGCTAGAGCCATTACCAGCATGGCCACTCTATCCAGAATCTATGCTTATGATCCATACCAATAAATGCATTCTGATTCAAATTATATTCTTTATACTCTGGTCACACATCCCCTGGTTTCTGTCACTATAAATTGGCAAAATTATGCAACTCTCTTGTTGTATAGCACATCTTCCCAAAGGGCCCATTTTGTACCTCACTCCTCAGGACCTGATGGGAATTGAGTCAATGTACAGACTTATAAGTAGGTCTAGGAGCAGGAAAATGTGGTGAAGATAGATTCTGAGGAGAAGTAACAATTTCCTGTAAGGTAACTACCATTAATGAGACCGTTACGGGTTCTTCAGACAAGCTGAGAGTATCTTCCATATGGAAGGGATGCAAGAGTTGCTTCTGCCAACAAAAGAAGTTCAGTGGGACGAAAGTTCAAAGTCTAAGCTCTATTGAATCAGTGCATAAGACTACATTCCAATGTTCAAGATTTCATTCTTCCCTAAGACATGCTTTAATTGCAACCAAAGATATGCTGCATGTTTGGGAATATAATTTGCATTATTATTCAGCCACCTGCAAGATTAGATTTTAGATTTTGTTTCCAGAAATCTCACCCTTGTGGCTACAGAAAATAAGTGTTTCTTTTAGAGCAGCCACAGAGGCTTTTAGGTCCCTTATGTGGACTCTGAAGTGAGAACTTAGCATTTTCTTTCCACATGCTCTCTGGTGCATTCATGATGAGACATGCTATAACCCCATATTTGCAAGCATATCCTATAGCAACACATGCTTTGTTGCAAAAAAAAATTAACTTCTGTAGACATTTGCATTATCTACAGTGGGTAATTCAAATAACTGTCCTGCCACTGCATGTCATGGACTACCATTATCACCTTTATCACTGGAAAGAAACATTAATGCTTTTAAATCTAAACAGATCACTTCCAGAAAATGCAAAATAAATTCAGAGAACGTGTTGTTAAGACTCAGTTCTGTCAGCATCACTCTCAATATCAAATTGTGTATAACTTAGAGTCCAACAAGAGAAGCAAAACCATTATTATATGTTGGGTGAGAAATATATTTGCAGGGTTTTAACATCATGCAATTGTGGTATCTGATTAAACAAACTCATCAAGGCTGTTGGTTTTGTGTGTAAAGCTGAAAAGGACAGGAAGTAGAAAGAACAGGAAGATTGTGAAGAAGAGAGAAGCAAAGACCAGGTTAATCCCATAAACATGTGGGATCTACGGCATGAGCAGGATTGAATCCACGATGAGAGACTAGAAATTTCTGTCAGTTCTTACCATTTCTGACTTTGTTGGGTGTCCTGAAATAGAAGTTGGCATTTGTCTTTACAGCTGTAAACACACATCTAGTCAAAGAGTCAAATAAGCTGAAAGAGGTGAAACAATTGGCGCAAAGTTTCAAAACCTACACTATCCAATATGCTAATCACTAGTCACATGTGGCTATTGGGGATTTAAAATATAGCCAGTCTAAATTAAGACACATTGTAAGTATAAAATACGCACTGGATTTCAAAACCTTGGGACAAATAAGTAAGAAAAAAGAATGTAAAATATTTCATTAGTAATTTTTAATATTGAGTGTATGTTAAACTGATAGATATTATTGGTTGAATAAAGTGTATAATTAAAATTAATTTCATCTTTCTATTTTAGTGTTTTTAAATGTTTATGTGAGAAAAAATTGAATTATGTATTTGACTTCTGTTTTATTTCTACTGAACAGCATAATTCTAGACTTTAAAGGAGAAATTTCTATTATCTATAAAACGAGTTCTAGTGAATTTCTTGTGACTGAATCACCATACCCAAGTTCTAACAGTTTCTAGTGGTACTTCTTCAAGAAATTTCCTTTAAAAAAACTTATTTAATATTGAGTAGAAATTAATATTTATATATTTTCACAAATTCCATATGGCATTTTTTTTGCTTATTTCATTTTAACATTGACCAATTATACAAATATGTCACTGAGTTTTTTATAGAGCACTTTTTTTTTTTTTTTTTTTTTTGAGATGGAGTCTCGCTCTGTCGCCCAGGCTGGAGTGCAGTGGCGCGATCTTGGCTCACTGCAAGCTCCGCCTGCCGGGTTCACGCCATTCTCCTGCCTCAGCCTCCTGAGTAGCTGGGACTACAGGGGCCCGCCACCGTGCCCGGCTAATTTTTTGTAATTTTTAATAGAGACGGGGTTTCACCGTGGTCTCGATCTCCTGACCTTGTGATCCGCCCGCCTCGGCCTCCCAAAGTGCTGGGATTACAGGAGTGAGCCACCGCACCCGGCCAGAGCACTTATTAATGCAGATAATGTTTATTATTTTATTTGTTAGAATGTCCTAGAAATTGCTATCTTTAAAATTTTATTATTACCTCGCTTCAAGATCCCCAAGGTATGATGTTATATCTAGAGTTTCAATATGAAGCTATTAAGGTATAAATTTCATTCCTTGTCATTCAAATATATATTTTAATTTGACTCAAAATTTATGACTTTCAAATTTGATCAGATGGCTGAAGTCATTTCTTATCCTCCACTGAATTTAATAAGCAATTGAACAAATTTCTCTTTCTTTCTCAGGCAGATTGGTTTATAACCCAATACCAAAGCTCTTCAGATTTAAATTTTGCCAAGAAAATAGTCCTAGGAAAAAAAGGAATAATGTAAAAGTATCATATATATGTAGTGAAAATATTGAGTGTTTTAAAATTATTCCAGTACTGGATAGAGATGAAAATATAAACAAATAATCTTGACCAGTAATAAGGTATTCTTATTCTGGAAAACAAAATGATTGCTGAGTTTTACTTTTGCATTTTTTTTTTTTTTTTTGCTTTTCTAATTACTTTTACATATTTTCAAAAACTAATTCACTTTAAAAACAGCATTACAAAAGGAGATAGGCATAATAATCAACAACAAACAATAATATTTACATATGGCAGGCATTCTTCAAACCACTGTGTATGTATAACTCATTTAATCCCCATACCAATTTTAGATGTTATTGTTATCTTTATTTTACAGATGAAAGAATTAATGAGCAAGAAAGAAAAAATAATTTGCTAAAGTTTCCCTAACTGTAAGTGGTGGAGCTAGATTTGAGCTGGGCAATTTAGCCTCATTGACCATGTTCTTAACTCCAATAATTGAATAGAGAATGCTAAGTGACTTACTACAAACCTTATGACTTTAGGTATGACCAGGACAATTCAGGTTATCTGATTTCTAGTTTATTATTCATTCTATTACTCAGAAAATCTACAGTGAGACCGTATAAAAGGAATAACAAAGAGACAGGAAGGAGGAAACAAGGAAGAAACAAAATCATAAAGAATCTGAAGAGTACAATGTCATTACTATGCAAGTGCTTTAAATTTTAAATTTTTAAACTGTACTACTTCTTAAATTCTTCATATGAATTCTCTCCCACACCTTTAAACTGACTGAAACTTGATAAGTCTCTGCTTGCACTGCAGTAGTCTCACATTCCCTAAAACTGTGCTTTTTTTTTTTTAAATCTAGTAATTATACTATGAACCAATCTAATCAAACCTAAACTAAATAAAACAATCCTATTATACGGTTAGGTTGAATTTTACATTTTATACAATATGTTGAGAAGATGTGCTTTGACATTACATTTGCAACTTCATATCTATGTGATGCTGTAGAATGGGCCCATAAAGACAGCAGAGTGGTGACTGGAAATTACATTTCTAAAACATTAGCTGGAAATATGTCAGAGCTATCCAAACTTTTCTACATATTTAAATTGATCACAATCAAAACCACAGTAATTATGTGTATGTATGAATTTGTGTTTGTGTATATGGACATTAACAGGCTCCTTACAAAATGTATTTGGCAATGAAATGGACCAAGAGCTCAGATAACCCCAGATTATCTTGATAAAGATGAACAATGTTAGTAGATTTAAATTACGTGATAATTAAGAATTTCTATATGAATAAAGCAATACATATAGGGTTGTTTGGGCTAAAGGTTGTGCAAGTAGACCAATGAAACAGATTAGAGTCCAGAAATAGAACCATGTGCATATAATAATGTCACTTTTGGGAAAGGCAATCCTGCAATGAAGCAATGGTCTTTTTAATAAATATGTTGGGTCAATTAACTATTCATATAGGAAATAAATAAGTGTTAGATCTTACTTCATTTTATAAACAAAAATTAATTTTGGGTAGATTTTAGGCACACATTTAAAAATAGTAGCAAATTTCTAAGAGAATATCTTAAATACCTCAGGAAAAGCAAAGATTTCTAAACTGGACATAAAATCAGTAACCATAGAGCAAAAAAAAATGATGAATTATTCAGGATTAAATTGCCCATAAACTATATATATGAAATATAGTTTCTCAAGACTAGTCAAGAATATATAATATATCATAAATTGCATTTTTTAGAAGTTATTGCCACTATATTTTTAAAAGTAGCAAAAGTCTTGTAAAGGTAATTCACAAAAGATAATACCCAAAGCCATTATGCATTATCCCAATGCCTTTTTCATAAACACATGAAAAATTAACTCATCAGGAAAGTGTAAAGCCATTAATTGATATTATCATGCATCCAATAGAAATACTAAGAACAACAACAGTACTGACAATTGTTGATGAAGATGTGGAAAAATTAGCATTCTCATATGTTGCTGGTGGCAATATAAACTGATACAACTTTGGAAAACTCTTTGAAAATATATACTATATCTGAAAATGTGTATATTCTAGTACACAACAATTCTATATCAAGATACATATTCAGCAGAAATGTGTACAGGCATATGTCACTTAATAACAGGAATATATTCTGAGAAATCCATCGTTAGGTGATTTTGTCATTGTGTGGACATCATAGGGTGTACTTACACAAACCTAGACGCATAGCCTACTACACACTTAGTATGAATACTGTAAGCAATTGTAACACAATAATATTTGTGAATCTAAACATACTAAATATAGAAAAGGTATAGTCAAAATGGCATTACAATCTTTTGGGACCACTTTTGTATATGCTATCCATAGTTGATCAAAATTTCCTTATGCAATGCGTGGCTGTATTTATATTTGGGCATGAAAAGATATATATACGAATGTTTATATCAGTAATATTTGTGAAAGCCTCCAAACCAGGAAAAACAAACTACTATTACATTTCACATTTGAGAAGGATCTCACAAATAAGATGAGCAAAATAAGCCCGTTGCAAAAGAATATATACTGATGATTTCATTTGTATACATTTCAAAAGAAAGCAATAAATCCAGCAACGGAAATCATAATACTGGTTATCTTTTAGGGATAATGATGAACATGAGGAAGTTGTCTGGGGTGCTGATAATGTTCCATTGTTTTGTCTGCGAGTGTGTGTGTTTTAAAAAGTATGCCAGGGCCAGGCCCGATGGCTCATACCTGTAATCCCAGCACTTTGGGAGGCTGAGATGGGAGAATCACTTGAGACCAAGAGCATGCACTCAGAGGAGATCACACTCAGACGAGCGCACACTCAGAGGAGCTCATACTCAGGGGAGCGCACACTCAGGGGAGCGCACACTCAGACGAGAGCACACTCAGAGGAGCTCACACTCAGAGGAGCTCACACTCAGACGAGAGCACACTCAGAGGAGCTCACACTCAGAGGGGCTCACACTCAGATGAACGCACACTCAGAAGAGCTCACACTCAGATGAGCGCACATTCAGAGGAGCGTGCACTCAGGGGAGTGCACACTCAGGGGAGCGTGCACTCAGGGGAGTGCACACTCAGGGGACCGCACACTCAGGGGAGCACACATACGGGGGAGTGCACACTCAGGGGAGCGCACACTCAGATGAGCGTGCACTCAGGGGAGCACGCACACAGATGAGCACACAGAGGAGATCACACTAAGACGAGCGCACACTCAGAGGAGCTCACACTCAGGGGAGCGTACACTCAGGGGAGCACACACTTAGGGGAAGGCGCATTCAGGGGAGAGCACACTCAGGGGAGAGCGCACTCAGGGGAGCGCGCACTCAGACAAGCGTGCACTCAGGGGAGCTGACACTCAGACGAACACGCACTCAGAGGAGAGCGCACTCAGGGGAGCGCACACTCAGAGGAGCTTGCACTCAGGGGAGCATGCACTCAGGGGAGCGCACACTCAGGGGAGCACGCACTCAGGGGAAGGCACACTCAGGGGAGCGCACACTCAGGCGAGCGTGCACTCAGACGAGCATGCACTCAGGGGAGCTCACACTGAGACGAACACGCACTCAGAGGAGAGCGCACTCAGGGGAGCGCACATTCAGACGAGCTTGCACTCAGGGGAGTGCACACTCAGGGGAGCGCACACTCAGATGAGCGCACTCTCAGGGAAGCACACACTCAGATGAACGCACACTCAGAAGAGCTCACACTCAGATGAACGTGCACTCAGGGGAGCGCACACTCAGGGGAGCGCACACTCAGGGGAGCACACTCTCAGACGAGCACACAGACGAGCGCACACTCAGAGGAGCTCACACAGACGGGTCACTCGGAGGAGCTCACACTCAGACGAACACACTCTCAGAGGAGCGCGCACTCAGGGGAGTGCACACTCAGGGGAGTGCACACTAAGGGGATCGCACACTCAGAGAAGGCGCACTCAGGGGAGCAAGCACTCAGATAAGCGTGCACTCAGGGGAGTTCACACTCAGACGAACACGCACTCAGAGGAGAGCGCACTCAGGGGAGCGCACTCTCAGAGGAGCGCCTCACTCAGGGGAGCTCACACAGATGAGTACACACTCAGAGGAGTTCACACTCAGAGGAGCACACACTCAGAGGAGCTCACACTCAGATGAACACACACTCAGAGGAGCGTGCACTCAGGGGAGTTCGCGCTCAGGGGAGCGCACACCCACAGGAGCTCACACTCAGACGAACACACACTCAGAGGAGCTCACACTCAGGAGTGCACACTCATAGGAGCTCACATTCAGAAGAGCACACATTCAGAGGAGCTCACACTCAGATGAGCACACACTCAGAGGAGCTCACACACGGGGAGCGCACACTCAGGGGAGTGCACACTCAGGGGAAGGCGCACTCGGGAGCGCATAATCAGGGGAGGGCGCACTCAGAAGAGCATGCACTCAGGGGAGCTCACATTCAGAAGAACACGCACTCAGAGGAGAGCGCACTCAGGGGAGCACTCATTCAGGGGAGCGCACACTCGGGAGTACACTCTCAGACAAGCGCACAGTCAGACGAGCACACACTCAGAGGAGCTCACACAGACGAGTGCACACTCAGAGGAGCTCACACTCAGAGGAGCTCACACTCAGACGAACACACACTCAGAGGAGTATGCACACAGATGAGCACACACTCAGAGGAGATTGCACTCAGACGAGCACACACTTAGGGGAGCGCACACGCGGGAGCGCACACTCAGGGGAGTGCATGCTCGGGAGCGCACACTGAGGGGAGTACGCATACAGATGAGCACACACTCAGAGGAGATCGCACTCAGAGAAGCGCACACTCAGAGGAGCGCACACTCGGGGCAGCGCACACTCAGGGGAGTGCATACTCAGGAGAGCACACACTGAAGGGAGTACGCATACAGATGAGCACACACTCAGAGGAGATCACACTCAGACGAGTGCACACTCAGGGAAGCGCGCACTCAGGGGAGTGCACACTCGGGGGAGCGCACACTTAGGGGAGTACGCATACAGATGAGCACACACTCAGAGGACATCACACTCAGACGAGTGCACACTTGGGAGCGCACACTCAGGGGAGCACACACTCAGGGGAGTGCACACTCAGATTAATGTTCACTCAGGGGAGCATGCACACAGATGAGTACACACTCAGAGGAAGTCACACTCAGATGAGTGAACACTCAGGTGAGTGCACACTCAGGGGAGTGCACACTCAGACGAGTGTGCACTCAGGAGCTCACACTCAGATGAACACGCACTCAGAGGACAGCGCACACAGGGGAGCATGCACTCAGGGGAGCGCACACTCAGGGGAGCGCACACTCAGGGGACTGCACGCACAGGGGAGCGCACACTCAGGGGAGCGCACGCTCAGGGGAGCACACACTCGGGGGAGCACATGCTCAGGAAAGTGCACACTCAAGGGAGCACACACTCAGGGGAGTGCACACTCGGAGCGCACACTCAGGGGAGCGAGCACTCGGGGGAGTGCACACTCAGGGAAGTGCACACTCAAGAGAGCGCACACTCAGAGGACAGCACATGCAGGGGAGCGCACACTCAGGGGAGCGCACACTCAGGGGAGTGCACACTCAGGGGAGCGCACACTCACATGAGCGTGCACTCAGGGGAGTACGCATACAGATGAGCACACACTCAGAGGAGATCACACTCAGACGAGTGCACACTCAGGGGAGCGCACGCTCAGGGGAGTGCACACTCAGGGGTGTGCACACTCGGGCGAGTGCACACTCAGGGGAGCGCACACTCAGGGGAGCGCACACTCAGGGGAGCTCACATTCAGGGGTGTACGCATACAGATGAGCACACACTCAGAGGAGATCACAGTCAGACGAATGCACACTCAGGGAAGCGCACACTCAGGGGAGAGCAAAATCAGGGGAGCGCACACTCGGGGGAGAGCACACTCAGGAAAGTGCACGCTCAAGAGAGCGCACACTCAGGGGAGGGCACACGGGGGAGTGCACACTCAGGGGAGCGCACACTCGGGGGAGTGCACACTCACACTCAGGGAAGTGCACACTCAGGGGAGTGCACACTCAGATGAGCACACACTCAGAGGAGATCGCACTCAGACGAGCGCACACTCGGGCGAGGGCACACTCGGGGGAGCGCACACTCAGGGAAGTGCACACTCAGGGGAGTGCACACTCACACTCAGGGAAGTGCACACTCAGGGGAGTGCACACTCAGGGGAGCGCACACTCACATGTGCGTGCACTCAGGGGAGCATGCACTCAGATGATCACACACTCAGAGGAGATCACACTCTGATGAGCGCACACTCAGGGGAGCGCACACTCGGGGAGCACACACTCAGAGGAGATCACACTCAGACGAGTGCACACTCAGGTGAGCGCACACTCAGGGGAGTGCATACTCTGGGGAGCGCACACTCAAGGGAGTGCACACTCGGGCGAGTGCACACTCTAGGGAGCGCACACTCAGGGGAAGGTGCACTCAGGGGAGCGCTCACTCAGGCGAGCATGCACTCAGATGAGCATGCACTCAGGGGAGCTCACTCAGATGAACATGCACTCAGAGGAGAGCACACTCAGTGTAGTGCACACTCAGACAAGCTTGCACTCAGGGGAGCACGCACTCATGGGAGCACACACTCAGGGGAGCGCACTCTCAGGGGAGCTCACACTCAGATGAGCGCACACTCAGGGGAGCACACACTCAGAGGAGCTCACACTCAGACGAGCGCACAGAGGAGTGCACACTCAGGGGACTGCACACTCACATGAGCATGCACTCAGCGGAGCACGCACTCAGATGATCACACACTCAGAGGAGATCACACTCAGACGAGTGCACACTCAGGGGAGTGCACACTCAGGGAGCGCACACTCTGGGGAGCGTGCACTCAGGGGAATGCACACTCAGGGGAGCACACTCTCAGGGGAGCACACACACAGACGAGCGCACACTCATGGGAGCACACACTTAGTGGAGTGCACACTCATAAGAGCTCACATTCTGGCGAGCGCACAGAGGATTGTGCACTCAGGGGAGTGCACGCTCAGGGGAGCGCGCACTCAGACAAGCGTGCACTCAGGGGAGTGCATACTCAGATGAGCGCACACTCAGACGAGCACACACTCAGAGGAGCTCACACAGATGAGTGCACACTCAGAGGAGCTCACATTCAGAGACGTGCACACTCAGAGGAGCTCACACTCAGAAGAACACACAATCAGAGGAGCGCGCACTCAGGGGAGCGCACACTCAGGGGAGCGTGCACTCAGACCAGCGTGCACAGAGTGGAGCATGCACTCAGATGAGTGCACACTCAGGGGAGCTCACACTCAGAGGAGCACATTCTCAGATGAGCGCACACTCTGACTAGTGCACACTCAGAAGAGCTCACACAGACGAGTGCACACTCAGAGGAGCTCACACTCAGAGGAGCGCACACTCAGAGGAGCTCACACTCAGGGGAGTGCACACTCAGGGGAGCACACACTCAGGGGAAGGTGCACTCAGGGTAATGCTCACTCAGGCGAGCGCGCACTCAGATGAGCATGCACTCAGGGGAGCTCACACTCAGATGAACGCGCCCTCAGAGGAGAGTGCACTCAGGGGAGCGCGAACTCAGGGGAGCACACTCTCAGGGGAGCACACACTCAGACGAGCACACACTCAGGGAAGCACACACTTAGAGGAGCTTACACTCAGACGAGCGCACACTCAGAGGAGATTACACTCAGACGAGCACACACCCAGAGGAGCTCACACTCGGGGAGCGCACACTCAGGGGAGCACACACTCAGGGGAATGCGCACTCAGGTGAGCATGCACTCAGGGGAGCTCACACTCAGATGAACACGCACTCAGAGGAGAGTGCACTCAGGGGAGTGCACACTCAGGGGAGCGCACACTCAGGGGAGTGCACACTCAGACGAGCTTGCACTCAGGGGAGCACACACTTAGTGGAGCGCACAATCAGAGGAGCTCACATTCTGGCGAGCGCACACTCAGAGGAGCGCGCACTCAAACGAGCGTGCACTCAGGGGAGCGCGCACTCAGACGAGCGCGCACTCAGACGAGCGCACACTCAGAGGAGCTCACACAGATGAATGCACACTCAGAGGAGCTCACACTCAGAGAAGTGCACACTCAGAGGAGCTCACACTCAGACGAACACACACAGAGGAGCGTGCACTCAGGGGAGTGCACATTCCGGGGAGCGCACACTCAGGGGAGCACACACTCAGGGGAGCACGCACTCAGACGAGCGGGCACTCAGTGGAGCATGCACTTAGATGAGTGCACACTCAGAGGAGCTCACACTCAGAGGAGCACATTCTCAGATGAGCGCACACTCTGATGAGTGCACACTCAGAGGAGCTCACACTCAGAGGAGCACACACTCAGGGGAGTGCACACTCAGGAGAGCGCACACTCAGGGGAGTGCACGCTCTGGAGCGCACACTCAAGGGAGCGCATCTATGCTAAAAATACAAAAATTAACCAGGTGGTGGCACGCACCTGTAATCCCAGCTCCTCAGGAGACTGAGGCAACAGAATCACTTGAGCCCTGGAGGCGAAGGCTGTGGCGAGCCAGTTTTCCATCTTCCTACTCACCCTCTCCTCCATAAAATTTTCTTCAAATTTTTTTCATACTTTACTACTAACTAAATTCTTCCTATAAAATTATCTCTCCTACCTTTACATTAACTGAAACTTGGTAAATGCCTGCTTGTATTGTAGGGTTCTCACATTTTCTGACAATCATAGTTGTGACTAAAAGAATTGGTATTCTAGTTCTTGATGATCCTTTCAGATTATAGTCATTTTCAATCACTATTTTACCAAATTCTCACAAACTTAGTGGCTTAAAATTACAGAAATGTATTAACTTAAAATGTTTCAGGTTAGAAGCCTCACTGAGCTAAAATCAAGGTAAGAGCATAACAGCATTCCTTCTGGAAGTTTGAGCAGAAAACCTCTTTTCTTACCTTTTCCAGCTTCTGGAATTGCCAGTATTCCTTGGTGCATGGCTTCTGCCTTCATCTTCAAAGGCAGCAGTGTAGCAGCTTCAAATCTGTTTTCTCTGACTCTGATATTTAACTCCTTCTTATAGAGACCCTTGTGATTACATTGGGCTCTCTTGAATAATTTAGGATAATCTTCCCATTGCAGGATTCTTAACCAAATTACATCTGCAAAGTCCCTTTTGCCAAGTAAAGTAACACATTCACAGGTCCTAGGGATTAGGCCTTTGATATCTTTGGGGAGGCCATCATTCTCTTTACCACATAGAACTTTCAATCTCTGTGTAATATCTTAAAATGAGTTTTGTTTGTCTCTAAAACAATACAATTACTATCCTAACAAGAACTATATCTGAATAATATCTTAATTTTTAATTTCTCCCTCACAGTCCATATCCAAATACACATCAAATGCTGTGAACTCAAACTTCTCTGTGTTTTAGTCTACCTCCTTCCTCTCCTGTGCCTATGCTCGTTTTATTCCCCTATCATCTCTGGCTTGATCTATTGCAAAAACAACTTACTAGAGTTCCTGTATTTAGTAGTGTCCTCGCTCCCAAATCTATTATTAATCATGCTGCCAGATTTATCTTTTTAAAAGGCAAATGCTTTATGTTACTCCCTAACTTCACCCATTTTGGTGCCTAATTATTTACTAGAAAATAAATCAAATTATTTTTTAAATTTTGCAAGGATCTTTATGATACTAGCTCAACCTACCTTATTTTTCTCACAGAATATCTGTGCTATTTAAATTATCTCTCACTTCCAAATCTTTTTCTCTAAATTATGCATTGTGATTCTGGGACTGAGGCTCTGCAAAATCATGAAACTTTTCTGAAGATTCTTTTTGTGAAAAACGACTTCTGTCTTGTTTTGAAGACCCTAAAAGAGACTGAATATCTTAGCACATGACATGAAATAATAAATGGATTTCAGTGACTCATCATAAAGTGCATGTTATCTAACTGAGCAATCCAAAAGGTTAGCCATGCATAGCCTAACCAGTTTGACATTAAGTACAAAGAGAATATGAGAATCTCAGCTCCAAAAGATCTCAGGCACAAGAGGGGTCGCATGAACAGGTAGCTGAGACTCCTGGAATACCTACACTTGCTTCATCCTTTCCTCTCCTTTAATCACATCTACAACCTCATTGAAAGAAGATAAGCACCAGATGACTGATAAGAAAACCATTTTGCTGTTTTAATAACTTTTTTTTAATGAGATACTTGTACCTATCAGCATTAGATGGTTGTCAATCAAGAACTTCCCTGAAAGACAGTGATGAAGAGAAATGTTACCAATAGACAGAACTGAGTGGAATGTATTTTGTTATGTACTTTATACTGAAGAATGGTTATACACAGGGATTTGCACAAATTAATATGTGATGACTAATGGCTTGGTTTCATGTCAGGAACTGGAAAGAACAGGATGGAAGATTGGCAATTTGAAAGAGGTATAAATTATTAGAAAAGGACAAAAGGTATTAAGATTTTTGCTTTCACTTGAATGTTCACAACAGTGTGAAAAGGTGGTGTGTGTTTGTGTGTGTATGTGTGTATCCTATGGACCTCAGTAAGACTCTTTCTCCAGCCTTTCTGGTGCTTGATGAATGAATGGATTCAAATATGTCATGGTCACAAAAATACAGTTGGAGTTATTATACGAACTCAACAACTGTGGACTTTCGTCATCAAGTCTGATCTGGCTACTACCATTGCTTAGTAGCTGAACTTCCAAGAGCAGAGGCAAATGCTGTGTTGATATAGAGCTACTAGTATGGCATAATTCTCTTGAGGAACAAGGCAGGCTTCTGGTGATACAATGATTACCCTAAATTCCTTCCAGGCATAGAGATGTCAACTACTTTGCTTCATTAAAATAAGTAGATAGTTCCTCTATTGTTATGTATTTCATGACCGTAACTCTTCTGCCAGTATCAAAATCGCTGAACTTCGGGAATGACTTTTGTTCTAGCATTCCACCCAAAGTTTCACTAGTCTTACTAAATCATTTGAAGATGCTGACATGAGAGAGTGGAGCAATAGCCTAATAGAATACCAAAGACTCAACTACAGCACCAGTTGAAAGAGAACATGCTGAAAACTTGGTTTATTTTTCAAGATGTCATACACGTATGCTCTCAAAATGAAGGTATATGAATGATAACATTGAATGTCAATGAACTAAACTTTCAAATCAAAAGACATTAATAGACTGAATAGATGAAAAAACAGGACCCAATGATCTATTACTTACAAGAAACACGCTTCACCTATAAAGACACACCAAGAATGAAAAAAAGGATGAAAAATACGTTTCATGTCAACAGGAACCAAAAACGAAAAATAATATCTATACTTACATCAGAAAAAAATAGATTTCCAGGCAAAAACTACAATAAAAGACAAATTAGATCATTATATATTGATAAAGGGGTCAAATCAGAAAGAGGATATGATTGGAACTGTATATACATCCAACATTTCAACATCTAAGTATATAAAGCAAATATTTTTAAAGCTAAAGAGAGAGTTAAACCTCAATACATTAATAGCTAGAGACTTCAACACCTCACTTTTAGCACTCTCAGAAAAATCAACAAAGAAACTGGATTTAATCAGCACTATACAACAAATGGATCTAATAGATATTTACATAATGTTTCATCCAATGGCTGCAGAATAAACATTTTCTCCTTATCCCATGAATCACTCTGAAGAATACTATATGTTAGGCCATAAAACAAGCCTTAAAACATTCAAAATAATTAAAATAATATTAAGCATCTTCTCTGATCACAATGGAATGAAACTACAAATAAATAAAAAAGAAATTCTTGCAACTATACCAGCATATTGAAATTAAACAATATGCTCCTGAATAACAAATGAGTCAATGAATGTATTAAGAAAAAATTGAAAAATATTTTGAAGCAAATATAGTGAAAACAAAATGTACCAAAACCTGTGAGATACAGCAAAGCAGAACTGAGAGAGAATTTATCACTATAAGGGTCTATATTGGAAAAGAAGCAAAACTTAAATAAACAACCAAATGATGCATCTTAAAGAACAAGAAAGGCAAGAACACACCAAAGTTAAAATTAGTAGGAGGAAGGAAATAATAAGTATCAGAGCAGAAATAAATAAATTTGAAATAAAGAAAACAACACAAAAGATCAATGAAACAAAAAGTTTACTTTTTAACTTGATAAACAAAATGGACAAAACTTTATCTAGACTAAGAAATATAATCAAATATGAAAAAAGACACTTTACAATTGATATCACAAAAATTCAAAGGATTAGTGTCTACTATGAGCAACTATCTGCCAAATATTGAAAAATCTAGAATAAATGGATAAATTTATAGATACATACAAACTACCAAGATAGAACCATTAAATCCAAAACCTGAACAGATCAATAACAAGTAACATAATTAAAGCTGTAATAAAGTCTCCTAGGAAAAATAGCCTGAGACCCGTTAGCATCATTGCTGAATTCTACCAAACATTTAAAGAAGAACTAATAGCAATCATACTCAACTGTTCTGACTAATAGAGAAGGAGAGAATACTTCCAAACTTCTTCTATAAGGCCAGGATTATCCTGATACCAAAACCAGAGAAAAGCACATCAAAAAAATAAAACTATAAGTCAATATCTCTTATGAAAATTAATGCAAATATTTTCAACAAAATAATACTTAATAGCAAACCAAATTCAACAATACCTTATACAATCATTCATCATTACCAAGTCTGATTTATCACAGGATGCAAGCATAATTTGACATATCAAATCAATTAATGTGATACATTATATTAACAAATTAATAAAGCACACAAACTATGTGATCATTTCAATTGATGCTGAGAAGGCATTTGAAAAAGTTCAACATCCTTTCATAAAGACCCTCAAAAAAACAGTATAAAAGGAACATACCTCAACATAATGAAAACCATATATGACAGACTCACAGCTAATATTGTACTGAATGGTGAAGAACTTAAAGCCCTTCATTGTAGATCTGGACCATGACAAGGATGCCCACGGTTATGATGGATATTCAATATAGAATAGCAATAAGATAAGAGAAAGATATCCAGTCAAACTAAGCTTCGTAAGTGAAGGAGAAATAAAATGCTTTACAGACAAGCAAATGCTGAGAGATTTTGTCACAACCAGGCCTGCCTTACAAGAGCTCCTGAAAGAAGCATGGAAAGGAACAACTGGTACCAGCCACTGCAAAAACATGTCAAATTGTAAAGACCATCAATGCTAAGATGAAACTGCATCAACTAACGAGAAAAATAACCAGCTGACATCATAATGACAGGATCAAATTCACACAAAACAACATTACCTTAAATGTAAATGGGCTAAATACTCCAATTAAAAGACAGAGACTGGCAAATTGGATAGTCAAGACCCATCAGTTTGCTGTATTCAGGAGACCCATCTCATGTGCAGAGACATACATAGGCTCAAAATAAAGGGATGGAGGAAGATCTACCAAGAAAATGGAAAACAAAAAAAAGCAACAGTTGCAATCCTAGTCTCTGATACAACAGACTTTAAACCAACAAAGATCAAAAGAGATAAAGAAGGCCATTACATAATGATAAAGGGATCAATTCAACAAGAAGAGCTAACTATCCTAAATATATATGCACCCAATACAGGAGCACCCAGATTCATAAAGCAAGTTCTTAGAGACCTACAAAGAGACTTAGACCCTTTGTCTAAGATAGTGGGAGACTTTAACACCCTACTGTCTACATTAGACAGATCAATGAGACAGAAATTTAACAAGGATATTCAGTCTTGAACTCAGCTCTGGACCAAGCGGACCTAATAGACATCTACAGAATTCTCCACCCCAAATCAACAGAATATACATTGTTCTCAGCACCACATTGTGCTTATTCCAAAATTGACCACATAGTTGGAAGTAAAGCACTCCTCACCAAATGTGAAAGAACAGAAATTATAACAAACTGTCTCTCAGACCACAGTGCAATCAAACTAGAACTCAGGATTAAGAAACTCACTCAAAACCACTCAGCTACATGGAAACAGAACAATCTGCTTCTGAATGACTACTGGGTACACAACAAAATGAAGGCAGAAATAAAGATGTTCTTTAAAACCAATGAGAATGAAGACACAACATACCAGAATCTCTGGGACACATTTAAAGCATGTGTAGAGGGAAATTTATAACACTAAATGCCCACAAGAGAAGCAGGAAAGATCTAAAATTGACACCCTAACATCACAATTAAAAGAACTAGAGAAGCAAGAGCAAACAAATTCAAAAGCTAACAGAAGGCAAGAAATAACTAAGATGAGAGAAGAACTGAAGATAGAGACACACAAAACCCTTCAAAAAATCAAGGAATCCAGGAGCCAGTTTTTTGAAAAGATCAACAAAATTGATAGACCACTAGCAAGACTAATAAAGAAGAAAAGAGAGAAGAATAAAAAAGATGCAATAAAAAATGATAAAGGGGTATCACCACTGATTCCACAAAAATACCAACTACCATCAGATAATACTATAAACATCTCTACAAAAATAAATTAGAAAATCTAGAAAAAAATGGATAAATTCCTGGACACATACACCCTCCCAAGACTAAACCAGGAAGAATTGGAATCCCTGAAGAGACCAATAACAGGCTCTGAAATTGAGGCAATAATTAATAGCCTACCAACCAAAAAAAGTCCAGGATCAGAGAGATTCACCACCAAAATCTACCAGAGGTACAAAGAGGAGCTGGTACCATTCCTTCTGAAACTATTCCAAACAATAGAAAAAGAGAGAATCCACCCTAACTCATTTTATGAGGTCAGCATCATCCTGATACCATAGCCTGCCAGAGACCAACAACAAAAGAGAATTTTAGTTCAATATCTCTGATGAACATTGATGCAAAACTACTCAATAAAATACTGGCAAACCGAATCCAGCAGCACATCAAACAGCTTAACCTCCACGGTCAAGTTGTCTTCATCCCTGGGATGCAAGGCTGGTTCAAAATATGCAAATCAATAAATGTAATTCATTATATAAACAGAACCAAAGACAAAATCACATGATTATCTCAATAGATGCAGAAAAGGCCTTTGACAAAATTCAAGAGCCCTTCATGCTAAAAACTCTCAATAAACTAGGTATAGATGGGATGTATCTAAAAATAATAAAAGGTATTTATGACAAACCCACGGCCAATATCATACTGAATGGGCAAAAACTGGAAAACCAGCACAAGACAGGGATGCCCTCTCTCACCACTCCTATTAAAGATAATGTTGGAAGTTCTGGCCAGGGCAATCAGGCAAGAGAAAGAAATAAAGGGTATTCAGTTAGGAAAAGAGGAAGTCAAATTGTTCCTGTTTGTAGATGACATGATTATATATTTAGAAAATCCCATCGTCTCAGCCCAAAATCTCCTTCAGCTGATAGGCAACTTCAGCAAAGTCTCAGGATACGAAATCAATGTGCAAAAATCACAAACATTCTTATACACCAACAACAAACCAAATGTCAAATCATGAGTGAACTCCCATTTACAACTGCTTCAAAGAGAATAAAATACCTAGGAATCCAACTCACAAGGGATGTGAAGGACCTTTTCAAGGAGAACTACAAACTACTGCTCAATGAAATAAAAAAGGACACAAACAAATGGAAGAACATTCCATGCTCATGGATAGGAAGAATCAATATCATGAAAATGGCCATACTGTCCAAGGTAATTTATAGATTCAATGCCATCCCCATCAAGCTACCAATGACTTTCTTCACAGAATTGGAAAAAAATACTTTAAAGTTCATATGGAACCAAAAAAGAGTGCGTATTGCCAAGACAATCCTAAGCCAAAAGAACAAAACTGGAGGCATCACACTACCTGACTTCAAACTATACTACAAGGCTACAGTAACCGAAACAGCATGGTACTGGTACCAAAACAGAGATATAGACCAATGAAACAGAACAGAGCCCTCAGAAATAATACCACATGTCTACAGCCATCTGATCTTTGACAAACCTGAGAGAAACAAGAAATGGGGAAAGGATTCCCTATTTAATAAATGGTGCTGGGAAAACTGGCTAGTCATAGGTAGAAAGCTGAAACTGGATCCCTTCCTTACATCTTATACAAAAATTAATTCAAGCTGGATTAGAGACTGAAATGTTAGACCTAAAAAACCCTAATAGAAAACCTGGGCAATACCATTCAGGACATAGGCATGGTCAAGGACTTCATGACTGAAACACCAAAAGCAATGGCAACAAAAGCCAAAATTGACAAATGGAATCTACTAAAACTAAAGAGCTTCTGCACAGCAAAAGAAACTGCCATCAGAGTGAACAGGTAACCTAAAGAATGGGAGAAAATTTTTACAGTCTACCCATCTGACAAAGGGCTAATATCCAGAATCTTCAAAGAACATAAACAAATTTACAAGAAAAACATCAAACAACCCATCAAAAAGTGGATGAAGGATATGAACAGATACTTCTTGAAAGAAGAGATTTATGCAGCCAACAGACACATGAACAAATGTTCATTATCACTGGTCATCAGAGAAATGCAAATCAAAACCACAATGAGATACCATCTCATACCAGTTAGAATGGCAATCATTAAAAAGTTAGCAAACAACAGGGGCTTGAGAGGATGTGGAGAAATAGGAACACTTTTACACTGTTGGTGGGACTGTAAACTAGTTCATTCATTGTGGAAGACAGTGTGGCGATTCCTCAAGGATCTAGAACTAGAAATCCCATTTGACCCAGCCATCCCATTACTAGGTAGATACCCAAAGTATTATAAATCATGCTGCTATAAAGACACATGCACATGAATGTTTATTGCGGCACTATTCACAATAGCAAAGACTTGGAACCAACCCAAATGTCCATCTATGATAGACTGGATTCAGAAAATGTGACACTTATACACCATGGAATACTATGCAGCCATAAAGAAAGGATGAGTTCATGTCCTTTGTAGGGACGTGGATGAAGCTGGAAACCGCTATTTCAGCAAACTATCACAAGGACAGAAAACCAAACACCGCATTTTCTCACTCATAGGTGGGAATTGCACAATGAGAACATTTGGACACAGGAAGGGGAACATCACACACTGGGTCCTGTTGTAGGGTCGGGGGAGTGGGGAGGGATAGCATTAGGAGACATACCAAATGTAAATGACGAGTTAATGGGTGCAGCACACTAACATAGCACATGTATACATATGTAACAAACCTGCACATTGTGCACATGTATCCTAGAACTTAAAGTACAATAATAAAAAAAAGAAAGAGCATGAAAATTGGAAACTAAGAATCAAATTATCATTGTTTGAAGATGATACTATGTTATATTTGGAGAAACCTAAAGACTTCACAAAAAATCTATTAGAACTGATAAAAAAAATTAGTGAAGTTGCAGAAAACAAATTAACATACAAAAATCAGTAGCATATTTGTATGCCAACAGTGGACAATATGAAAAAGAAATCAAAAGGTAATCCCATTTATAATAGTCACAAATAAATTTAAATACCTAGGAATTAACCAAATATCTCTACAATGAAAACTATAAACACTAATGAAAAAAAATTGAAGAGGACACAAAATACAAAAAAGATATTTTATTTTCATGGATTGGAAGAATCAGTGTTGTTATAAATGTCCAAACTACCCAAAGCAATCTACAGATTCAATGCAAACTCTATCAAAATACCCATGACATTCTTCACAGAAATAGAAATAACAATCCTAAAATATGTGATAGCACAAAAGACCCAGAATAGCCAATGCTATCCTAAGCAAAAAGAACAAAACTGAAGGAATCCCATTACCTGACTTCAAATTATACTATGGAGCAACTTACTATATTGCTTACTCTAGTAAGCAATACAGCATGGTACTGACATAAAAACAGACACATGGACAAATAGAGTAGAATAGATAATCAAGAAACCAACCCGCATACCTTCAGTGAACTCACTGTCAACAAAGGTGCCAAGGAACATACATTGGGGAAAAGAGTCTCTTTGACAAATCGTGTTGGGAAAACTGGATATCCACATGTAGAAGAAGAAAGTTAGACTACTATCTCTAGCCTTATACAAAAATCCAATCAAAATTAATAAAAACTGAAATCTAAAACCTCAAACTATGAAACTACTATAAGAAAACTTTGTGGAAACTCTCCAGGACATTGGCCTAGGCAAAAATTTCTTGAGTAATACTCTAAAAGCACAGGCAACAAAAGCAAAATTGAACAAATGGAGTCATATTAAGTTAAAAAGCTTCTGGACAGCAAAGGAAAGAATCAACAAAGTAAAGAGGCAGCCCACAGAGTGGAAGATAATATTTACAAACTGCCAATCTCACATAGAATATAGAAGGAACACAAACAACTCTACAGAAAAAAAAAAACTAACATTTTTATTAAAAAGGGACAAAAGATGTAAATAGACATTTCTCAAAGGAAGGCATACAAATAACAAATGGGTATATGAAAAGGTGCTCAACATCAGTGATCATTAGAGAAATGCAAAACAAATCTACAATGAGATATCAAAAAGAGAGGCAATAAGAAATGCTGGCAAAGACGTGGAGTAAAGGGAACCCTCGTACACTGTTGGTGGGAATGTAAATTAGCAAAACCACTAGGTAGAACATTTTGGAAGATCCTCAAAAAACTAAAAATAGAGTTAACACACGATCCAGCAATCCCACTGGTGGTTGTTAATATATATCCAAAATAAAATAAATTAGTATATCAAAGAGATATCTGCACCATCATTTCTGTTGCACCACTA
Organism: Macaca thibetana thibetana; assembly: GCF_024542745.1. NCBI lineage: Eukaryota > Metazoa > Chordata > Mammalia > Primates > Cercopithecidae > Macaca > Macaca thibetana. The sequence goes on from NC_065584.1 coordinate 67,176,064, forward strand.
TTCATAATAGCCAAGATTTGAAAGCAGCCTTAGTGTCCATCAGTAGATGAATGAGTAAAATAAATATGGTACTTATACATAAGAGATTAGTATTCAACCATGAAAAGGAATAATATTTTCTTGTTTGCATCAACATAGATGGAACTGGAGGTCATTTTGCAAAGTGAAATAAGCCAATCACAGAAAGATAAACATTGCATGTTTTCACTTATTTGTGGGATCTAAATGCTAAACAATTGAACTCTTGGAAATAGAGAATAGAAGGATGGGCACCAGAGGCTGGGTCATGCTTAGTAAATATTTCACTGATTATGCTGTAAATATGAATGAGAGAACTAAAATGTAGTTAATGGAAGCTTAAGAGAGGGTACAAGAAATGACTGCTCCTGAGATTGATTGTACATCATGGTGACTATAGTTAGTAGCAATATATTGCATACTTTTAAATTGCCAGGAGAGTGGATTTTGGATGTTATTACAAAAAAAGTATGTGAGGTAATGCATATGTTAATTAGCTTGATTTAGCCATTCCATGACGTAAACATATATGAAAACATCATGGTGTGCAAGATAAATACATATACATTTCATTTGTCAATTAAAAAACAAAAAGAAGGTTGGGTGCAATGGCTCACTGCCCATAATACCAGCACTTCGGGAGGCCAAGGTAGTAGGCAGATCACCTGAGATCAGGTACTGGCAATGCCATTTCAAAACACTTGACTGTAAAATTTAAATTTATCATAAATTGAATTTCCTGATTATTTGTCAAATAGTATTTGGTCAAATTTATTTTACTCTTAGGGATTTCTGTCACTAGTGCATAAAATATTATTTCTCCAAAGTTTTGCCAGATAACATGTAATAACTGGGGAGAATGAATCTGTAATCCTGGAGGTCTAATGGAATAAACTTGTTTGTGACAGTTTCTTAATCAATCTTAAGAAAATGATTTTTCACCTGATATTTTATTGCTTTCAATATTTGAAATAATTCTTCCCCCTCAAGTTATTCAGTAAAATCATAACCCAAGAGTATTAGCCACACTTGTAGTTTCCAATAGCACCTGCACCACCACTGGCTAGCTCTGGAAGAGTACATTATGACAGTCAGAAAAACACAGATGCAGACATATGAGAAATATTAAATAATAAATTTTATTTTTTTCCAAACAGACAAAGGCAAGATCATTAATATAAATGAAAAATAATACATTAACATGTGTAATAGTAAAAACAAGTCATTATATATTTAGTATTTCTAGTACACATAGGTATCCTATAGATGAATTGATTTCATATTAATGAATAATTTACATATGCATAATCATTTTCCAAGAAATCATTAAAAGGAGCTTTAAATACCTATACTTATTGAATGACAATGCAACATGTAGTCTTCGGTAGTGACATTAACATCATACTATCATGGGTTACTTTGCTTCATCAGTATGAATTATTTATAGAATAGAATACTGCTTTTAAGCTATTCAAAATATGCAGCATCTCTTGTCTCTGTCTTATTTACTAAATCAAGATAGTAACTTGCATTTAATTTTCTTTTATTGTTTTATTACCTATCTTGCAAATAATGTTACCTTCCATGTTCTACCTACATAACAGTAGCATCATTCATCCATTCATAGTTAAAGCAGTATAAAAGAACATCATTTAATTTTTAATAATTTATTTAAAATGTTTAATATTTAAAGTATAATGAAATATAAGCAGTTGTCAAACTCATTAAATGTAACTAAAATGAAAGCTGCAAGAAAATGTTGATGAGAACATAGATTGTTCTACTTATCTATTGTGAGACCTCACACAATAACGTATTTATTCATTTTCTCTTTCACCCTTTATTTTAGAACCATGTGCAGATTTGTTACAAAGGTATATTGCATGATGCTGAGGTTAGAAGTACAAATGAATCCATCACCCATGTAGTGAGCATAATATCCAACAGGTAGTTTGTTCAACATTTATCCGCCCCCATCTCTCCTTCCTCTTGTATTTCCCAGTGTTTATTGTTCCCACTTTTATGACCATGTGTACCCAGTGTTTACCTCCCACTTATAAGTGAGACCACATGGCATTTAGTTTTCTGTTTCTGCATTATTCACTTAGGATAATGGTTTCTAGCTGTGTATATGTTGTTCCAAATAATATGATTTGTTCTTTTTTATGGATGTGTGGCATATCATCCATATAGGTACCACATTTTCTTTATCCAGTCCACCAATTATGGGCATCAAGGATGATTCCAGTTTTCTTGCTATTGTGAATAGTGCTGGGCTGAACATACGAATTCATGTATCTTTTAGTTTCACTGACGTTTTGTTTCAATTTTTGCATCTCAATTTCATTCAGTTCTGCTCTATTGTGGTCATTTCTTGTTTGCCACTAGCTGTGGATTTCATTTGTTTCTTTCTTTCCAGTTCCTCTGGGTGTGACCATAGATTGTTAATTTGAGATCTTTCTAACTTCTTGATGTAGGCATCTAACACTAATAGACTTTTCTCGTAACAATATTTAGCTGCATTCCAAAGATTTTGGTATGTTATCTCTCTATCAATTACAAGGATGTTTTTTTATTTATGCCTTAATTGTTTACCCCAAAGTTAGTCACGAAGAAGTTGTTTAATTTCCATGCAATTGTGTGGTTTTGAGACATCTTCTTGGTATCTACATATCTACATATCACTACAACCAAGATGGAAATTACACTGAGCTTAAAATATGAGTATTTACTTTTTATAAATTGTATAAAATAATGACTTTTTTCCCCCCAGGATGAAGAAAATACTTAAGCAACTAAAATTTCTAATTGGATTATTATTACTAGAGATACTATGATTTAAATAAAGGGTTGTAATTTGTATTTAAAAGGGGGACATCAGCTATATTTCTTAATGTTATTATGATTAATTTTAAAATAACAGGACATGCATGGGAAATACCACAATAGATTTGTTGCTTGCCTACAAAAGTCACAAAGGACAACACCTGCTTTGTGGTCAACATCTTGAAATATGTATCAAAAAATGACAAGTTTCTCTTTACTTAAGTTTCTTTTTTAAAATCTCTTATAGGGACCCATTTTGAAAAAAAGAAAAGTCTTGATTGATAAAAGAAACTCTACCATTAGCCTTGACCACTCTGTTTATGAAAAATAATACAATAAGCACACACAGACACACATACACACAGAGAGACAGAGAAAGAGAGAGATAATTAAGCAATACCAAGAAGACACATAACATTTTCTTGAAAAATGTCACAAAAGAAATAATCTGTAGTTTTTTCAGAATCAGGTAATTTTATGAAATTTATCTTGAACAGAGATATTGCTTCTTATTTCCATTTGGAATTGACTAGTTCTTAAATTGGTATTTTATTTCAAATACAAATTGAAGACTAAAGTATTAAAACAAACATTTATAAACATTTTGATGGTTAGTCATTTATACAAAACATCCATATAATTGACTACTTTGTTTTTCTCTTAGAAAAATTTTAATACTAGATTCAGATGCAATGGTAATAAGTCTGCTGTCTGACTTTTAAAAAGCCTGTTTCTAACTCAGAGACAATTATAATTGCCCAAACATCATCTGCCACATCAGATAATATGAACGATTTTTTTAAAAAAACCCTGTCGTTCTCTATACAGTCATATATAGTCATGTTGTCATGTTCAAAAGATCATAATCAATAAACCAATTCAAAACTAGCTTTTAAATGATTAAAAATCAAATTGAAATACAAGCATATATGGATTATTTTGATTTGTGTGACAGTGTCTTTGTCAGAACTCATGAAAATGAGCAGTTTAAATTGTCTTTTAGTAAATGATCAGTTTAATTATACCAAGACATTTTCAGGCTCATTTCTTATTATATGTTCTGACAAGAGACACAGTGATCTGTCAGCCTGAGAGGTTGATTTTTGTTTTGGGTAGATACTTCAGGAAAGGAATTAGCAAAAGAAGTATAAATGCAAAAAATATATATTGAAAAATGGAGAATTGTCTCAATATAAAGAAACCTTTGTAACAGAGGATTAAGAAGGGAAATTGATGAGAAAAACCAATACAACTAAAAAGATACATGTTTATAGCAGATGCCATGTTTAGATTAGTATAGTTGATGGCAACATATCATTCTTGAATTATTTATTAAGGGTCACTTTCTTAACCTTTCTGAAATTTAAAGTTTCTTATCATTGTAGGAGTATTCAAAGAGTATTGCTCAAGGAAGGATAGCCAGAACATTTCACTGTCCTTGTTAACTTTTTATTTTGAAATAATTACATGGACTCAAAGGAAATTGCAACAAAAAAAAAAAAAAAAAAAAAAAAAAAAAAAAGCACAGAGAGGTCCCATGCAACCCTTCACCTAGTTCACCTAAATAGTAGAAATTTACATAATGATAGTAAAAATTTCAAAAACAGGGAAAAAGCATAAAAACCATGTATGGAGCTTATTCAGATTTTACTAGTTTTATATGCAATTGTGTGTGTGTTTGTGTGTGTGTGTGGTTCTATGCGATTTTATCACGTGTGGATTAAGTTTAACGATTACTATAACGGATATATAGAAACATGACAACAAGACTCTTTTAAGCTATGGCTTTACACTAACATTCCTTTCTAGTCTTCATCTTAATTCCCGAGAGCCATTTTTTTTCCTTTTTTCTTTTTCTTAGACAGAGACTCACTCTGTTACTCAGGCTGGAGTGCAGTGGCATAATCTTGGCTCACTGCAACCTCTGCCTCCCGGGTTCAAGTGATTATCCTGCCTCAGCCTCCTGAGTAGCTGGGATTACTGGCGCATGCCACCATGCCTGGCAAATTTTGTATTTTTAGCAGAGACGAGGTTTTGCCAAGTTAACCAGGCCGGTCTTGAACTCCTCACCTCAGGTGATCCGCCCGCTTTGGCCTCCCAAAATGCCATTGCTCACGGCTAGAGCAACAATTAATCATTATAATTTTGCTATTTAAAGAATATTATAGAAATGGACCTATATGTATTAGGTTGGTGTACCAATCTATTTAACCTTTAGGAATTAGCTTTTAGAATTCATCATATTTCCTAATGATCTATTTCAGTTATTGCATGCCAATAGTTTATTTACTTTTATAGTTGAATATTTCTGTGGTATGAAGGTATCATAGTTTGGTTAACCATTATCTGTTAAAGAATATTTGGGATATCTGGTTTTAAGCAATTTTAAACAAAACTGCTATGAACATTCATGTTCAGGTTTTTGTGTAAACATTGTTTTATTTCTCTGTGATAAATGACCAAAATAAAATTTTGATTCATATGGTAAGTGTAGGTTTGTTTCTTAAGAAATTGCTAAACTATTTCTAGAATAACTATGTAATTTTACAAATTCACCCAAAACAATGTAGAAGTCATCTGTGTTTATCTTCATCCTGATAAGTGTTTTGTGTTATAACTATTGTTTTTATTATAGCCATTCTGCTAGGTATGCAGTAATATTGTGGTTTTAATTTGCCTTTCTGTACAGTTAATGATGTTGAAAAATTTCCCTAATTTTCCACTAGAATATTCTTTTTAATGAAATGTCTATTCATTTAATTTTCCCAATTTCTAAGTAAATTGTTTATAATTCTTCCTGTTGAATTTTGAGAATTTGCTGTATACTCTAATTACAAGGTCTTTTTCAGGTATATAGTTTGCATGTATTTTATCTGAGACTATAGACTATTTTTTATTTTCTTTACTGTGTCATTTGCATAGCAAAAGTATTTACTTTAAATGTATACAATTTATTATGTTCTTATTATACAGATGATGCTTTCAGCACTAAGTCTAATAATTTTTTTCTATTCCTGCATCCTAAAGTCCTAGATTTTCCCATGTGTTTTTCCCTAAAATTTTATAGTTTTATATTTTAATTTCATTCTATGATTCATTTTGAATTAATTTTTGTACTAGGTGTGATGTCCAGGTCTTTCCATATCATTTGTTGAAAAGCCTGTCTTTCCCCCACTAAACTGCAATTTCATCTTTGTCAAAACTTAGCTGGGCAAACTTGTGTTACTTGCATGTGGTTTCTCCATTCTGTTCTATTGATCTTCATTAACAACACACTGCCTTGATTAGAGTTACTATATAGTACTAAACATTAATATCCGAAAGGGCAGTTTCTCCCTTTTCATTCTTGCTTTTCAGTACTATTTTAGATATAATATACCCTGTGACTTTTTCAAATAAATTTAAGATAAGCTTATCTATTATCTACAAAATCCTTGCTGGGATTTGATAGGATTTAGAGTAATCCTATAAACCAATTTTTTTAAAGTTGACATATGGACTATGTTTAATCTTCCAGTCCTTTAACATTGTGTGTCTGTCCTTTTATTTATTTATTTTCATTTAAATTTTAAAAATTTCAACTTTTAACTTCAGAAGAACATGTGTACAGGTTTCTCACATGGATATACTGCATGACACTGAAGTTTTGAGTACGCATGATCTTGTTGCCCAGGTAGCAAGCATAATACCCAATAGGCAGCTTTTCAACCCTCACCCTTATCCTTCTGTTTCCCCTCTATTAGGCCCCAGTGTCTATTGTTGCATTTTTATGTCCATGAGTACCAATGGTTAGCTCCCACTTAAAGGGAGAATATGTGGTATTTGATTTTTCTATTCTTACCTTAGTTCACCTAGGAAAATGGCCTGAAGCTGAGCCCATGTTGCTGCAAAGAACACAATTTTATTCTTCTTTTATGGTAGTATTGGTATTCCATGGTGTGTATGCACCACATTTTCATTATTTATTCCACCATTGATGGGCATGTAGGTTGATTCCGTGTCTTTGCTATTGTGAGTAGTGCTGCAGTGAATATACGACTGCATGTGTCTTTTTGGGAGAACAATTTATATTCTTTTGAGTATACACCCAATAATGGGATTGCTGGTCAAATAGTAGTTCTGTTTAAAGTTCTTTGAGAAATCTCCACACTGCTTTCTACAGTGGCTAAACTAATTTACATTCCCACCAACATCGCATAACCATTTCCTTTTCTCAGTGACCTCTTCAACATCAATTTTTTTTTTACTTTTTAATAATACCCATTCTGACTAGTGTGAGATGGTATCCCATTATGCTTTTGATTTGCATTTCTCTAACGATTAGTGATATTGAGCTTTTTTTTTTTTTCATGTATTTGTTGGCCACTTGTATGTCTTCTTTTGAAAAGTGTTTGTTCATGTCCTTTGCCCACTTTTTTGTTTTTGTTTTTTTTTGTTTTTTTTTTAAGACAGAGTCTCCCTCTGTCGCCCAGGCTGGAATGCAGTGGCGCAATCTCCGCTCATTGCAAGCTCCGCCTTGCCGCCTCACACCATTCTCCTGCCTCAGCCTCTGCGGTAGGTGGGACTACAGGGGCCCACCAACACGCCCGGCTAATTTTTGGTATTTTTAGTAAAGACACAAAAAATGGGTTTCACCATGTTAGCCAGGATGGTCTCAATCTCCTGACTTCGTGATCTGCACGCCTCGGCCTTTCGGAGTGCTGTGATTACAGGCGTCAGCCACCGCGCCCGGCCCCTTTGCCCACTTTTTTAATGGACTTGTTTTTTTTGTCTCGTAAATTTGTTTTAGTTCCCATTCTGTAGATTGTTTACTCGGTTCATAGTTTCTTTTGCTGTCCAGAAGCTCTTTAGTTTAATTAGGTCCCACTTGTCAATTTTTGTTTTTGTTGCAATTGCTTTTGAGGACCAAATTATTTGCCAGGGTTAATATACAGAATGGTATTTCCGAGGGTTTTTTCCTGTAATTTTTACAGTTTTCGGTCTTACAAGTCTTCAATGAATCTTGTGTTAATTTTTGCATATGGTGAAAAGTGGGGGTGTAGTTGTATTTTTCTGCATATGGCTAACCAGTTAAACCAGCACTATTTATTGAACAGGAATTTCTTTTCCCATTGTTATTTTAGTCGAGTTGGTAGGTCAGATGATTGTAGGTGTGCCCCTTTATCTGAGTTCCCTATTCTGTTTTGTTGGTATATGTGTCTGTTTTTGTACCAGAGTCATGGCTGTTTTGTGTACTGTAGCCTTGTAGTGTAGTTTGAAGTCAGGTAATGTGATGTCGCTGGCTTTCCTCTTTTTGCTTAGAACTGATTTGTTTATTCAGATTCTGTTTTGGTTCTATACAAATTTTAGAATAGTTTCTTCTAGTTTTTCTAAAAAATGATGTTGGTAGTTTGTGGTAGTGTTGATTCTGTAGATTGTTGGGGCAATATGACCATTTAACTGTATTGATTCTACTAATCTATAACCATAGAATGTTTTTTCTATTTATTTATGTCATCTTTAGGATATTTTAGGTATAGAATTATATCAGTGAAGAGAGATAGTTTGACATCTTCTTTTCTTATTTGCATGCCTTTTATTTATTTCTGTTGCCTGATTGTTGTAGGTAGAGTTTACAATAATAATGTTGGGTAGGAAGTGGTGAGAGTGGGCATCCTTGTCTTGCTCTTGTTCTCAAGGGGAATGCTTCCAACTTTTGCCTGTTCCATGTGATGTTGGCTATGGGTGTGTCACAGATGACTCTTATTATTTTGAGTTGTGTTCCTTCGATGTATAGATTGTTGACAATTTTTATATCACTGATGAACATAGATGCAAAAATCTTTAGTGAAATACAGTGTATAGCAAATTGAATCCAGCAGCACATCAAAAAGTTAGTAAGTTAATTTACCGCCATCACATTGGTTTTATTCCTGCGATTCAAGGTTGATTCAACATACAAAAATCAGTAAATGTGATTCACTACATAAACAGAATTTAAAGCAAAAACCACTTGATCATACCAATAGATGCAAAAAAATCCTTCATTGCAATTCTCCTTTTATTTAAGATTCCTTTTCTTTCTTTCATAAGTATTCTGACATTATCAGCATATAGGCGTATACATGTTTTGTTAAATGTATACTAACACTTTTTATTTTATTTGGTGTGAATGTAAATGGTATTGCATTTTGAATCCATGTTTCTATATTCAATTTTCATGTATAAAAATATGAATGATTTTTATTTGTTGATTCTATTACCTTGTTGAACTCTAGTAGAAATTTCGTTTTTATTTTGTAAATTATTTATAATTTTCTATGTCAACATCATGTCATCTCCATATAAAGACAGCTTGATTTCTTCCTTTCTCATCTGTTTGTCTTTTGTATCTTTTACTTTGCTCAGTATAGCAACTAGAACTCCCAATACTATGTTGAATAAGAGTGGCAAGAGTGGGCGTCTTTACCTTTTTTCTGATCTTAGAAGAAAAACATTTTCTTTCACTATTATGTATAACATTAGCAGCATGTTTTTTATAGATACCCATATCTGTCTTAGATAACTTTTCATAATTTGCTAAGAGCTTTTGTTTTATATAAGGTTCAATTTTGTCAAATGCTGTCTGTGTATCTATGCTATGGAAAGTTACATGTTCCATGATTTTTCTTTGTTATCTTGTCGATATGATGGATCACATTAATTGATTTTCAAATGTTGAACAATTCTTGCATACCTGAAATAAATTCCATTTAGATATAGTGTGTAATTCTTTTGATACATTGATAATAAATATGATTTTTAGAAATCATATTTTTAGAATTTATGTTTTTATATTTATATTCTTCTAATGTATATTTATATTTTTATAATCATAATTTTTAGAAATTTTTTAGAAATATAAAGTTTTAGAAAAAATTGTGTAAGAGATTGTGTTAATTCTTTAAGAGTTTGATGGAATGCTCAAATGAAATCGTCTGGATATGGAGAGTTCTTTTGAGGATATTTTAAATTATGATTTCCATTTTTAATAGTTATGAGGATATTAATATGATCTACTTCATCTTGGTTTAATTTCACCAGTTTGTGATTTTAGAGAAATTGGTCTTTTTCTTCTATTTTGTGAAATATATAAATGTAAGGTTGCTCGCATTATCTTTCTAATGGCTGTAGGATCTGTAGTAATCCCTTATTTTTATTATCACCAGCTTTATGTTAAATTTCAGCTTTTATTTGAGATACAAAGGATACATGCGGCAGATTTGTTACATGGGAATACTGTATGATGCAGAGGTTTGGGGTATGGGTCCCACCATGCTGAGAGTGAGCATAGTACATGGTAGGTAGATTTTTAACTTTTCCCAGCCCTCCACCCTCTAGTAGTGCTCAGTGTCTATTATTCCCGTATTTATGTTCATGTGTGCTCAATGCTTAACTCCCACTTATAAGTGAGGACATGTGCTTTTTGGGTTTCTGTTTTTCCATCAATTTGCTTAGGATTATGGCCTCTAGCTTCATCCATGTTGCTGCAAAGGACACAATTTTGTTCTTTATTATGACTGCATATTTTTCCGTGGTATATATATGCCACATTGTTTTTATCCAATTTGTTATTGATGGGCACCTAGGTTGATGCAATGTCTTTCCTATTGTGAAGAGTGCAATAATTAACAGAAGAGTGCTTGAGTCTTTTTGGTAGAATGATTTATTTTCTCTTGCATATATACACAGTAATGGGATTGCTGGGTCAAATGATAGCTCTATTTTAAGTTCTTTGACAAATCACCAGACTGCTTTCCACAGTTGCTGAACTAATTTACATTCCCACCAACAGTGTATAAGCATTCCCTTTTCTCTGCAGCACTGCCAGCACTTGTCGTTTTTTTACTTTTCAGTAATAGCCAATCAGTCTAGTGTGAGGTGGTATACCATTATGCTTCTAATTTTCATTTCTCTGATGATTAGTGATTCTCAGCAATTTTTTTCATGTTTGCTGCTCACCTCTTTGTCTTCTTTTGAGAAGTGTCTGTTCATGTCCTTTTTTTAATGTTTCAATAGGATTTCTTTTCTTGTTGATTTAAGTTCCCTATATATTCTAGAGATTAGGCCTTTGTTGGATGGATAGTTTGTAAATATCTTCTCCCATTCTGTAAGTTATCTGCTCTGTTGATAGTTTTTTTTTTACTGTGCAGAATCTCTTTAGTTTAGTTAGGTCTTGCTTGTCAATTTTTGTTTTTGCTGCAATTGCTTTTGGAGACAGTCAAAAATTATTTGCCAAGGCCAATGTCAAGATTCACATTTCCTAGGTTGTCTTCAAGGATTTTTATACTTTGAGTTCTTACATTGAAATGTTTATTCCATTTTGAGATAATTTTTGTATATAGTGAATGGTAGGAATTCTTTTATCATATTCAAAAATTAGTCCTAGCTTCAATTAATTGATCCTAGCTTCAATCTCCTACATATGGCCAGTTATCCCAGCACTATTCATTGAATAGGAAGCCCTTTCCCCATTGCTTGTTTTCATCGGCTTTTTCAAAGATCAAATAGTTATAGTTGTGTGTCTTTATTTCTGAATTTTCTATTCTGTTCCATTGGTTTATGTGTCTGTTTTTGTATCAGTGCCAAACTGTTTTGATTACTGTGGCTTTATAGTATAGTTTGAAGTTGGGTAGCATGATGCCGTTTTGGCTTTATTCTTTTTATGTAGGATTGCTTTGGCTATTTGGGCTCTTTTTTGGTTCCACATGAATTTTAGAATAGCTTTTTTTTTTTTTTTTTTTTTTTTTTTTTTTTTCTAATTCTGTGAAGAATGATGTTGGCAGGTTGACAGGAATAGCACTAAAACTATAAATTGCTTTGGGCAGTATGGCTACTTTAACAATATTGATTATTCTAATCCATGACTGATATGGTTTGGGTGTATCCTCACCCAAATCTCATCCTGCACTGTACTTTCCATAATCCCCACATGTTGTCAGAGGAACCCAGTAGAGGTTAATTGAATCACGGGGGCAGTTATCTCTATGCTGTTCTTATAATAGTGAGTTCTCAGGAGATCTGATGGTTTTATAAGGGGTTTTTCTTTTGCTTCGCTCTACACTTCTTGCTGCTCCCATGTGAAGAAGGACGTGTTTGCTTCCCCTTCTGCCATGATTCTGTTTCCTGAAGCCTCCCCAGCCCCGCAGAACTGTGAGTCAATGAAAGCTCTTTCCTTTATAAATTATCCAGTCTCAGGTATGTCCTCATTAGTAGCATGAGAACGGACTAATACAGTGACCATGAAATGCTTTTCCATTTATTTTTATTGTCTCTAATTTCTTTCAGCAGTGTTTTTTAATTCTCCTTATAGAGATTTTTTTTTACCTTTTGGTTAGCTGTATTTTTAGGTATAGCACTTTCTTTGTAGTACTATAAGTAGAATTGTGTTCTTTATTGCACTCTCAACCCAGAGGTTGTTGATGTGTAGGAATGCTACTGATTTTCACACATTGATTTTGTATCCTGAAACTTTCCTAAAGTCACTTATCAATTCTGGGAACCTTTTGACAGAGCTTTTAGAATGTTCCAGATATGTAATCATATCATCAGTTAAAATAGTTTGACTTCTTTTCATATTTGCATGTCTTTTATTTATTTCTCTTGCCTGGTTGCTCTGGCTAGGACTTCCAGTACTACACTGAATAAAAATGGTGAGATTGAGCATCCTTATCTTATTTCAGTTCTCAAGAGGAATGGTTCCAACTTTGTCCATTCAGTATGATGTTGTCTATAGGTTTGTCATAGATGGCTCTTATTGTTGCAGAATTTTATGAAGTTTACTGAAATTTTTTGAAAAGTCACATGTTGTTTTGTTGATTTTCTATATTATTTTTATTTTCAATTTCATATCCTTCTGCTCTTATATTTAACATATTCTTGTGTTATTTGTTACTAGTTTATTTATTTATTTTCATTTTATTTTAGATTTGTGGGGTACATGTGCATGTTTGTTAGATTCATACATCGTTTAATGGTGAGGATTGGACTACTAGTGTAGCTGTCACTCCAATATGAAACAATGTATCTAAATATGTAATCTTTCAAACTTCACCCCCTCCCTCTGTCCCCAATTTGGAGTCCCCAGTGTGTTTTGTTCCCATATTTATGCCCATATGCATCCATCATTTAGCTCTGATTTATAGTTGAGAATATGTGACATTTGATTTGATTTTCTGCTTATGAGTTAATTCATTTAGTTATATAACAGGTTCCAGCTCCATCCATGTTACTGCAAAGGACATGATTTCATCCTTTTATATGGCTACAAAATATTCTATGGTATGTGTGTGTATATATATATGGTGTGTGTATATATATATACACATCACATTTTCTTTATCCAGTCAACCACTGATGGACACAGGTTGGTTCCATGCCTTTGCTATTGTGAATAGTGCTGCAACAAACATATGAGTAAAGGTGTCTTTTTTTTTTTTTTTTTTAAATTTATTTATTATTATTATACTTTAAGTTGTAGGGTACATGTGCATAACGTGCAGGTTTGTTACATATGTATACTTGTGCCATGTTGCTGTGCTGCACCCATCAACTCGTCATTTACATCAGGTATAACTCCCAATGCAATCCCTCCCCCCTCCCCCCTCCCCATGATAGGCCCCGGTGTGTGATGTTCCCCTTCCTGAGTCCGAGTGATCTCATAGTTCAGTTCCCACCTATGAGTGAGAACATGTGGTGTTTGGTTTTCTGTTCTTGTGATAGTTTGCTAAGAATGATGGATTCCAGCTGCATCCAAGTCCCTACAAAGGACTCAAACTCATCCTTTTTTATGGCTGCATAGTATTCCATGGTGTATATGTGCCACATTTTCTTAATCCAATCTGTCACTGATGGACATTTGGGTTGATTCCAAGTCTTTGCTATTGTGAATAGTGCTGCAATAAACATACGTGTGCATGTGTCTTTATAGCAGCATAATTTATAATCCTTTGGGTATATACCCAGTAATGGGATGGCTGGGTCATATGGTACATCTAGTTCTAGATCCTTGAGGAATCGCCATACTGTTTTCCATAATGGTTGAACTAGTTTACAATCCCACCAACAGTGTAAAAGTGTTCCTATTTCTCCACATCCTCTCCAGCACCTGTTGTTTCCTGACTTTTTAATGATTGCCATTCTAACTGGTGTGAGATGGTATCTCATTGTGGTTTTGATTTGCATTTCTCTGATGGCCAGTGATGATGAGCATTTTCTCATGTGTCTGTTGGCTGTATGAATGTCTTCTTTTGAGAAATGTCTGTTCATATCCTTTGCCCACTTTTTGATGGGGTTGTTTGTTTTTTTCTTGTAAATTTGTTTGAGTTCTTTGTAGGTTCTGGATATTAGCCCTTTGTCAGATGAGTAGATTGCAAAAATTTTCTCCCATTCTGTAGGTTGCCTGTTCACTCTGATGGTAGTTTCTTTTGCTGTGCAGAAGCTCTTTAGTTTAATTAGATCCCATTTGTCAATTTTGGCTTTTGCTGCCGTTGCTTTTGGTGTTTTAGACATGAAATCTTTGCCCATGCCTATGTCCTGAATGGTACTACCTAGGTTTTCCTCTAGGATTTTTATGGTATTAGGTCTAACATTTAAGTCTCTAATCCATCTTGAATTAATTTTCGTATAAGGAGTAAGGAAAGGATCCAGTTTCAGCTTTCTACTTATGGCTAGCCAATTTTCCCAGCACCATTTATTAAATAGGGAATCCTTTCCCCATTTCTTGTTTCTCTCAGGTTTGTCAAAGATCAGATGGCTGTAGATGTGTGGTATTATTTCTGAGGACTCTGTTCTGTTCCATTGGTCTATATCTCTGTTTTGGTACCAGTACCATGCTGTTTTGGTTACTGTAGCCTTGTAGTATAGTTTGAAGTCAGGTAGCGTGATGCCTCCAGCTTTGTTCTTTTGACTTAGGATTGTCTTGGAGATGCGGGCTCTTTTTTGGTTCCATATGAACTTTAAAGCAGTTTTTTCCAATTCTGTGAAGAAACTCATTGGTAGCTTGATGGGGATGGCATTGAATCTATAAATTACCTTGGGCAGTATGGCCATTTTCACGATATTGATTCTTCCTATCCATGAGCATGGTATGTTCTTCCATTTGTTTGTGTCCTCTTTGATTTCACTGAGCAGTGGTTTGTAGTTCTCCTTGAAGAGGTCCTTTACATCCCTTGTAAGTTGGATTCCTAGGTATTTGATTCTCTTTGAAGCAATTGTGAATGGAAGTTCATTCCTGATTTGGCTCTCTGTTTGTCTGTTACTGGTGTATAAGAATGCTTGTGATTTTTGCACATTAATTTTGTATCCTGAGACTTTGCTGAAGTTGCTTATCAGCTTAAGGAGATTTTGGGCTGAGACAATGGGGTTTTCTAAATATACAATCATGTCATCTGCAAACAGGGACAATTTGACTTCTTCTTTTCCTAACTGAATACCCTTGATTTCTTTCTCTTGCCTGATTGCCCTAGCCAGAACTTCCAACACTATGTTGAATAGGAGTGGTGAGAGAGGGCATCCCTGTCTTGTGCCAGTTTTCAAAGGGAATTTTTCCAGTTTTTGCCCATTCAGTATGATATTGGCTGTGGGTTTGTCATAAATAGCTCTTATTATTTTGAGGTACGTTCCATCAATTCCAAATTTATTGAGCGTTTTTAGCATGAAGGGCTGTTGAATTTTGTCAAAAGCCTTTTCTGCATCAATTGAGATAATCATGTGGTTCCTGTCTTTGGTTCTGTTTATATGCTGGATTATGTTTATTGATTTGCGAATGTTGAACCAGCCTTGCATCCCAGGGATGAAGCCCACTTGATCATGGTGGATAAGCTTTTGGATGTGTTGCTGAATCCGGTTTGCCAGTATTTTATTGAGGATTTTTGCATCGATGTTCATCAGGGATATTGGTCTAAAATTCTCTTTTTTTGTTGTGTCCTTGCCAGGCTTTGGTATCAGGATGATATTGGCCTCATAAAATGAGTTAGGGAGGGTTCCCTCTTTTTCTATTGATTGGAATAGTTTCAGAAGGAATGGTACCAACTCCTCCTTGTACCTCTGGTAGAATTCAGCTGTGAATCCATCTGGTCCTGGACTTTTTTTGGTTGGTAGGCTATTAATTGTTGCCTCAATTTCAGAGCCTGCTATTGGTCTATTCAGGGATTCAACTTCTTCCTGGTTTAGTCTTGGAAGAGTGTAAGTGTCCAGGAAATTATCCATTTCTTCTAGATTTTCCAGTTTATTTGCGTAGAGGTGTTTATAGTATTCTCTGATGGTAGTTTGTATTTCTGTGGGGTCGGTGGTGATATCCCCTTTATCATTTTTAATTGCGTCGATTTGATTCTTCTCTCTTTTCTTCTTTATTAGTCTTGCTAGTGGTCTGTCAATTTTGTTGATCTTTTCAAAAAAAACCAACTCCTGGATTCATTGATTTTTTGGAGGGTTTTTTGTGTCTCTATCTCCTTCAGTTCTGCTCTGATCTTAGTTATTTCTTGCCTTCTGCTAGCTTTCGAATGTGTTTGCTCTTGCTTCTCTAGTTCTTTTAATTGCGATGTTAGAGTGTCAATTTTAGATCTTTCCTGCTTTCTCTTGTGGGCATTTAGTGCTATAAATTTCCCTCTACACACTGCTTTAAATGTGTCCCAGAGATTCTGGTATGTTGTATCTTTGTTCTCATTGGTTTCAAAGAACATCTTTATTTCTGCCTTCATTTTGTTATGTACCCAGTAGTCATTCAGGAGCAGGTTGTTCAGTTTCCATGTAGTTGAGCGGTTTTGATTGAGTTTCTTAGTCCTGAGTTCTAGTTTGATTGCACTGTGGTCTGAGAGACAGTTTGTTATAATTTCTGTTCTTGTACATTTGCTGAGGAGTGTTTTACTTCCAATTACGTGGTCGATTTTGGAGTAAGTACGATGTGGTGCTGAGAAGAATGTATATTCTGTTGATTTGGGGTGGAGAGTTCTATAGATGTCTATTAGGTCTGCTTGCTGCAGAGATGAGTTCAATTCCTGGACATCCTTGTTAACTTTCTGTCTCGTTGATCTGTCTAATGTTGACAGTGGAGTGTTAAAGTCTCCCATTATTATTGTATGGGAGTCTAAGTCTCTTTGTAAGTCTCTAAGGACTTGCTTTATGAATCTGGGTGCTCCTGTATTGGGTGCATATATATTTAGGATAGTTAGCTCTTCCTGTTGAATTGATCCCTTTACCATTATGTAATGGCCTTCTTTGTCTCTTTTGATCTTTGATGGTTTAAAGTCTGTTTTATCAGAGACTAGGATTGCAACCCCTGCTTTTTTTTGTTCTCCATTTGCTTGGTAAATCTTCCTCCATCCCTTTATTTTGAGCCTATGTATGTCTCTGCGTGTGAGATGGGTCTCCTGAATACAGCAGACTGATGGGTCTTGACTCTTTATCCAGTTTGCCAGTCTGTGTCTTTTAATTGGAGCATTTAGTCCATTTACATTTAAGGTTAAGATTGTTATGTGTGAACTTGAGCCTGCCATTATGATATTAACTGGTTATTTTGCTCGTTAGTTGATGCAGTTTCTTCCTAGCCTCAATGGTCTTTACATTTTGGCATGTTTTTGCAATGGCTGGTACCGGTTGTTCCTTTCCATGTTTAGTGCTTCCTTCAGGGTCTCTTGTAAGGCAGGCCTAGTGGTGACAAAATCTCTAAGCATTTGCTTATTTTAAAGGATTTTATTTCTCCTTCACTTATGAAACTTAGTTTGGCTGGATATGAAATTCTGGGTTGAAAATTCTTTTCTTTAAGAATGTTGAATATTGGCCCCCACTCTCTTCTGGCTTGGAGATTTTCTGCTGAGAGATCTGCTGTTAGTCTGATGGGCTTCCCTTTGTGGGTAACCCGACCTTTCTCTCTGGCTGCCCTTAAGATTTTTTCCTTCATTTCAACTTTGGTGAATCTGGCAATTATGTGTCTTGGAGTTGCTCTTCTCGAGGAGTATCTTTGTGGCATTCTCTGTATTTCCTGGATTTGAATGTTGGCCTGCCCTACTAGGTTGGGGAAGTTCTCCTGGATGATATCCTGAAGAGTGTTTTCCAACTTGGTTCCATTTTCCCCCTCACTTTCAGGCACCCCAATCAGACGTAGATTTGGTCTTTTTACATAATCCCATACTTCTTGCAGGCTTTGTTCATTTCTTTTTCTTCTTTTTTCTTTTGGTTTCTCTTCTCGCTTCATTTCATTCATTTGATCCTCAATCGCTGATACTCTTTCTTCCAGTTGATCGAGTCGGTTACTGAAGCTTGTGCATTTGTCACGCATTTCTCGTGTCATTTCGTTTAGGACCTTCTCTGCATTAATTACTCTAGCCATCAATCATTCCACCTTTTTTTCAAGATTTTTAGTTTCTTTGCGCTGGGTACGTAATTCCTCCTTTAGCTCTGAGAAATTTGATGGACTGAAGCCTTCTTCTCTCATCTCGTCAAAGTCATTCTCCGTCCAGCTTTGATCCGTTGCTGGCGATGAGCTGCGCTCCTTTGCCGGGGGAGATGCGCTCTTATTTTTTGAATTTCCAGCTTTTCTGCCCTGCTTTTTCCCCATCTTTGTGGTTTTATCTGCCTCTCGTCTTTGATGATGGTGATGTACTGATGGGGTTTTGGTGTAGGTGTCCTTCCTGTTTGATAGTTTTCCTTCTAACAGTCAGCACCCTCAGCTGTAGGTCTGTTGGAGGTTGCTTGAGGTCTACTCCAGACCCTGTTTGCCTGGGTATCAGCAGCAGAGGCTGCAGAAGATAGAATATTTCTGAACAGCGAGTGTACCTGTCTGATTCTTGCTTTGGAAGCTTCTTCTCAGGGGTGTACTCCTCCCTGTGAGGTGTGGGGTGTCAGACTGCCCCTAGTGGGGGATGTCTCCCAGTTAGGCTACTCAGGGGTCAGGGACCCACTTGAGCAGGGAGTCTGTCCCTTCTCAGATCTCAACCTCCGTGTTGGGAGATCCACTGCTCTCTTCAAAGCTGTCAGACAGAGTCGTTTGCGTCTGCAGAGGTGTCTGCTGTGTTTGTTTAGTTTACTGTGCCCTGTCCCCAGAGGTGGAGTCTACAGAGACAGGCAGGTTTCCTTGAGCTACTGTGAGCTCCACCCAGTTCGAGCTTCCCAGCGGCTTTGTTTACCTACTTAAGCCTCAGCACTGGCGGGCGCCCCTCCCCCAGCCTCGCTGCTGCCTTGCCGGTAGATCACAGACTGCTGCGCTAGCAATGAGGGAGGCTCTGTGGGTGTGGGACCCTCCCGGCCAGGTGTGGGATATGATCTCCTGGTGTGCCTGTTTCTTAAAGCGCAGTATTGGTGTGGGAGTTACCCGATTTTCCAGGTGTTGTGTCTCAGTTCCCCTTGCTAGGAAAAGGGACTCCCTTCCCCCTTGCGCTTCCCAGGTGAGGCATTGCCTCGCCCTGCTTCAGCTCTCGCTGGTCGGGCTGCAGCAGCTGACCAGCACCGATCGTCCGGCACTCCCCAGTGAGATGAACCCAGTACCTCAGTTGAAAATGCAGAAATCACCGGTCTTCTGTGTCGCTCGCGCTGGGAGTTGGAGACTGGAGCTGCTCCTATTCGGCCATCTTAAAGGTGTCTTTTTTATATAATGATTTATTTTACTTTGGGTAAGTAGTGGTTCTACTGGGCTGAATAGGAGTTCAGCATAGGGATTGAACTAATTTATATTTCCACCAACAGTGTATAAGCATTTTTTTCTCTGTCTCCATGCCAACATCTGTTGATTTTACTTTTAAATAATAACCATTCAGTCTGGTGTAAAGTGATATCTCAGTGTGAATTAATTTGCATTTCTCTAGTGATTAGTGATGTTGAACATTTTAAAGTATGTTCTTGGCCATTTGTATTTCTTCCTTTGAGAAATGTCTGCTCATGTCCTTTGCTCAGTTTTTCATGGAGTTGCTTTTCCTTGAGTTGTTTGAGTTTTTTAATATATTCTGTATATCAGTAATTTGTCAGAAGCATAATTTGCAAATATTTTCTCCCAATCTGTATGTTGTCTGTTTACCCTGTTAATAATTTCTTGTGCTGCATAGAAGCTTTTTAGTTTAATTGTATTCTGTTTGTCTGGTTTTGGTTTTGTTGCATTTGCATTTGGGTTTTTCATTACACATTGTTTGCCTAAGCCAATGTCCAAATAATTTTTCTTAGGTTTTCTTCCAGGAGTTTTGTAGTTTCAGGACTCACGTTTAGGTGTTTAATCCATCTTCAGTTAATTTTTACCACGGTAAGAGATAGTAGTCAAGCTTCACTTTTCTTCATATAGCTAGCCAATTTTCCCCAAATCATTTATTAAATGTGGCATTCTTTTCCATTATTTTTGTCAGCTTTGTCAAACATCAGTTGGTTATTGGTATATGGCTTTATTTCTGGGTTCTCTGTTCTGTTCCATTGTTATATGTGTCCATTTTTGTGCCAATATCATGCTGTATTAGTTACTATTGCTTTTTATCATAATCTGAAGTCAGACAATGTGATGCCTCTGGCTCTGTTCTTTCTTCTTAGAATTACTTTGGCTATTCAGGCTTTTTGTTTCTGGTTCCATATAAGCTTTAGGATTTTTTTTTTCTGATTCTGTGAAAAATGACATTGGTGATTTGATGGGCATTGTGTTGAATCTATAGAATGCTTTGGGCACTATGGTTATTTTAATGATATTGATTCTCCCAATCCATTAGCATGGGATTTTTTTTCCTTTTTTTTTTTTTTTTTAATGTTCTACAGTCTTTCTTCAGTATTTTATAATTTTCCTTGTAGAGATCATGCACCTCCTTGATTAAATGTATTCCTAGCTATTTTATTTTTGTATATGTGTGTGTCTATTGTTGTTTTGTTTTACTTTGTTTTGTTTTGAGACAGAGTCTCACCCTGTTGCCAGGCTGGAGTGCAGTGGTGCAATCTTGGCTCACTGTTAACCTCTGCCTCCTGGGTTCAAACAATTCTCCTGTCTCAGCCTGCTGAGTAGTTGGGACTACGGGAGAGTGCCACAACGCCCAGCTAATTTTTGTGTTTTTAGTAGAGATGGGGTTTCACCATATCGACCAAGATGGTCTGGAGCTCTTGAACTTGTGATTCACCCAACTCGGCCTCACAAACTGCTGGGATTACAGGCATGAGCCACCTTGCCCAACCTGAGTGTGTCTATTGTAAATTAGATTGAGTTACTGATTTTGCTCTCAGCTTGGAAGTTATTGGTGTATAGAAATTCTAACTATTTGTGTACATTAATTTTTGTATCATTAGACTTTACTAAAATCATGTATCAAGTCTAGAAGCCTTTGGAGGAGTTCTTAAGGTTTTCTAGATACACAATCATCTCATCAGTGAGCAGAGATCATCTTTCTGACTTATTCTTTTACAATTTGAGTGTCTTTTATTTCTTTCTCTTGCCTGATTGCTCTGGCTATGACTTGTAGTATTATGTTGAGTAGGCGTAGTAAGAGTGGGCATCTTTATCTTATTCCAGTTCTTAAGAGAAATGTTTTTAACTTTTTACCATTCAGTATGATGTTGCCTATGGGGTTGTTACATATGGCTCTTATTATTTTCTAATATGTTCCTTTAATGACTAGTCTGCTGAAGGTTTTTACCATAGGTAGATACTGGAGTTTACAAAAAACTTTTTTGCATCTACTGTGATTATCTTTTGGTTTTGCACTTAGTTCTGTTTATACGGTAAATCAGATTTGTTGATTTACATATGTTAGAACAACCTTGCATCACCGAAATAAAGCCCACTTTATCATCGGAATTATCTTTCTGATGTGCTGTTGTATTTGGTATGCTAGGATTATGTTAAGAATTTCGCTGAAAGGAAAGTTTATAGCATAAATGCCTACATCAAAAGGACAGAAAATTTTTCAAATGAAGAAATTAATCTTACACTTCAAGGTATGAGAAAAATAAAAACAAACCAAACCCCAATCTAGCAGAAGAAAAAGATCAGAACAGAACTAAATGAGTTTGAGACTAGGGAAAAAAATGACAAAAAGGGTCAATGAAATTAAAAGTTGGTTCTTTGAAAGGATAAACAAAATTGACAGACTGCTAGCAAGATTAACCAAAAGAAAAAGATTTTAATAAGCACAATCGGAAACGACAAAGATAATGTTACCACTGATACCACAGAAATACAAAAGATCATGAGAGACTGCTGTGAACACATATGTGCACACAAGCTAGAAAACCTAGAGGAACTGGATAAATTCCTGGAAATATATAACCTCTGAAGATTGAACCAGGAAGAAATAGGAATCCTGATCAGATGAATAACAAGTAATTAAATCAAATTAATAATAAAAAATCTTTTAACACAAAAGCAAAGAAGCAGACAGATTCATAGCTGAATTTTTCCAGACATACATAGAAATGCTGGTATCGGTATTAATTAAACTGTTCCAAAAATTCAAATAAGAGGAATCTCTCCTTTATATAGTCTGCAAATCCAGTATCACCCTAACACATAAATCAGGCAAGGGTACAACAAAAGAGGAAAACTGCAGGCTAATATCTCTGATGAATGTACACACTTTTGGTTTATTTTGCTCTTTTTTAAAAAATTTCTTGGTGTTGAAATTTAGATTATTTACTTAAAACTTCTCTTTATTTTCAGTGTAAGCTTTTAGGGCTATCAACTTTACTCTTGCTATGATTTTTCCAAAATACCAAATATTTTTACATGTGGTTTTGATTTTGATCCAGTTCCATATTAATCTATTTTCTAAGACTTTCTCTTGAACCCGTAACCCATTGATTATTGAGAAATGTGTTAATTTCTACATATTAGAGATTTCCCCCATCATCTTTCTGTTATTTAAGTTTTTAGTTTGACTACAATAAAATCAGGGAAAACACAGTATGATTTTAGATTTTTTAAAATTTATGGAAACATATTTTATGGCCTAGAATATTATCTATCTTGGTGAATGCTCCTTGAGCACTTGAAAAAAAAAATATGTGGTGTTCTATATATGCCAATTATAAGCTGTTGGTTGATTGTGCTCTTCAGATGTATTTTCATGTTAATTTGCTTTCTAATAGCTCTATCAGTTTCTGAAATGAAGTGTTAACTCTAATTCTTTGTTTGTCTATTTTTTTTTCTTTCCAGCATTATTAAATAGTTTTCATACATAATAACATTCTGAGTGTTTGTACATACACATTTAGGATTCCTATCTCTTCTGGGATTCTTTTATCAATATATATAATATCCCTTTTTATCTCTAGTAATTTTCTGTTCTCTAAAATTAATTTCATCAAAAATCTAGCCACCTCTGATTTTGTGTTAATTAGAGTTTGGATTTACTTTTTCAATCATTTTACTTTTAAACTACTTGTATGTTATTTTGAAATGAAGTTCTTGTTCATAGCATATAGATGATTCATGTTTTTGCATCCAATTTGTAAATATCTGTTTTTTAATTGGTATACTTAGACTATATTAAGGTAACTATTCAGATATTAAGACTTAATCTGACATTTCATTTTTTTTTCTGTTGTTCCCTCTCGTTCTGTTTGTCTTTTCTTGACTTGCTGTGTGTTACTCAGCAATTTTTTGAATAACGTTTTGTTTTACATATGGTTTTTTTAGTACATTGCTGTGTCATATTTCCTTAGTGTTTGCTATAGATACTATATATATTATACCACAGTCAGTGATGTCAACTTTTTATCACTTAAAGTATAGAAATAATATTTCTATTTAGGTCTCTTTACCTCTACCAATTTTCAAACCTACTCGTTTAAGTCTTTCCTCTAAATATGTTGAGTACCATATCAGATGTTATAATATTTTCTTCAATGATCTGATATGAATTTATACCTGATAGGAGAATGCAAGTACATTATATTTAACTTTACCCATTATGTTATTTTTCCTTTCTTTCTGAATTTTCAAACTCTACTCTCCTGCCATTTTTATTTATGTTTTTAAAAAATTTACTTTAGCCATTCTTTAAGATTTAGTCAGCCAGCAATAAATTCACTTATTGTTTCTTATCAGAGACTATCTTTCTTCCATCTTTATTCCTAAAGGATATATTCACTGGATATAGATTTAAAATTGAGTATTTTTTCTTTCAGCACTTGAAAAATATGCTACTTCTAGCATCCATGGTTACATATGAGAAATCTTCTGTTATTCAAGATGACATTCCATTTTAGATAATGCATGTCCTCTCTCTTAATATACATATTAAGACTATACACACACATATTTGTCTCTAATTTTCAGAGGTTTTTTATGATATGGCTTGACAGAGACTTATTTTGGTTTATCCTACTTGTTATTTGCTCAGCTTCTTAGAAATATAGGTTTAAGCCTTTTGCCAAATTTGGGAAATTTTCTGTCCTATGTTTATTTTCAGCACTCACTCCTTTCCCTCTCCTCTGGGGCACCAATGCTTTGCAAGCTAGATGTTGCTTTTTGTCTGATTTGTATATGAGGATTCTTTTCATTTTTTAACTGTCTATTTTCCCTGTGTTGTCAGATTGGGCAATTTTTATTCAATTGTCTTCAAATTCACCGATTATTTCTTCTGTCATCTGCAATCATTGAGCTATTCAGTGCCATTTTCATTTTGGTTATTGTAGTTCTATAATTAGGCTTTCCCTACATATTTTTTTCTTTTGCTGACTTCTACTTTTTTTTGCTTCATTAGTATTTGTAATCATTCTTTATCAGTGGTACCTTAGTTTTTTTTTTTTTTTTACTTTTATTTTAAGTTCTGGGGTACAAGTGCAAGTTTGTTACATAGGTAAACTTGTGTCATGGGGGTTTATATTATAGATTATTTTATCACCCAAGTATTAAGGTTAGTACCTATTAGTTGGTTTTCTTGATCCTCTCACTCCTCCTACCCTCCACCCTCCAAAAGATCCCAGTGTGTGTTCCACTCTATGTGTTCATTTGTTCTCATCATTTAGCTCCCACTTATAAGTAAGAACGTGTGATATTTGGTTTTGGATTCTTGTGTTAGTTGGCTAAGGATAATGGCTCAACATCACTGACCACTAGAAAACTCCAAATAAAAACCACAATGAGATATTCATCTCACATCAGTCAGAATGGCTATTATTAAAAAATCCAAAAAATAAAAATAAAAAACAGATGCTGATGAGATTGTGGAAAAAAAGGTACACTTATACACTTTTAGTAGGAGTGTGAATTAGTTTAGCCATTGTGGAAGACAGTGTGGTGATTCCTCAAAAATCTAAAAACAGAAATACCATTTGACCCAGCAGTTCCTTTACTAGGTATATACCCAAAGGAATATAAATTATTCTGTTACAAAGACATATGCACACATATGTTCACTGCAGCACTATTCACAATAGCAAAGACATGGAATCAACCTAAATGCCCATCAATGATTGACCGGATACAGAAAATGTGGTACATATTCACCATAGAATACTATGCAGCCATAAAAAAGAATGAGATAATGTTCTTTGAAGAGACATGCATGGAGTTCATATCATTTTTAAATAATTTCTATATCTGAGTTATCCCATTGTCATTTTCTGCCATTTTTTTTTATTCAAGTTGTGTAATTTTCCTGTTTTTTGATATAATAATTGACTTTTGTTTTCTGGACAGTTTAAGATTATGTTACAATACTCCTATAGTACTCTTCAATATGATGTGACTTGACAGATTTATTTTGGTTTATCCTGTTTGTGATTTGCTCAGGTTCTTAAAACTACAGGTGTAAGCATTTTGCCAAATTCAGGAAATTTTTGTCCTATATTTATTTTCAACACTTACCCCTTTCCCTCTCCTCTGGGCACCAGTGCTACTTGACCTTTATTTTTAGCAAGCAGTGACCTTACTTGGGTGTAGCATACAGGTCTAGTTGTGAGTGAATGTTTACCTCTCAAAATGACCTGCTAGCACCACCCCAGGAAAAGGGGAGCACTGAAACATACTGCATCATCACACATGGGTGGGACATAGGTCAACTTTTTCCTTAGCCCCACAAACAGTTTTTGGGTAAAAACAGACTTCTAACTCACACATTATTGCTACCTTACCTCTGTATTGGGGTGTAAACTCAGTTTCTCTACCGAGATATGCTAACACAAGGTCAAAGAGAAACAAGGCCAATTTGCACTGCCCCATTTCTTCAAGTGTGTGTGAAAGAGAGAGGAAGAGAAAGAAAAAATAAGAGAGAAAGATAACTTTTTTTACTAATATAGTTTAGAAGGAGTCTTTTGTATGAAATTTGACAAGGGAAAGTAGATAGTGAGCCAGTAGTTTCGAAAGACAGAGAGGAGTACATAAATACTAAACAAAGTATATCAGTCCATTCTCACGCTGCTAATAAAGATGTAATCGAGACTGGGTACATTTTTTTTTATATAAAGGAAAGAGGTTTAATTACCTCACAGTTCAGCGTGGCTAGGGAAGCCTCAGGAAACTTACAATCATGGTGGAAGGGAAAGCAAACACGTCCTTCTTCACATGGCAGCAGCAAGAAGAATGAGAGCCCAGTGAAGGGGGAAGTCCCCGAAACAATCATATCTCATGAGAACTAACTTGCTACCATGAGAACAGCACAGAGGAAACTGCCCCCAGGATTCAATTATCTTCACCTGGTCCCTTCCTCGACATGTGAGGATTATGGGAACTACAATTCAAGATGAGATTTGGGTGGGTACATAGCCAAACCATATCACAAAGCAAAGACAAACAATTAATAGTGGATTGGTTTCTAAAATGAGGAAAGACCAGTGAGGAACAAGAAACAATCTTCCTTTATATCAAACAATGGGTCTTTTCTATAAAGAAGGCATAAGGATTGAGACGATCAATTTTGATCCTAATAGTAAATTATTGACTGTATCATGTGCTAAGGAAACTATGTGCATGTAGGGGATGTCTGCATTTCTGACACATAGATGAAGATAGGCATATTCACTATTACTAAAATGTTGAACTGTTTATGTAAAATCCACCTAAACTAGGCACTAAAGTACTAAACATAGATTTGTTATACTATTCGGCAATCACACTTCTAGGTATTTTCCCAAGTGATTAAAAAACTTATGTCTGCACATGTGTTTACTCTGTTAATAATAGCTGTATTCATAATCATCAAACACTGGAAGTAATTAATATTTCAATAGATAAATAGGTCAACTTTGGTATATCTCTATAATAGAATACTATTCTGCAATAAAAATGAGTGTTATCAAATCATACCAAAAAATGGGTCATAAATGCATACTGCTAACAGAAAGAAGTAAATCTGAAAAAGCAAACTACTTTATTTTTATAGTTACTTAATATTCTAGGAATGGAAAATAGAAAGAGGTTAGCAGATGAATAATTGCCAGCATTCTCTTTTATGGGAAGGGTTCAAATAGATGGAGAAGATAGAATATTTTTAGGATGGTGGATTTATTGTGTATGACACCTTAATAGTAGATACTTAAGTCCATGAATTTGTCAAATCTTGTAGAACTTTACAGGACAAAGACTAAATATTATTGCATGCAAGTTTTAAAATATCATCTTGGACATTGCAGAATCCTAATGGAATAAAGAACGAGATAAAAGAATCCAACTGCATTAGAAATATGTGAAAATACCTAACTAAAGTGTGCAGAGAAAAAAATATGCTTATTAAGTTAAGTATGTTTTAAAATGAGTGAAATCTATGACAAAAGGCAAAAGGAATTGTACACAAGCACTGTAATTGAGTGGATAAAATTATTTCTGTGAAGCACAGTTTAACAGTTCTGAAACCACAGTGCACATATACTGGTATTGAATAATTAATAAATGAATGGCAGAGGAAACAGACAGAATTTTCATGCTGAAGTGATAGGTTACAAAAAAATAGAAGACCAGAATAATCCATGAGGTAATGAATTAAATGTGGAAACATCAGTATGCTTAGTTTAATATAGATATAGATAATAACATACAGAAATATTTAAGGATATGTATATGCATAGCTGTCAATACACACACAGATATTTTCTCATTCTCTCAGTTGCAATGGCCTAGAAGAAATATATTTCAGTAGCAACAGACACTCCTACCATTCAGATCTTGGTTTCTAATGTCATTCTTCAACAAAACAAATTAAGGCTCCTTAGACATATGGGGATTCTAGGCTGTGGCATATTTAAGATGAATATGAACAGGAACATGGAGCATTTTATGTTAGCAGAAAAGAAGAGAGTATTAAAACACACATACATACACACACATACACAAACACACACACACACACAATGATAGAAATAAGTCATTTGTAAAACGGCAAGTGTAAAAATAGAGGGCTCTGACAAGAACTACCACAGCCACATACAGAAGGTCAACATTATCAACAGTGTTGTTATGTTGATAGCATATATTCTTGATATGGTGTAATTAAAATGACACCTAACCCCTGTGGTTTTCTTCCCCCAAATCCATAACCCCAGAGTAATCCTGGGGAAAACACCAGACCAGTCCCAATTGAGGGACATTCTACAAAATTCCTGATCAGTATACCTCAAAACTGTCAAATCATAAAAAAAGACAACTCTTAGAAACTGCCACAGCCAAGAGGAGATTTGTCATCTAAAATGTAGTATATTCTGAGTGGTATTCTGGATCAGAAAAAAGTATTATGTCAAAATTAGGTAAAATAACTTTAGTTAATAATAATAATGTATGAATATTGACTCATTAGTTGTAACAAATGTACCACACTAACATAAGACATTAACAATAGGGGAAAATGAATG
This sequence comes from Macaca thibetana thibetana, assembly GCF_024542745.1. Taxonomy (NCBI): domain Eukaryota; kingdom Metazoa; phylum Chordata; class Mammalia; order Primates; family Cercopithecidae; genus Macaca; species Macaca thibetana. The sequence goes on from NC_065584.1 coordinate 67,204,666, forward strand.
AGGAGATTCTATGTATTACCTTAAGAGTCCTTCTGTAAATCTGAAACTCTTCTAAATAGCAAAGTTTATCAAAACATAAAATAATAATGTCACTGTTCTTAAAATTCTAGCTCTGTAGGCCACTTAAAAAAAGATTTTTTGTTTTCTAAAGAGATTATATTCTAGCCATATCAAAATCCATAATATCATACTTCAAAGATCTCAACCTCTTCCTCCATTTGTTAGATTATGATCATAAAATCAGTATAAAATTTTACCTTACTGTAATCATTTACATTTTTTAATGCAATATTGAGATTTAGCATTAGTTATTTCTATTCTTATCCTCAGTTCTGACAACACTTTGCAATGAAGCTTTTCAATTACTATTTTGTTTCAATGGTTCACATAAGAAAAGATTTTACTGTCCATGGCAACTGCTTAGTAATGAATGTCAGGTATTCTTCCCACCCACTTTCAAGGTGATCACTGAATCAAGAGGGCATATTTGTTCTTTTTTTTATTTTTCACTCAAATTCCACGTCTGGGAGGAAATTGATTTGACCATATGGCTGAATGATCAGATAATGGAATTTATAAGACTCTTGGGGAAGCAATTGAAATAGAAAATATAGTATACTATTGCTTTACAGCAAGACTCCTAGGAGCCTAAATAAATCATACATGCCCTCTTACATAGAAGCACTTAACAATGAAAAAAAAATCACTTCTAGTCTTCGAAGAGAACATTATTAATAATGGTATCAATGATTCCCCAGTTTAAGTCACAAAATAATATTCATGATGACACTAACATCCATTATTTCTGTGAAGATTTCATGAAAAAATAACATGAAAATATTTAGTAAACTGTAACTTATTATTGGAACATACACTAATTAGGAATTTTTCTCTTCTCCATAACTTACCACTAGGATCTAATGCTGAAAAAATAAAAAGAATGTACACTTCGGGGACTCCTCAGCTCATCCAAAGGCAGAGCACACTAACTTAACAACATATTTCAATGGCAGACAAAAAAACTAATGCATAAGCATGTTTACAGTGACATTTTTATTGTTTCCCCAAAGTAATCCAACACCCACATGAAATAGAAAGAGTGCAAATAGTTGAAGTTTGGGAGTCTTGCTAAAAATGTGGTACTAAGGCCAGTTGCGGTGGCTCACGCCTATAATCTCAACACTTTGGGAGGCTGAGGCAGGCGAATCACGAGGTCAGGAGATTGAGACCATCCTGGCTAACAGGGTGAAACCCCGTCTCTACTAAAAATATGAAAAATTAGCCAGCCATGGTGGCAGGCGCCTGTAGTCCCAGCTACTCGGGAGGCTGAGGCAGGACAATGGTGTGAACCTGGGAGGCGGAGCTTGCAGTGAGCCTAGATGGTGCCACTGTACTCCAGCCTGGGAGACAGAGCGAGACTTTATCTCAAAAATTAATTAATTAATTAATTAATTAATTAATTAAATTAAAATTTTAAAAAAGAATGTGGTACTAAGAGAAAAGAGTTTGTGTTCCCCCTCTACTCCATAGGGTAGAGTGAAAGTCATCCCTCTTCTATGGAACAAATCAAGGGTTTCAAAATACCTCTCATAAAGGTCTAAGGTTGGTGTACCAAGAGAAGAATATAATCTTGCTCTATATTTGGAGTTTTAGTGAACTCTTGAAGCTCTGTGCCAAAGTTTCTTAACCCTTGCACTGTTGATATTTTGACTGGAAAGTGTTGTGGAGGGCTGTGCATTGTACAGATTAGCAGGAAAACTCTTAGAGTTTGTAATGTTTAGCAGCATCCCTGGCATTACCCACTAGATACTAGTAGAACCATTCTTCACCTAATCATATACCAAATATGCCTCGAGACATTGCCAAATCGCCCATAGAAGGCAAGTTGCTTTCAACTGAGAATTACTGCTCTTATTCCACATAATTCTGCCAATTAAACAGAGTGCAAAGTGTGAGGAGATTAAGAAAACATAAGTGAATATACACACAAGTTGTAACCTGAAGCAGAGAGATTATAAAAGAATGTACTATTGGTCCTCAGTATCCGTGAGTTCTGCATTCATGGATTTGACCAGCTACAGATAAAAAAAAATTCATTAAAAAAATGAATCGTTGTGTCCATACTGATCATACACATATTGTTTTTCTTGTCATTATTTCCTAAGCAATACAGTATAACAAGTATTTACATACCACTTGTATTGTAGTATGTGTTATAAATAACCTAGAGATGTTTTAAAGTATACAGGAGGATGCATGTAGGCTCCATGCAAATATTACAGCATTTTGTATAAGGGACTTGAGCATTCATGGATTTTGGTATGTGGGACAGAAAGGTCCTGGAATCAATCCATGAACACTGAGGAATGGCTGTATAGTAGAGTATGGCTCATATATGGATTAAGAATAGAACATTTGTTTCCTGAAACCTTGTTACAGAAAAATGAACAATTCCTGTGGCCTGATGTGGAGAACAGATGTAAGAAATGGATCCGAGGAGATAGAATTGCCCATCTCTAAAATATCTTCAGCATTTTAGAATGTTAGAGCATTTTAGGAGCTTGTTGATCTGAAAGTAAAAAATTCAAGGAAATCACATGCACCAAATATATCAGTACCACTACTGAGAGAAAACGATTTATACAAGATCTCTGGCTCCCTTATTTACCCTAACCTTGGAGTTGGGCTCTGGTAAGAAAGAGGAGAAAGTTGAGACCATGCAGCTGGCACCCCATGTATCTCAAACTAAAGTCTGCTTGGTTTAAGGGGAAGGATATATATTAAAAATTAGATCTAGAAATTGTTTTATGCCACTATAATAATGTCAAAATCTGAAAAGGATATTACAAATATAACGAAAGTAAAAGCAGCATCATTTATGGATATACAGATACAACATTTCTTAGCAAAAATTAGCAAATAAAATCCAGCAATACATAAAGAATGACACAAATAATCAAGTTGGAATGCAGGTTATTTCAAAATACAGAAATTAATGTAATTTACTAAATTAACAGGTTGAGAAAGATATATTAAATGGGCATTTTGATGTATATAGAAAAAGCATTTGACAAACCATAACACACATTTTTAAAAAAATGTTCACAAACTAGGAATAGGCCAGACATGAGCCACCCAGGACTTCCCGGTCAGCCCTCAGTTGAACGCAATGCAGCCAGCAGCCTGCTTCCAACTATTATTTCCTTTAGGGTCTTAGCTACAGTGAATCTTTCCCTAGAATTCGCACTCTGACCAGGGCAGCCTGCATCTGGTGATTGAGCAAGGCAGTTACATAATGGCCTATACATTTTACCCAGCATGGGACACTTAGGGGCAATGCTCACTCCAGAGTTTACCACCGGGTTGGTCGAGGCCTCGGAGGGCCTACATGTCCATTCACCTTCTGTCTCTGAACAATCTTTTTTTCTTTCCTTTTTTTCATAATGTTGATTCTTAGCAAACATCTCATACCTCAAGTTTTGTCTTGGCATCTGCTGCTAAAGAATCCAAAATCTTTCTAGTGATTGCCAAACTATTTCATTATGCAGTAATTTGCTGCCCAGATTTATAAGGATAAATTATGTCCATTAAATAAAAGGAGTATTGTTGGACCATAATAAAATTCATATTTAGGTGTAAAAATCCTTAGAGTAAAATTTATTATGATACTCATCAATACAGTTAATTTGTATTCTTATAACATTATTGGTAAATGCTGATACTTAATTTGCTTTATCTATGCTAGTGGTTGAGGCTGGAAAATCAAGACACACAATGAATTTATCATAGCAACATAGTCATCAGGAGATGAATATCTCTGTTACTTATGTATTTGAAAACAATTTTCTATAAAAACATTGGCATGAGTTGAGTTACTATGAATAAGATCCTTTTGTCAAAAGCATTTCTGCCCAGACTGTCAGAAGAAAGGTTGAAGAGAAAACTTGGAAACAAAATAGAAAGAATGTGATTTGTGATTTCACATTACAATGATCATCCTTTTCTTTTTGTATTTGTTTCTTGCCAAGACTTTGGTTTGTCACACTGTGGATGCAGGAATACAACTAAATAGAGGCTGTTTTTACATAAAATGACTATGAGATTTGTCACAATGTAAGGGATACTCTGTGTTTTGTGTAGTATTGCACATTGTGAGTATATACCTAATAAAAATCCAAAGTTACTGAATATTAAGAAATTACCCTAACATTCCATTTACATTTCAAGTGAAAAAAGAGTTTGTTTGTTAAAAAAAAAATCTGTGCCGATGTTTACAACTTATGTTTTTCTTTCACTGATAGACCTAAATGGGTTATCTGGCAGCACAGAGGATATGGAAGACACTGAGGATTACATATTCACATAAATATCTATAATTAATATCCAAATGTTTGTGGTATATACTAAAATATGACTATATATGTTTGATACTGTAGGATAGTGATCTGAAAATTGTGCAGCTTTCTAGCTAACAGAAGATTGATATTTGTGCCTTTTTTAATTTAGCTTAAGTCTCTTAAAAGTTCTATAATAGCCATGATTGTAAACTAAAAGAGAAAAAAAAACAGAATCCTTAATTTTTTAAAATTCTATCACTCAAGGTAATAACTGAAGGAATTCACTTATTTAAAATGGAAATGTGGAAATTATTAAATTATATGAAACATGATTTCCATATGATAACTCATATGAGTAGTTATATACATTTAATACAATGCTACACTACAGAGTTGAAAGTGATGCTTTGACTGATCTAAACATCAGGTTCTCATAATATTTAATATTTCATAGAACTCTTTATTCCGTAATTGTTCTTTCCATGATGACAACCCCTAGAAGAAAAGATGAATCCTTTACCTCTTGACGAAAAGTAGAAATGTGAATATTTTATTTTTTAATCCAATAGACAAAAGAGAGAACAAGCTTTCTTTTTGTAAACAAAACCGAGTAGACTTTTCACAGAATAAAGTCTATCATCGACTATAGCTTCAAAAGCAAAGTTCTGTCAAAATGAGTACCCAATTTAATTGGGCCAGTAAGTTATTCTATGGAAATTTAGGGTTCTAAAGACTTTATGTCAAATAGTAAGAGTTACTGCACTTTGCGGTAGGTAGATAATGAATCTTGTCTGCATATTTTGAATGTACTCTTTAAATCATCAGATTTTAAACACTTTTTTTTCCTATTTCAAATTCAATAGCAAAATAAAACTGTGCAATTATAAAATTAATTCTGAGGCTGAAAATGTATTCCAATTTTTGGTTGCATCAGCTAAATAAAAATGCTTTTATTATCACTTAATCTTAGTTAATATTCAATATTTGTTTAACCGGATATACCATTTACAATCAGTTCTCACAAGACTCTAAAACTATGAAAAGAGCAGGACTTCACCAGTTCAACATAGCTGTCTCACTAGAGATGATCCAGCTGTCACTTGTGGTCAGCATCAGGCATCTGCCACTGAAGACTCTGCTCAAATCAAGAACTCTTTCTTGCAAGATGTTGATGACCATCTAGGTCAGCTTAGGACACTCTCCTTGTCCATGTTGCTTTCTTTGGAATGGTTTGTTAACTTATTTCCCTATCTCTTTTTCTCTCATTATTAGATGTTACTCTGATGTGGAAATCTTGATATATAACATTTATGTATCAATTTAGTATACTACTATGTATGATATGCAAAATCAACTGACTTGTGGATTGGCTTGTGCTTGTGTGCCCAGGGCTGTGACTACTGAGTGAACAGGTAGTGTTGACAATTGCCTCCATGAGAACACCATGTAGCTCATGGCTTTTATGATTAAATAAGCATCAGTAAAAGTCTGGTCTTGTGGAAAGACATAAAGATGCATAGACCTGATTATGTATGACTTTATGCCACTTAAATATTTGTGTTAATATGATTGTATGTATTTATGTTAATTAGAGTGATCTTAAATATTGATGTTGACTGAAGTGCTCACCTCTTCAACTTTCCTACTGGATTTTCTCCTTCACTAATATAGTTTCAGTTATCATGAAAATAATACTAAACACAACAATGTTGAATACTTATTAAAAGCTAGTTCTATGATGAGAATTTCATATTTATTTTTTAAATTTAATATTCACAATAACTTTGTGAGGTAGAAATTCTAATTGGCAGATGAGGAAATTAAGACTGGACTAAGTTAATAATAAGCACAATTTGATGCAGCTAGTTAATTGCAAAACCAAGATTCACAATCATGCTTTTCTGGAATCTGTGACTTGGGGATTCTGCCCTTAACAAACTTGACATCTTGATCAAGAAAATTTGATCTCAAACTTATCAGGTCATAAAATACACTAACAAATATATGTTTCAGGCTCTAACTTTTTTGAGATCTATAATTTCAATTATTTTTACACTTGATCTTATCCAAAAGGCCAAGAAATGATACAATTGCTTTTATATTAGAAGAAAGTGAGGAAGTTGAAAAGATTGAAGTGAAAGGAGAGAAAAAAGATGGGATATACTGGGAATGGACAAGTAGAATGAGAAGGAAAAAAATGGGAAAACAAAGAGAGGTAGGAGTAATGTAGAGAAAGAAGAATAAATGGGATGATATGGTTTGGGTCTGTGTTCCTGCCAAAATGTCATGTTGTATTGTATTCCCCAGCATTGGAGGAGGAGCCTGTTGGGAGGTGATTGGATCATGGGGGTGGATTTCTCCCTTGCTGTTCTCTGGATGGTGAGGGAGTTCTCACTAGACCTGGTTGTTTAAAAATGTGTGGCACCTTCCCCTTTGCTCTCTCTTCCTCCTGCACCTGCCATGTAGATGTGCCTTCTTCCCCTTTGCCTTCTGCCATGATGGTAAGTTTCCTGAGTCTTCCCCAGCCATGCTTCTTGTATAAACTGCAGAACTAAGTCAGTTAAACCTTTTTTCTTTATAGATTACCCAGGCTCAGGTAGTTCTCTATAGAAATGTAAGAACGGACTAATACAGAAGAAAACATGCATTTATTGAATGCAAATACTTTGACATCCATTCACAAATTTATCAATGTAGTATTCACAATTTAGTGAGTTTAGTTTTATTATCTGTGTTCATATTGATAAAGACATTGACCATTCAACCCAGTATATTTTAAACTAATTTCATTAACTCAGCGTCTAAAGATGTCCAGTTAATAGCAATATCCATCATCCAAGTACTCAAAGCAGAAAATTCTGAACTGTATCTGACTCATTTTCCCTGTTGCCCATGCTCAATGATACCTAAAGATGATAGAGTCAAATTAGGATTATATCATTTAGTATTATTTCACATTCAAAAATGAATAAAAAAGTGAATGGAAAGACACATAGAGCAGTGACCCTACTCCCAGTCTTCTCAGGACATGGATGTTACAAACTTTCTTTTATGTGAAATTTAAAAGGGAATTAGCCTTCCAACTTTAATAAGCCAAGGGTTTCTCTGAACAACTAATGTTATGTCTCTGTTCAAGTGTCTCTCTTGACAAAGAGAACCATAGGAAGGGACACGTTATAACATAAGCAGCTGTTGATGCAGGATCAGTTCATGCTTCTGAACCAGTAAGGCTGAGTAAGGTAAATATCAATTCTCTTTTTAGAGTTACATGTTTACTATGAGTGATAATATATTGTATTCTATTACCAATGTAGCTAGTCATCTTTTAAAAGTTGTAAGAACACATGCTAGAATGATAGAAGATTGGCTCTGAGAAGGAGAGAATAATAACTACCCATTACCATAGTGGGAGAGGGGTTATTGGCAGGAAGAAAGTGAATTGATGGAGAATGCATGTCTTTATGCCAAAAACAAATGTTAAGAATAGCAAATTAAATAGGAATCCTTCTGAAAAGTATGAGTTCGGAAGTTTTTAAAGGGCATAACCACAAGCATTGAGTTGCTCAATATCTCCAATGATTTTATTACTTTAGAAAAAGTTGCTATTCAATCTATCTGTTGTAGCTATCACAGGGTACTCATTTTCACTCTAGATTGGAACTTCTAAAGTACTGTTGACACCTAAGGATTTCTTCCTTGATTCGAAATTTATGCTGTAAATACTAATTTCTTTTAATAATTATAACACATTTTAATAATTATTTAAAAAATTCTGTTAAATGTTTAATTTATAAAAGTACACATCTTAAAGCCTTTTAAACTCCTTTTCTAAATATCACTTTCATGGATTTTAATTTCTTGCTTAAAAAATAATACTATCCAGAAGACCAAATACTTCTTATAAATCTAAAAAATTAATAAATACAATGATGCAAAGTTACTTTAATAGCTGTATTAGTCAGGAACTAATTAGTCAGGGATTAATACAGCTATTAGTCTCCAGAGACAGAATTAATAGCATATATGTATATATAAAAGGCAGTTTTTTAAGGATAATTGACTTACATGGTCACAATGTAAAGTCTCACAATAGGCCATCTGCAAGTTGAGGAGCAAGGAAGCAAGTGGTAACTTAGTTCAAATCCCAAAACCTCAAAAGGAGGAAAGTCAACAGGGCAGCCTTCCACCTGTGGCCAAAGGTTGGAGAGACCCTGGCAAACCACTGGTGTAGTACCAAGAATCCAAAAGCTGAAAAGCTTGGAGTCTAATGTTTGAGAGCAGGAGTCATCCAGCACAGGAGAATGATGAAGGCTGGAAGACTAAGCAAGTCAGCTTATTCTAACCATACTGGCAGTTGATTAGGTTGCGACCATGGAAGGTGAGTCTGCCTCTCCTAGTCCATTGATTCAAATGTTAATCTCCTTTGGCACCACCCTCACAGACACACCCAGGAACAATATTTTGCATCCTTCAATCCAATCAAGTTGACACTAATATTAACCATCACAATAGCTTAGTAGATTTAAATTTAAAACAAGATAAATTATTTAATTAAAAATCAAGTTTGAGTTAAAGATTGTAAATCTCCTAGTCAAATTTACCTATGTATACAAAATATCAAAAAATATAGTCTTTTGGCAAAAAAATAATAATATGTATATATGTATGATGTGTTTCATGCAGAACACATCTCTGGATTTAAATTTTATCAGCCACGATTTGTTTATCTTTAAATCACATTTATGCTACACGAAAATTGATTTATAAAATTAATTTTATGGAATTTTGTACTTAAATATTAAAATATATTTTTTCTACTAGTAAAATAAACTGAACAATGGATTCTAAAACGTACCTTTACCTTTTTTATAGGAACCTTAAACTTGATGGAATCTTGAGTTTTCTTAGACACTATGGTTATTCATCTCTAACAGATATTTGAAATTGTACCCATGTGAGACTTGAGATTTTCTTACTTGAAGTCACAACACATGGGTCATTAAACTAGTATTTACACTTAGGCAAAAAATATATCTTTAACTTCTAATTTAACATTAACTTAATTTTGGCATTCTACACTAACTCAAGTATGGGCAAGAATAACAAGATTTAAAAAGTTATAAATTCTATCCCATTTCCAAACAGAAAATTCTTGTATTTTTCTCTTCAATGAATATTGTGAATTCCTGGTTTTTCAATGTGCTTTTATCAACAACAATTATTCTTTTGCTGATGAAACAAATTTTGGCAATGTATGCATACTTTTCGTTTGCCACATTTAACAAATTAATTTTTAATTTTTATGGGTACTTAATAGGTACATATATCTATGGATTACATGAAATATTTTGATACAAGCATTCATTGGGTCATCACATCAGGGTAAATGGGGTATCCGTCACCTCATGCATTTATTCTTTGTGTTACAACCAATCCAATTATATCCTTATTTTAAATTGTGCATTTTAAATTATTATTTTAAAAGCCATTTTAACTGAGGTAGAAAAATGTCTCATAGTTTTGATTTACACTTCTCTGCTGATTACCGTTGTTGAGCACCTATTTATACATTTGTTTGCCATTCGTATGTCTTCTTTTGAGAAATACCTATTCAGATCTTTTGCACATTTCTAAAATTGGATTATTGAATTTTTTCTATGGAATTGCTTGAGCTCCTTACATGTTCTGGTTACTAATCCCCTGTCAAATGGGTAGTTTGCAAATACTTTCTCCCATTCTGTGGATTGTCTCTTCACTTTGTTGTTTGTTACCTTTGCTGTGCAGAAACTACTTAACTTGGTGTGATTTTATTTGTCTTTTTGCTTTGGTTGCTTGTTCTTGTAAGGTATACTCAAGAAATCTTTTCCCAGTCCAATGTCCTGGATAATTTTCTTCTAGTCATTTCATAGTTTGAGGTCCTAGATTGAAGTCTTTAATATATTTTGATTTGATTTTGATATGTGGTGAGAGATAGGGATATAGTTTTATGTTTCTGCATATGAATATCTAAGTTTTCCGGTTCTATTTATTGAAGAGACTCTCCCTTCCCCAGTGTATCTTCTTGGCACCATTGTCAAAAATGAGTTCACTATAGATACATTAATTGATTTCTGGATTCTCTATTTTATTCCACTGGTCAATTTGTCTTTTTTTTTTTTTTTTTTTTTAATGCCAGCACCAGGTTGTTTTGGTTACTATGCCTCTGTAGTATTATTTGAAGTCAGGTAATATGATTCTTCCAAGTAATTTCTCTTTTTGCTTAGGATAGTGTTTAGTCTGTTCTCACACTGCTAATAAAGACATACCTGAGACTGAGTAACTTATAAAGAAAAGAGGTTTAATGGCTCCACAGTTCCACATGGTTGAAGAGGCCTCAAAATCATGGCAGAAGACAAAGAAAGAGCAAAGGGACTTCTTACAGGTTGGCAGGCAAGAGGTCGTGTGTGGGGGAACTCCCTTTCATAAAACTATCAGATCATATGAGACTTATTCACTATCATGAGAAAGCATGGGAAAAACTTGCCCCCATGATTCAATTACCTCCTATTTAGTCCCTCCCATGAAATGTGGAAATTATAGGAGCTACGATTCAAGATGAGATTTGGGTGGCGACACAATCAAACCATATTATTTCACCCATAACTCATATCAGATAGCCTTAGGTATTCTGGGTATTTTTTAATTCTATATAAATTTTAGAATTGTTTCTTCTATTTTTGTGAAGAATATCAGGATATTTTGATAGAGATTGCAGTAAATATGTACATTGCTTTGGATAACATGGACGTTATAACAATATTGAATTTCCAATCCATAAACATAAAATACCTTTGCATTTTTTGTGTGTACTCATCAATTTTATGCATAAATACTTTATAATTTTCACTGTAGAGATCTTTTACTTCTTTAAGTCCTGAATATTTAATTTTATTTGCAGCTATCATAAATGAGGTTAGTAGTTGATTTTTTTTTTCAGATTGTTTTCTGTTGGCATGTAAAAAGCTACTGATTTTTGTATGTTGATTTTGTGACCTGCAACTTTTTGAATTTGTTTATCAGTGCTAACAGTTTTTTTTCCAGATATAAGATCATATCATCTACAAAGAAGGATAATTTGATTTCTTTGTTTCCAAGGTGCATATTCTTATTTTTTCTCATTCAATTGCTCTAACTAAGACTTCCAGTACTCTGTTGAGTAACAGTAGTGACAATGAGCATATTTTTCAGGTCCCTGATCTTAGAGAAAAGGCTTTTAATTTTTCTGCATTCAGAATGATATTAGCTGTGGGTCTGTCATATATGACTTTTATTATGTTTAGGTATGTTCCTTCTATATCCATATTTTGAGGGTTTTAACCATGAAAGGATGTTGAATTTCATCAAATGCTTTTTCAGCATCAACTGAAATTATCATAAGGTTTTTGTCCTTCATTCTGTTGATATGAAAATCACATTGATTGATTTGCAAATTTTGAACCATTTTTCTTACCTGTGATACATTCCAGTTGGTCATGATGAATAAACCTTTTAGCATGTTGTTGAATTCAGTTTGCTAGTATTTTGTTGAGGATTTTTTCATAAATATTTATCAGTAATACTGGCATGCGGTTTTCCTTCTTGATGTGTCTTTTATTGGTTTTGGTATCAGGGTAATCCTAACCTCTAGAATGAGTTTAGAAGTATTCTCTCCTCCTGTGTTTTTTGAAATAGTTTGAGTAGGATTGGCACTGTTTCTTTTTTTTTTTTTTTAATGTTTGGTAGAATTCATTACTAAAGCCACCAAGTCCTGGGCTTTTCTTTGCCGGGAAACTTTATTACAACTTTTATCTCATTGCTTCTTATTGGTCTGTTCGGGTTCTGAATTTCTTTATAGTTCAATCTTGGTAAGTCCTATATGTTTAGAAATGCATTCATTTTGTCTAGATTTTCTAATTTATTGGCATGTAGTTTTTCATAGTAGCCACTAATGATTATTTGAATCTCAGTTTTCAGTTGTAATGTCTCCTTATTCAACTCTGATTTTATTTTTCTGGGTCTTCTGTCTTTTCTTCTTAGTCCTGGCTAATATTTTGTCAACATTTTCTGTCTTTTCAGAATCAACATTTATATTGTTGATCTTTCGTATTATTATTTTTTTTTCATTTCAATTTCATTTACTTCACTTGTGCTCTTCATTATTTCTTTTCTCCTGCTAATTTTGGGTTTGCTTCGCTCTTGCTTTGTTGTTGTTGTTGTTCTTTAAGATGCATCATTAGGTTGTTCATTTAAAGTTTTTTAAATCATGTAGGCACTTATGTCTATAAAATGTTCTTTTAGTTTTTTTTGCTGTATCCCATAGATACAGTATGTTGTGTTTCCATTATCATTTCCTTTATAAATTTTTTAAATTTTCTTCTTAATTTCTTTATTGGCCCACTGCTCATTCAGGAGCATATTATTTAATTTCGATGTGTTTGTATATTTTCCAAAATTATTCCTGTTATTGACTTCTAGTTTCATTCCATTGTGAACAGAAAAGATGCTTGATATTAATTTAATTGTACTGAATACTTTTAGACTTGTTTTGTGGCCTAACGTATGGTCTATCATTGAGAATGATCCATGTGCTGAGAAGAAGAATTTATATTCTGTACCCATTGGATGAAAAGTTCTGTAAAGAGCTAATAGGTCTATTTGTTTTATAGTGTAGATTTAGCTGAATGCTTTTCGTTGGTTTTCTGTTGGGATGACCTGTCCAGTGAGGAAACTGGGATGTTAAAGTTTCTGGCTATTATTTTTTGGGGGCCTATCTTTCTTTAACTCTAGGTGTATTTGACATATATCTGGGTGCTCACATGTTGGATGGATATATATTTAAAATTGTTATATCCTCTTGCTACATTGATGAATCTCTCATTATATAATGACCTACTTTGTTTCTTCTTATAGTTTTTGCCTGGAAATTTATTATGTCTGATATATATATGTGTGTGTGTGTGTGTGTGAGAGTATATATGCCTTTCACCATGATTGTAAATTTCCTAAAGCCTCCCCAGCCATGTAGAACGGTGAGTCAATTAAACATCTTTTCTTTACAAATTACTCACTCTCAGGTATTTTTTCATAGCAGTGTGAGAATGGACAAATAAAGTTACTTATTGTAGTATTTTTTTGTTTTTTTTCCCATATGGGCTTTTTTGCACTCATCCTTCTTGGGAAGGCTTTCCAGGTATTTAAAACAACTCTGTGTAATGATCTAAGCCAAATCTGCATCAGGGGCCACCCCGTGCCTAGTAATTCTGTGGTTCTTGCAGACTCATAGAAGTACCTACTTGGTGATTTCGGATAAGAGCTGGAAGAATTACCTGTATTATGAAACAGAGACTCTTGTTCTCTTCCCTAATTTTCTCCCAAACAAATGCAGTCTTGTTTTCTGTGCTGAGCGGCCTACAGCTGGGGGTGCGCTGACACAAATATACTTGTAGCTCACATCACTGGAACTAAACCAGGTCAGATCTAAAGCCAGCCCAGCACAGGGTCTCACCCAAGGCCCACTGTAACCATTACCTGACTATTGCCTATGTTTGCTCAAGGCCCAAGGGCTCTGCAACAGGTAGGCGTTAAAGCCAGACAGACTTATGTCCTTTCCTTCAGGCCGGCAAATTCCTTAAGTGCCAGGTTGGTCCAGAGATGTCATTGAGGAGCCAGGGACTCAAAAACATTAGAAATCTACCTGGTGTTCTATTGTATATTGGCTGATCTGAAATTCAAACGACTTTTTTCTCCCCTTTACGCAGTCAGAGGAGCCTCACTCTGGATACCGCCACAACAGGCCCATGCGGAGTACTGACAGACTATCTCTGATGTTCTGTTAAGGCCCAGGAGCTCTTCATCACTTTGTGGTGAATGCTGCCAGGCCTGTGACTTCACCCTCTGGCCCAGGGCAAGTCTATAATAACTGTTCAGGAGGCAAGGCCTGGAACTGGGGACCCCACAGCCACTTGGTGATCTACACAAAGTCTCCTTAACTTTTCCCCCTGCATTTTTGAAGAATAAGGAGTCTCTCATTACAACCATCACAGCTAAGAATGTGCTGGCTGGCACCTGAAGCCACCATGTCTCAGAGTCTCACTCAAGGCCCACAGCATACTACCTGGGTATTGCTGCTGCTTATTCAAGGAGCAAGGGCTCTTCAGTCAGCACGCTGGGTCTTTCTATGACTTTTTTTTTTTTTTTCTTTAAGGCAGCAGATTTCAATCTGGCCCAGGGTGTGTCTAGAAATGTCATGTGGGAGCTAGAGCAAGGAAAGGGGGCTTACAACTCTGAGTGGTTCCCTATCCTACTGTGGGCTGAGCTGTATCCAAGATGCAAAACAAAGTCCTCTTTACTCTTCCCCTTTCTCTCCTCAAGGAGAAGAAAGGGGCCTCTCTTCGAGCCATGAGCTATGCTGCCTGGTTTTAGAGGATAGTGGCATAAGCATCCCCTTAGCTGCCCCAGCTGGTATTTTATGTGCTTCCCCAATCCACTGGCTCTTAGCCAAGCTCAACACTAATACTCACCTAGGAGTTGCAGTCTTTGTGGCCTAGGCTGCCTTTCAAGTTTATTTGGAGTCCCAGAGCACTTTATCCTTCTGTGGAAAGGCTTAGTAGAACTCAAATCCTGACCACTGCGATGGGCTATACCCTTCTGACTAGGGCTTGTCTAAATTGTCCCTCTGTGTGAAGGCATCAATTGGGTTTAGTTTGGTTTTGCTTTCTGCTGCGACAGGGCAGCACTGAATTCAATTCAGTCTCGCAATCATTCCACTCTCCCCGCTTCAAGTACACAGATCCTCTCTTTATGCCATGCAGCTGCTGCTGGGGAGAGGGGTAGGGGTGGCATTAGTAATTCAAGACTGTCTTTTCTACCCACTTCAGCTCTTCTTTCAGTGATACAAAGTTAAAAGCAGGTACTATGCATGCTCACCTGATTTTTGGTTCTTATAATGGTGATTTTTTTGTGTAGGTAGTTGCTAAATTTGATGTTCCTGTAGGGGGGACATTCAATGGAGCCTTCTATTCAGCCATCTTGCTCCACTTTGTTGCTACATATATTTTACATGCTGTCTTTAACCTATGAAATCTTTGCTTTTGACAAACAAGATTCTCCAGGATTATCTTGCACATTTTCTATTCCGGATGGGATTAGTTATTTCTTCAAGAAAACCTTACTTCTTTCTAGATAAATGGTAAAAAACTGTTGTGAGAATTAAGTAGAAAAATAATTTAAAATTATCATACAATTTAATTATTCAATGGCAACCTTGAGTATGGTAGTCTCTTCTAAAGCCACTCCTTATTTTACTACATGGAAAAAATGAATTATATATTATACTTCTGTGTTAATTGGTTAAATCCTGTGCATCTCTTTTTCCATATCTGCTAACAAAGTTGACTTCTACAGACCTGAATTTTGTTTCTAAAAATTAACTACTAAAAGTCTAGCAAAGACCTTAAATCTGTAGCTCTTTATAATTGCCAATAGGGTGTAAAAGGAGCTAGATGAACTCAATATTCCCTCTTATTTGAATATATATATATATATATATATATATAGAGAGAGAGAGAGAGAGAGAGAGAGAGAGAGAGCGCGCACGAGAGACAGAGCAGTATCCCAGTGTATTATTAACTAAGTCAGGTAATCTGATTTCATAAAGTGTGAAATTGAGAACTTTCAGAAGAATATCAATTTTTTGTTGCAATAAGGGGAAGTTGAATATTTCTGTTTCATATTAATATAAAACTACTTGAAAGCATAATTTAAACAAGGAAGTTTCATGAAACTACTAGGATTTTGAAATTCTTTTATTATCTTGATCAAAAAATGTGTTAAGTAAACCTGTAATACTGGGTTGTGCCTAACCTAATAACACATTACTACAGTTATAATATTGTAGTTGATATTTCTGTATCCCTAATCTGTGTAAATACTTGTAAAATCATCTATTAATGCATGAGACGATGGTGGCATTTTCCTGTTATCTATGCTTATGGTGGAAAAATGAAAGCTTATGACTCTACTAGAGTTATTATTTAACAAAATAATTAGAGCTTGCATTTTTTGTTTAAATTTCACTTATTAGAATTACCTTTCTAAAACATAGAATCAGTATGCTTCTGCCTCAGCCTCTTCTTGTATTTTATTGAAGACTTGCTAACCTCTGTATAAACATCTTAGAAAGACATTCAAGCTCTTCTACAATCTGGTACCAGTATATATTTTGGTTTATTTATTCCTACTGAAATTCTAGCTACCCAGCGTCTTCCCCTTTCCCAAACTATGCAGGTTAACGTGCCAGAATTTTGTCGTATTTTAAACAATTATTTTGAAATGCCTTTGAGACACTACATTTATCATCTACCTTGCTCATATTTCCAAAAAAAAAAAAAAAAAAAAGAAACCATCCAAGAAAAAGAGCTGAATGCTTCCATGCTATTCCTCAACTGTTACTCTATACTTGTGTTTATTTTTATGTATTTGGCTTCCTTTTCCACACACACGGTCTTGTTCTGATTCCTGAGAAATAAAGTCGTAAGCTTTCTTCATCTCTCTCATTTATGCCAGAAGTTCAGACTCAAAAACCATAAGATGTTCAGACTCAAAAAAGATATTCAAAACCTTATTGGAATGCAAAAAAAAAAATAAAAATAAAAATAATTCAACAAAATGCCAAATAAAATCCTTGAAATATTTAAAATTGAAGTCAACTGTGTTTTTCATAAATTCATTATTTATTCAATAACCTACCAAAGATCTTAGGCAACCTTGAGAAAAGAAATGTGCAGAGAAGTAGTTATTCTCCTCCTGTTTTGTTGCTATATAGCGTATTTTATTATATGTGGTAGGACAAAAGTCACTTATGTTTGTGTTTTCTTTTATTCTAAGTCTTTTTAATCTCCAGAGAGCCTTAGACATCTCTCAAACTTTTCATTCAGTGCATGTTTTTAATAACAATCAGAAACTGTGACCCTTATCTGCCTGCTTTTTTTCTTTTTTGTTTAAAAAATCTTCTTTATTCTTCGAGTAAATTAAAACATCATCTCTTTCAAACTTTTGCCCAATCCAATAAAACCTTTAGCCTACCTATTACTCCCTTCTCAGTACATCTGTATCCATTAAAATTAGTTTTTACTGCATATATCAAAACAAAACAAAAAGTAATCTTGAAATATATTTCATATTCATAAAAAAAAAACACTGAGAGGCAGATTTTTCCTCAACTTAACGGCTCAGTGGTCGTCAAGATGACGAATACCTCCATTTTAACATTTTGAAAGACAGTTTAACATGGCTCCTTTTGCTGATTTTTATTCTATTTTGCATATTATAATGGAATTAAGAGGGCTTAAAGAAATATACAGAAAAGGAAAGAAGATGTTTACTGAGAAACAACATGAGCAGAGGTTGTGGTCTGAAAGGAAAACTTAAAGCTTGTTTAAATAGTACTGAGAGGACTTCAGTGCTTGCAAAGTTCCAGAAGATGGGATAAAAGATAAACAGAGAGAGAATCAGAATAAATTGGATTAGGAAAAGAGAATGAACAGATTGTCATGCCACATAAAAGTGTTTGGACTGGGAATTACATAATTATTCTGTTATGATTAAATATATTTTATGAAAAATATTTTTTACCAAAAATATGAAGAAAAAATTAAAGCACTAAAGGATGTGCAGATTTACAGATTAAGAATTTCATCATGATAAGAGGGGATGGAGGCTTACATTAGGGCAGAGGTGGTGGAATTGAATAAGTTTAAATGAGATCTTACATTTAAAGATTTAGTACAGAAGTCATCTCATCTTCCCAACAAGCTATTGATGTTGCTACTGCCACAGGAGAGTGTTATGCTGCTCCTTTAATGAGAAGACTATATATTTATATTTTTAAGAGAGAATAAGTTGTCTTTGGCTGTTTCAGTTGTATTTTCAGTAGTCTTAGCATTTACTGTGAAATAAAAATTTCAAAGGCTAAAAATGCATGAAGATACAGGCTACACAATTATAATAATGAGCTCCAACTTGACCTCTATCAAATAAAAAACATGTAACCACATGAATCAAAAAGGTTGAATTAAAATTGAGCAAATAAAATTGTTCAAAGGCATATAAGATCTTTGATATAAATATCTTATTTTTTATCTTGAGTTACTAATTTTTATGCTCTTTTTGTTCATATTCTCCTTTAAATACTTCCAGTGTTTCTGTGGGGCATAAATAAGTGTATAGAAAATCATATTTCATTCTCTTCTAATCTATTAAGCAAAGGAGACCCAGGCAATTCAGAAATGTAGATAAATTTAATGAACTTAAACACTGTATGACTTTCAACTACACACTTCTAAAATTATTTAAAGGGAGATAATACAGTTATGAATCACTTACAACAGGAATACATTCTGAGAAATGCATCCTTAGGCAACATGCAACCATGAGTGTATTGACACAATCCTAGATAGCATAGTCTACTACACAGTTACACTATAAGACTATTGCTCCGAGGCTACAAATCTCTACAGCATGTTATTGTACTGAATACTGTTGGCAAATGTAACACAATGGTAAGTATTCATATACCTGAAGAGAAAAGGTACAGCAAAAATATGGTTAAAACAAAAAGATTTTGTAAAAGTGTACACCTGCATGATACACTTACCTTAAATGAAGTTTGAAGGACTGAAAGTATCTCTGGGTGAGACAATAAGCAAGTGATGAGTGAATATGAAGGTCTATAACATTAGCGTACTCTACTGTAGACTTTATAACAACTTACACTTAGGCTTCACTAAATTTGTTAATAATATTTTCTTTCTTCAATAATATGCTAAGCTAAGCTTATAGTAATTTTTTTACTTAATAAACTTTTAATTTTTTAATGTGGCTCTTTTGTAATAACACTTAAGTTAAAACACGAACACATTGTTCAGCTGTACAAAAATATCTTCCTTATTTATACTGTTATCTATAAGGTGTTTTCTGTTTTTAATTGATTTTTTTTCTTTTCAAACATTTTTGTTAGCACATTGACTCTCATTAACCTAGGCTTACACAGAATCAGGACCATCAATATCACAAACTTCCATCTCTATAGCTTGTCCCACTGGTAAGTCTTTAGGGGCATTAATACTCATGGAGCTGTCATCCTCTTCCTTCTCCTGGAATACCTCCTGAAGGACCTGCCTGACACTGTTTTACAGTTGATTTTTCTTATAAATAGAAAGAGTGCCATCTAAAATGACAAAATGTGTAATAAATACATAAACCAGTAATATAATCATTTGTTATTATCAACTACTGTATACTATATAATTGTATGTGCTATGCTTTTATATGACTGGCAGTGCAGTATATTTATTTACACAGGGATCACCACAAACACCTGAGGAATGCATTGCACTACCATGTTGCGATGGCTATGACATTACTAGGTGATAGGGAATTTTCAGCTCCCATATAATATTATAGGACCACTGTTGTATATGCAACCTGTTGTTGACTGAAATGTCATTATGTGACAGGTGACTGCATATATACTATGTTACAGAATATATTTTTTCATTATTTCATAATAATAAACCTCACAACCTTAATTTGAAAATGGTTTCACAGCAAATATTTTCACATATTTGTGTAAATATGGATTTTTTTTACGTATGTAAAGCATTACACACAGCTCAACTAGGTATGTATTAAGACTCAAACATGCTGGGCCGGGCGCGGTGGCTCAAGCCTGTAATCCCAGCACTTTGGGAGGCCGAGGCGGGCGGATCACAAGGTCAGGAGATCGAGACCACAGTGAAACCCCGTCTCTACTAAAAATACAAAAAATTAGCCGGGCGCGGTGGCGGGCGCCTGTAGTCCCAGCTACTCAGGAGGCTGAGGCAGGAGAATGGCGTGAACCCAGGAGGCGGAGCTTGCAGTGAGCCGAGATCGCGCCACTGCACTCCAGCCTGGGCAACAGCGTGAGACTCCGTCTCAAAAAAAAAAAAAAAAAAAAAAAAAAAGACTCAAACATGCTCTGAATAAATTTCTTATGCCAATAAACATCATAATACATGAATTACCAAATCAGGTCAGCACCATTACAGTCTCAAATTTAGTAAAGACATTTATTAAATAAATATCAATATTTTGCTTGAGGTCAAACTCAAATATTCAGGTTTCACTTAATTATACTTGAAACGTATATATACATTTTAAATGTTTTATATATCATATATAAATATAGATATTCATATCTATTGTGTGTATATATGTACACACACTATATGCATAAAATATATATACACTATATATGTACACTTTCAGACTAAAGTATATATATACACTTATATATAATTTTTATGCTCTTTTTGTTATATATGTATGTATATGTATATACAGACTAAAATTCTCAGGGATCTCTTTCAATATATCCCTTACATTTGGTTGTAAGTACTTTAGGAGTAGAGTATGTATCTGAATCATCTTCCTCTTCCAACATCATTCCAAAAACCTACCAGTGTACTTTTAGTATAGTAGGCTCTCGGGGAGTCACACAGAGATGTGTTAAGACACCTGTCATTATATAAGTTCTTTGATTGAGAAAAAAAATGTACCAAATTATAAATAAATATGCAAAAATCTAGTATTAGCTTCTCATTTCTTGACTCTGCCCTACCTATTATTTTGGGGTACCCATTCTTTGTGAATTTAAAATCAAGCTAATTTTCAGTTTTATCTGGAGTCAGGAAAGAATAACTATTCTAAGTCTCACCAAGTTTATTCTGTCATAAACTCAGCAGTTTGAGTACCAACACATTAGAATAGCTTATTGGCCATGAATTTAAACAATTATGGTAAAAGAGTTGTGAGAATTGAGGGAAAATTGAGTGAGAACAGCTAATGATTTACTTCATGTTAGTAAGTAACTTTCCAACTATATAAAAGGAAATTAAAACATATCTAAAATGTATTAATCAAAAACAGCAGTATAAGAAAAGTATTATGATATGTTTAGGTAAATTTTTAAAAAGCTGAAAATGTTAATATAGTTTGCCTTTGTATAACAGGAACAATAGGTAATGGTTAGATGGGACAGGTGATTGCTATCTTTCATTGTAAGTTATTTAACACTAGTATATTTTCAATTATATACATTTATTACTTTGATAAAATTTAAATTAATGTTATTTAAGGGTTTTTATAAGAAATGTAGGTTTAAATAAGAGCTTCTTTTGATCAAATAATTTCACATATATTGAGAACTAATTAACAAAGAGAAACATTTTAGGAAGTAAACGAAAATAATTGAACCTGTAAAAGAATTTTGAGAAGATAATTAAATATTATACAATAAAATATTAGATAAATCAGAAAATTAGAACAGATAAGTATTAAAGAAAGAAAAGAAACAATGGAGAGAAGAAGAAGAATAAAAATTGCATTAAAATTGAGGAGAGATATAAATTGTCACTAACATGAAGTAAACACAGAAATACAATATAGAAAACATGTCGGCCGGGCACGGTGGCTCAAGCCTGTAATCCCAGCACTTTGGGAGACCGAGACGGGCAGATCACGAGGTCAGGAGATCGAGACCATCCTGGCTAACACGGTGAAACCCCGTCTCTACTAAAAAATACAAAAAACTAGCCGGGCAAGGTAGCGGGCGCCTGTAATCCCAGCTACTCGGGAGGCTGAGGCAGGAGAATGGCGTGAACTCGGGGGGCGCAGCTTGCAGTGAGCTGAGATCCGGCCACTGCACTCCAGCCTGGGCGACAGAGCGAGACTCTGTCTCAAAAAAAAAAAGAAAATATGTCTTACAATTGTGAATATGACAGAAAGATATTGGGGACAAGAGTTAAATACATTGTATAAATATAATAGGCTGGGTGCAGTGGCTTATGCCTGTAATAGCACTTTGGGAGGCCGAGGCGGGAGGATCACGAGGTCAAGAGATCGAGACCATTCTGGCTAATATGGTGAAACCCTGTCTCCACTAAAATAAAATTAGTTACTAAAAGTACAAAAATTAGCTGAATGTAGTAGCACGCACCTGTAGTCCCAGCTACTCCGGAGGGTGACGGAGGAGAATCGCTTGAACCGGGGAGGCGGAGGTTCCAGTGAGCTGAGATCAAGCCACTGCACTCCAGCCTGGCGACAGAGTGAGACTCCGTCTCAAAATAAAATAAAATAAAATAAATACATTGTATAAATATAATAATACTTTGCTAATATCTACTAAGAACTTCGT
This sequence comes from Macaca thibetana thibetana, assembly GCF_024542745.1. Taxonomy (NCBI): domain Eukaryota; kingdom Metazoa; phylum Chordata; class Mammalia; order Primates; family Cercopithecidae; genus Macaca; species Macaca thibetana. The sequence goes on from NC_065584.1 coordinate 67,227,253, forward strand.
GCATAGTGCATCTTGAACAACGTACAGCTTTTCACAATTTTATAACTGCTAACATCTTGTAGTAAACACACAACTTACTATTTTTAAAAATGTTGATTTAACAAGAAAATGAAGTAAAATGAAAAACATAGTAAATACGTGACTAGATTCAAAACTCCTGCAGAAAATGACTCTTTTTTTCTTAGAACTCTGCATCAGTTTCTGAGCAGCCAAACTAAAATAGAAACTTCAGTCTCCTTGCAGAATGCTGACTAGATTAATTAAAGTAGGTAGAACTGACTGCTGTAGTTGAATTACAGTCTTTTCTAAGAGCAGTTACTGTTTTATTCTTTGTATTTTATTGACCCTTTTATGAGTTCTACTGCTAAGTCAATTCTAATCACTGCATCAACTGGAAAATTCCACTTTCCACTGCCAGATCAATTATAGTCACACAATCAATAGCTGGTACTTCAGTCTTTTTGATAAAAAGAACATAAAAAAGAAAAGAAGAGAAACTCTACCAAAACACAAAGCAGAAATAATATTACTTCTATATTCTTTTTTAAAAAGGAAATTCAGTTAAGCACATAATTACTCACGTTGGATATAAACTTCCACAATAAAAATTATTTATATGGAAAAATAATATTTTCTTTTTTTTAATTTAAAATTTATTTCTTTTTTTTAAATTTATTTTTTATTATTATTATACTTTAAGTTCTAGGGTACATGTGCATAACGTGCAGGTTTGTTACATATGTATACTTGTGCCATGTTGCTGTGCTGCACCCATCAACTCGTCAGCACCCATCAACTCGTCATTTACATCAGGTATAACTCCCAATGCAATCCCTCCCCCCTCTCCCCTCCCCATGATAGGCCCTGGTGTGTGATGTTCCCCTTCCCGAGTCCAAGTGATCTCATTGTTCAGTTCCCACCTATGAGTGAGAACATGCGGTGTTTGGTTTTCTGTTCTTGTGATAGTTTGCTAAGAATGATGGTTTCCAGCTGCATTCATGTCCCTACAAAGGACACAAACTCATCCTTTTTTATGGCTGCATAGTATTCCATGGTGTATATGTGCCACATTTTCTTAACCCAGTCTGTCACTGATGGACATTTGGGTTGATTCCAAGTCTTTGCTATTGTGAATAGTGCCGCAATCAACATACATGTGCATCAAATTAATTATTTAACCTATTTTAATTGACTCCTAGCAGATTATTTGACAGTTTACACTTAAGATTTCTTACATACTTATTACATGAATCTCTTGTGCAAGTTATATACATCAGACTGAAACAATTTACATCTAGATTTCACATTGAGCCTGAGACCCGCTGGCTGCTCCTCTATTTCATTATTTTTTCTGTCTCACCAATAATTTTCTTGTTTCAAGGTCATACCACCTTTTATTTTTCTCTTGTTATAAACTCTAGAATGAATTTCCATTATTCTCAACACTTTCAAAACTTAAGAGTTTTCATTTTTTTAATTTTTTTAATCCTAAATAACTGCAGCTATTATTTCTAAGTCACTAATAATGCATTTCTCTAAATATCTTTGATCTCCTAAAATATAATGACATTTGTTTACATAATTATAATTCAGAACACCCGAGGGACCAAATTTCCAACATGTCCAATGTTTAAGTTGTCTTTTGTGACATTAAATACTTAACTTCTGTATTTTCCTCTTCCTATTTTTCTTGAGAATTTATTATTAAGAATTGTGTTCAGTCTCACAGTGATTTTCAATCTATCACCACTTCCCTAAGTATCTGGATTCCTGGATTGTTCAGAAACTACTGGAGTTTCTCCCTTGAACCACATTATTTTGATTAGTCTCTAGGAGCATATTTTCAGTTTTCGCATGATAAACATGGTACATGCCTGTATAAATGATTAAAAAATACATCTCAACATCAGTTGTATCCCCCTTGTGTCCCATGCCAGTCAGAATATAGTGAAAATATTTAGACAAAACAGAATGCAGAAAACATTTCTGCAGCATTGAAGAAACTCCTAGAGGATGTTTTATACCATCACTAAATATTGTGTAGTTTCTCTGGATTGCTGAGACTTAGAGGGATATAGAATTAGTGAAATCCTATAAATTATTATGGTTCAGGTTTTCATTAGAAAACTGTAGGGAAATCTCTCACAGTTTAGAGTTGTTGGTGAGATTAGAATATGTAACACTAAAAGTCTTCCTCTAATATTTGCTTGATACAGTTTACCTATCAGTAGGTGTGTCGTAGGTGGTGAATGAGGACATGGAGCCTTGAACAGGACCTAATAGGTTTTCTTTTTGCCATTTTGCCAAAAGATATCATATAATCTTTCATTTAGTAAAAATATAAAATTCTACATATTGTAAGTGTATGAATAAGCTTGCACAAAATAAAAGAAATCCTCATGATAGTGTGGTAAGCAGAATAATGGTCCCCAAAGATGTTCACGCCATAATCCCTGGAACCTGTATATATATTACTTTACACTCCTTTACATAGCAAAGGGGACTTTGTAGATGTGACTAAGATTATTGAACTGGAGATGTGGACATTATGTTGGATTATCCAGGTGAGCCAAATTGATTGCACAAATCTTTAAACGCAAAGATCCTTTCTCAGCTGTGGGTAGAGAGAGATGTGACAACAAAAGAAGGGTCAGAGAAAGCAATGCCTCTGGCTTTAAAGGTGAAAGAAGATCAAAAGCCAAGGAATGCCAGTGGCATCAAGAGAATGGAAAAGGCAAGAAAATGGATTGTGCTCCAGAGAATTCAGAAAGGAAGTGCTCAATTGTAGCCTAATGAGGTTCAGGTCAGACTTCTGACCTGCCGAACTGCAAGATAATTCATTACAACAGTAAGGAAATGAACAGAGCCAATGATTAAGTGAATCCAGGGAAGTGATGACTGTCTTCACAGGATAGCTTGAGTCATCTATCAATACATAGTAGATTAAAGTTCTTGTTTTAATGCCCATGTAAAGAGAATGAGACACATCTTTGAATCCCTATAGGATAGATATAAAAAAATTAAATGTAAAAATTTTAAACTTCAGACAAATATAGAAAATTTGCCTAGATGAGCCTTGGTTCTGACTTGAATTAAAATGGCATGCTCTCCCAGGATTAGCGGCCATGGACCGGCCGTTGAGTGAATGGAAAAGCTGAATCTATAAATGATACAGAAATAAAAAGAAAACAAACAAACCAAAAAGCAAGCTACCGTTCAATCTTAATATGCTTTAGATATTGGTGTTATCAGATAGAAGACATACAATGAGTAGTATGTAAATGATTTTTTAAAAGGAGGAGCATTTTTTCAAAAAGCATAAGTAAAAAAATACTATCAAAATGACCAGATATGATTAAAATGTAACTTCTGAATAGAAAATATTAATCTGAAATTAGACCTAAATGAAGAGAAGGTTAATTGCTAAAAGATAAAACAAAAAAATGACACCAAATGCCACAGAAAGAAAGGAAAGGGATGTGAGAGAAAAGTCCAAAAATGTCTAATTATAATTTCAAGAAGTAAATGAAAAAATATTTGGGTAAAAGGCAATATTTGAGGAGATAATAGTTGTGGATATTTTCTAAAATGAATAAAAGACTTTTTTTTAGATTCAAGAAACATAGAAAACTTATACAAATGAAAAAAATATATTCACTTAGACTCATTACAATAAAAGCACAAAATAACAAAGAAATTGAGGTAATATTAGTAATAGCAGAAGTAAGAATAATGGGAGATAATAATAACTTTTGTAGATAATAACACTAAATATTTTATATGTCAAGGAACATAATATGATAAAGGTGGTGTAATACACAGATTTAAGTGTCAGTGAAAATATGACATGTCAAAATTTGTAGAATTCATTAATGTCTGTACTTAGTAAAAATATATGACACTAAATAATTATGAATATGTTAAAATATATGAAAACCTAACAAGATAGAAAGCAAAAAGAAAAGCAAATTAAAGTAAATAACACAAAGTAAAAGTAATATAACAGGATAATACACAGTGAAAAGGGTCATCCAAAACGTGATTGTTTGAAAAGATTAATAAATGTGGCATAGCTCTGGAAAGCTTGACCAAGGACAATTGAGAGAAGATTCCCTAAAAATTATACTTGGAAAGAAATTGGAACATAAGCAGACATACAGCAAAAATTTAAAAATAACAAGACAATTAAATTGATTAACTTTCCTTCTCTGAAATTTTATGGGATATATAAGCATTACCTAAAGAGAACAAAAACTGCAATAGAAATAGTAACAGCTACATATTTAATTTTACTAAGTTTTTTTTTTTTTTTACATAAAATGTCATATGTTAGAAAATGGGATTGTAATATAAGTGATATAATCGTCAGATTCGCCAAGGTTGAAATGAAGGAAAAAATGTTAAGGGCAGCCAGAGAGAAAGGTCAGGTTACCCACAAAGGTAAGCCCGTCAGACCAAATATCAGTTTTTTAAACTATCATTTGTGCCACACCAGCCACAGAGCACAGGTGTGTCCTACTTAGAGAAATACTACCAAGTAAATGGATTTAGCAATCATTCACTATTTTTGAAGATAATCTAGTCTTAACCTCACTCTTTTACTCATCACTCTTCTGAGGTATTTCCAGAAGACCAGGGTAAGAGGGGCACATGATCTATTCAATCCCTTACCTTTTCTCTCATCTTGTTCATATCGTTTATTTTTGTGTTCCACTGCTCTGCTATAGTCCAAACGTTTATATCTTCCCAAAATTATTATGCTGAAACATAATTACCAAGGTGATAGTATTAGGAGGCAGAGTTTTGGGGGAATGGTAAGGTCATGAAGATGTAGGTCTTGTGAGTGTGATTTGTGCCCTTTTATAAGAGTCCCCAGAAAGCTGCCTGGCTTATGCTTCCATGTGAGGATGAAGCTAGAAGACACAATCTATGAATCAGAGAGCCAGAGAATGAGCCTCCAGTACCAAATCTGCTGGTGCCTTGATCTAGCATTTCCCAGCCTTCAGAACTGTGAGAAAATGAATTTCTGTCATTTACAAGTGACCCAGCCTATGGTACTTGGTGATAGTAATCTGAATGGATGAAGACAAGCCCTTCCCTTGTTCTGTACCTTATTATTTTCTCTCCACATCACCGCCCTTGGCGAAGTCCTTTTTGGATGACTGAGTCTTTTTGATCATTTCTGTTTGCAGTTCTTTCAGCGGACTTTCTGACAGTGGTACTGTTGCTCCCATTCCATTCTGTTCCTTATTTCATACCCCACTCTTCTGTGTGTTACATAGACTCTTCAAGGATGGGCTCACTAGGAAATGACAAGGAACAAGTCTTAAATTACTTGTGAAATCATGCTGCTTCCATCCTTTGAGGCTTGCTGCTGAGTGTGGCCTAAACTCTTCATTTACAGTAAGTTTCTTTCAGAAGTTCTAGTGTCCTACCTTCAAGCCTGGCCTACAGCTCAGATTCCTTATCCATCTAACCAGTCTGCACACACCTTGAAAATAACTTTGGGTTGAATTAAATTAGGAATTGTTTCACCCAATCATAAATGTGACTATTTCAAAGGCCCAAAACTGTTCTTCACAGTTAAAATTTTTTCTGAAATCTTTTTGGCCATAAGACTGGTTTATGTTGAAAAGATACTATCATTTCTGACCTAACTAAAACACTGTATTAAGTAGTGATTATTTGTCTTTGACAAAATATGTAGATTTTATATAGAAACTTGATTCTGCTTTTCTTAATTCTTTGGTGCTCTTCTCTTGTATTTATTATGTTTTAGACTTTCTATAGACAATTTGTTACCTTTCACATCTGCTTTATGTAAGAGTGAAAACATTGTCAATATGTTTTTATTCTATTTTCTTTAGTTTTATTTTAATTTGAAGATTTGTCAAAGTGTCATCTACCTGAATAATATTGATCCCTCAGAATTGCTGTAGAGGTGGCAATATCCCTTTGAATACTGCCTTTGAGTAATTTTTTAAAGTCAATACAAAACCACGTTATATTTGTTGGGGCTTTAACTTTTTATAAAGCACTTTGGTATACCTTATGTACTGCAATTTCTGCAAGAAGCCCTCTGAAGTAGACAGAGTAGAGTAAGTGGTTTTGCACAAGTTCATTCATATGAATGATAGCAGTCAAAAACAGAATCCAGAACATTTGTAATATATAAAATCTTACAGTCATTCTCTGTATTCTTTCTGCTTACATTCAGCCCATCATTTTTTATTCTGAAAAAAAATCTTTTAATCTATTTTTCCTCTTTACTTCTATTACCAACCCTGTATGTAACATAATTATCAACTTGTAACTAGAGTGGAGTAATAATCAGCTATTTTATCCCTTTCTGCCCTACCACCAATTCTGACTGTGAATTCAGCCAAATTAATCTGCCTGTGATACCATAATTATCTTATGACTTCCTTATTCATATGTTTCAAGGGTTCATTGTTGCCTAAAGGGTGAATTCTCCATATCTTGACCTGACTTGCACCTACTTAGAAGTCTTAGTAACACTAATTGTTTCATCCGGAAGGATCAGGGAGGTGTACTGTAAAAGACCGCCAACCTCAGAATCAGAGAGACTTCAGTAAAATCCCTTTCTGCCTGTTCCTACTATGTGACATTGGCATGCTTCGATCCTCTGTTAACTGAACTGTAAAATGAGGACAATTGTATTTAAACCATAGTATTGTTTCAATTTTTTGTTAATGTATAAAAATATGCTGCATATCATGAGTAAGTGGTTGTAATCATTACTTATTATCAAAGGTTATTTTCTACTATTATTTAGCACCAAATTGTTTTTATCTTAACACAATTTAAGAATCTTATGAAAACACTTCTTCTTGCAACATGTATTACCTTCATTTGCCTACTGGCACGATGATATGCCCAATGAAAATCTCAGAAAAGGAGGAGGTAAAGACAGGTGTAACATTAAAAAGAGTAAGGTTAAATAACTCTGAGAACTCAATAATTTCACAAGTTTTATCTTAAAAATAAATAAGCAAAATAATGAAATCAACAGTATATTTTTATGAATTTAAAGTTTATTAGCAACAAAAGTAAATGAGTAAATTAGTAGAATCTCTATTTTGAGAGATTATTTATAATAATGCCAGCAAATATGCTCAAAGTGGATGCATAAAAGGACAGGAAGAGTAAATGAAGAGAAAGCTAGCTCTGCATGTTGTCAAATATGATGAATTTTGGTTGTAAAATCAATCAACCAAGAAAAATTATTAATCTTTGCTATAATAAATTTAAAAGTTATCAGTGAATAACAAAATTACTTTCAGTATATTCATATATTAGTTTGCTATGTAAACCTGCCTATCATTTTATTTTGTTCCTTAGAAAGGTAATGATATATTTCTTCTAGCCTCCATTAAACTTTTATAAGATCAATGATGCCAGATAATGTACATTCTCATTGGTTTACCAATTACTTATTTTTATATTCCATCAGTAAGCATATTTTTGCATTTACTAGCAATAAGTCTAAATATTTCAGTAACTCACGGTCCAGTAAATGCAATTAGTTTAAAATGTATTTTTGCTGCAGATGAGCAAATTAGAAATTAAGCTATTAGTGAATCAATCAAAGAATATTGCAAGGGTAACAGAAATGGATAATAATAATAATAGCACCATGATAGTGAATGAAGAAAGAGGGTTTGTTAAAGCAAGTGTCTGATGTTTTAACAACTGAAAATGGGGAACCCTAGATTACAGGTCTATTCTCTGATAATGACTCACATAGTAGATGGCATTTTACAGCAATGGGATAGCATGGCAGTACATTAAGAACAAGGAGAAAGAGGGTAGATTTTCATTATGTTAGGAAGTGGTTACACGAGATAATGTGGTGAGCATGGCTCTCTTGACTCTATTAATCCCAGTGTTGAACTAAAATGTTAGTAATTTTGCCATCATACTTACAAAGCTTGAGCAACATTAGAGAACTCCAATTTTCTTTTCTGTGAAATAGAACCAAAGATTTCACAGGATCATGCTGAATAACATATAAAAAATATGTAAAATAATCAATTCAATGTAAAATTGCTGATTATTTGGCCCAAGACTGCTGCATTCACACCCTTCCATATCTCAGTAATAACAACGTTATCCTTTTAGTTGTTCGCGCCACAAAGCTTAGACTCATCTTTGACTCCTCTCTTTTGTTCACAAGTCTACATCCAATCTATTATGAAATCCTCATGACTTCACCTTCAAAATATATACAGAATGTTTTTTAGGTTTTTACCACTGCCACTTCCACCAGCATGACCCCAGCCTTTTCATTTATCCGTTGGTTCACTACAATAATCTCCATCTATCTGAATGTGTCTACCTTTGCCCTCCCCAATGACTCTCAACTCAGCATCATGTGCTAAATGATGTGCTAAAATACATCCCGTGATACCACTCTGGACAAAACTCTGCAATAGGCAGTCCTTTTCATCAGAACAAATGAAAAATTCCATACAGAACTAGTGATCACATCTCTCATTACCCCAGCTTCGCTCACTCTTGCTCTAGCCCACCTGGTCTCCTCAGTCTCAAAGACAGGCCAACATGTTGCCAACGTAAGACCGGGTTGACTTCAGTACTTTTCTCAACCTGGAACACTCTTTTTCCCAGATATCCACGTGTAATTGGTTTACCAATTACTTATTTTTATATTCCATCAGTAAGCATATTTTTGCATTTACTAGCAATAAGTCTAAATTTTTCAGTAACTCACGGTCCAGTAAATGCAATTAGTTTAAAACGTATTTTTACTTCTTCACATCCTTCAATCCTTTTTTCAAATCTCTACTTTCGATCCTGTTACTCTTCCCTTGTTCCTTCACTTCTGCCTGTCTTCAGCTCCTGAACTCTTTATTCTTCAAGCCTGCTATAATGTTTCTTCGATTTTCCATACTAGACATTTCACTGTCTCCTTGCTATAGTGTAAGCTCCACGAGGGCAGGAGACTTCTTTATTTTGTACACTGAAATACTCCAAGCCCCTGAAACAGTGCCTGTAATATTATAAGTCCTCTCTACGTATTTGAGAAATATTATATGAAGAAGTGTTCTGTAAACTTATTGACTATGTTAACAAAATTTGACAATGGTATTTGTGCAAGCACCTCTATATAGGTGACAATTAATACTCTCCCTTCTCTTCTCTATTTATAGCAATTGAATGTCCAATCAATTTCATAAACAATTAGTTTCATTCATTCACAGGAAATGCCCACAGTAAAGAATTAGAGATCCTATGTCTTTTTAGAGAGGCCTAATAATTATTGTTTAGAATTCTAAATCATATTAATGAAAGAACTTAAATAAAATTAAAAGGTATACTATAATCTACGTTATATTAAAGTGATTTTTAACCATACATTTCTTTTAATAGTGAGTTAGTAATAGTTCACTGAAATGAAGAACTAGTGCCTTTTCCTAGTTTGAAGCAGATTCAGTGAGACTTGTACTTGTACTATGAATCCAGAAGACCATACTTTGGAGTTGTTTACAGATTCTTTCCCTAATAATATTGCTATTATTACCAGGATTTACTGCAACTGTTTTACTTTATATGCTTTTAAATTTCTGAATATATATATTTTTATAACACGGCTTAAAACATATTATACAGCTATACAAAAACATTTTTACCTATATGCAAATTATATATGCTTTTATCTATTTTAAATTAATTTTTTTACCTAAAATTTTTGTGTGAAAAACTGAGAGACAAATACACAGAAGATTGACACAGAGTCAGGACCATCCAAATCACAGTGTTCCTTTTGCACATCTTGTCCCACTGGACGGTTTTCAGGGGCAATAACACAGATGGAGCTGTTGTCGCCTATGATAATAGTGTCAGAAGCTCATAGTCAGTTCCAGTGGTCTTCTGGAAAGCACCCGCCATTTTGTTGTAGGCAGTCAAAATCATCAGCAGTTTCCTGTGATTCCTGCTTTACGATTTACTGCACGCTGGCAGCAGATTCTCCAACTTTCATCTCATAAGCTTCCTCTATTATGTTATAATTATATTAATATTATAATATAATTATAATAGAATATATTATAATGTCAATGCTATAATATAATTACATTAATTATATTATTATATTAATATTAGCTGTTCTGAAGGTAACAGCTAATAACATTATAGAAACAATTTTCTGAAAATAATTGTGACATAATTTTGTTTAGTCATTTGATTTTTATTTTCCTTATACAATATATAAGAATAAGTGGATTTTTAAGGTAATTCAGTAAGGTTGAGTTTGTGATACTGAAAAATTAATTGTTTTACTCTCACCGCTTTATAGCCTCTCATATTTCCTAAAGGTTAGCAAAAATTTAAAGTTAGCTTTAAAAAAATAAACCTATGGATTAAAAATATATTATTTTCTGTATTGAATTCAATATAATTATTTTTACCTACTTAAACTTTATATGTTATTTTTCAGGAAGAAAATTTAAACAAATTTAAAAATCTTGACACACACAAAACAAAAATAATCGATCTTTCCCCTATACTCTACTTCGTCATCCTGAGAAATGGGTCTTCACGTAAATATGTTATAAAATGAGGTGACAGTTTAAATATTGGCAAAACATTATCTTGCTAGAACTACTCATTTATAAATGGTTTACATTTAAACCTAGTTCAAATAATTTATTCCCATTTGAAAAAAAACACAGCAAATAGTTTCTCACTTTAGGAGGATCAGTCCACTACAATAGGTAGTCGCCGGCATTATCGTCTTATGTTTTTCATATCTTAGAAATAATGTTTTAGATTCAATAATAATTGAAAGTATTTCAACTATCAACTCTTTTACCCCTCATCTCCATTCTCATAAGGAGTCGTATCCGCTCCAGAAATGAAGAAGACTTTTTAAGAATAAAAATACTAATCAAGATAAAGTACTTGAGGGGAACATTTTGTCTTGTCAGTGTCAAATCAACTCAACCACCATAGCAGGACCACTTGTTAGTGTTGAATTATTTTTCTTGCTATTATTAGTTACTTTGGCATTTTCTAGATGTGTTTGCATACTAATATGCTCAATTTAATTCAAATAACATCCTAGATTCCATAGCTCATATCTTATTGAAAGGCTCTTTTCTCTGCTTATCAGTATTGATGATACCATTAACTTTATAATACAAATATATATTTCAATTTACTTGTATTATTTTCTAATTTTATATCAGAGTTAAGATTAATATTCAAGATAGAATTATGATTTACTTCCACATTTGTATCTGTCTAGTACTTCTCCCTAAGTTATTGTTTATTTTGAAAATTACAAGTCAAAAATAACAATCAGAAAAAATAACTGCTTCTGAAATGAACCCAAAGAGAAGTGAGGAAATTTCATCCTACATTATTAAATATTCTGGCAGAGATTTCAAAAACAGTTTTTGTTTGTACAATTACCGTTTATTTTCATATTGTTGGCTCTTGGTTACTATTGTTAAATATAGGAATCTAAGATATAAATAAACCAAGAAAGTTTAATCTCTAAATGTCATTCATGTTTTACTTTGAAATCATTATGTGACATCCTATGGCATACTCACCTTCTTAATCTCTTTTGTATAGACTAATATAACAAGGTTATTTAATGCAGTGAGAATGCAGTAGTCCCTCCTTACCTATTGGAGATAAATTCCAAGACTCCGAGTGGATACTTGAAACTTTGAGTATTACAGAAAGAACGATATATACTCTGTTTTCTTTGTATACAGACATACTTGTGATAAAGTTTAATTTATAAATTAGGCACAATAAAGATTAACAATAACTAATAAATAGACCATTTATAAAAATATGCCAGCATCACTACTCTTATGTTTTGGGGCCATTATTAAGTAAAATAAGGGTTATTTGAATACAAGCTCTACAATACCAAGTCAGTCAATCTCATAACCAAGAGGGCTATTTAGTTACCAACAGGCAAGTAGTGTATACAGCATGTGGATATGTGAAGCAAAGGCATGATTCATGTTCCAGGCAGAATGGAGCAGAGGGGCACAAGATTTCATCACGCTAACTCAGAATGGTGCAGTTTGAAACATTAAGTGTTTATTTCTGGAATTTTTTACTTAATATTTTCAGACAGCAGTGTACCTCGGGTAACTGAAATTGTGGAAAAGTATTTGAAACCACAGATAAAGGAGACTAGTGAACTAATTTGAGTCTCTTTAATATCAGCTGTTTCAAAGGTAAGAAAATACTTAATTTAGGTTGCACTTTCATAAAATTACATATATCCAAATACGCCATCCTCCTCAAAATCTAGAGTGTAATTTTGCTGCTTTCTGGGGAATACATACGTATTTAGGGGACTAACAGAACATTGCAGGATATGACGTAAAGGTAAGGTGAACAGGGAAAGGTTTTCTCCCCTTGTATAGATTATTCAAATATTTTGTGTAATTATACGTACCTGTTCTCATGTTTGAATGCAGAGACCGGGGTTGATATATAGATTAGACTACAAATACAGGAAAATAGAAATATGTTTCGTATGGTTTAATACTTAAATTTACTTCATTTCCACGTCAACTGTCTTCATTACCACATCGACACGTTATCATTTTGAAAAGATTATTGACACTTTTTAAAAGGTAGGTGACAACTTGACACAATGAAACACAAGTAGTTTGTGAATTAGGGCTCTTGACAGTAACTGATTGGTATTCCCTTGTCACAAGACTACACATGTGCCTTGCCTAGACACCAAAACTAATTAGAGTAGTCTATTTTCCCATGGAAACCTGAAGACTTCAAGAATTACTTATTGTCCTATATTTTACTTTTTTGAGGGGAGTAGGAGATTTAGGGAGGAAAATCTTACTATGCTTTTGTAACACATTTTTTTCTCATTCACTCAGAACAGATTACTAGGAGAATATCACTTAACTCTTAAGTGGAATGTTAGATGAGACAATACCACTAGCCAATTTCTAAAGGCAAAACAAACTTTTTACAACAGTAATAATGGTAATAATAATTACTAGCATACCTGAATGCCTACCGGAAAGCTTATTCTACTAAGCAATTGCCTGCATTATCTCTTTTTACTGTCTCAGAAATTCTGCCAACTAAATGCTATAATTTCCAGTTTACAGATAAACTAATAGAACAATGGAGAAAAAAGTAGAGGTACTATTCATATGATGTCCAACTTCAGAAGCTAAAACTTTGCAGTAAAGTAGTTTCTTGAGAGTTTATTTATTATGACAGTGATATCTCTTTTTAAAATATAATTTTAAATATAATTTATATAATTTATAACTTTTAAAAGTATTGTTTATTATTTTATTATTTTTATTGGTTATGATCCCTAAAAAAGTAGAAGTCAGGTACTACCAAGGGAAAAAATAGATATATTTGATCAGTTTTAAGACCATTCTAACAAATGTATACCAAGGGAAAATTTTAAAAGGCAGGCTTTATAAAGAAAAAGATTTCTAAATTACAAAGGTCCTACTTGACCAAGACAGTTTTAATGTTGTTCTCAGCTTGAATAAACTTTAGATAAGTTTCTTCCTGACTATAGGACCCTGATGTCTCTTTTCTTAGAGAATTTACTTTATAAAACTTACAATAGGACATTTTTTTTTTCTGACCTTTAAGATGTAAATATTCTACAACACAGGAATATCTTTCTCAAAGACATGGAAGTCATCACTTTGAAATCTAATCATCAAGAAAGAGGGATCCTCTGTTTCCCAGCCTCTGTGGAAAGTCAGGAATATAACTTTTACAAGTGACAGTCAGCAAACACAGACGGCCTAGATGGCTTAATCATATTGACCAACCTCCTCATAACATGCTTCGGGAATTTTTCATTAGTTCATCCCAGCATTTAAGTTTTGTTTCAGCCAAGTTGAGTTCAGTCTTTCTCCCGTATTGCAATACTCTTGAAGAAAGTTTTCCTTGCTGTTTTTAACAACTGTCCCAGTACAATTTTTTTTTTCTTACATACCAACAGTCAGGTCATGAAGGCTGTAACTTGATTATTATTTTTTCTTCCATGCAGTAGGATACTGCTTCCAAAACTAAGCTGTAGACATTTTACCTCCAGGAAGAAATAAGATATGATGGAGAAAAGTGCACTCCAGGAAGTATGCACATGTATAGTGAGTGCTCTGCTTCAGCCCTGTGGAAGGCTGAGAAAGAGGAAGTGGGAGCCAGAGGGGAGTCCGCCATGGCTTCACTCCCCCAGGCCCAGATCTCAGTGGAGTGGTGAGAAATACTCTGGAGAAAAATCTGAGTTCCAAGAGGCTTTTGAATCATGTATCCATCAGGGTTCTCCAGAGAAATAGAACCAACACTTTATAAAAATAGATATCTGGAGGGACAGAGAGAGATTTATTATGGGAATATATACACACACACACACACACACACATATAGGTGTGTATATATATATACACACACATATACTCACATGTATACATATACATGTATGCATATATACTTGTGTATATACGTATCTACACACACTCATATGTGTATATATATGCACATGTATGTGTGTATGTATATTCATCTACATGTGTATATATATGTGTGTGTGTGTATATATATATTCCTCTCTCCTTGTCACATGAATTGGCTCACATGATTATGGAGGCCAAGAAGTTTCACCATTTGCCTTCTGTAAGCTAGAGAACCAGGAAACCCAGTGTTGTAAGTAGATTGAAGTCCAAAAGCCTGAGAACAAACGGGGCCAATGTTGTGAGTCCCAGAGTCTGAAGATCCATAAACCAGGAGCTCCAATGTTCATGGAAGCAGAAAATAAATGTCTCAGCTCAAGAAAAGAGAGAGAGAGAGAATTTGCCTTTTTGTCCTATTCATACCCTCGGTGGATTGGATAGTGTCTGCCCACACTGGTGACAGTAGAATTACTGATTCAGTGCTAATCTCTTCAAAAAACACCCTCACAGACACATGCAGAAACAACGTTTTATCAGCGATCTAGCCATCCTTAACTCAGGTAAGGTTATGCATCAAATTAGCAATCACCAACTATTTCCAGCTTCAGTCTCTGACTCACTAAGGAGCTATGTGCCTCTTGAGAAGTCATATCAGGAGACCGGTGTCATGGTGTGATCTGGCCAAAGGTGTACAACCCTTCAAGATCATCCTTGGCCCCTAAGTAGCATGAAAGGTCTACAGAATTCATTAAGTGCTTTGTAGAGGGAGACAAAACAAAGCTAGTAATTCCAGCTAGTGGATTTTAAAGCTCACTATGGTGTGTGTAAAGGGCTCAGGTGTTTCAAAATGTCAGCCAGAAAGGAATTAACGCCATCATAAATCAGACGAAGCTAGGCCAGTTGGAAAGCCTGCTAGAGTCTGCACAAGACTTAAGAAGGCAGCATTCAAATGCACCACCTGTAGACATCTTTAGCTGATGCCAGCAAGGCGTGCTGGAACCAAAAAGACAGGTGACCTGCACAGAGGCTCAAGAAGAGACAGAGAACTTCAATCCTGTGAGCCTGAAGACTCAAGGCCAGTGAGGGGAAGAGAAAGGCAATCTCTGAGACTTCAGTTTTACTTAAAACAATCTGTTTTAAATGGAAATGGGACTGAGATGCCATTAGAAAGAAGTTAACTGTTTTGGAATATAAGCTCATGAAGATGATTATTAGATCAATTATAAAAAATAAAATGAAGTCAGAGTTTTATTTGCATACAGTGAATATATTTGCCATTCATTCTGTATTCCTTGAACTCTGTCCCAAACTAGCTATATTAATATAAACAGTTTCCCCAAACTCTTTGTTAAACACTCATTTTTATTACAGTGATATTGTTAAGCACATACAGTGCTAGTAAGCACTTACAATGTCATGATAACAAAACATACTCAATAAAAAAATCCCCATCATTTTGTTGTGCACTAGGTATGATGCCAGAGATTCTATGTAGAAACTACAAGATGAAAACCTTTGTTCTCATATAGTTTACAGCAGGGATGAACAAACTGCAGCCCCCAAGTCAAATGTAGTCCACCACCTATTTTCATAAATGAAATTTTGTTGGAGCACAGCTGCACCCATCTGTTTACCTATTGTCTATTGCTGAAAGACTGTGTTCATAGAGATATTACTGGCAAAGGCAACGGCACAGTTGAAGGACTGAAAGATTAGCAGAGGATCAGTGCAGAGAGTCTAGACTAGGCTGGTGAGGTAAAATGAAAACCAGATTACCCAAGGCCTTATAGACTTCGTGGTAAGAGTTTGAGGCTTTATTCTAAAAGCAGTAAGTACCCACTGAAGGTGAATAAGTTCAGAGTGTAGGAATGAAGAAGGGAGAAGGGCTTGACTGTGACTTAATATAATCTACATGTTAAAGAAAATAAAAATAGGCCAAAGACTTTAACAAACACCTCCCCAAAGAAAATATACATATGGTAAATGAGCATATGAAGACACTTTACATTGTATGTCACTGGGGAAATGCAAATTAAAGCAATGACATATCACTGCTGACTTATTAGATGGCCAAAATTCAGAACACTGGACAACAACAAATGCTGACGAGGATATGGAATAATAGGAATTCTCATTCATTGCTGCTGGGGAAGTCAAAATGGTACATTCACTTTGCAAGACAGTTTGGCAGTCACTTACAAAACTAAACATATTCTTATCATATGATCCAGCAATCATGCTCAATATTTATCCAAAGGAGTTGAAAATTTATGTCCACACATAAATCTGCACACAGAGATTTATAGCACCTTTATTCATAATTAACATAACTCAAAAGCAACCAAGATGTCCTTCAGTGGATGAATAGGTAAATAAACTTGGTACATCCAGAGAATGGAATATTAGTCAGCGTTAAAAATAAACGAGTTCTACCAAGTCATGAAGTGACATAGAGGAAATGTAAATGAATCTTACTAAGTAAAATAAGGGAATTTTAAAAGACCACATAATGTAAGATAGCAACTACATGAAATTCCTAAAAAGGCAAAACTATGAAGACAGTAAAAATATCAGTGCTTGCCAGGTACTAGGAGGCAGGAAGAGAAGGATGAATAGTCACGCAGAGAGGAATATTAGGGCAATGAAACTACTGTGTATAATACTACAATGTGTCTTTATAAATTTGTCCAAATTGTAGAATGTACAACACTGATATTAACCCACATGTAAACTATGGACTTTGGGTGAGAATGTGCATCAAGATAGTTTCATCAGTTGTAGTTAAGGTACCATTCTGTTGGAGGGTGTTAATAATGGGGGAGATTAGAGTGTATAGGGGCAGAAGTGTATGGGAAGTCTCTGTACCTTCTCAATTTTGCTGTGAACCACCTAAAACTGCCTTTAAAAATTTAATTTGAAAATAAAATTATAATCTATTTTTTGAAAAATAAAAACTGAATTAAAATAACAGATGGTAAAAGGAAATGGGGCCCAGAGTGGTTAAATGAATTAGTAGACTGTTAGATTAACCAGATGAGAGAAGACAATAGATTGATATACAAAAGAATTACAAATATAGAGGAGATATTTAGGAGTTAGCATTTTCAAAAATGGATGATGAGATTGGAAAAGACATTACAAAAAATAAGGTAAAAAATTATTTCCAATAAAGTTTCTTTTTTTTTCCTTTTTTTCTTTTCTTTTTTTTTTATTTTTATTTTTTTGAGATGGAGTCTTACTCTGTCACCCATGCTGGAGTGCAGTGGTGCAATCTGGGCTCACTGCAACTTTCGCCTCTCGGGTTCAAGCAATTCTCTTGCCTCAGCCTCCAGAATAGCTGGGATTACAGGCGTGCACCCCATACCCTGCTAATTTTATGTATTTTTAGTAGAGACAAGGTTTCACCACATTAGCCAGGATGGTCTTGATCTCAGGACCTTGTGATCTACCTGTCTCAACTTCCGAAAGTGCTGGGATTACAGGCGTAAGCCACTCTCTCCAGCCCCAAAGAGTTTCTAAATCTAGAACATATTCATTTAGTGTGCCTTGCCTCACTTCCTGTTTTATATAAATTTGGGTGAATTATTAGTGATAGTCAATGTTCTCAAAACATTACAAATAAATACAGAAAAAAAAAATTTCTAAAAAGGTAGCCAAATACCTGACATGCAAACAAATCCATGTTAAAATTTGATTTTCTTAAATTTTTAAAAGTATAGATACAATTTTATCAGGTAGAATTATGGTCCCAACTTATCCCATGAACACTTTAAACAAAATTTTACAATAAATCTGAAAGTGGCTTTACAAAATATTACTATCATCATCATGACAATTGTCCCTTTTTCCACAGATATGTGTATGTATTTCTCCAATATTCAGGAGAATGGGTTACTATAAAAAACAGTGAAACGGATTATGAAAATATTAGATTTTTGATGAATGATGTGATGATTTGAACTAGAGAGAAAAAAGTAGCAGCATAGCATAGCAATGTACATTGTTGTGCAAATTATAAAATAATGAAAAGTTGAATGTGATTAATATACTTTAAACATGAAAGTTGTCAGTTCCGTGTGCTTTCTTCTACTGTTTAATGTAATTACTCTTTTATGATCTCCAAGAAAGGATTCAAGTACAAATAATTGTGATTATTATTTTAAAACATTATAATTTCTAATAGAGGATGACTAAATACCTTCAGTAGTCGTTTAGTGATTCTTTTGATGGTTTCACAAATTATTCATGTATACAAACCGAGTGGCTTGTCCTTGCCAGAGTTCTTTGAGAAAACTATGTTTATAACTGTACATAACACACTGAATTTTAAAAGTTAATGAAATCAATACCTAAAACATTTATACAACGTACTTTCACACATATCAATCCCTACTTCCTACTTCCCAAGACGGGACTTTATCCTGCAAAATCATCCGAGACGTTTCACATGTAAAATCAGTTTCAATAGCTCTAACACATATTAATAATTCTCCATCCCTACATATTTTATCCCTATTCATGAAGATGCATGGCTCCCAGTAATTAGGCCTTAAAATCACTGATTTTCTTAGCTGCTTCTCTACTCTTTAATATTTTGTCAATCCCTAAGTTCTCTTAATTTTTTAAATCATTTCTCCATTTTTTCTTTTTCTCCCTGAAGGTAGCGTGTTAAACGAAACAGGTCTAGATTAAAATTACTGAGTGAACACCTAGTATATAAATTAACCATAAAGTACAAAAATTAAACCTGGTTACTTCTTTCAGGGAATTCCTGTTCTGGATTTAAAGATGTAGGGTTTGTAATTTGAGAGATCATTATGCCAGGCAATTTATGAGCAGTTAGGTCTTTCTTTTCGAAATGGTTTTGTTTCTTGTAGGAAAAACACAAAACCATTTCCACCTAGAAATTCTGAGAACAAGAGAGAGCGGGGGAAGAAGAATAAAATATATAATGTTTGTGTGCAGCACTGAGGAGAACATAAAACAATAAACAATGAGAGGAAACAGACACTAGAGCTGAGGAAGAGGTCAGGGACACAAAAAAGAAAACAGAATGTAAAGACTCAGAACTGCCCACTGGAAATTGAACACTTCCTGGAGTAAATTAAAAAAAAAAAAAAAACTGACAGGAGACAACAGTTATTTCAACAAGAAAATTAAGCAGACAATTATAGAAGATTCCAATTAAATATAAGGTTAAAGAAAAACAAGAGAATGCAAGATATCCAGTCATATCTGTTTAATGAACTCTTCTCAGTTCTCTGTGGAAAGATGGAATATTAGGAAGAATAAGATACTTGAGATTTCAGAAGGATAGTAATTATGAGATATGAATAATATTTAATTCAAAATGAGTCAATGTTTGTTTTAATCTTAACCAAATAATATATGCATTAAAATATGTTTCTTATTTTTAATGAGATTGCCATTTAATATTGATATCTAACATTGATTTGATATATGTCCATGGCTACCCATTGAGTGATGAAAAGAAAGATGGGTAGACTGTCATGGATACAGATTAGATCTCTCTAAGGTTTGGAAGCTCTCTAAGAAGTTACAAGGCTAATGAAGTTTGGGCAAATTAATATCTTATCCACATAGTTCAATGAATTATTACATGAACTGAAAACTCCGTGATCACTAGCCTATCTTCTTCCCCAAGGATCCAACTCTATTGGAATAAGTCTTCTCTTCAGTCTTGAGGTGGTAAATGATTCTAATGAAGAACTAGATCCCAGGAATATTTTAAGGTTGGTGGGGTTTATATAGGCTTTTTTCCTTTCTCTCTAAATTTTTGTGTATTTTCTTTCACAATAACTAACATGAGCTTAACTCATGCCAGATTCACAGGTGTTATTTTAATGTGTACATTCATACAACCTCATTTACCTAGTTACCAATAAACCAGTCAATATATTCATACAATATTATGTTTGTTAATAATCAGCTGGCAGCCAAAATATTAAACAGCAGTTGCTTTTTATTTTCTTAGACTATAGCAAAGGTTTATTTAAGAGCACTTCCCCTTTACTTCTTAAACATCTGAAGTTAAGCCTCTGTTTTTGCTGAGGTAGTTAACATCATGAGCATTCATTTTAATTAATGAGAGTAAGAATCTTCAGTCGAATTTTCTGCCTAATCTTCTTTGAATCTCAGTTGTAATTTGAGTGAGCTCTTGGTCACAAATCAGGTTCCGTGGCTTTAGTATTCAACCCAAATAACTTTCCAACAAGTCATTTTCCCACTGAATTTGTCACTGGCATTTTCCTCCCATTATTTATCACATCGTGGCATCCAGTCAAGAAAATTAAAAATTCATAAGCTTTGCTCTTATTTTAAGTCAACTTCAGCAACACAGGAAGTGAATTTAATAAATGCAACTCTTCTCTGTCAAGAACACACACCTAGATATGTGCATGGCTGTTGGAAATCCGCTCGTCGAGGCTTTACCAAACCTCGCTGTTGAAAACTGCACCCAGTATTTTTCTA
The DNA here is from genome assembly GCF_024542745.1 of Macaca thibetana thibetana. Lineage (NCBI taxonomy): Eukaryota > Metazoa > Chordata > Mammalia > Primates > Cercopithecidae > Macaca > Macaca thibetana. The sequence continues at coordinate 67,248,210 of NC_065584.1, forward strand.
CATTGCACTCACTGATATCTACCATGCTATTTGTATACTGATAATATACAAATATAACAAATACACAGTTAAATATAACATATAAATACAAAATATATGTATAATTTGTTTATCCATGTATACATATACAGATATACATATTGTCTGTCATCCTCCATAATAAGTTCCATAGTAAAGGAGATTCTTTATTTTTCTATTGTGTTTTAAGTTCTAGAGTAGTAACTAGGAAAATGGGGCACTTAATACATATTTCATATGTTCTCAATCCACAAGATCTGCCTACAATACGAAAAATAGAATAGAAAAACTCTTATCACTTCTCTAAATTTAGAGCAGAACACTTCTCAGAGGGCAGGTATAATTATCAATCAGGTTTAAAACCTAAATTCTTAAGAATGGCCTTAAGGTCATTTTCCCTTACCCTTAAATATACTATGCAGACTATTTTAAACCCCTAAAAGTAAGGACATATTAATATATCTAATATTATTAAGAATATATTGGCATCAATGCCAAGTCATCCATCTATTCAGCTATACATGAAATAACTCAGGCCAAGAGCATGTAACCTTCCTCATCTAACTCTAAGCCAAGCTATTATGCACTCCTTTGCAGACTTTTAAGGGGAACCACGGGTCCCATTAACCATTATCAGGATAGCTCAGGAAGTAGAGACAGGTACTTTAATGAGCTCCTTTATCTTACTTTTATCTTAGCAGGTAAAAAAAGATAAGCATTAGCTATCGAGTCCCACTGTTCTTTAATGATAACATTGGTTGAGTATGAAGCCACATTTTAAAAGGGCTGACACACCTAATAATATGTAGGTGCTATATAAGAGCCTTATGTGGTTACCAGCTTTTCTTTCAGGCAGTTCACCCAAAAAAGAGTCAATCTTTTAACTGTTCTTCTCTTCTAGACACATTGTATAACCAGCTGTACAATTAGGATTTGATATTTAAATCCAGCTTTTCAAAATATAGTCAATAATATTTCGCAATTGAGTTCTTTTAGCAGTTTGTTGCATAATCAGCATGAAACCTAACAAAATTGTACACCAAAGAAAGTCAAAGACATCTGCCTAACTGCTTTATTGAGTGCTTGAGCAATTCCGTGGAAGCTTTTCCTGTATCACCTGTGGTGGAACAGATGTGGCTGCTGTGTGAAGCATATATTAGGGTTGTAGAATAACTGCTAGAAAGAAACTCCAAATGCAGAAATATATATTTTAGTTCATGAAAAGAGCCTCAAGGAATCCAAATCACTTTCTCCTATTATATAGTTATAGGCTGAAAAGAACACACCATGCAAGACAGATCTAGCTGAATAAGGATTTTATGTTGAAGAACTTGAATAAATTATAGTTTAATTTTTATATTTTTTATAACATTAAAATGCTTAATTTAAGGTATAAAACAGAAAGTCACAGTGATAGAATATTTTGTGTTGAGGGGATATTTAATTTTTGTTTTAGTTTTGATTTAAATGAATCCTTACCGAAAGGAATTTTGAGGGAATTCTGCAAAGTGCATTTTGTAATATGTTAAGTCATTAGAGTTCACATTAATCTTTAGTGCCTCCTCCGTAAAAAGATGAGATAAAGGGAAAAGTAAATGTTATTTTAAAAAGTCTAAAATAATAGACTGGACATGGTGGCTCATGCCTGTAATCCCAGCACTTTGGGAGACCAAGGTGGGTGGATTACCTGAGGTCAGAAGCCAGACACCAGCCTGTCCAAAATGGCAAAACACCGTCTCTACTAAAAATACAAAAATTAGCCGGGCATGATGATGCGCGCCTGTAATCCCAGCTACTCAGGAGGCTGAGGCAGGAGAATCGCTGGAACTTGGGAGGTGGAGGTTGCAGTGAGCCCAGATCACTCCACTGCACTCCAGCCTGGGTGACAGAGAGAGACTTCATCTCTCTCTCTCTCTCTCTCTCTCTCTCTCTATATATATATATATATATATAAATATATATAAAATAATAGGGCAGGAGAACTCTGTCTCATTGAAACCTTTGTATTCACCCTTGACATATCAATGGAAAGGGACTTTAGACAACACTCTACCTCTGCCTTTACCGCTCACTCAATGAACTGTGAACTCAAGGTTAGGGATAAAAAATTATCTCTGATAGGTTTGGGAGGAGGTACTGAGCCTACTGTCTCTTCTCTCCAATCTCCATCTCAGAGAAAGTGCCTTCTGTGCTATTCTCTCCTTGCATGCTGAGCACTACAGAAGCCTGAAGTTGCTCAGTGCCGAGTGAGACTGGGTGGGTAAGTTTGTTTTATTTAGTGGAGTCTTAGCCAGTTCAGTTACTTCATATATAACTTATGTCCTCAAAATTGGCTTGTGCATCAAAACAAAACAAAATAGATAAAACAGGTTAAAACAGAAAAGAATAACTCACATTTTTATCTCTCAATTCCAAACTTCATTTAAAAAAGTCATTTTATTTTAGAGTCAAGCACCATAGTCAAACACCTACTGAAAAGGTGTTCGAATTTTGAAAAAAGAACAATGTCTCTAATTACTTTTGTTGCTCTATGTTTATATTTATACTTACTTAGAAATGTAATTCTTCCATACCTTACTCAGCACAAATATTTCAAAAATATTGCTCTTTTGTTTCTAGGGGAAAATGTTTAAAATATCTTGCTTTAACAGAAGATCAAAGTACAGATAGGAACAGTGAGGGCAGAATTTGTCTGTAAGCACTTTGGAAATTTGGGAGGCAGAGTTAGGAGAAGGAATACATGAGTCTGACTGGTAGCTAATTAATTTAGATAATGATAAAATGAACTCTATTAGGGGAACCCGCCCCCAGTATTTCAACATAGGTTCTTTCTATTATCCATAAGTGTCGGCCAGCTGAGAAATAAAGAGAGACAGTATAAAGAGAGGAATTTTACAGCTGGGCCGCCGGGGGTGACATCGCATATCGGTAGGATTGTGATGCCCGCCTGAGTCTCAGACCAGCAAGTTTTTATTAAGAGTCTCAAAAGGGGAAGGGATGTAAGAACAGGGAGTAGGTACAAAGATCATATGTTTCAAAAGGCAAAAAGCAGAATTACTAGTAAGGGTCTAACAAAGATCACATGCTTCTGAGGGAACAGGACAAAAAGCAAAAGCAGAACCACTGATAAGGGTCCAACAAAGATCACAGGGCAAAGGCCAAAGCAGAACTACTAATAAGGGTCTACGTTCAGCAGTGCACCTATTGTCTTGATAAACATCTTAAATAACAGAAGACAGGGTCTGACAGCAGAGAACGGGTCTGAACACAAATTTACCAGGGTGGAGTTTTTCCCCACCCTGGTAAGCCTGAGGGTACTGCAGGAGACCAGGGCATATATCAGTCCTTATCTCAACCTCACAAGACAGACAAGACAGACATTCCCAGAGTGGCCGTTTATAGACCTCCCCACAGGAATGCATTCCTTTCCCAGGGTATTAATATTAATATTCCTTGCTAGGAAAAGAATTTAGCACTATCTTCCCTACTTGCACATCTGTTTATAGGCTCTCTGCAAGAAGAAAAATATGGCTCTTTTTGCTCGACCCCGCAGGCAATCAGACCTTATGGTTGTCTTCCCTTGTTCTCTATAAATCACTGTTATTCTGTTCTTTTTCAAGGTGCACTGATTTCATATTGTTCAAACACACATGTTTTACAATCAATTTGTACAGTTAACACACTTATCACAGTGGTCTTGAGGTGATGTATATCCTCAGCTTACGAAGATAACGGGATTAAGAGATTAAAGTAAAAACAGGCATAAGAAATTATAAACGTATCATTTGGGAACAGATAAATGTCCATGAAATCTTCACAATTTATGGTCCTCTGCCATGGCTCCAGCTGGTCCCTCCATTCAGGGTCCCTGACTTCCCACAACAGAACTCCAGAGTCTCTGAACTAGATGAAACTGGATTCAACATGAAAACCAAGGAAGAATCAAGCAAGTTTATGGGAGCAGGTCTGGCCTATAGATAAACACAGGGGAGATACATGGCACAGGCTTCAGTGTCTGACCTGGAAAACTCTAAAGAGTGTGGATGTCTTTTATAGCCTATCCTCTACAAAATCATTTGGGCTGCTGGCCAGTAAGGGAAAGCACTGGAAAGCACATGAAATACCCAGGCTTATAAGGAATTCTGTCTAATAAATGAAAAGGATCTAATGGATTCCGAGGTGGTGCCCCAGTGTCACCTAAGAACTGAAGGAAGTACAAGAAATATGCATTTATTGAAATATCACCCTGGTCCAATCTGAGCATTTGCCCTTCTATTTCTTTTTCCTTTTTTATAATGTTATGCTATTTTTTTAACAGAATTTGTTAACATTGCAAAATTATATGTTTGAAATAAATATAAAAGAATTCAAAAGAATTTGTAGTCAGTCAAGTGCAATTTAGATACCCAATTAAAGTCGTATATATCAGCAATGACTATAGAAATAGATTTTCTAAATAGTCTTAAGATAAAAGATTGTATCTTAATCTTACCTTTCTTCTAGTGATAGGTTAAATTCTAAAATACATCTATAAGAAATGATCTAAAAATTATTTTTATAATAAAATAAATAGACATCAATTTAATAAATAGTTTTACTTCATAGAGCAAACAAAATTTTACTGTTCACAAGTATAATGCTTCAAGTGTTATTCAAGTTTAGTCTAAGAAAACCCCCAAATCAGAAAATTTTATATAATTTGGCATGCAATTTTTTAAGTGTTAAAACAGGTTTCAAACAGTACTGTGCACGCTGAAAGGAGCCAGAAGTTTACACATTAATGTATTAATGATTACTTCCATTGTTGAATATAAATATAGATATTTTAATGTGATATTTTTATTCTTTTTTAGTAACTTTTTTTTAAAAAAAGAATCTAAATTATGGAGGGGGATGTGAGAAATCTTTTCTATAACAAAGGTGGAACCATTTCTAAATTACTAAGACATACTTGTCTGTTTCTTTGTTAAATGGCCTGTATGACACAGTGGATGCATTGTCCTAATAATTTCGTTCTGTCCTGACAAAACTTATACTGTCATTGCCTCCATTACAGAATTTTAAAATTTCATTTATTTTGTCACACCTACTAATTTTCATTTATATCACTACGTATCATATTAATTTCTTCTCAAAAGTCTAACCAGAATTTGTACCGTCATGTCGTTAATAGTTGTAAGAATCCCATAACAGTATTTGTTTCCAACCATCTGTAAAATTCATAGAATATTTAAACATCCCCAGCTGTTAAAAACAGCAACCCCATAAAATTTTACTAGGTAATAGCATCAAAATAGCTGATTTTATTCCTGACATGCCATTTTATTTCTAAACCTTTTGCCACACCAGGGTAGAAATACAATTTAACTAAACAACTTCTAATTTGAGCTTTCCTTTTCAAATACTTATATATTCTTCCTTCAAAAAGTACATGATAGGATATTGTTAGGGTTATATTTTGAGTTATTTTTAATAGAGTATTGGTGAAATTTAATTTACTAAAAACTCAACTTTTGCAACAATAGAATCCTAATAAAGTATGCTTCAATAATTTAGAAGTAGCTCAGATAAACTTCAAACTTGCTATGATTTCATCTCCAAAGCTAGTGACCTTAACGTTGATAAACAATATGAATCCTTTCAATGTTCAGTAAACCGACTTTTCAGAAAAACATTAACAAAATAAAATTCAAGTAATAAAGAAAATAGTTTTTCACTATCTGAATGGCTCTGAATACAAATCCTCGTTAGTAAACTAAAGAGTGGGAATCCTAGATGGGATAAAACTTCTGATTTGTATCAGAGACACAATTTATCACAATAGAAGATAAGTTTCCAAGAGAACTTCAGAATGAATGACAGTTTTATATTGTTGCTTTCTTTAAAAAAATGAAATTCTTTCAAATAACTGTTGTGTAAACAAGGTATACTCACACACTGAAGACATTTTATCACTTTTGTGTACAAAGCAGAACTGAAGCAGGCAGCATGAAATTAAGGTCAGAGTTAGATCTGAAAGCAACACATGGTAATAACTCAATAGCATATATAGGATTTTTTTCTGCCTTTCAGGACAGAAAATCTCATTCTCCTAAGCCTCGCTTTTCATTATTTTGAAAGGTTTAAAGCTTTCATAGCATACAAAAATGATACAATATTTAAATTAATTTTAGTGTAGCATTATTTGAAGTAAGCACCCATTTAAAGTTAAAATAGATATAGGAAATCTGTTGCTACTGCACAGTATTATTTACTCAATTAGATGGTAAAATATGATTTATATATTCTCAATTACATAAGCAAAATTTGCAGAAGTCTTGACAGGGAAAATATTTTCACAAATCAGTTTTATTTCAATGAACCTAATTAGAAAAAATTTTAAAGCTCAAAATATGATTCAAAATGTACAATGTTTCTCAATATTCTATCTTTCCACATAATTATTTTATACATTTTTAAAATTGGCATGTTACATCACCCTTCATTGTATATGACAGCAGGATTTGTTAACAATACTTAAAAAAAAAATATTTACATAAAAACAAATAGATTGGTAATAAGGTTTGGATCTGTGTTCCCACCAAATCTCATGATGAAATGTAATCCTCAGTGTTGGAGATAGGGCCTGGTAGGAGGTGTTTGGGAAATCGGTGCAGATCCCTCATGTCTTAGTGCTATCCTTGTAGTAGTAAGTTCTGGTGAGATCTAGTTGTTTAAAAGGCTGTGACTCCTTCCCCCGCTGCTTGCTCTCTTGCCACGTGAAGTGCCGGCTCCTGCTTTGCCTTCCACCATGAGTAAAAGCTCCCTGAGTTCTCCCCAGAAAACAAGCAGATGTCAGCACCAAATATAATGGTCTCCATCTGAGAGACTTTGTCTCCTCTGACTCACTTCATTTGAAATGAGATCCGTAACAAGACTTCCCACTCTTAGTGGCTCTGGTCACAATCTTTGCTATATAGGTAAATGTCTATGTGATACAATAAATGAATTTAATGCTTCTGATCACAGACTTCATGCAAAAATGGGCCTTTGAATTTCTCATGGTGTTTTATCTCATGGTCAGGTCTTTAATAATATGAAGAATATATTTTAAATTTTATTTTGTAAAGCAATTTTTATTATTATCAATGGATGGAAAAATTCCTGAATACCAAATGACATCTCCTTAGGTATAGATATGTGAGAAGATAATTTGAAGCAGAGAATAAAAGAAGAGGAAAAAAATCCGTTTTGAGAAAAATTGTTTTGTTTATTCGGTGTGAATCTACAAAGAGATGAAAAATCCTTTAGTGCAATAAGAAATGACAGTGGTGGCAGAAAACGTGATGAGAGAGAGGAAAGGGCAAGCTCAGTGAGAGCCTTAGAGACTATGATAACCACATATGCTCCTGAATTCCTCCATCAGTAAAACCATCATCAGAATCCACACTACCGTTTGCAAATGATTACAGAACATAAAGACATCAAAAAATAAGCAACCGATTTTATATTTATATATGATCCTCAAAATAATGAATGATTATCTAAATCAACATTTTCAAAGGTTAGTGTTCAATGCCCTAGAGCCATCAGCTAATGGGAAAAAGAGTTCATTATAGTAAAAATAGTTAGGAAACTCTTTATTTTATTTCTGTAACATTTGAATTACAGAAGCTTTACGTTTCCACAATTTATTTAGCTAATTCAATATTTTTTAAAAATCTGGTTTGGTTATTAAATACTGGATTATTCTTTTGCCTCTCTAGGTTTAAAGTTATTTACATTTGATATTTGATGAATTTTCAAATTAAAAAACACTAGGAATTTTTATCTTTCTTTGGATTTTTTGTATGTGTTTATGAGTTGGAATTTTATTGAAGACAATATGTGGGAAACTGTGTCATCTGAATGGAGGCCATTGAAATCTTGGGAACAGATGTTATTTGCAACAGTACTCATCCTGAAAAGGTATTATCAGAGTGAGAGTTCTATAGAAAGTGAACAAAGTCAAGTTCATACAAAGTTTAATGCTTATAACAGACCCACTGCAGAGACTATTATCCATACTATGTGTTTATCTGAGTCAGTAACATTCTATGACCATGTGTTTCTGTAAAATGAATAAAATACATCAATGTATGTTATAATTGTCCTTCTCTAGTATTTGAAGGTATAGAGAACAATTGAACCATGAGAGTTGGTGCTTTTCTTATTTTCTTGCAACTAATATTTTAAAAATTATGTGTAGCAAGCTTGGTTACTCAATTCCCCATCACTTATTATTTATTATTAAAACACTTTCATTTTTGTCTTCTCTTTGAGAAATGCTAAACAGGTGTGACCAAATAAACATGAATTTGAACGTTTTAACTATTAAATTCTATGCTTTTAAAATATTTGAAATTATTTCAGAAAAAAAATAAATTTTCTGATAATTTTAGCTTTTCTTGATTTGCTAATAAATTATACCATTTTGGTATGTAAGAGCAATGCAAGAAAATGACCTTGTCAAGTATTAATTTGAAAATTAAATAAGGAATTTGTCTTTGGAGGGTTTTTTCTTTCTCCTGTATAGTTAAGTCACTGAAACCAAATGATTATATATTTTTGAATTATATTCTACCACACTTAACTTTTACTAAGAGCAATACAATTAAAAAGTCAATATTTTAAAACATCATCCCTATAAGATATTTTGCCTGAAAATTTTTCTCTATTAGAAAAGCAATCTTTCTCTTTATATTCTTAGAAAAGATGCTTCACATTAGAACAGATCTAAAGAAATAAATGCCAAGTGTTTCTCATTCACTTTCAAAACTTCAATGGGGAAATAGATGATTTACTTAAATTTATTTTTGCAAAAAGGCTTTATGGAGCATATATTCACCTAAGAGCTAGGACTTGATACTTCAGACTATATGATTGTCGATAGCACTTGAAACCAGATTTCACTTACCTTTCAGGAAAAAGATTTTATGCATTTTGGGGATGGTAAAGGCCATTACTGTAAGTACAATTTCTCTATCACTAAGGTTAATTACTCCAAAAGCATCAAAGTAAGTAAATTTTGTTATATTAAAAATAATCATTGAATAAGCTTATATTAAAATACCACTAAGCCTACTCTTTATGTTCTCCTCTGCACAGAGGCAACTTTTTTATTTCAATCTTTATGACTGTAATATATAGCTATGATTTGAATGACTGTTCTTCAACAAATTTTAAATTGTTCTCACATCGCCCTTCTCATATGTTATTATTTTTCTCTAAATAAAAGTGTATGCAAAAATTATATTGCACTGTACTATTTTAAACTAACCTTTGGCTATTCTTAAATTCAGAATGAAAAATGACTGAAATAGATGTGTAATATTTTATAATAGTATATTTTTGATAAATTATAAGAAATATTTTGGACATAATATTTTTAAGGTACAAGCCTATTAATAAACGGCTTCAAATAAAGTTCTCCAAAAACATTTTTGTACAATTTTTATTGTACAAAGAAATAAGAATTATGTTTTGTGTGAAACCCATCTACATTGTTATAAAAGCTCTCGTCTATTTCTGAGAGAATCAACACTAAGAAGCCATTGAAAAACAGCTTGTTTCCTAGGGATACTATTTCTATCCCTAAGATCCCATCATTGGCCTTCTGCTATTGTTTAAATCACTTCATTTTGACTTTCGTCTTTTCCTATTATGAATATATGTTGTAATTCAGGGCAATCTAATCATGTCTTAGAGTACAAATCCTCATGCGTACATCGATGTAACAAATATATTTCTATCTTTTCCTCCACTGTGCCTCTTACTGACTTCAAAATTCAACAATTACACTTCAGATATGCCATGTTTAATGATTCATTTAAGAGTAACATAATGCTAGAAATCTGAGAATTGTTATAAGGAATTATCATTTCTTAATCACTCAAACGTTACAGTTTATGTCTTATTGTTTGTCATTCTGTGAGCTTCTCCATTTTATGCCATCTTTTTTGTGCACACTTCTGGAATGCACAGCAGGCCCTCCTTATGCTTGCTTTAAGTGTCTAAAAGCCACCAAATAATTCACTCTACTATAAGTTCCTTCCACTCTACAATTAATCTATTAAAGACTCCTAATACTCTATTTTAAAATTATATATCTGGTTATATTTTTCTCATAATAATAAAAAATAAAACCAAAGGTTAATGGGTCTTTAATATCCAGAACACATATTTCAAGATCTTTAGTATAGCATAAATTGTCTTTCATATTCATGCCCAAAGCTAACTCTCCAACTGATATTGCTCCATCAGCCCTTTTCAATTTAACCTGCAGAAAGTTCAGAATACTTTATATGTCTTGCTCTTACATCTCCTTATAGTTGATTATATTTTACTTCTATTCAATGAATATTTTCTCTCAAAATATATTTATCTCTAAAAATATAACTCCACACTTCTCAGGTCATATATTATCTTTGCAAAGCCTTCCTTTTTTTTCATACATGGAATTAATTACCTTCACTGTACTTGCACAGCATTTTGTACATATCCCAGCTAAATTACTCATTACATTATATAGTGAGTCAATTATGTTTTATATTTGTGGTACCAGCATTTATGTGTTATTCATATTCATGGTTCATCACCCAGCATAATGCTTACCAAAAATACACATTTATTAAATTAAAATGTTTAAATATTTTTAAAGCTCATGAGGGGTATTTTGACATCTAAGTATAGTTATTGTTTATATTATCACTTAAATGCATTCTGCATTACAAAAGAGGCAAATGTTGTTTTTATTAAAGACATTTATTGTACATTTAGTTAATAAAATCATAGCTACTACCTGAATTATTTACTCCACCCCCCAAAATTTATAAGTACGTTTGAAAAACTATTTGCTAAGTGATATATTAAGCATTATAGTATTTTTCTCTATGCTAACAACGTCATTGTTGAGTGGGAAAAATTTGCCAAACAGTAAGAGAAGGCAGGCAAGAATCTCAGACAGAAATGATAGATTTAGGCTGAACATGCCTCTGGTTAGAATTCTACACACAGGGAATATCTTAGTGGGCTGCCTTTCCTCTGAGGTCACTTGTTCTTCATTCAGTTTAGGACTTCTGGCCTTAACCTCTCTGGCTAATGCAGCTTAACTAATTTGAAAGGAAGTGCTATCATTTTTATCAGCAAAACTATCTCCTTCTTTCCTCCTCATAATAAACTTAGGAGGACAAACCAATTTTTTTGTTTGTTTGAGACGGAGTCTTGCTCTGTTGCCTAGGCTGGAGTGCAGTGGTGCAATCTTGGCTCACTGCAACCGCTGCCTCCCAGGTTTATGCCATTCTCCTGCCTCAGCCTCCCGAGTAGCTGGGACTACAGGCGCCTGCCACCTCGCCCGGCTAGTTTTTTTTGTATTTTTTAGTAGAGACGGGGTTTCACCGTGTTAGCCAGGGTAGTCTCGATCTCTTGACCTCGTGATCTGCCTGTCTCGGCCTCCCAAAGTGCTGGGATTACAGGCTTGAGCCACCGTGCCCGGCCCACAAACCAATTTAAAGAATCAAGAACATGAATTATTAAGGCATGAAGTAGAGAAGAAAAGGAAGTAGCACAACAGTCCCTTGTTTCTAATTTTTAAATATTTACAATATGTCTTCTCAAGCTTGGATAATACTAAATATACAGCAAAGCGATCTGGCATTTAATATACTAAGTAGCATTTGAATGTATTCCATTATAACTGAAAAATGCAACAGCCTTGAAGCAGCCCTGTCATTACAAAACTTAAGTTTAGATTTTTATTAAATACTTTAAATTTACAGGAGAGATTTCAAAAGAATAGTGCATTTTTACTAAGTTAATAATTATCTGAAAATGTGAACTTTAAGTTATAATTACTGAAAATGTTCAATCTCTTTACTTTTTCTTATACTGTGGTATGCATTTTAAATTATTTTGTATTAACCTTTAAGTATAAAATTTTGAAAAATATTTGAATTTCAAATTTCTGTTAATGTAAGCCCAATATTTAAGGAGTTCTTCATCTATTTCATATTGTCTCATTACAGTTTTCTTTTAGCAACAGAATGCATGCATCTTTAATATAATATTGGTGAGTTCCACACCTATGGAACAAATGGCTGACTGAATGGAAGTAGATGTGCAACGATTTCCTGTCTTCTAAGTGTGACCTTTAAAAGCAATTTGCCTCTTTCAGTTTAGTCTTAATGAACTAATTATCATATTACTTTTACTTTATAACATTTTCCTTTTTTATGCTTAATAGTAATTATATTTTCTATAGGAAGTTAAATGGCAGAGAGGAATAAAAGAAGAAAAAAATTAACTTTACCACACTTCTCTAAGTCTGCTTTATTAAAGTAATGAATATCAGTTTCATGTGCATATATCCATACCTATACTCATAAAATATATATAGAGAAATATATTGTCTAAGGAGTTCTTATTTAATGTATGATGAAAATACAGATACAGAAAGGGGTAAACAAAAATTTACAACTCATGAATCATGATAAGTGAATACCCATATACCATTACCTAATCAAGAAATAGAACACTCTCTCCCTCCATTTGTTCAAAATTTTTTATAAAGAGAATAAATAAAGTGTTCAAACATACAGTAAGAAGAAAGGAATAAATGCAGTGCTTGATGGCAGAGTAGGATGACTATGCTTAATATAAATATATTGTACTTGGGTGATAGACCCCCTAAGTACACTGATTTTATAACTGTGCATTATATACATGTAACAAATTTTCCCATAAATTTGCACTAATAAAAGGACAAAAAAACAGAACACTGATTGCCCCAGAAGCTGCCTCCTGCCCTAATCAATCACCATGTCTAGCCACGTTCTAATTCATCACTATGCTGATTTCCAAGACTATTATTTTTGCTTTCTATAATGATATAAGAGTTAAGAAGAAATCACTTAGGCAGATAGTAAGGGTATGGGAGTCTTCGGTAAGGCTTTTCCTTTTAATGAAAAGCAGCCCCAAATCATTTTCTAACAATAAGTAGCCTGTAAAGTTGAGCTGCAGACATAGACGAGCAAGCTGGAAGCTTGCAGGGGTGAATGTTGGTAGAAACTAGGGACTAGACATGTTCAAGATGGCAGTTCCATCTTCCCTTCTCTTTGTCAGCCATGTGTACTGTAAGGAGCAGACAAGATGGCACTGATTGCCTAGAAAGCCCATTTGTGTAACAAGATTAGGGTGGGGCAACCAGCCTTCCCCACACACTATGTAAACATCATACCTGATTGAACCAATCTGTGAGCCCTATGTAAATCAGACATCACCTCCTCAAACTGGACTATAAAATCCAGCACAATTGCCACCAGCCAGTCCTTTCTGCTTATAGGCCCCTTTCTCTATAGAGAAAGCTGTTTGTCTCTCTCTTCTCTTCTGCCTATTAAACCTCTGCTCCCAGACTCCTTGTGCCTGTCCATGTCCTAAATTTTCCTGGCATGTGACAACAAACACCAGGGTATATACCCCAGACAACATGGTTGCTTCATATTAGGGATATCATCCAGGATACCGAGGTACAACGTTTATCAAAATGATGAGTAGAAGAGCAGACTTCAACTCTGTCCCTTCATTCTAAGGCTCTTGGCCTCCATTTTAGAACCAAATCAAACCAAATACTAGGCCCCCTTCAGACATTTAAAAACTTTTCACATGGTTGCCAGCCTTACAAGAGTTGGTAGACGGGCTTGCTGGGGAGAACATGGAGAATGCCCCAGTAACCATGGATTGCTGGGCATTTTGGCCATGTTTGAACCAGCTTCCCTTCATGGTGGACTTAGCTGTCATGTGGGACTGGAAGAAGTCCTGGGGCAACCGAGGATTTCTGGCCAGGGCTATCCCTCAGTGTTATCCAAAGGCTTCTGGATTGATCCCAGTCTCTGACTGCCCCAATTGGGTGTCAGCAACAGGATCTCCAACTTTTCTATCATAATTTCCTCTTTTTCTGTCTGTGACCATCATGTCTCTTATCCACTCTGTGTATGCAATGTAAGGGAAGTTTTACAGTTCAGGGAAGTAATCTTGTTTGGCAAAGATCAGGGAATACCGTAGTAACCAGGGATATAGCTCAAGGGAAGGCATCTTTGTGATTTTCTAGAAACAGAGGGTTCCCCCCTCAAGTGAAAGTCTCTCTCTCTGCCCTTGGTCCAGAGAGAACTGGCACTTCTAGGTGTCACTCTGCCCTTCGTCTGGAAAGCACATAACATTTCCAGGTCTCTCTCTGCCCTTGGTCTGGAGAGCACATGACCTTCCAGGTCACTCTCTGCTTTTGGTCTGCAGAGCTCATAGCATGTCAAGGTTAGTCTGCCCTTGGTCTGCAGAGCTCATAGCATGTCAAGGTTATTCTGCCCTTGGTCTGGAAAGCACATGGCATCTCAAGGTCAAGAGCATAACCTAGTGGAATAGGGATCCTCTCCACTGTTGGTTCTTTAACAAAACACCCTAGCTTCCCAATTCCTCCTCTTATTGTGCTGTCTACCAGATACCAGACTTTATACTGTTTCTATGAATTGGAAAACTCTACCTTCAACAATTTGGAGTAAAATATTCTCTGGAACCAAATTTTAGTCTCAATACTGTCCTATCAGCAGGAAAACAACCATTTGGTCCCTACATTCTTTTAAGGCACCTATTCTAACTGCAATTAGAATGGTACTTAATTAGTAAAGGAATTTTAAGTACAGAAGTTAACTGGAATCATCCACTAATGGTAAACCCTTTAGCATGGGCCATAATATAAGGGTATAGAGCTCAAACCAGCACTTTCTCCATTAAGGAGGGAAGCACAACAGTTGCCCAAATGCAATTGTTACAAAGTCTCTCCCGAGATCCGTTTTTCGGGGAGCCACAGAGGCCACACAAGTCTAGGAAGTCAAAAGGAAATCACAGGCAGAAAACTAGAGTCACATAGGTGAGGGTGACTAAAACCCATCACTTAGTTCATCTGGTTCCATGGCTGGGGAAGTCACACTCACAACCATGAGAGGCACATTTAACAATGTGCTGGGACCCCAGGAACCATGGAGGGAAAACAGCAGTCAGGGGGACACCCCCACTCTCTTCCTCTCCACTCTGGGACACATCAAAAGGAAGGAGACTAAAGGGATGCCTTTTTCTCACTTCTCTTTATCATCTTTGGCCTGTTCTCCTCTGGAGTGCATCCTGAATTGGAGGGTCTCTTTTGACTCCGAGACTTTGAAGAAAAAGCAGCTCATTTTCTTCTGCACAAGGGCATGGTCTTCTTACTATACCTTAGCAGGCATTACAAAATCAACCCAGTCCTTTTATCATTCATGTCAAGCAGGCCCAAGGGGAATGATTCCTCAAGACTAGAAAAGAAACTTCTAGAGGAACCATCTGAGAATTCCTCTTATTTGGGATCACCTCAAGTTCCCTTTTCATTGCAGGACTTGAGGCAAATAAAGGGAGACTTGGGCTTATTTTCTGACCACCATGATAGGTATATAGAAGTTTTACAAAAGTTAATTCAGGTGTTTCATCACACATGGAGGGATGTCATGCCTCTCCTAAGCCAAACTCCAATAGCAGCTTAAAAGAAGGCAGCTCTGCAGGCAACAGAAAATTTCAGAGATGAACAACATGTCTCCTGTGGTAGACCAAAAAGGAAGAAAAGAGATAGGGAAGGTGAAGAAATAATGGAAACACCATTCCTGATAAGAAGGGGAGCAGTTTCTCTTAACAATGCTAATTGGAATCCTAACGATGTGATAGATGAATGGAAAAGGAAATACTTTTTAATGTACATATTGGAGGGCCTATGAAGAACTAGAGAGAAATATATTAATTACTCTAAACTGTCCATGATAGATCACAAGCCAGATGAGAATCCCGAAGTCTTTATGGAAATATTGAGAAAGGTAATACTAAAACACACCTCCTTATCCCCTGAATCAGTTAAGGGACAACTCACCCTAAAGGACAAGTTGATTACACAGACAGCTCCCTATATTAGAAGGAAACTACAGAAACAGGCTATAGGAACAGATAGTATTTTGGAGAACCTCCTGAGGGTGGCCACCTTGGTCTTTTATAATGGGAACCAGAAGGAAAACCAGGAGAAAGAAAGGAAGCAAAAAAGAAGTACAGTGGCTCTAATAGCTGCTTTTCAGACTTACAAAGTCCAGGAGATGCTGTCAGTGTAGTGAGTCAGAGCATTTTAATAAGAAGTGCCTAAGCAGCAAGAATAAACCACCTCAACCCTGTCCAGCCTGTGGTGGGAACCACTGGAAATCATATTGCCCCTGGAGACAAAGGTCACCAGGTTCAGAACTGGTCCTACAGATGGTCTGACAGGAATGATGCCCAAACCCCTGGCTCCAGAGGCTGAAGTTGCCATTATAGCAAAGGAGTCCTGGATGATTCTGGAAATTGAAGGAAGGAAGGAAGTTCAACCTCCTTAGAGCCATTACAGTCATTCTTTCTCTCTTCTTCTCTCTAATCCAGGGCTTCCCTCTTCCCATAGTATGACCATGTGGGTCATCTCAGGAAAAACTCTAATCCAATATTTTTCTCAACCCCTTAGCTGCAGATTGGTATACCTATTATTTACAAATGCCTTTTTCATCATGCCAGAAAGTCCCACTCCTTTATTAGGTAAAGATATTTTAGCTCGCATGCAGGCCAGCATCTTTATAGCCCCAGGACAAATGCATTGTCTCCTCCTGGTGGAAGTTAATATCAATCCAGAAGTGTGGACAAGGCAAGGAAAAAAATAGGTCAAGCTGTAATCACTAAGCCAGTCCAGATCCAACTTAAGAACCCCACTTCTTTTTCTAGTAAGAAACAATATCCCCTAAAGAGAGAACCTGGGAAAGTGTTAGATGCTTTAATTAGTAACCTGAAGATGCAGGGCCTCCTCAAGCCCTGTAACAGCCCCTGCAACACCCCACTATTAAGAGTGCAAAAACACAATGGGGAAGGGAGACTAGTTCAGGACCTCCACATCATTAATGAGACCACAGTCTCAATTCATACAGTAGTACCTAATCCCTATATCTTGCTGACCCAAATACCTAAGGAACAGTCTTAGATTTAAAGGATGACTTCTGTATACTGTTACATCCTGACTCTCAATACCTGTTTGCCTTCAAAGAGTCTTTGGTCAAACCACCCAGTTAACATGGATGATGCTGTCTCGGGGATTTCCAAATAGCCCTCATTTGTTTGGACAGGCATTGTTTAAAGACCTAGCTGAACTTTCTCATCTTCAGGTCAAGATTTTGCAATATATGGATGATATACTGCCCTGTGCTCCAACTGAAGAGGCTTTTTATGAAGGCACTGAAGTTCTTCTTAATTTCTTAGCTGACAGAGGATATAAGGTTTCCAAAATCTAAAGCCCAGCTTTGCAAAACCTCAGGGAAATACCTCAATTTGCTGCTGTCTGAATGAACCAGAGCATTAGGGGAAGAAAGGTGATACGGTTTTGCTGTGTCCCCACCAAAATCTCAACTTGAATTGTATCTCTCAGAATTCCTCCATGTTGTGAGAGGGACCCAGGAGGAGGTAATTGAATCATTGGGGCCAGTCTTTCCCATGATATTCTCATGATAGTAAATAAGTCTCACGAGGACTGACTGGTTTACCAGGGGTTTCTGCTTTTGCTTTTTCCTCATTTTCTCTTGCCCCCAACATGTAAGAAGTGCTTTTCACCTTCTGCCATGATTCTGAGCTGTCCCCAACCATGCAGAACTATAAGTCCAATTAAACCTCTTTTTCTTCCCAGACTTGAGTATGTCTTCATCAACAGTGTGAAAACAAACTACAGTAAATTGGTACCAGGAGTGGGGTGTTGCTGAGATATATGTGAAAATGTGGAAGTGACTTTGGAACTGCATAACAGGCAGAGGTTGGAACAGTTTAGAGGACTCAGAAGAAGATAGGAAAATGTGGGTAAGTTTAGAACTTCCTAGAGACTTGTTGAATTGCTTTGCCCAAAATGCTGATAGTGATATGGACAATAAAATCCAGGCTGAGGTGATCTCAGATGGAGATTAAGAACTTGTTGGGAACTAGAGCAAAGATGACTCTGTTCATGTTTTAGGAAAGAGACCGGCAGCATTTTGCCTCTGCCCTAGAGATTTGTGGAACTTTGACCTTCAGAGAGATAATTCAGGGTATCTGGTGGAAGAAATCCCTAAGCACCAAATAATTCAAGATGTGACTTGACTGCTGCTAAAGGCATTCAGTATTACAAGGGAAGCAGAGCATAAAAGTATAGAAAATTTGCAGCCTGACTATGTGATAAAAAAGAAAAGAACCCATTTTCTGGGGAGAAATTAAAGCCAGCTATAGAAATTTGCATAAGCAGCCAATTTAATCTCCAAAATCATGGGGAAAATGTCTCCAGGCCGTCTCATAGACTTTCACAGCAGCCCCTCCTGTCAGAAGCCCAGAGGCCCAGAGGAAAAAGTGGTTTCATGGGCCAGGCCCAGTGTCTCTGTGCTGTGTGCAGCCTATGGACTTGATGGCCTTTGTACAAGCTGCTCCAGACTTGGCTAAAAGGGGACAATGTACAGCTTGGGCTGTGTCTTCAAGGGGTGGAAATGCCAAACCTTGGGAGCTTCAACATGATGTTGAGCCTGCAGGTGCACAGAAGTCAAGAATTGAAGTTTGGGAACCTTCATCTAGATTTCAGAAGATGTATGGAAATGCCTGGATGCCCAGGAAAAAGTTTGCTACAGGAGTAGGGCCCTCAGGGAAAACCTCTGCTAGGGCAGTGCAGAAGGGAAATGTGGAGTCAGAGCCCTTACACAGAGTCCCTATTGAGACACTGCCTAGTGGAGCTGTGAGAAGAGGGCCACCATCCTATAGACCCCAGAAAGGTAAACTTAGCAACAGTTTGCACTTTGCAACTGGAAAAACCACAGACACTCAATGCCAGCCCTTTAAAGCCACTGGAAGGGAGGCTGTACCCTGCAAAGCCACAGGGCAGCAGAGCTACCCAAGACCATAGGAACCCACCTCTTGCATCAGCATGACCTGGATATGAGACATGAAGTCAAAGGAGATCATTTTTTAGCTTTAAAATTGGACTGCCTCGCTAGATGTCAGACTTGCATGGGCCCTGTAACCCCTTTGTTTTGGCCAATATCTCCCATTTAGAATGGCTGTATTTACCCAAGACTGGTAGCTCTATTGTATCTAGGATGTAACTAGCTTGATTTTGATTTTACAGGCTCATAGGTGGAAGAAACTTGCCTTGTCTCAGATAAGACTTTAGACTGTTAACTTTTGGGGTAATGCTGAAATGAGTTAAGATTTCGGGGGATTTTTGGGAAGGCATGATTGGTTTTTAAATGTGAGGACATGATATTTGGAGGGGCCAGGGGTGAAATGATATGGTTTGACTGTGTCCCCCTCAAAATCTCAATTTGAATATTATCTCCCAGAATACTCAATTTGAATGTTATCTCATGTTATGGGAGAGACTTGGGGGTGGTAACTGAATAATGGAAGTTGGTCTTTCCGATGATATTTTCATGATAGTTAATTAGTTTGATGAGATCTGTTGGGTTTATCATGGGTTCCTGCTTTTGCTTCTTCGTCATTTTCTCTTGTCATCACCGTGGCCTTTCACCTCTCGCCATGATTCTGTGACCTCTCCAGCCATATGGAACTGAAAGTCCAATTAAACTTCTTTTTCTTTCCAGTCTTGGGTATGCCTTTATTAACAGTGTGAAAATGGAATAACAAAAAAGGAATAAGCCTATTTTCTCCTTTTGCCTCCCCAAAACTGTCAAGCAACAAAGAGGATTTGGGGGCATTACAGGATTTTTCAGTCTATGGATACCTGGGCATGGTGAGATAGCTTGTCCTTCATGTAACCTCATAAGAGAAACTCAAGTTGCTAAAACTCATCTTCTAACCTCAGAACTTGAAGCTCAAAGGGCCTTTAACTAGCTAAAGCAGACCCTACTTAAGGCACTGGCTCTTGGCCTCCGTGTAGGAAGGTCCTTCAATCTGTATGTATCAGAAAGAATGGGAATGGCTCTAGAGTCTTAATTCAGGCCCAAGGACCAGCTTAAGAGCCAATAGGTTACCTGAATAAGGAACTTAATTTGGTGACTAAAGATTGGCCAGCATGCCTCTGAGCAATTGCCATGTTGGCCCTACTGGTCCCAGAAGCCTCCAAATTAACCCTGGGAAATGACTTAACTATTTATACCCCACATAATGTAGCAGGATTACTGTCCTCTAAGGAAAGCCTATGGTTAACAGACAGCAGCCTCCTTAAATATCAAGCTCTACTGTGAGAGGGTTCCATCATCCAGTTGAAAACTTGCTCTCACTTAAATCCAGTCACTTTCCTCCCCAAAGAAACTGAGGAACTTGAACATAATTGTGAAAACGTTGTGGTACAGACCTATGCAGCCAGGAAGGATCTCAGGGAAACTCCCCTAGAAAATCTAGATTGCACCCTCTTCACAGATGGAGGCTCCTTTGTAGAGCAAGGAGTTCATAAGACAGGATATGCAATGGTCACTCTGAAAAATGTTATTGAAAGAGCATCTTTTTCTCCAGGCACAAGTGCTCAACTAGTCAAACTGATAGCCCTTACAAGAACACTTGAGTTAAGCAAAGTAAAGGTAGCTAACATTTACACTGATTCCACATATGCTTTCCTAATTCTCCATGTTCATGCTACCATTTGGAAGGAAAGGCACTTTCTTACTGCCAATGGATCTCCTATAAAATACCATCTGAAAATTAACAAGTTATTATCCTCAGTTTTCCTTCCTCAAGAGGTAGCAATGATAAGTTGTAATGGACATCAGAAGGAAATAGATGAAATAGCCAAAGGAAACAAGTTAGCTGATCAGGCAGCCAAGTCAGCAGCAAGGAAGCCTTACAACATCAACACACTTGAAGTCCCTGCAATCTGGGAAGTCCCCACAAGAGAAATTGATCCTCAGTATTTCCCCTGCATAAATAGAATGGGCCATTTCTTGAGGGTATACCTTCCAGGCCTCATGATGGCTGCAGTGAGAGGATGGCAAGCTCCACTTGCAAGTCTATAGCCTGTGGAAATTCCTTTAATTTCTTCACCAAGCTTTTCACTTGGGAAAACTTTTCAGGAGAGGAGTTACTAAGAACAGTAAAACAGGTTGCTAATGCTTGTGAGGTTGGTCTTAAAAATAACGACCTGAACAGGTGGCTTCTTCCTCCTCAAACCAAGGATGGGAAACTATCCAGGGGAGGACTGGCAGATAGACTTCACCCACATGCCAAGATAACAGACATCCAATAACTCCAGATATGGGGTAGATACTTTCACCAACTGAATAGAAGCATTTTTTATGCCACACACAAAGGCCTCTGAGGAAAAAAAAAAAAAAAAAAAAAAGCATGTAACCTCTCTGGCTCACTTTCAACAGGAATTAACTCAACTAGCAGAAGAATGCCAAGAACTAGGACCACATTTATTTAACCCATGAGACTTGGTATTGGTAAAAGCTCTCCCTTCTCTCTCTCCTCCCCTCAGCCCAAGCTAGGAAGGGCCCTATGCTGCTCTTCTTCCAACTCCCTCAGTGATAAAATTATAGATATCAACTTCTGAATACATCATACTTGAGTCAAAGCCCAGAAAGCAGAGAGAGCAACCCCTGACAACCCAGAGAGACGTCCTGGATAGCAATGTGAAGAAATAGGGTATCTTAAGCTGGAAATCATAAAGGATAAATAAATGAGCAAGGGCTAGTCATTCTACTCAGTCCTACCTTTAACTTCAGTTATTTCCACTTTTTATCTCAAGATGCGCTGCCAAATATTGGAACTTCTTGACACATACTTGCAGGGAGATTTTAATTATTCATGGGATTGCATTTGTAACTTCATAGACCCCCAAAAGGGAAGTGCTATGTCTTGGTGAGTAAAATTTTAGGTGAAATTATCTGCTACACCACAATGTGGGAATTGCTATACTCATGCTTTTTGCAGTGAGAATATATACAGTAGCACCTTCTAACTTGAATATCTGACAGAGAGTTTCCATTGCTCTATTATTTTGCTTAATTGTTATCCTTTTAGCAGGGATAATAGTTACCAACAAAAAGGAAGCATGAAAATTTTACTATCACGGAGCCAACTAGGGCTTTTTATTGTGTTTGGTAATATGTCACACCCTGGCAATGCAAAGAAGGTTGTAAAGGAAAGACATTTTATATAAGAAAGGATCTTGTGTGGTAAATACTTTACTATAGAAAATAGTTGGTTATTTAAAAGAGATGTTTAGAACAAGTCAGAAGGTTTAAGCATGTCGTAGATGGTTTGTAGAAGTTGTAAAAAGATTTCAAGGATGGCAAATACTTGTTCTAAAAAGAATAGTTGGTTGTTTGAAAATAAGAATGTCTATGAAAAGTCAGAAATTTTAAGCATGTCATAAACTGTTTGTGGAAACCATGTAGATTCTGAGTACTAGTTCATTGTCACATGCATAGTTGGCAAATATTTTATCCCATACTGTGGGTAATCTGTTTACTCTGCTGATTATTTCTTTTGTTGTGCAGAGGTGTTTTAGTTTAATTAAGTTGCATTAAGTTATTTTTTGTTGCATTTTTTTTTTTGGGGGGGGGAGTCTTAGTAATAAATTCTTTGCCTAAACCTATGTCCAGAAGAGGTTTTTTGATGTTATCTCCTAGTTTTGTAAAACTACTTTCTGTGTAGAAGTATTTTAAATTTTGTATGATTTGCTAGTGGAAATTCTGTGTTTTTGATAATATTGCAAATGCTACCTTATTTTTATCTATTAAAATTATCTGTAGACACAGATAAATTTTATTATTTAACATGAATTCAGAAAACATTAAAAATTACATATTATGTCTTGTGTATTTTTTTAACTTAAGGTAAAAGTCATGTATGTCACTGGTTAATTGTGACTTTTTTTCAAACTTTAATTTCCTTAATTTGTTTTTCTTTCCTCATTATACTAATTTAAATCTGCAGTGTGATGAGCAGTAGTGTTAATAATGAAGATAATAGGCTTTGAATATTTCACCTTAAATAAAAATTTGCTACTGACATTTTACAGACATACTTAATCAGACGAATGACTTTCTTTCTGATTCTTGTGATCTTAATGGTTTTAATCAGAGTTATATGTGAAATGAGATGTTTTTCCTGCATCTGTTAACACAGTTATTTGGTATATTTAATCTTCATCTTATTTTTGTTACTTTGCTTTCATTTTTCTAAATTTGAAGCAAATTTTAATGCAAAACTCTAATTTTTTTATGATGTGTTTATTCATGTATGTATGTATGTGTGTGTGTGTTGTTATTCCTTTTTTACATTGCCAGATTTGGTTTGACAATATTTTGTTTAGAATTTTTACTGAGCTTGACCTTTAATATTGGATCTTTATCCCTTATATCATGTCCCTTTCTGGTATTTTTATCAGGGTTATTGACAAAACAGAACCAAATTGGGCAGTTACTTCTCATCTTATATTCTCTGGAAGAGTTTCTGTGTTTGGCCTTATTTATTCCTTAAGTATTTGAAATGGGTCATGACTGACATTAACTGGCCCCATAGTTTTCTTGTGATGCAGGGTTTTTGCTCCTTAATTCAGCTAATATCCAGGTTCTTGTCTCATAACCAGGAAAAATTAGGCATGTGAACACATTGAAGGGTGAGGAGGATGGATTTATTCAGTGAAAAGAAATCTCTCAGTAGAGAAAGAGGGGGCCTGCCATCAGGCTCCCACCTCACAGATTGAATAGCAGGCCACCACACAAAAGTTGAAGAGGCCTGGTTCTTGCCCCTGAAAAAGACAAAAATTCCTGATGGCTTCACCTCATTCTCCTAGTATGCATGTGATCCCATAGTCCACTGCAGGCATGCCAAAGCAAGACTCTGTGCAGGTTCTCTCATCTGCCTCCTAAATCTATCATTCCCTTCACTAAAAGGGTAGGTCTAACTGCCATTAGAATAGGGAAGAAGACCTATCTTAACTGCTTTCTGCTCACAGGATGCACTGTTTTTAGAAGGCAGCAGTCAGATCTCCCTCAGAGGCCTAGCTAAGTACCCCCGGGAAAAGGAGGCCCATTGTTCAAGGCTCTGGTTGCATGACCATTTGGAATCTGATGGCCTGAAGAGAAGAAGAGATAAAGTGGGTTATTAGAAAGTACGCATCAAAATGAAAGGAAAAGGGGTGGGTAACGACAGCTTAAAAATCCTGAGGCTCACAATATGCCCAGATAATCAGTGGCTACAGTTGAGCTTGCTAAGATTTCAGCGCATGGAGCTTAGTTTGGTTACCTCCCTCGGTCTTATTTTCCTAAAAACAAAACTTCTGGGTTATGGGGACCCTATTCACTCCCATCACCTGGCAGGATTTATGTAATAATTACTCAGAATTAAAATATTAATCCAGATTTTTCGTTACCAATCCCTTTTTTTCCTTTTGAGCTGCAACTAAAGATTGCTGGTTGGTTCATAGGAATAAGCAGGGTTAGTTTAAGGTACAGGGAAGAAACTTAAAAGCAACTCATGAGTCTAAAATTTAGTGACAAATTTATAATTTTTGAAACATAATTTGTCTCTCTCCAGCCCTCATTTTTGTTAAAAACCAATCATGATAAGACTGAGTTGTTTACAACATAGACTTTAGTCTTATATTTGGCCTAATTATTTACATAAAGTACAGAAAAAATAATTATTCTTACATAGGCTTATTTTATTGGCTTTAATGGAATTCTTTTCCACAATAGAATCTCAGATAGGACTTTCTAAAGCTGAGGCTAGCCAGGGTTTTGCATCCTCAGGTTTTGTACCTGAGAGTTGGGTAAACTCCTCTTTTCATGAGGTCCTAAGAATATTGGGTTCCTGGGCCTGGTAGAAAGTTGGGAGCCCTGTAGGGGGACTGTGTGGACAAGGTATGAAGTCAGTTTTCCCAAGGGGCTTTTAGTGGCTCTGCAAGTTGAGCTTGATTTCTTAAAGGAAAACATACCCCTCCAATCAAATCTTGGCAAAATGACCAGTTTCTCCCACTGTGGCCTGTTGAAAGAAAATGAATTTTTTTTTTTTTTTTTTTTTTTTTTTTTTTTTTTTTTTTTTTTTTTGCAGTGATGCAAACAACTATATTGCCACAAGTCAAGAATACTCACAAATAGTTTCCAAATTATGGAGAAGCCAGGCCAAAGGAGAAATAAATATGCTTCAAATTTTGTTCACAGGAATATAACTTACTCAATTATTAAAGACTCTAAATAGATCAAAATAAGTCTCCTTGACTCTGAAAAGCAAAACAAGAATCAACATAAGTCAAACAAGATAACCTACATTTTCTATTAGTTCCATCCATTCAGTTAACTCTTGCTTTGCTCAATATTTGTGAACATTTCAGCTCTTCATGAGTCCTATTACATTTTTCCTTTATTCCAACATCGCAATCTCCAAAGTTATCAGAAACCTGCTTTTAAGAGCACCTGTCAAAGTTCTATAGCTTATTACAAACCACCCTTTGAAGAGAATCAAAACAAGATGACAATTATCTGTGAATAACAAAATGTTCAGTGTAGTTACTGTCAAAAACATAACTGACAAAGAAATTTGGTTATCTCTGTGGTTTACAATACTTAACATAAAAACCTTAACTGTGATTGATAGCATACACTCAGACACTACAATTTTAGAAATCCCATACAGTTTTGGAACATATATTAATATTATTCCCTAAAATACAACCCGAAGAGGATTATATGTGATTTTGGCAATCCTATGTACCTAAACATGTCAAATAATCCTGTTTAGCTCTCTTCTGGATGCTCTAGGGGCCCTCCATAGAATCCAAAAGCTAGGGGTTAGGGAAGACAATCTTGAGGCTGAAATTTGATTTGGGGAAGCTTGTAAAATGTTAGAGGTTTAAAACACTTGATGTTATGAAATAGAATTCCAGGTTACCATAAATTATTTATTTTGCCAAAATGATGACTCAGAAATTTTAAAACAAGAGAAAAACCTTACTCGTTAGAGGGAAGACTTAGCTTTCCAAGCAATTTATCTACTGCCTTCTCTTTTTTTTTCCTTGGCAGCCTATCTGTGACACAAATTGAAATCTTTCATTATTCTTCACTATTAGATGAAAATCTTGTACAAGGGAGAGAAAGCCAAATTTCACCCTCACATTAGTTTACTATTAATGTCAACCCTAATTTTCTAATGAAAACTTATAGGCAATCCTATCTAATCTTATCTAGTTTGACTATGAAGTAAGATTCTTATAACCTTTTATAACCCTTTACAAATTTTGCTAAAGAGAAGATTACTGCCTCAAGGGAAACTTGTCTTGCTTTTATTTCAATGCTTAATTTATAGAAACAGCATGTATTTTCCTTTGAAATTTCTTTTGTAAGATTAATTTTTGCAATTCTTCCACAATTTGCTTGGACCTTTAGCTTTATTTTGTCTGTTTAGAACAATCCTCTAACCCTAGGCAAAAATTTACATTTCTGTGCCTTCTTATAATCTTCTACTAAGATTATATAATTAATAATTATTTACTAAGATTAAGGCCTACGTTCCCAGGCCTGAACAAGTTGTATAGTAGGCAAGTTGAACAGTTCTCAAAGACAAAAAAAAAAAATAGTCCACAACCTTAAGACATTGAGCAAACCTAGTATCTGACCTGCATAATTTAGACCTCCTATTTACATTTTATTGACATTTGCATTTTACCAGTAATCTTTAAAACTGTTTTTATTTCTCAAAGATTAGAGTCACACAGGCCAAGAGGGATTACAGCTTTTATTTTTACTTCAAAAAATATTTGATCTATGTGCTTATTTTCCTTCAGGCCAATTATTAGAGCTCTCTTTTATTATAGACACCACATACAGCACATATATAACCACACAGACAAACAGAAGCAAAGCATGCAGTTTCTAGGGCCTAATAAACAGGTATAGCTGAAAGACAAAAACAGATTTTGAGAGGTAACTATCTGCTCTTAATTCCTGGGGTTCTGTGAGGAAAACAGAAGTTTCTCCCAAAATGGAATTCATGGCTCCTGTTCTTTCTTCCAAAGGAGTCCTAGGCCATCAGAAATTATCTTAGGACCTCTCATGCATGCACTAAGAGTGGCAAGGCCAAATGGAGAAAAATTATTTAGACTACTGAGAAAAAATAAGTAAATAAAACTTTTTCCAGCAAAACAAGATCCAAGGAGAGAAAAACATACAGGCGTTTCAAATAGATTTATAACTTGAATATCCATTTTAATTAAGCTGAGTGCTCTTTAAGAAAATCTTTTTAAATCCCTTATTACCTTACTTTAGCCATGTTAAGTGGCCAATATGGCCTGACTTTTGAACTTTACCAAAGGTAACCACCCAGGTGCTCAGAGAAAGGAAAATTCAAGGTGGTTAGTGAAGGGGAAGATAATCAACAAATGGTAAAGGTCATACAGATCTCAGACCAGAAAGGACTCATTCTCTAAGTAAGGAATGAACCTGGGGTGCCATTGTAAAATGGTGAAGGCTAGAATAAAGCACTGCCATGTAGTTACAGGTTACACTTCCAAGGACATAAAACAAGATGGAGACCTGCAGCAAAGTTTACCACTGAGCAGTTTGCCAAGCTGGCTTGGGCAGCAGGTCTATGCATTCCAAGCCCCCATCCCATCCTAAGGTACCCCACTTTTGACCAGACCATACAGAGAGACATACAAAGCACACCAGATGGGCTACAGCTGAAGACTAACCTCACAAATTCTTTTTCATTAATATAACTTTACAGAGAACATAAATGGTGATCCTTATCATTCCCTAGACTGGTGTGAACAGAGAAAGGGAGGCCAAAAGCCTGACTGGTAAGAAAAAACTCTTACCTTTTTGACAGAGTGTCAGACTTCATTCCCTCCCCCTGTGCTCAATCCCAAGCCAACCAGTTTAAGGCTTGGAAATGAACTTTTCCCAGTTTGGAGGATACATCTGAGGGAAGTGTCCTGCAGCATGGGGACATAGCCATGCATCTGTGAAGAGAGGACAGAGGAGGAAAATAGAAAAAGAAGACATTTATTCAAAGGACTCAGGATACATTGGAAAGACATGCAGGCGGAAGACAAATGGCTACTCATCTAGAAAGAGGGAAGCAAAGTGTCCCTTGTTCCCTTCTCTTCCTAGCAAATACCTGGGGTATATGAAGGATAGAAAGTGAGACATCCCTCTTTCTTTCTCCTGTCCTTATATCCTTGAGTCCTGGTGACCATGACAGAGTGCCACCACTGTCAAAGTGGTTTTCAACCATGTTTACAGGGAGTCTAGGAGGTGGGATTTTCCATTCTTACCCACAGATTCCCTATCTCCTCTGCTATCAGTAACCTTTGAATTCTGAGACTTGGAACTTAGTTTGGGATTAAAAAGGTGTCTAATTTGGAGTCTTATGGACTCCTTACCATAAGATGAATGTTAAAGTAAAGTTGTGGAATTGAGTCCTCCAACAAAGGAGGGAAAAGTGTGTCTTAGGAATTGGGGTCCTAGCCTAGTAAAAAGTCTTAAAAGAGGGGGGAAAAGAGGCCTCTCACATAAGAGTTAACTCCTGACCTGGTGAAAAGAAAAAAAAAAAAAAAAAAACAACTTACATTCAGGGTTATGTTAACTGCTGACAGGGTGGAGAAAAGGAATTAAAAAAAAAAGAAACAGCTTAAATACAGAGCTGTGTTAACTGCTGACAGAGTGGAGAAAAGAAAAATATGCCTGGGGAAGAAACTTCTTATTCTTATGCAAATGCATTTCTCCAACAAGGAGAGAAACTTTAAATTGCTGTTTCTTCCCTAGGCTCAGACCGAGACCAAGCTGGACCCCTCAGATGGAGGAGGGGAAGACTCTGTGGGTACACAGTGGGAAACATTGGTGTATTAGTCTGTTCTCGTGCTGCTAATAAAGACCTACCTGAGACGGGGTAATTTATAAAGGAAAGAGGTTTAATGAACCCAGAGTTCCACATGGCTGGGGAGGCTGAAGGTGAAGGAAGAGTAAAGGCATGTCTTACATGGCAGCACGCAAGAAGACATGTGCAGGGGAACTCCCCTTTATAAAACCATCAGATCTTGTGAGATTTATGCACTATCACAGTCAAAACCTTCCCCTATGATTCAATTACCTCCAAGTGGGTCCCTCCCATAACTTGTGGTGATTATTACAATCCAAGGTGAGTTTTGCATGAGTACACAGAGCCAAATCATATTAGCTGGCCAGCTGGCAGTGTGGGGCCTGGGCACTTGAGGCTGCTTTGGGCCTGCACAGTGGCTGTGGCTCAGTCCCACCCTGCATGGCCACCGGACACCAGTAGCACATGCAGTGAACAGAGTCCTGCTCCCCAACCAGGAGGGAAGCGGGCAGAAAGCTGCTGTTCACCCATCCATCCCATGCACATGCCTGCGGCCATTGGAGTGGCCACTGAGGGCCAGAACACTGAGGGATAGAACACCTCTAATATGGTAAAACAAAAGATAGGTGCCATTACAGTCCTGAAAAAAGAAGGAAAATGCCATAGAAAAGGCTGGAGTGGACTGAGGCCAATACTCCCGACTCTGAACAGCAAATGGGGAGGTGGGCCACTGTTTTCTCTACCCTCAGAAGTCTGAGGACAAGAAGGCTCAGAAACAAAAGGGAAAGAAATTTTTTGTTCCACATTTTACTCACTCCTCTTCTTGTCCCCATATGCGCCACCAAAAAGATGCAGAATTTTTGTTCTTTAGTTCAGCTACAATCTGGGTTCTTGTCTTATTACCAAGAAAAATTAGGCACATGGGTACACTGAAGGATGAGGAGAGCAGATTCATTAGGCAAAAGGAAAGCTCTCAGCAAAGAAAGAGGGGGTCCTGCCTATAAGCTCCCATCTTACAGATTGAATACCAGACCACCACACAAGAACTGAAGATGCCCGGCTCCTACACTTGCGCATAGCAATAATTCCTGGTGGCTCCACCCCATTCTCCCAGGGCACATGCAGGCTCCCAGTCCATTGCAGGCATGACCAGCCACGACACTGTGTAGGTTCCCTTATCAGCCTTCTCCATCTATCACTTGTGGGAAAGTTTTTAATAAATCATTCATTTTATGTAATATTTCCTATTTTCTTTGGACCATTTAGTGTTTCTATTGTTTATTAAATGACAGTGTTTATATAGAAATATGTCTCTTTCATTTCAATGTTCAAATTTACTGATATTTTTTTTTCATAATACCCATTTATAATCAATTCAATTTCTAAGAATTACTCTTTTGTTTCATTATGTGTTTTCTCTCCTTTATCTTTTATCAATTTTCCTTGCTCAGACAATCTTACATATTTTTGAAGAAACAATTTATATTTTCTTTTTTACAGGCAGGGTCTCACTTTGTTGCCTAGTCTCTGCTTGAACTCCCAGGCACAAGGGATCCTTCCACCTCAGCCTCCCGAGTAGTTGAGACTACAGGTGAGCCACCATGACCAGCTTAGAAACAACTTTTCAACTGATTTTTCTGTTAAATATTAAGTAAAATATCAGTCATTTTATTTGAAAGTATAATGTATGACTGAAAAGAGTATTCTCCAACTATTGCATATAATCATAAATATGCAAATGAGGTCAAGTTTGATATTCAAGTCATTTAGTGCTGCTCTATCTTAAGTTTTGATTTTTATATGCTTCTTACACCTTACTGCATAATCTATGCTAAAATATTCAACTCTGATAGCAAATTTATAGGTTTTTCTTTTTACGTATCATCAATTTTTGATGTATGTACACTCAGATTATACTACTAGTTACACAAAATTTAGTTTTGTTTTACTCCATTAATACATTAAACATTTTTTATTTATTTGTATTTGTAGTAATAATTTTTGCCTTAAAAATGTTTTTGATCTCACTATCTCTACAACTTTCTTTGGTTAACTTTTGTATGGCATATATTTCACCTATCCTTTTACTTGTATCTGCTGAAGAGCACACAGCTGGGTTTTGTTTTCTTTCCCATTTGAATATTTATGTCATTCATTTGAAGACCTTATTGCATTTATTTTTAATTACTACTATTTTGAGTATCAAATCTACAAGATTACTAGCTACTTTCTTCTTTTCCTACATGGGTTAATTTTTTACCCTCCTTCTGCATTTTTTAAAATTATTTTTTATTATTGCAGTTTTTATCCATGATTAATATGAGAGTTATACATTCTTTCACTACTTTTTTAGATGCTATCCTAGTGATTGCAACATGGAGGCTGAACTTACAAAGTCAACCTTTTATGACACTATTATTATTGAATAATATAAATGCATTTTAAAATTTAGTTAAATATATCTTCTCCTTCCTGGCCTCACATTATAGTCAAGTTTATTAATTTTTATATACATAAAACCTTCATTGCCTTATTATTATTCAAATAGTCAATATGTATTTATACTTAATAATGTTTATTACTTAATCACTTTACAGTACTTTCTGCATCTTGAAGCTGCTGAATGGTATCACTATTTTTCCTTTCTGAAAAATATCCTCTGCATTTTTTTAATGTGGATTTTCAGTAACAAGTTTTCCCATTTTTTTTGTCTTAAATATGTATATTTTGTCTTTGTCTTTAAAGAACATTTTAATTGGATATAAAGTTTCAGATTGGCAGTTTTCACATTTAACATTATGAAGCTATCGGTCTAACTGCTGTTTTGTGAAGGCAGTCTTCTCTTTTCATTAGGTTGACTCGTTTATATATTTTATCTTTGTCTTGGGCATTTTACCATTCTAATCTAATGTATCTAGGTAGGTATATTACTTATACTTGTTGATATCATTATCACATTATCTTAGTGGCATACAACAAGTGTGTACTCTCAATCAGAAGTCTCAAATGGTCTGTGCACCTATATTTAATATACTTCTCATCTTCAATGGATAAAGGTCTATTCACAGCATGTATATAATGTCATTCTCTGTGTCTTCTAACAGTTTTAACTTAATGTATATTTATTTGTCTGTTATTAGCATAGCCATGACTGCTTGCTTGGGTTACCGTTTTCACAGAAAACCTCTTTCCATTCTCTCACTTTCAACCTATTCATGGCTTTAGATCTAAAATGCATCTCTTGCAGATTGCCAATCTATGTCTTTCAATTGGGGAGTTTAATTCATTTAAATTTAAATTAATTACTGTTAGAAAAACACTTTTGTGAGTAACATGCTATAAACATTTTATTTGTTTTGTTATGTCTAATAAATTCTTTTTCCCTCATTTCTTTCATTACTACTTTTTTTTTTTTTTTTTGGTTTGTAGTTGATTTTTTACAGTGACACTTTGATTCCCTTCTAATTTTCTTTTGTGTGTATTCTATAGATGTTTACTTTGTGATTATGCTATTGTTAATATTATATGTCAGGTTGTCTAGCCACTAAAGCTCAGATATTAGGTTAAACATCATTTGGTTAAACATATATTTGGCTAGATATTATGATTAGTGTGTGTGAGTGTGTTTTTGGATGAGATTAATATGGGAATCCATCAATGGAGTGAAGAAGGTTGCTCTCCCAAATATGGGTGAGCCTCACCCAATCATTTGAAGAACTGAATACCACAGAAAGCTGATCATCCGCCAAAGAAAAGAGAATTCCTCTTGCCTGACTGCCTTTGACCTGGTACTATTTTCGTGGTGCCTTCAGACTGAAATTGAAACATTGACTCTTCCTAGGTCTTGGGTCAGCCAGCCTTCATACTAGAAGTACACTATTAGATCTCCTAGGTCTCAGGCTTGATGACTATAGATTCGGAAATTGTCAGCCTCCATAATCACACCATGTGTGCCGATTCCTATCATTTATGTGTGTGCACATATATTTATGTTTTATATATATATATATGCACACACATATATATGTTACATATACAATTTTTTTTTCTTTTTGGGAAAACGTACTTGTTTTCTGCTGTGGCAGTATTATGTTAAAGCTAATTATGTTAGACTCTATTATGTGACTCTAATAATGTCCTTTATCTTTACATAATTTTGTAAACTTACTATCATGACTAATATTTGGACCTTATGATTACATAGGTCAGATAATAGAAAGAAGTCATACAAGTCTCTAATAAATTGTACGGTATAACAACAGAGGAAAAAAGAACAAGAAAGCTGTGGAGACCAAAGCAACTTCTAAATGCAGTTCACCAGGTCCCTTTCTTACTTTCATAAGATGGTCTTTATCTCTGGATTTTGAACCACTGACATACATACAGGAAATCCTTATTTCAGAAGAAATTTTTTAAAAAATGTTTTCGGAAAGGTATTTTATGCCCTACTGGCCACCTCGTCAAGAAATCCTGTGTAACTAGTTAAACCAATACTTGGATGCATAGATTGAAGTGTAAATCTTTAATCTACTCATCTCTAATGAATGCAAACAAGCTGGCTCTGAGTGACACAAGGAGAGTTTTGAACTTTAAACAGCATTTTATAAATCAATAGCTAGCTTAATCCATTCTTACCTTGATCAAGAATCAGTACCAGACTTCCATATCTTCTTGAGGTAAGCACAGAATACTATCTTATGTAAGACTTAAAAACACTCATGCTAATTAAGTACTCTATCCCATATCCAGAAATTTGAATTGGGAATAACACGTCGATACATGTAAAATTGGGATCATGTTACAGTCATATGGTCTGGAAAAGGAAAATACATTTTACAGACAGAAACAAATATGACACAGACAAGAGAAGTACACATGGTAAATGAAAAGACCCAAAATACTTTAACTCTATTCTCATTGGACTGCTTGTATATTCTGGGAGTAGAGATTTCTAGCTTCATAGCCATCTCTGCTTCTCATATTCTTCCTGATCAAATGAATACTGAGCAATTGTGGCCAAGAAAATAACTAGGACAGTCTGAGACTTGGGTAAATTTGGTCCATTTCTGCACTTTTTGAAAATGATATCTAATCTCTTTAAATTGGTGTGACACAGATCACAATATTTAGTTGAGTTCAGAAACTTGTTATGGAAAGTACGAATCATGTATATCTGAAATATGTGAATTTTGTTCAGTTTGCTATATAGAGGTTAAAATGTGACTATCAGACTACTTTAACTCACTTAATTTTTAAGGTGTTTTCAGAGTAGCATAAGTATATGAAAGTATAAAATAACATTTATGGGAAATTTGGTGAATCCTGCTTAATTTACAGAATATGAGAGGACAGAAATAGACTGCTCAAATGGTGAAAGCATTATCATTTTTTACTCTCTAGTAGTTTTTAATCATTAAATAAGATATGCAATAATTCAGAATTATTCAGTACTCATTCATCAAGGGCTCACGGACTCCCAGAGGAAGGTTCATAGACTGTATATTATTTCAGACAATAAAGGAGATAATAAAGCTAAGTAAGTTTTGTACAATTTTATTTGAATTTAGGAAGCAAAATAATAGAGTTAAAATAACATGCCATGAATGAGTTTTACTTTGCAAAAAAAAAAAAAAAGCTTTATTTACTTACAATTCAAATGAATCATTTACTTCTTACAGGAAATTGATGGATCTGAATTTTTCCATGAATGGATGTTCTGCAAATATAATCCTTGAAGCGTTATTTGATATCATATTTCCCAATAAAATCTTTTATTCCATTTTACGACACATTGACAGGCCTCTCAAAATAATCAGTAAATGTTAGCAAAATATTCCAAAGAAGACATTCATTAAGAATAGAATTTAATTTACATGGAAAGATACCCGTTAAATAACTTACACATTACCACATATCTTGAAGTTCTCATTAGAGTCAATTTTCTTACCTTTAGTGTTTGTTCCACCTCATAGACACAATCTTTTTGAAAATTATCATTTGAGTGCTTATTCATAATCTGTGTTTTATTAAATGTTAATGTAATTGCCAAAGGAAATGAACCAAACCAAATTGTTCACAGAAAAAAAGACACATTGAGATTCTGTGAACACACTTCACTGAATTAAAAAAAAAAAAAAAGATGAAACTGTGAAACTTTTCATGTTGTCACAAAATTTGAAAGTATGGAGATATGTATCTTTCATTGCTGAGGACTTTATTATGCACTGACATTCCTGTTGAGAAATCATATAAATATAGATTGAATTAAGTTCATCAAGAACTCATATCTTTTTTAGAGTTTGCCAAGGGCAAGGGTTGGGAAAAAGTAAAAAAATATATATAGAAGCCCCATCTCTATTAAAAATTACCCAGTGTTATAGTGGGTGCCTGTAATCCCAAGCTACGTGGGAGACTGAGGCAGGAGAATCACTTAAACCTGGGAAACAGAGGTTGCAGTGAGCCTAGATCATACCAGTGCACTCCAGTCTGGGCAACAGAGTGAGACTCTGTCTCAAAAAAATATATATATATATATAATATATATTTTTTAAATAAAATATATAATATATATTTTTAAATAGTATATATAGAGAGAGAAATATACACAGAATCATGGCAATTGTGTTAATTACATACTTGCTGCTTAAGACAAGAAGAGAAACAACTAAACATTCTCAATCTTAATACTAATAAATCAGTATTTAAATAGGCAGGAATAATACTCTTATTTAAAATACTCTCTTGATTTTTATGCACTGACACAAAACCTAACTGGAACTAGAATGTGAGTTTACTCTCTATATCTATGGAAAGTTAATTCTTACTCCATATTTACTATAAAACATTGGCAACACATAATGTTCTAATATAGATAAAATGTAGTCATAACTCCTTATACTGCACTTCACTTTATTGTATTTTGTTGATACTCTGTATCATATATATATATAAAATTATTGTGGCAACCTTGAGTCCAAAAAGTCTTTATGTTTCATTTTTCCAACAGCATATGCTCACTTTGTATTTCTGTGTCACATTTTGGTAATTGATGCACATACTTATGAGTTACATGTGATATTTTGATACAAGCATACAACATCTAATGGTCAAATCTGAGTAAGCGGAATATTCACCACCTCAGATATTTATATTCTGGGGGGAAATTTTGAATGTTCTCCTTAATTCCATGAAGGCTGAGAGAGGCGAGGAAGCTGCAAAGAAAAGATTGAAGCTAGTGTAGGTTTTTCATGAGGTTTAAGGAAAACAGCCATTTAACATAAATGTGCAAGATGAAGAAGCAAGTTCTACTTAGAAGCTGCAGCAAGTTATCCAGAAGATTTAGCTAAGATGATAGATAAAAGTGGCTATAGTAAACAATAGATTTTTCAAAGTAGACAAAACATTCGTCTGTTGGAAGAAGATGTTACCTAGAGCTTCCATAGCTAGAAAGGAGATGTCAATGTCTGGCTTCATGTCTTCAAAAGACAGGCTGTCTCTCTTGTTAGGGGTTAATACAGTTGGTAACTTTAAGTTGAAGCCAGTGTTCTTTTATTAATCCAAAAATCCCAGAGTCCTTAAGAATTCTGCTTAATAAACTCTCACGTATAACCTAAAGGTGTTCAAGACTTTAGTGGAAGAAGTTACTGAACACGTGTTGAAAATTGCAAGTGAACTAGAATTAGAAGCGGAGCCTGAAGATGTGACTGAATTGCCGGAATCTCATGATAAACCTTGAACAGATGAGGAGTTGCTTCTTAAGAATGAGCAAATACAGTGTTTTCTTGATATGGAATTTACTCCAGGTGAAAGTTCTGTGAATATTGTTGAAATGACAAGAAAGGATTACATATCACATATACTTAGGTGATAAAGCAACAGCAGGGTTTGAGAGTGTTGACTTCAGTTCTGAAAGTAGTTCTATTTTGGGCAAGAAGCCATCAAACTTTACAGCATGCTACATAGAAATATTTTGTGAAAGGAAGGATTAATGGATGGGGCAAACTTTATTGTTTTCTTATTTTAAGAAATTGCCGTAGCCAGCCAAATCTTTGTCAACCACTGCACTGAGCAGTCATCAACACGGAGACCAGACTCTCCACCAATAAAAATATTTGGACTCATTGTAGGCTCAGATGACTGTTAGCGCTGTTTAGCAATGAAGTGTTTTAAATTAAGGCATGTATGAGTTGTA
Source organism: Macaca thibetana thibetana (assembly GCF_024542745.1). Lineage (NCBI taxonomy): Eukaryota > Metazoa > Chordata > Mammalia > Primates > Cercopithecidae > Macaca > Macaca thibetana. The sequence continues at coordinate 67,285,294 of NC_065584.1, forward strand.
CACTTTGAAATAGCAAATCATATGGCACATAAATATTTCCATGCTCACTGTTTGGAATAATTTATATTATTGGAATAACTATACTACTCAAAGCAATCTACAGATTCAATGCAATCTCTATCAAAATACCAACATCATTATTATTATTATTATTATTATTATTATTATTTTGACACGAAGTCTTGCTCTTGTCCCCCAGGCTGGAGTGCGATGGCGTGATGTCAGCTCACTGCAACCTCCACATCCCAGGTTCAAGTGATTCTCCTGCCTCAGCCCCACAAGTAGCTGGGATTACAGGCACCTGCCAGCACGTCGGCTAATTTTTGTATTTTTAGTAGAGATGGGGTTTCACCATGGTTTCACCATGGAATAAACTCACATTATTATTTCACCTAATAATAGGCTAGACCCAATATTATTTTTTGCAATATTAGAGAAAATAATTCGAAACTTCATATGCAACAAAAAATACCTTGAATATCCAAGGCAATCCTAAGCAAAAAGAACAAACATTACCTGACTTCAAATGATACTACAAAGCTGTAGTAACCAAAACAACATGGTGTTGCTATAAAAATAGACACGAGCTCCTGGATGACATTCTTTAGACAAACCATGGTTTAATTTTGATAGATTGTGTATGTCTACGAATTTACTCATTTCTTCTAGATTTTCAAATTTATTGGCGTATAGTTGCTCACAGTAGTCACTAATGATTGTTTGAATTTCTACATATCAGTTGTACTGTCTCCTTTTTATCTCTAATTTTATTTATTTGTAACTTCTCTTTTTTTCTTAGTCTGGATAAAATTTTACCCATTTTCTTTATCTTTTTAAAAACCCAACTTTTTGTTTTGTTAATTTTTTTATTGTTTTTATCGTTTCAATTTCATTTATTTCTGCTCTTAGTTTATTACAGCTTGATTCAGGATTTGGTTTACTTTTGCTCTTCTAGTTCTTTGAGATGCATCATTATGGTATTTATTTGAAGTTTTTCTTCTTTTTTGATGTAAGTGCTTATAACTATAAATTTCTTCTTAGTTCTGTCTTATTTGTATCCCATACATTTTTACATGTTGTGTTTCTATTACCATTTGTTTCAAGCAATTTTTCAATTTCTTCTTAATTTCTTCATTGACCACTGTTTATTCAGTAGCAAATTGTTTAATTTCTATGTGTTTGTATAGTTTCCAAAATTACTCTTGTTATTGATTTCTAGTTTTCTTCCATTGTGATCATAAAAGATGCTTAATATTATTTCAATATTTTTAAAATTAATACAAATCTTACTCAAACTATTCCAAAAACAGAGGCAGGGGAAATATTCTTAAACTCTTTCTATGAAGTCGGTATGACCTTTATAGCAAAACCAAAGACACAACAAAGAAAGAAAAATACAGGTCAATATATCTGAATATTGATTTAAAATCCTCAACAAAATACTAGCAAGTCGAATTTAGCAACACATTAAAAAGGTCATTCATCATGACCAAGTAGGATTTATCCCCAGGATGAAAAGATGGTTCCACATTTTCAAATCAGTCAGTGTGATATATAATATCAACAGAGTGAAGGACAAAAGCAATATGATTATTTCAATTGATGCTGAAAAACATTTGATAAAATTCAACATCTTTTCATAATAAAAACTCTTAAAAACTGAGTAGAGATGGAACATACCTCAATATAATAAAAGCTGTATGTTCTACCACAGCTAGTATCATACTGAAGGGGGAAAACTTTTTAAAGTTTTTTGTCAATGATATTTTGTAGACATCAGCATACAGCTCTTATACTCATTTTGTTGTATTTATTCCTAAACTTTATTATTTTTGATGCTATTGTACATTTAATTGTTTTCTTAAATTCATTTTTGTTTTGTTTATTGCTGGTGTATAAAATTATATGTTTTATATATTGATTTTGTATTCTTAAACCTGTTGAATTTGTTTAATAGCTCTAATATATTTTGCATGGAATCCTTGACTTTTTCTACATACAAGATTATATCATGTGTAGCTAGAATAGTTTTACTTTTTATTTACTGTATGAATGCCACTTAAAAAATTATTGGGAGGCTAAGATAGGAGAACTGCTTGAACCCAGGAGGCAGAGTTTGCAGTGAGTCAAGATCACTCCACTGCACTCCAGCCTGGGTGACAGAGCAAGACACCATCTCAAAAGAAAAAAAAAAGACTATAACTTTGGTATATCTCAGAGCAACGAGAAACATGATGTTCTTACTAAATTAATGTATTTTGGATTGCGTGTGGGAAAGACATAACTTATTGCATCCAAAATACTATGATGTTCTGAAGTTGTTGTTAAAATGAAAATATATGTATATACATGTATACACATGCTCACACAGTGATTTTAAAATAGTATTTTTGTGAAAGAGTAATGTGAAATATATATGCTCAAGTTCACATTTTAAATAAAATATAATTTAAACTCATTCTGACAAAGAGGACCACATTCTGTTTAGAATTAAGACGAGAAGATGTCTTATTTATTTAATTATTTATTTATATGTATATCATTATGCTTATGAACACCACCACTGAGTAGTATCCCTACCCTAACAATGGTAGCTAAAAAGAAAATTGGGGTCTTTATAAAAACTTCATGTCAACATTTTGTGGCTAACATAGGCTTCCAGTTCAGCAGAAAATCTTTTTTGTTGTTGTTGTTCATTAATTCAGCAATTATTTTTTGAACTACTAACATGTGTCTAGCATTGGGATAGATTCTGGTAACAAAACAGATGCAAATCTATATTGGGCTTACATGCTAGTAGATGGAAAGAATAAGCACAGTGGATAAATAGTATAATACATAGTAAGTGACAAAGCTCTGGAAAAAAAATTAGAGCATAAAATGGAAATTGGGGGTGTCAGGCTGGGTTTGGGAGGTTTGCAATTTAAATACAGTAGTCAGGATAAGCTTAATGAAAAATTTGACATTTTAGAAAAGGCTTGCAAGAGCACAGGGAGAGTTCCATGAAGATAGTTATAGAAGTGTGTTCCGGGTAGAATAACTAATATAAAATTTGCCAGAAACATGATTTAGATGTTTTTAAAGAAAAATAAGGGGAAAAGTATGGCTTGGGTAGAGTGAACAAGAGTAGTAAAAGATGAAGTCAGACATAGTGAAACAAACAAGCCAGTTAGGAGGAAGGTGCAAAAATGCAGGTGAAACATTTTGAGAGTTTAAACCCAGTTAGTGAAAGCATAAAAAATGGTTCATTTCAGAGTTAAGTTTCATATATCTATTACATATCTAAGTAAATTCATCAATGATAAAGGATAGGGGAAAGGTACTAGATTTTAAATATAACTTTGGAACTTAGGACTATTTAAATGCTTGAAACCGTAAGTGTGGATGAGGACACATAGGTAATTTATATAGACAGAGAAGATTTAAAAGCTGAAAAGGATATATTTGAAAAGAGAATGAGAGGAGTCCAGTGATAAAGAAGGAAAACAAAGATCACATGTTTTAGCATCCCAGTGAGAAAAGTGTTTCCAGTGAGGAATAACTGCGTGTATCAAGTATTGCTGGCATATGTAGTATAATAATATCTGAGAATGATCATTTGTCTTATAAGTATACGAACCACAGTCATCCATAGCTTACTCTTTTATTGAAAGTTGGAATATGTGCTAGTCCTCTAATATTAACTTGCTTCCAAAAAAAATTGTTAAAAACATGATTTGCACTAGGACCATTGTAAAAGTGTTTTAATTGAGATGTATTTCTAAGGAAACGGTCACTAGTGATGAACACAAATGAAGTCTGGTATAAATATCTGTTTATTCTAATGTTTATTTTGGCATCTGCTTTAATAACTCGAATCTTTGGAAAACAGTAAGGCCATGGAAAGTTTTGAGTTCTACAAAATTTAGCTTATGAGAAAGCAAAATTAACTGATAAAGGAAATAAAATAATTTTGCCGCATTCACTTGTTAGGCACTGCATGGTGAAGAGCAATGCCAATGTCAAGAAGAAAGAGGTCTCCTCTGCTCTCTAAAAGAGATTGTAAAATTATTTTCTTCTGTTCAAGAAAATTAGTAGTTATACAGTTTGACACAGTTCATAAGGTATTGCAGCAGAATATTTTACTTTCTCTCTTTATGCTTCTGCAAATTGAATTGGCATTTAAGGAAATGAGGATCTAGCAAATAGAAGACAGCTTTCCTTATCTCTCAAAATTTTGCTTAACAGAGGCAGAGACCAATGAAAGAATTTTTAACACGAGAATGCATTTTCAATCCCTAGTAAATTTTCAATGTTGGGTAGTAATCTATTACATCACATTTGTTTTTGTTTTGGTACAACAATTCAGTAAAAAGTTTTTAGTGTTTCCACTTTGTGAAGTGATAAGGACAAAGAGTTTAAAAATGACTGAGGACTAGTGAGGACTAGTGAGAGAAGAACAGTAATACATTTAAATATATATATTTCAACCTGGCAAACAAAGAAACAGGTGTCAACAATCGGGTGTGAATTGTGTGACTGTTAAAAATAAATGTTAAAATTTAAGTTTATAAATAAATTCAAATAAATTGTCATAGGTTAATATTATTTGCAAATAAAACAATACTAAATTATTTCCATTGTATTTGCTTTAATAGGCAAAAAAGCATTTTTAAGGAGAGCTCTTTACTATTTTAAAATGTTGTTTGTTTTTGATAAAACTTGAGTAAACCTGTATTTTTATGTATTAAATATGTTATTAAGAATGTAGTGGAAGATGTTTGAGAATCTAGATAAAATCCATATATAGCTACCAATTCTGTATTAGTATGAATTACATTATTACAGTTTTCTTTGGTGTTTTATGCATGAATGTATCTTTCATCACTTCTTCCTCATTTTCTTCCTTTCCTTCTCTTCTTTTTTTTTTTTTTTTTTTTTTTTTTTTTTTTTTGTTTTGTTGAGACAGAGTCTCGCTTTGTCGCCCAGACTGGAGTCCAGTGGTGCTATCTCGGCTCACTGCAAGCTCTGCCTCATGGGTTCACGCCATTCTCCTGCCTCTGTCTCCCGAGTAGCTGGGACTACGGGGCCCACCACCACTCCCGGCTAATTTTTTTGTATTTTTAGTAGAGACGGGGTTTCACCGTGTTAGCCAGGATGGTCTCGATCTCCTGACCTCGTGGTCCGCCCGCCTCGGCCTTCTAAAGTGCTGGGATTACAGGCGTGAGCCACCATGCCTGGACCCCTTCTTTTTGTATTTTGTTGCATTATAACAAACACAAAAATGTATAAGCAAAAGCTACACGTGATAATCTTCATCTAAACACGTTTATGGAATAAGCATCTAGATTAAAAAAACAGGATACTTTTAGATGCTGAAAGTTTCCTGTATTCCTTCAGGTCTAAATAACAACCCCCAGAAGAATAAATACTATTCTGACCTCTAACATGATAGATTAATGTTTTTTTTTTTTTTTCAACTCTACATGGAAGAAATACATTTTCTGTATTCTTCCTTTGCTCAAAATGTTATTTGTAATATTTATCCATATTGTTGCTGTTTTAGTTCATGCACGTCCATCTCTAAATAGTGTTCCTTTGTGTGAACGTATCATATTGTTTTGATTCAGTCAAATTCATTCGGCTAGTCCACAGTGTTTGACTATTATGAAAAGCACTATTAAAAATACTTTTATTTTTTACTAAACATACATAAACATAATGGGTTGGCTATATACTTAGAGGTATAGTTGCTTGCTAATAAAATACGCATATGTTCCGCTTTAAGAGGGATTGTCAATATCTACTAACTTGTTGCAGTAATCCCTTATCTTCACTAACAGTATTGTCTGTCTTTTTACTATTAACGGCTCTGGTGGATGAGTAATGGGATGACCTTAGGGGTTGAATTTGCAACAAATTAAATTTTTATAATTTTTATTATCCATTTGGTGATCTCTTTTGTCAAGTGCTTATTGAATCCTTTGTCAATTTTTCTCTAGGGTTATCTATTTCCTGTTAGTTTGCTAAAGTTCTTGATATATTCTAAATCTAAGACATTGGTTGGATATGTGTATTGTAAATTTTACCTCTAACTCTGTGAGTTACATTACAGGTTTTTGTTGTTGTTTTGTTGTTTTGTTTTGTTTTGTTTGTTTGTTTGTTTTTTGAGACGGAGTCTTGCTCTGTCGCCCAGGCTGGAGTGCAAGTAGTGAAATCTTGGCTCACTGCAAGCTCCGCCTCCCGGGTTCATGCCATTCTCCTGCCTCAGCCTCTCGAGTAGCTGGGACTACAGGCGCCCGCCACCACGCTGGGCTAATTTTTGTATTTTTAGTAGAGACGGGGTTTCACTGTGTTAGCCAGGATGGTCTCGATCTCCTGACCTCCTTATCTGCCCGCCTCAGCCTCCCAAAGTGCTGAGATTACAGGCGTGAGCCACCGCACCCGGCCAACATTACCATTCTTTTCATGGTTACTCTTGATGAAGATAAATTATTGATATCAATATCACCCAATTTATAAAAGATATCACATGATCTGGGCATTTTAATGTTCTATTTGTCAAACATTTGCCTACTGCAAGTTCTGAAGATATTCTCCCAGGTTTTCTTCTAAAAACTTATTTTTCATGTTCATATTTAGAGCTGCAATTCAGAAAACTTATACTTGGGTATGATATGAAGTAAGAGAGATGAGGTTATCTAAATTAATATTTGTTACCCTAAATGGTTGAACAAACATCTCTTAATTAGAAAGATAAAATCTAAGACTATTAAGAGAAGTTGCACTATCTCTGTCCTACTTTTCATAATAAAAAGTAAGATGAGGGTACATCTGTGATATATTCCATTTATGTATAATAGAGATTAGGGGTAGGATTCAAGAGGACTCAAAGAAGACAAACGAGAGATACAAAGTAGTGAGTTAATAACATCTGACCAAAGAAAGCTAAAGAAGGGGTAAAAAAATTAAAAAAAATCACCACTTAAACATTCAAACTTGCAATACATGGAAAATTGTTTTTCTGCATATTCCAAAATAATAAAGTATCACAGAGGCAAGAGATAGTCCAAAAAAAAAAAAAATGTGGCAGGTTTGGTGAGGAAGTATTTAAATAGACCATTATCACTTAGTCACGTGCTAGATGTTAAACCTTGTCAGGAATTTTCTGAGAATACCTCGCTTTATGCTCAGGCACTAGCATAGATCACATAACTAATCATAAAGCAATTTCTAGAAAGGTAATCAGAGTACCAATATTAGTTTAAATTAATCATCTGGATTGGTAAGGATATTAGGAACATTACAAGATGAAATAGTTTGCCTGCATGGGGTTACATTTTTATGCTTATTAAATTTATCTCTGTATGCCCTGAGCCAATACTAGTTGTTTTTATGACTCTTTCTTGTTTTCTCTAAAGGATGTGATCTGCTTCCAGGACAGTTTACTTATTTTACACTATCTATTAAATTAAGGTTGTTATCATAAACCCTATATAGACTTACATTTTTTGGTCCTCTTCATCAATTTTCCTGGAAAAGTTTTTCTATCTATAGTTACTTATGTATAAATTTCTCAATAAGATTTGATCAATTTTTATTTTATCTTATTTACAACTAGGATAATATGTGGTTTAATAACTGTCATACCTTCTTAAAATTCCCTCTTGCCAACAATATATATTCATTTTATTCTTTTTAAAGGACTTTATCTTGAGTTATACTTTGTCTTCTTTCTTTTTGTAAGCAATCATCTTGTATGTGATTTTTACCTTTTTTCAGTCTTCCTGTTTCAATGATTTTAGGATGCCCCTTATAATGTCATATAGGTGAATTCTATGCTTTAATTCTTTTAATCAGTGTCACTGCGTTTTTGAGTATTCTTTATGCTCCTATTTTTTAACACTTTTATTTTTCTAGCACTATATTTAAATAATGTTTCAATGACTCATCTACCTCCATGTATATTAACGTTTTTCTTAAAAATTTCACCTCTATTTTTAGCTTATTGTCCTAAAAATCGCAATGTAAACTTTCAGCATGCTAACTGCTCTTCAGCAATGTCTATTTTCTACTAATATAATCATCTAATTATTAAATTTTAAATTCCAAATAATATCCTTAAGTATTTTTTTTATGGATAGAGTAACCTATCTTTCTGAGGACATTAATTATACCTATTCTAACATTATATCCAAGAAGTATTCACATAATCTAACATGCTTTTAATGTAATTTCTATTTATCGAGTTATGTTAGTCTCTTTTGTGATATTATCTTTTCTCAGTTATTTGGTAATTCTTCTTGGCGGTGGCATTTTGTAATTAGAATGCTAATATGCCTTTTTATCTCTGTGAAACTTAATAGGAGGGACAGAAAGAGCTAGGAAGTCTTATATTACTGTTTGCCTATCGTAGGACTGAAGGAAGTAAGGATTGTTTTATTGTATATACAATTTCCCTCTATTTCTTCTGGGGTCACCAGTGATCCCAGACACTGTGCTGACGTTTTAATTTCACCGTGCAGTTACACTGCTCCTGCACAAAAGCACCTTGCTTAAAGTTTGATGCGTGGTAGAGAAGGAAACAGCAGATTTCCTGGCTACCACTGTTGTGCTGCCACAACCAATTGCCCTATCCACTGATTTGAACAACGTCCTATTCAAAGTAGCTCCTGCTTCATTTTTTACTTTCCTCTCCTATGTCTGTTTAAGACCATTACTTTCTTTTTCTATGTTATTCTTTTATTTTTTTTCAGCTATCCCTCATGAATCCTAGTAGAGAAAACTTTCTTATTTTTCGATGCATTATTTATTTTTTAAAATTACTTTCTTTAGTTTTGTTCACTTAAGAAAGAAAGAATAGGCTACAGTGTTTTCAGTCCATTATATTTATTGGAACTTCTAACATTATATGTAAATAGTCAAATTTTGCAATATTTACTTTTACTTGTATCTACTTTTTCCTATCTGTTTTCTCTTTAGTTGTTATTGTAAATGAGAAGCAATAAACAGTGCTGATTATTCTCTGCTGAGCCAAATAATGTGACGAGGCCCATAGATATTAAAATGTAATCCCAGGTTCCTAAACCTGTAATGGTCAAAGAAGATATTCCAAGTTTTAGGACCTAGAGGTTTCACTTTTTCTTTTTTTCTATTTTAGAAAGCAAGACACTTCAAAACTTAGTGGCTTGAAACAACAGCCATTTATTATGTCTCACAAATCTACCAGTTGGCTGAGTGGTTTTGCTGATCTTGTCTGGGCTTGTTTCATGTGTCTAAATCAACTAACTCCCTGGTCAGTTGGAGGCTGCATGCTCTAGGTGCACTCAGATTGAGCGATTCAGCCCTGCTCAGTGTGGTCTCCCCTCTTCCAGCTGACTAGACTTGATTTGTTCTTGAAGCAAAAGTAAGCTGCAAAGAAAGAGAGTAGAAGCACATAAGTCTCCAGAGATCTAGGCTCAGAAATGACACACAGTCACTTTCCTTCCATTGGTGAAAGCAAGTAACAGGATCAGCCCAAATTTAAGGGTAAAGAAAATAGATGTACAGGGAAAAGTTACAAAGTACCCCCCTCTCAATTTTTATTTTGACAATTTTCAAAGATACAGCAAAGGTGAATGTTTCAACCTACCACTTACATTCTACATTAACCATATATCTATTTAGTTTTCCATCACTCTATCCACCCCTCAATTTATCTTATTTTTGACACACTTCCAAATAATCTGCAGATACAGCAGTTTCTCTTTTCTGTAACTTCATTTAGCACTCAAAACAATATCAATATATAATGTTACACGTTGACAATAAACTTCTCTTTTTCCTCACAAGCTTTTTATAGATTTAATATTATCTTGGCTATTTCTGTGTAAACTAGTTAAATGTTACTTTAAAATTCTTCTTTTCCCTACATCACCTCAGTTACTCTAGTGGACAGTAATTGTTACTGTGGTCCTCTGTTATGGTATTGAATGTCTTCAAACGCCTTTTGAATTTAATGAAAATACTACATGAAATAACACGGGTGGTTACCTACTTTTCTTCCACTTTTTCTTAAGTCTCCCAACTGAATGAAACAGCTGACAGTAAGGTGTGCGTGAGTGGTGAGGTATGTTAATTCTTACACTTCACTTTAGCTTATATTATCAGGAAGTGATCTCCAAATGCAAAAATATAAAGCACTCTATTCTTGGGTAACAATGTGAACAATAGAAGGCCTGACCTTTCTTAGGCACATCCCTCAGATTCAAAAGGAACACGTCTTGATTTAATATCAATCTCTATATAGTAGCCTGAGAATGGGGTGAGGAGAGCTGCTGGCCTTTGTACCGCAATTTAATTCACTCTGATTACTTTCTATCCTCCCACCCCGACTCTTCCTTCAGTCTGTTTCTAATTAGTTACCATAGCCTTCCCCTGGACTCTATATATGCTAAATGCAGCTCCAGACTTAGAGGCTCTCTGGGATCCTGTCAAGAGGAAATCCTGTACATACCCCCTACTCCTCTATCACTGCTTCATGCTCTGGGCACTCTCACTGTGCAGTTTCTTCTTCTCTGGTTTAGCCAACAGCATAATTCATAGGTTTTCTAAATTCCATCATAGCATCTGGTCCTTGTGTGAGTCCTCTTTCATTCCGTGTCTATTACAGACAGATATTTTAAAGTATCTAGCCGGGCGTGGTGGCTCATACCTGTAATCCCAGCACTTTGGGAGGCCGAGGTGGGCGGATCACCTGAGGTCAGGAGTTCGAGACCAGCCTGACCAACATGGAGAAACCCTGTCTCTACTAAAAAACAAACAAACAAACAAACAAAATACAAAATTAGCCCAGCTACTCGGGAGGCTGAGGCAGGAGAATCACTTGAGCTAAGGAAGCAGAGGTTGCTGTGAGCTGAGATGCACCATTGCACTCCAGCCTGGGCAACAAGAGTGAAACTCCGTCTCAAAAAAAAAAAAAGAAAAAAAAAAAGTATTTTTACTGTTGATGCAGTGAGATTTGTGGGGAAAGAGGATAGAAATATATGCCAATCTCCTCTCTTGAAATAGACATCTATTATTAAATAACACTCATCAAAATAAATGTTCTTATTGTTATATCTTAGTTGGATAAAATGAAAACACCAAAATCCTGCTCTCTAATCATGATTACCTCCAAAATATTATTGTAACATTTTTTCTTGATTCAAAAAAGCTAAAGATGTTAAAATGGAACAGTTTGGGCCATGTTATTTCAAATAATTTTGGCATCCAATCAATATTCTTAATATTTCCCCTCAAATTCTTTCACTAGTCTTCCTTTTTCATTATTCACAATGTTTATTTCAAAATCTTGCCTGTCTCCCCCATTCATCCTTACAAATTCTTACCTGTTCCTTTACAGAGAAAATAGAAGTTATCAGAGAGAAAGTCCTTTCAATTCTTGTCTCTTTTATTATGAACATGTATGCCTCTTTTTTATCCTTGCTTCTTTCCTTCATGTCTTGAACATTCTCCTAATAAAGGTAAACCATCCGTTTAAAAATCTGTTCCTATTACCTCCTATTATTTCTGGGACCTTGGACTGTTTGCTCTATCTTCCTGTTCTATTCTTCTCCCTCAGGCTTCGATCTGTCACCATTTCAATTTCAATACAGCTGATCTGGCAAAAGTCAAAAATAATCTCTTTGTTGAAACATACAGTGAACACTGTTTAGTGACCATCAATTTTTAATTCTTTGCATTATTTGAACTTCTAGCCACTTCCATTTTGTTGAAACTCTCTCCTCCATTAAGTTATAGGACCTGACTCTGTTCTGCTTCTCTTTCCGTTCTTTCTATCTCTCCCTATCAATCTCTGCTCTTGGCTACTCTTCGAGTCTTAGTAAAAGTTAATGTCATATTACGCTTCCTTCCTGGCTTCTCTTGTGATGTAATGTATATGTTCTCTTGCAACATTCTCTGGGTGATATTATACATTACTTGACTTCAGTTATTGTAAAAATTATTCCAAATACATATATCATTGCCGAGTTCTAATCTGGTTACCAACATTTATATATACTTTCTCCTAGATGTATCTGCCTGATTTATCACTAAGCATCTCAGACTGAGAATATTCCAAACTGGATGCATTATAGGTATTATTAGTACTTATCAAATATGTTTTGCTGTTATCTGTGCACCTGGCACCACAATAGATGCACCTTCCCATGTGAAAACACACACTCGACTGTATCCATTCCCTCACTTCTTGAGTCTCATCTAACACCAAGACATGACTTCCTGACTTTATTTTTTAAATCTCTTGAATCCATTTTATTTTCATCACCCCTCAATGTCACATCTCTCATCTCCCACTAGGATTAATTCTATAATATTCTAATTGATATCCCAATTTTCAGCCTGACATCCAGACAGACTAAAATATCTAAGACAAAGGCGAAAGTAGATTTCTTCTTGCCCAAAGCCCTATTATAGTCAACTAATATTTTTAGCATAACAATTATTGTATCAATTTCTTATCTTATCGATTTCTCTTTTTGATCTTTTCGCTTTGGAATCCTATCTTCCAAATACATCAAATTACTGATATGTCCTTGAATGCATCATGTTATTTCCCAGTATTTTGCAGAAATGCTACATGCACCTAAAATATGTTCTACTCTCTATCTCTGTTCACTCACATTCATCTAGCTCCTCCTTAACTCCTATAGAGCCTAAGAATAATATATACTCAGTAAATGAATAAAAGAATAATGAATACATTTTTCTATACTCCATTTTCCAGTTCAACTTTACAAGTTTATTTGGTATCAGTGCTCACTTAAACTTGAATTATCTGAGGAAATACCTTTCACAAATTACTTTAATACCACATAGAAATTGTGTTAAATAAATGGGAATATAGAAATGTATTTTTTAAATAATCTAAGTAGTAATTAGAAATAAATAGTTCAAATCTGAAAGTTAATATTTTGCCTACTTTGTCCATTTTGTTGGCTTGAACTTTCCTTTTGTTCAGGGATTAGAATCTATTAGCCTTTCTTTAAGTCTCATTAAAAATAAATTAATCTTTGTGAAGTTCATTTTAACATTTATCTGAAATTAAACTGAAAAATGTAATTAGTAGAAATTCATGGAAAAGAGCCCAATTTTTATTATGTATCATTAATAGTATAGTTGGCTTAAAAAACAAAACAAGAATAAACTCAAAAACAAAAACAAACGAGGACAAATAATCTGATGTCATTGGTATGGCCTTCATTCAGACAACTACTGAGGAAGTTTCATCACTTTGGAAGTTAACTAAAATACTCTGGCTTTCCCATAAAACTCACTGTCTCAGTGTAATATATATATATATTTCTTTTGAGAATGTTTTAGCAAATATATATTTTATTTATATAAATATTTATGTAAATATTTGTATATATATTTATATATAAATATATATATTTGCTAAAAAAAGAAATAATTATCAAAATATAATGAAAACATTGAAACTAGATTTCAGCACAATAAAATGTCAAAGAGGAAAATAATCTGTGAGATAATAATGAAACCTGCACTGCTTAAAAGAAAATTATTTCTGAGATAATAATAGATTCATTTTTACTTTATGGATATGTGATAAATCTGATTATAACTGAGGTCATATGTTAAACCAACACAAAAAAAATTTCACTGTGAACATCACTGAAAATATTGGCCTCCTATCAAATGTTATCCTCTTAACTGGATCTATTCATCTATTCACACCACCCTTACTCGTATGCCCCTAATTCTTCTCTGCCTGTTCTACTTTTCCACGTAGCACTTAATGTTCTAACATTCTATAGGTATACATATTTATAATATTTATTTTTAGTTATGTTACCACACTAGTATGTAAGTCACATAAAGGCAGGAAGTTTCGTCTATTTTGTTTTCTGTTGTAGCCAAGGACCAAGAATACCTGTCATATAGTCCTCATTCTGAATAAAACTAGAGAAAGTCAATCATAAAGAATAAAATAGTAAAGAAAGTTTGTTTGTATCTTTTTCTGGTGGACAATAAAACAAGCAAATGGAAGTGTATTGGTCCTGGATCATGTCACAATCTAAACTGGTCAATCAGTAGAGCTTGCCAGCACCCTTTGTTATTCCATGTCATCTCAACACAGCCACAGAAGTAACTATATGGCCTAGTTTCTGTGCTTCAGCATATCATGGGCATTTAATCTATTTGATAGACAGGTCATTTTATTTTTGCTTATCTTTATTTTGAATTCTAAAAGTTAAATAGTAAAACATTGCAGATATAGTATATATGACTTCTAAGTTCTTCAAATTAAATGAAATTTTTACACAGCAAATTTGGACATAACTTACTTTCTCTCTTTTTTCTTGAAGGGATCTTTGATTTATTGGATTTAAAACTGTAGCAAAGTGATAAAATCGTGATTATTGAAGAAGACCAGGATTTCTTTGCTCTTCTTGATATGATGGACAGAAAATAAATCTTAAAAAAGCCCTAACAATGCATAATAAAATTACCAACTTATTGATGCTTTTCAAGCTAACAATTATAAGTCTGAAAGAACATCAGTACTTGATAGATGGAATAACCCCATTATTTACACATCAAGGTTTATTTGACACTGAATCAAAAGAGTGCTGTTGATAACTGTGTTTAATCTGTAATAAATATGTCACCCATATTTCATTATTGAAAATAAACAAAATATACTTCCATTTGTTAGTGCATTTTTTCTGAAAAATTTTGCAAATATTTTACATCTTATTATTAAAATAACTTTGAATATACCATGTTGAATTAAGACACCAACTGTCTCCTCATAATCCAGAGTGAGATTTATACAAATGAGAGAAATATTTACAAATAGTACTTTATGAAAATATCATAAAAATAAAATTGGGCATTGGTATACTTCATAATGTTGAGAAAGTGGTGATAAAATAAAGACATAAAATTTGATACTTTTTCTTATATATAGAATATAATTAAAACAAGATATTTTGTGCTGCTATATTCTACAGCCAATAAAATTGTGGCAGGCATGGTGGCAATGCATAAGCTCAGCAACATGGACTTCCCCTCACCAAGGCCAACCTGGCCGTGGCCACTGCTGAGAACCCAATCTTCCAGCAGCATAGACCAACATCGAGTCCTGAAATGACACCTTTCCCCAGGAGTGATCAGCCAGCTACCTGGGAGCACATTGATTACATTGGATGTCTACTATCATGGAAGTGACAGTGTTTTGGTCTTAACTAAAATAGACACTTATTCTGGGTATGCATTTGCTGTCCCTGCACAGAGTGATTCTGGGAAAACCACTATCTGCAGACTTACAGATGTCTTCTCCATTGTCATGGTATTTCACAGAGCATGACTTCTCATCGAGGAACTCATTTCACAGCCAATTAAATGTAGTAATGGGCTAATCCTCAAGTAATCCATTGGTTTTACCATGTTCCCTACCATCTGGAAGCAGCTGGCTTGGTACAACGGTGAATGTCCTTTGAAAAGTTAGTTTTCATGCCAGGCAGGTGGCAATACCTTGCGGGGCTGGAGCAAGGCTCTCCATAGGGCTGCATATTCTCTGATTCTGCATTCAATACATGGTGCTATTTCTTACATAGCCAGGTTTCACAGGTCCAGGAACCAAGGGGTGGAAATGGAAGTGGCAACACTCACTATCATTCTTAGTAACCTAGTAACAAAATGTCTATTTCTGTTAAAAGAAAAACTTCAGACAAATTAAATTTAGCCAAGTTTAATTGAGTGAAGTGAAATTCCTGAGTCAGGCAGTTTCCCCCATCAGAACAGGTTCAGAGAGTTTCAAGGGCTGTCTCATGGTTGGAGAGGATTTATGGACAGAAAAAGGAAAGTGACATACAGAAAATGGAAGTCAGGTACAAAAACAACTGGATTGGTTACAGCTTGGTATTTGCCGTATCTGAACATATTTTGAACAGTTGACCACCTTTATTGGTGAAAATTTGCTGGCTGGTACAAGAACAGATTACAGTGTGTTTACACATGCAGTTAGGTTACAATTTACTATGTACAGAGAAATATTTAGGACAAACTTAAAATACATAAGGAGGCAGCATTAGGTTAAGTGTACTTCCTATCTCTGTGACCTTACACTGTTCTGGCCTGAAAGTCTTAGTTCCAAAGTGAGGAATGCTTCCACCAGAAGATACAAAAATGATTCCCTTGAATTAGAAATTAAGACTGCCACTTGGCCACTTTGGCTTCTTCATGCCTCTAATTCAATAGGCAAAGAAAGGAGTTATTAATACTACACTGACTTGGATGAGTGGAGATAAGAAAGAGTGTTTCTGGAATACAGAAGATCCTTCAGGCATCTGTTAATATTACCATGCTCTGTGATTAAAGTCAATGAAAAACTACAACCCACTTTCTACAGGACTACTAATGACCCCAGATTCTTCAGGAATAAAGGTTTGATTGCCTGTACCAGGTAAAGAATCATGACCACCTGAGTTGCTTCTTCAAGGAAAAGAGAATATAGAATGATTAGTGGAAGAAGGTAGTTGTACCTTCCACCTATGACCATGTGACAAGTTAAAGAAATGAAGTCTATAGTTGTCATGAGTATTTTTTCTTTTCTTTATAGATGGGTATACATGTATATGTAGCAAATATTTTTGTTTTCTCCCTTCTCTTATTCTCTTATGACATAACAAATGATGTCATCACTCTACATATTGTTATTAACATATTCTTATCTTAGCATCATAGTATTTAAGTTACAAGGTATTGAGGAGAACAAGGAACATCACCTAGTACTTTTCATTCTCTTCTATAGAATAAATTAGTTTATTTTCAATTATATGCAGGACAGTTGTCCAGATATATATCTTTTTATCATGCTTTACTTTATAGTGTTTTGCAAATATTGCATTTTTTACTATTTGAAGGTTTGTGGCAACTCTTTTCAACAAGTCTATCGGTGCCATTTTTGCAACAATATGTGCTCATTTTGTGTCTCTGTGTCACATTTTAATGATGCTCTCAATATATCAAACATTTTGATTATTATTGTTTGTTATCATGATCTGTGTTCTTTGATGTTACTATTATAATTGTTTTGGGAGTTCATAAACTGCACCAATATACGACAGTGAACTTAATCGATAAATATTGTGTGTGTTCTGACTGCTCCACTGACTGACCATTGCCCATTTCTCTCTCCTTGAGCCTCCCTATTTCCTGAGACACAATAATATTGAAATTAGGCCAATTAATTACCCTACAATGACCTTTAAGTGTTTAAGTGAAAGAGTCACACATCTCTCACTTTAAATCAAAAGCTAGAAATGATTAAGCTTAGTGAGAAGGGCATTGTTAAAAACCAATATAGGCTAAAATCTAGATCTCTTGTGCTGAAGAAATAGCCAAGTTGTAAATGCAAAGAAAATGTTATAAATGCAAAAGGTAAAATTTGTAAATGCAAGAAGAAATTAAAAGTACTACTTCAGTGAACACATGAATGAAAAGAAAGCAAAACACCCTCATTGCTGATATGGTGAAAGTTTTAGTGGTCTAAATAAAAGATCTAATCATCCACAACACTCCCTTAAGCCAAGACCTAATCCAGAGCAAGGCCCTGATGCTATTCAATTTTATGAAGCCTAAAAGAGATAAGAAATCTGCAGAAGAAAAATTTGAAGCAAGTAGAGGTTGGTTTATGAAGTTCAAGTAAGAAGAGTCATCTCCATATCAAATAAGACAAAGGTAAACCTGCTAATGTGAAAGCTGTAGTTAGTTATCCAGATGATCCAACTAAGATAACTGATAAAAGTGGCTACAGTAAACAACAGATTTTCAATGTAGACAAAGCAGTCATTCAGTGAAAGAAGATGTTGTCTCTTGCAGAGAGAAAGGAGATTCAACACATGGCTTCAAACCTTCAAAGAACATTCTGGCTATCTTGTTAGGGGCTAATGCAGCTGGTGACTTTAAGTTAAAGCCATCACTCATTCACGAGTCCAAAAATCCTAAGGCCCCTACATATTGTGCTAAATCTACTGTGTATGTGTTCTACAAATGGAACAACAGAGCCTGGAAGACAGAACATCTATTTATAACACGATTTAATAAATATTTTAAGCCCATTGTTGAACACTCCTCAGTAAAAAAGATGCTTTTCAAAATAGTACCGCTTGTTGACATGACACTTGGTCATGCAAGAGCTCGGATATAGAATTACAAGTAGATTAGTGTTGTATGCCTGTTGCCACAACATCCATTCCACAGCCCATTGGTCAAGGGGTAATTTCAATGTTCAATTCTTGTTATTTAATAAATGCATTTCATAAGGCTGTAGCTACCACAGACAATGATTCCTCTGCTGGATATAGGCAAAGCCAGTTGAAAAGCTCCTGGAAAGAACTCATCATTCATTTTTTATTTTTTTATTTTTAAAATTATTTTCCCTAAGTTTTATTTCAACTTCAGGGGTACTAGAGCAGGATTGTTGCATAGGTAAACTCTTGTGTCAGAGAGGTTTGTTGTACAGATTATTTCATCACCCAGGTATTAAGCCTAGTACCCTCTCATTATTTTTTCTGATCCTCTCCCTCCTCCCAATCTCTACCTTGCAAAAGGCCCCAGTGTGTCTTGTTCCCCTTTATGTGTCCATGTGTTCTCATTTTAGTTGACATTAAGAACATTCATAATTAATGGGAGAACATAAAAATGTCAACATTAACAGGAGTTTGAAAGAAGTTGATTCCAACCCTCATGGATAACTTTGAGGGATTTGAACCTCAGTGGAGGGAGTCACTGCAGATGTGGTGAAAATAGCAAGAGAACTCAAATTAGAAGTGCAGCCTAAAGATGCGATTAAATTGCTGCAATCTCATGATAAAACTTGAACAACTAATAAGCAGCTTCTTATGCATGAGCAAAGAAAATAGTTTCTTAGAAGGAATCTACTTCAGATGAACACACTGTGAACATTATTTTAATGATAGCAGAGGATTTCAATATTTCATAAACTTAGTTTATAAAGCAGCAGCAGGGTTTTAGAGTATTGACTCCAATTTTGGAAGAAGTTCTACTGTGAGTGAATGTTATCAAACAGCATGGCATGCTACAGAAAAGTTTTTGTGTAGGAAAGAGTAAATCAATGTGACAAACATTATTGTTGTTGTATTTAAGAAATTGCCACAGCCAAACAGACATTTCTCAAAAGAAGACATTCATACAGCCAACAGACACATGAAAAAATGCTCATCATCACTGGCCATCAGAGAAATGCAAATCAAAACCACAATGAGATACCATCTCACACCAGTTAGAATGGCGATCATTAAAAAGTCAGGAAACAACAGGTGCTGGAGAGGATGTGGAGAAATAGGAACACTTTTTACACTGTTGGTGGGATTGTAAACTAGTTCAACCATTATGGAAAACAGTATGGCGATTCCTCAAGGATCTAGAACTAGATGTACCATATGACCCAGCCATCCCATTACTGGGTATATACCCAAAGGATTATAAATTATGCTGCTATAAAGACACATGCACTCGTATGTTTATTGCAGCACTATTCACAATAGCAAAGACTTGGAATCAACCCAAATGTCCATCAGTGACAGATTGGATTAAGAAAATGTGGCACATATACACCATGGAATACTATGCAGCCATCAAAAAGGATGAGTTTGTGTCCTTTGTAGGGACATGGATGCAGCTGGAAACCATCATTCTTAGCAATCTATCACAAGAACAGAAAACCAAACACCGCATGTTCTCAGTCATAGGTGGGAACTGAACAATGAGATCACTTGGACTCAGGAAGGGGAACATCACACACAGGGGCCTGTCATGGGGAGGGGGGAGGGGGGAGGGATTGCATTGGGAGTTATACCTGATGTAAATGACAAGTTGATGGGTGCAGCCCACCAACATGGCACAAGTATACATATGTAACAAACCTCCACGTTATGCACATGTACCCTACAACTTAAAGTATAATAATAATAAATAAATTTAAAAAAAAAAGAAAAATAATAAAAAACAAATAAAAAAAAAAAAAAAAAAAAAGAAATTGCCACAGCCAATTCAACCTTTAGCAACCACCATCCTGAGCAGTTAGTAGCCACCAACGTGGAGGCAAGCCCCTTCACTAGCACAATAGTTATGACTCATTAAAGGCTCAGATGATCATTATCAGTTTTTAGTAACGAAGTAATTTTTAACTAAGGTATTTACATTGCATTTTTATATATAATGCCATTTCACATTTTGTACAGTATCATGCAAACATAACTTTCATATGCACGGAGAAATAAAAAGTTCATATAACTTGCTTTCTTTCAATATCTGCTTTCTTGCAATGTTCAGAAATGAAACCTGAACCACCACTGAAATATCCATGTAACACGTTAAATGGAAATGTGACCATGTTGTTGTGTTTATGTGGAGATTAAGCATTGCTTGAGGAGACGTGTATGAGTACCAAGTTTACAAGGAGTAGATTCATGATGGTTAATTTTATGTGTCCACTTGGCTAGGCCATGGTACCCGGATATTTAGTCAAACACCAATCTAAATGTCTCTGCAAAGATACATTTTAGATCAGATTAACATTTAAATCAGTAGACTTTCACGAAAACAGATTATCCTTCTTAATGTGAGTGGGCCTCAACCAATTAGTTGAAGGCCTTAATAGAAAAAAAGAAGGAACTCTCTGAAACTATACTTCCAAACTGGCTTTTATACATAAGCTACAAAATCAACTCTTCTCTGGATCTCCAGCTTGTATGCATACAATTGGTTCAGTTTCTCTGAGAATCCTAATACGAGAGGTCATTCCAATTTTGTGTTTTATGAATGCAGAAAGAAAAAGATGACAGTAAGCTGGCTGATTTGTTCCCTTTTTCTCAGTTACCTGTTCAATCTCATCTCCAGATGAATTACCCCCAATAAATTTATACCCAAATAAGCCATGCTTCTTTGTGTTCTGCAATTTTGCCTATTCTGCTACCATTCACTCCACTACTGTTCCTGAATAACATTCGCTGGAATGTTATTCTACCACAAATTTGAACACCTAATTTTCATTGTCCTTTAACATTTAGCTCAACGAGCACCTGTCAGCATTTTTCTTTGACATGCCCTCTTTTAGTTGAGTCTGAATTACTTGCTATTCCTATAGATGTCTCCATCATTTTGCCCTGTCATTAAACTAAATTGTAACTACCTGATTTATTGTTTGTCTCCTTTTGTGTGTTGTGGTCTTTGTTAAATTGGTAAAATACATCATTTATTTAGTATTTTCCATGTTTATGTTATTGTATTATATAAGTATTTCTTATCAATGTTGAATGAAAATAAACTTATAAAATGATTTTATTCATTGTATAGCTCGCTCTCCTCACTATATTGATGATAAGGTGGTACCCCTCCACTCCTGTTCTTAATAGGCTTGGCCTTCCAGATGATATGTATGTGTTTTATTCCACCACCACTGAAGTACCACCAGATTTTACTCCAAGATAAGCATCTATTTTACACTATAAGCTATTTTTTGTCTCCAAACCCTGGCTAAACTGAGTCAAACAACTCACATTTTTCAGAAGCAAACAGCCAAAAGTCCAAAGTCATCATCGAATGAAATTAATGTTAATGTTTGATCACGTTTCTGATATTGGGAAAAATTAAATTGTCTACACTATCTGAATCTAATCCCAGGTATTCATGAATCCAGCTCTGTTCTAATATTGGCTTAGGTTTTATGGAACTGTTAAAGTGTACTCTTTAGTAAGTATTATTTGTTAAATGGCCTCCTTGTCAGTGGCTAATGGAGCAACTGGATTTTTCCTTCATTGCAAAAACCATCTATTTCCCATATAGCCTTTCTATTTTCACAGCATTGAGCTTCCTTGAACATTTGTTTCATGCAGTCTTCATGGTAATATTGGAGGCACTGCCACAGTAAATGACGGAACTAGTGATAAATACAGTATTTTTCAAGGAAATAAACTCTCCTTTTATATAATGCAAATCTATGCCTTCCCATGCACAACCAAGGAAAACCAAGCATAAATTTGAAGTGATTATATAATTTTAGATCAAATTAGATAGAAAATGTGATATGTCAGAAAATAGAATTAATAGCGTTTGGGACTCTCAGACATTGAAAAACAAAGTTAAATTATATTCTTAATTGTCTTTGTCCTTCTTACCTGATGCCACACCCAATGAATACCTAAATCTACACTTTCCTGTGATTTTATATCCTAGTATACAATAAATTTGTGAAGCTAATCTCTCTGTGTAGTGTGTTTTTCCTAAGATTTTTTCTACGGTCAAAAAAAAAATAGCTTATAGGCTTGCTTTCCTCAAAATGTAGCAAACCTATTTTTAAGAATCATAATTTAACAGCTTAAGGAGATTTTGGGCTGAGATGATAGGGTTTTCTAAATATACAACCATGTCATCTGCAAACAGGGACAATTTGATTTCCTCTTTTCCTAATTGAATACCCTTTATTTCTTTCTCCCGTCTGATTGCCCTGGACAGAACTTCCAACACTATGTTGAATAGGAGTGGTGAGAGAGGGCATCCCTGTCTTGTGCCAGTTTTCAAAGGGAATGCTTCCAGTTTTTGCCCTTTCAGTATGATACTGACTGTGGGTTTGTCATAAATACCTCCTATTATTTTGAGATACATCCCATCAATGTTGAATTTATTGAGAGTTTTTAGCACGAAGGGCTGTTGAATTTTGTCAAAGGCCTTTTCTGCATCTATTGAGATAATAACGTGGTTTTTGTTTTTGGTTCTGTTTATATGCTGGATTACGTTTATTGATTTGCTTATGTTGAACCAGCTTTGCATCCCAGGGATGAAGTCCACTTGATCATGGTGGATAAGCTTTTGGATGTGCTGCTGGATTCGGTTTGCCAATATTTTATTGAGTATATTTGCATTGATGTTCTTCAGGGATATTGGACTAAAATTCTCTTTTTTTGTTGTGTCTCTGCCAGGCTTTGGTATCAGGATGATGTTGGCCTCATAAAATGAGTTAGGGAGGATTCCCTCTTTTTCTATTGGTTGGAATAGTTTCAGAAGGAATGGTACCAGTTCCTCGTTGTACCTCTGGTAGAATTCGGCTGTGAATCTGTCTGGTCCTGGACTTTTTTGGTTGGTAGGCTATTAGTTATTGCGTCAATTTCAGAGCCTGTTATTGGTATATTCAGGGATTCCACTTCTTCCTGGTTTAGTCTTGGGAGGGTGTATGTGTCCAGGAATTTATCCATTTCTTCTAGATTTTCTAGTTTATTTGCATACAGGTGTTTATAGTACTCTCTGATGGTAGTTTGTATTTCTGCAGGATCAGTGGTAATATCCCTTTTACCATTTTTTGTTGCATCTATTTGATTCTTCTCTCTTTGATTTTTTATTAGTCTTGCTAGTGGTCTACTAATTTTGTCGATCTTTTCAAAAAAACAGCTCTGGGATTCATTGATTTTTTTGAAAGGTTTTTTGTGTCTCTATCTCCTTGAGTTCTGCTCTGATCTTAGTTATTTCTTGCCTTCTGCTAGCTTTTGACTGTGTTTGCTCTTGTTTCTCTAGTTCTATTAATTGTGATGTTAGGGTGTCGATTTTAGATATTCCCTGCTTTCTCTTGTGGGCATTTAATGCTATATATTTCCCTCTACCCACTGTGTTAAATGTGTCCCAGAGATTTTGGTATGTTGTATCTTTGTTCTCATTGGTTTCAAAGAACATCTTTATTTCTGCCTTCATTTCGTTGTGTACCCAGTAGTCATTCGGGAGCAGGTTGTTCAGTTTCCATGTAGTTGAGCGATTTTTAGTGAGTTTCTTAATACTGAGTTCCAGTTTGATTCCACTGTGGTCTGAGAGAGTTTGTTATAATTTCTGTTATTTTACATTTGCTGAGGAGTGCTTTACTTCCAACTATGTGGAAAATCTCCTTAAGCTGATAAGCAACTTCAGCAAAGTCTCAGTATACATAATCAATGTGCAAATATCACAAGCGTTCTTATATACCAATAACAGACAAACAGCCAACTCATGAGTGAACTCCCATTCACAATTATTTCAAAGAGAATAAAATACCTAGGAATCCAACTGACAAGCGATGTGAAGGACCTCTTCAAGGAGAACTACAAACCACTGCTCAATGAAATAAAAGAGGACACAAACAAATGGAAAGACATTCTGTGCTCATGGATAGGAAGAATCAATATCGTGAAAATGGCCATACTGCCCAAGGTAATTTATAGATTCAATGCCTTCCCCATCAAGCTACCAATGGCTTTTTTCACAGAATTGGAAAAACTACTTTAAAATTCATATGGAACCAAAAAAGAGCCTGCATTGCCAAGACAATCCTAAGCCAAAAGAACAAAGTTGGAGGCATCACACTACCTGCTTCAAACTATACTACAAGGCTACAGTAACCGAAACAGCATGGTACTGGTACCAAAACAGAGATATAGACCAATGGAACAGAACAGAGCCCTCAGAAATAATACCACACATCTACAGCCATCAGATCTTTGACCAACCTGAGAAAAACAAGAAATGGGGAAAGGATTCCCTATTTAATAAATGGTGTTGGGAAAACCGGCTAGTCATAGGTAGAAAGCTGAAACTGGATCCCTTCCTTACATCTTATACAAAAATTAATTTAAGCTGGATTAGAGACTTAAATGTTAGACCTAAAACCATAAAAACCCTAATAGGAAACCTAGGCAATACCATTCAGGACATAGGCATGGTCAAGGACTTCATGACTAAAACACCAAAAGCAATGGCAACAAAAGCCAAAATTGACAAATGGAATCTAATAAAACTAAAGAGCTTCTGCACAGCAAAAGAAACTGCCATCAGAGTGAACAGGCAACCTAAAGAATGGGAGAAAATTTTTACACTCTACCCATCTGACAAAGGGCTAATATCCAGAATCTACAAAGAATGTAAACAAATTTACAAGAAAAACATCAAAGAATCCATCAAAAAGTGGGTGAAGGATATGAACAGACACTTCTTGAAAGAAGAGATTTATGCAGCCAACAAATACATGAAAAAATGCTCATCATCACTGGCCATCAGAGAAATGTAAATCAAAATCCCAATGAGATATCATCTCACACCATTTAGAATGGCGATCATTAGAAAGACAAAAAAATAAGATAAAAAAATCATAATTCAATTATCTTCTACGATATGAATATAGGGTAGGAGACCTTCAGAGTATTTAGACAACTGTATTAATTCCCTAGATTATATGAACTGGACAAAAATGAAGCTAACCATTTCAAGTTCAATAAAAGTAAATGTGAATATAAGTATATTGAAGTTAATAGAAGTTAATTACAGTGTGTTAGTACATATTTCAGATTTCCAAAGATTGTTGCATACATTCTTTGTGAGATATTATTTAACACAGAGATCTCCATAGAGCATTTAAACAGGTATCTGACTTTCAGCTATGTTGCCCAGTTTTAAAGATGCTGTATTATATCTGAGTATTTATGATTCTATAAATACTTTTTTAATTTTTTAGGATTAGTTACAGTCATGTCAATGATTGATACTTTTATATAACCGGTTTAGTTGGACTCATAAAGCCCTACACATTGGGACTAAATACTCCTAGAATGTAACCTATTTGAGAGTAGCTGAGGCTATTTTGTACATCTTAGCAGAGCCTAGGGCAACATCTGGATATAGTAGGCATACAGTTTATGAATACTTATTTTATAATAATGATGAATGGTATATCATCAATGTTGCTACATTCAGTTGTAACTCTATTATATGTTTATAAGCATTAGATAAACAAAATCTGTCATTTTTCTGTAGTATTTAGTCATTCCTAGGTTTTTGTTTGGAGCCACTATGTAGAGAAAGCTGAATTTTGTTACAACAGAAAAAGAGCAGGAGCCAAAGAGTCTATTTGTACTAAAGTAAAAATAGAAACAAGCATTCCCAAGTCTATACAAGTGTCCTATGCTTTGCAGAATACACCTTCTTGCTTTCATTACAGATTAATATATGACAGTGTTACTAAGACTTAGAAGCCAAAACAGTACCTAATAAAACTTTTAAAACTTTTTAGTGAGGGATACCAGTATTTTAAGTAAATTTTACTTCCCCTATACAACTTACAGAAAAGAGAACATCATCCCTCAAGTCCACTCAGTTACTGGAATTCTCTAGATGAGATAATAAACCATTTTAGTTTACTCTTTTCTTTCTTTCCACACAACCAGGAATCCAGGTCTGAATAATTCTGATCAATGGCATTTATTACCTTCAAAATAGACATTACATTGGAGTTATCATTATTGTCTATGTCAGGAATGACACAGATTTTCATACTACCATGAAACTACAAAAATATCTGTTGGCATTACACTAATAACGAGTATGACGTAAGTAACCATAAATTAAGTAGACATTATAAGTGACTTAGCTGAATTTGTCTTTCACTTGCCTCTTTCGCCTTAACTCTAATAATTGCCCTGAAGCACACTGAACCATTGCAATTTTCTGTAATAAGTTATACTCCATTCTGCCTCAATGTCTTACATGTGTTCTCTCTGTACAGATCAAGTTATTGAATTCTACGTAAATTCCAACTCTCCTTTCAAATTACATTTTCAGAAACCAGTTCCTATCTCAATTTCTAACTCAATTTTGTGTAAGCATCTCTCTTAGGGGCCTCCCAGCACCCAATGCTTCTCTTATCAGAGACATGGTATAGGGCTTTTCACTGCTTCTTCCTCTCAAACCAAGCTTCTTGAAGGCAAGGAACTACATTGTATCCATCTTTATATCAATTTTAATAAATATAGTCTAAACTCAATCCATAAATAAATACTCAGTTTCAATGCTATTACTTCTTAAAGTTGGATTCTGGAAATATTTTTATAATAATCTAATAATATCATAGAAATGAGTTAAAGAAAACATCTCATTACATGACATTTGCATTCACCATATTAAGCCCATTTAATTTCAGCCTAATATAAATACACTTAGCAGGAGCTGTGAATGAAATTTATCTGATTAGTACTATTCTTAAATAAAAAGTTAGGTAAGAGCTAACCCAGCTATAGCTTTCACAAATGACTAATATTGCAAGTATTTCAAATTCTAAGCTACTACTTCAAATGTTAAAAGCCATCTTGGTCCTATAAAGGATTTACCAAAGATCTAAGAATTAGGAAAAGCCTGATGCAACTACAGAATAAATGCTCTTAGTCTCATTCTCATTATTAAAACACCCTCAAATAATTCTTTAAGTCTCCTTATAATAAGTGGGAATGACAAGGAGAGAGTATTTTAAAGTAAAATAAAAATTTTATTTTCATTTTAAACAGCAGTGTTTCATTTAGCCACTTTCACAATAATTTTCTTATAATCTTGAGTATATTTTATTGAAAAATAAATATACATAGGTAATATATAAACAAAAGCCAGATAAATAGCTGAATGTAAGTGATCCAAAGTAAATGTATTTACTTTTGTGAATACATATTTTTCAGAGCCCTGTTGACAAATATGCAATTTTCAAATACCCTAGTTTATATTATATTTTCCTTCATAGTCTATAACTTCCATACACAGCAAAGAGAATCATAGCTGAGCTACTAACAGACATATGGAAAATTGAAAGAATATTTGATTTCATTACAAAATATTTTCACAAAAGAAACCTTCAACTTCTTTTTGAGGGGAGAGGGACTAAATGTTTTATATTAGAATTTTTTAGATTGACAGAAAAGTTGAGAAGATAATACAGAGTTCCCATAGGTACACAGTTTTGTCAATTGTTAAAATCTTACATTAGTAGGGCATATTTGTCACAACTAAAGGACCAATTCTGATACATAATTAATTCAAAATCTATAATGTATTCATATTTCCCAGTTGTTACTAATGTATTTTTTTCTGTTAAATTATGCTGTCTAGGATATCATGTTCCATTTAGTTGTCATGTCTCCTTAGGCTCTTTTTGATTGGGACAGTTTTCCAAACTAGTTTTGCTTTTGAAGATCATGACATTTTTGAGGAGAACTGATCAAGTATTTTGTAGAATGTTCTTCAATTGGGTTTACTTATGCTTTTTCTCATTATTAACCTGGATTGTATTTTGAGTGGAAGAAGATCAAAGAGTCAAAGAGTTAAAGTGTTCTTTTTATCATATTGTATCAAAGGTACATTCTATTAACATAATTTATCACTATTGATACTGACTTTGACCACCGGCTGAGGTAGTATTTGACAGGCTTCTACTGTAAACTTATTATTTTCTTCTCCCTTTCCATATGGTGCTCTTTAGGTGAAAATCACTATACACAGCCCATACATAATGGAACAGAAGTTATGTTCCACCTCTTTGAGAATAGAGTTTCCACATGAAATAATTGAAATCAAACTGAAAAAGACATTTGTTTGTTACTCCAATTATTTACTTTTTAAATCACTTATTTGTAGCATGGATACTTATTTTATATTTTGAGTTATAATTAAAAACAAGTTTTAAAAAATATTGCTCAAATGTTTCCAGGTCTAGAAGTAGGGAGTCTTTCAGATGGTATCTCTGTTGTCCCTGTGTCCCTTTGACATATTCTTATTACTATGAGTTGTTGTTATTGTTGTTGTTGTTTTAGCACATTGTTACTTTATTGTACAATGGTATGCTCCAAGCTCATCTCGCGTATTTTCATCTTCAGTCCTATGATCAATCATTTCTCTAAACAATTGTGGTTCCTATTATTGGAGAACGGTATTAGAAACCAAGATATGAATTCTGGATGTTGGTTGATATTTGGATATCATTGTTTCTAGGCACTCTCAGCTGATAGACAAAAAATACATGCTTATACTAACACACATATATACACATATCTATAAACATTTCCATATGGATCCATCTCTATCCATATTAAGATAAAAATGAGTTCATACCGATGTTTCCAACCCTAATTCATTACCACATGGGTCATTCTAGCCTTCTTCCCTTGTTTGTCTTTAAACTCTCACTTTAGCAGTAGCTCCCTCCATCTTCCATACATTTACTTGTTTTATTCCTGTATGCAAAAACCATATAGCCATTTCAGAATTTTAAAACCATACTCCAATGGGAACAGACAACCAGAATACAGTGTTCATGTGCAGTTTATTTTGGCTTCAGTCTTAGAGACTCTATTCATTTCCAATGCTATTTAGGTCAGCAGATATCCTCCCTTCCCTTCAGTAAGGTTATTTCAATCATTTGTAGTATATTTAGATACTCTTGTTGCAGTATGAAGTCCTAAGAATAGTATGTGCTTCACCTAAACAACTCAATTCCTTCACCAAATCCCTGGCAATCACTGATGAGTTTACCAAGTCTACAACCACATGAATGGAATCATATGGATATAGCCCTACAGTCTTATTTCTTTTAATGGTAATACGAATTTTAAGATTTATGCATGTCTTTGTATGGCTTGATTGCTATCCCTTTTTATTGTTAAACAGCATTTTATTTGGTGGATCTACCAGTTTATTTATCTGTTCACCTATTTAAGGTCATTTGTGTTGTTTCCATTGTTTAGTGATAGTGTATACAGCTCCTACAAATATTTGTGTATAGGATTTTTTTGTGGGCATGAGCTTTTAAATAAGTTGGGAGTGCACAATGGCTGAATCTTATAAGATTATGTTTAATTCATATGAAACTGCCAACCTGTCTTCCAAGGTGTCTGTACCATTTTGCATTTCTGCCACTGAATGAAAATTCTTAGTTCCTGTTGATCCACATCCACACCAGCAACTGCTGTTAGTTTTTGGATTTCAGGCATTCCAATAGGTACACAGTGGCATCTCATTGTTTAAATAGCAATTCTTTCATGATAAAATATGTTGAACATCTCTTCATATGCTTATTTCCATCTGTACATCTTTTTGCTGAGGCATCTGTTCAGATACTGTGCTCATTTCTGGATGCGTTTTTGTTTTCTTAATGTTGAGTTTTAACAGTTCTTTGTATATTTTGCATACAGATGCTTCGTCAGATGTTTGTTTTACAAATATTTTCTTCCATTGTTTCATTTGTTTTATCATTCTCTTAACAGTGTATTTTGCAAGGCAGATTTTAAATTTAATAAAGTCATATTCATCAAATTTCTTAGTTTCATGGATTAAATCCTTGGTATTATATCTGAAAGCTTATCATCAAACCCAAAGTCACATAGAATTTTTCTTATGGTTTCTTTTGAAAGTTTTATAGCTTTACATTTTACATTTAGTACTATAATAAATTTTTAGTTAATTTTTGTAAAAGGTATAAGGTATCTTTGGAGTCTTCTACATAGAATAGCATATCATCTATGAAGAAAATACAGTTTATTGCTTCTTTCCGGTGTGTAAAATTTATTTTTAAAAGATTTTTCCATTACCTAGGGAATTCAGTATAATAATGAATACAAGTGCTGAGAGAGACTATCTTTGACCTCTCATTGTAGAGGAGAAGCATTCAGTAGTCATATATATATATATGTCATATATATATATATAAAATTACATATAATGTAATTATGTATTTAATATAACATTAAATGTTATAAATGTATGATTAAATATTTAAAGTATATATAATTATATATAAAATATTATACATTTATATATAATTTCTCTCTTGCTTGAAAAATGTCTTAGCATTTCTTTCAACAAACGTCTACTCGCAATAAATTCTTTTCATTTTGTTTATCTGAAAAACGGTACTTATTTCTTCTTCACTTTGAAGAATGATTTCATTGAATGTAGAATCCCAGGTTGATATTTATTTTTCTTTAAAAAATTTAAATATTTTACTCCACTGTCTTCTTGCTTGCACGATTTCTGACAGAAAGTTTGCTGTAATACTTACACTTGTTTGTTTGTATCTAAGCTGGTTTTCTGTCTCTGGCCTTCAAGATTTTCCTTTTATATTTTCTTTTCTGTAGTTTAAATACAATATGCATAGGGATATTTGTTAGTATGCATTTGAGATTTATCCTATGCAGTTTTTGCCATATCCCATTAAACCTAGAAATCATCTCAACTATTATGTTTAAGGGCCCTGTGATAAGTTTGGACATTCTTAGTCTATTTTTCCTTATTAAAGTCATGCCCTAAATAATGGACTGTGGGGTGAAATTTTACTTTTTTTTTTTGAAATATATGCTTCCTTTGTTAGCTAAGGCTAACGCCAAGAGCAAGTAAATGAAATTCATGTTACAAATTGTTCTCTGTACCTGTTATCTGAAGAAAGTAGAAGATCATTTACACATGGTATGATAACTAAATCAAAGGAAATTCAGATCTTTTAAGTTTTGATTGAGGACCTGGGAAAAATAGCAGGGGCCTTCAGTGGACCCCCGGGCACAACCATTTAGCTATATTGTTGTCTTCCCCAGATGAAGGCAAAAAGTTAGTGACTCTCCTAGTCTAAAGGCACACGCAACAAAGACAGAGAAAAGATCTGTACAGTTGAGATAGCTTCAGGCCAAATTGATAATAAGATGGCATTTGGCTTTCATACTATGGGGAAGAGAAGCATTATAATTTTGTTGGTGGCCCTGTGGTCATGAACAGGTTGATTTCTTCATTCATTTGGTTTCTTCACTAGAACAAATAGTTTTCCTCCACTATTTGCTATAATTCTTACCCTTATTTTCTGAAAGGACAGGAAAGTAACAAGAACTAATGCAGTGCATGATAAAGTAAGTCTTCAGGTATACAAACTTCCATTACAGACTTGATCCCTTCTGGGGATTTTTTCTATGTCAGTGAAATTTTTAGCACCTAGTGTATCAGATATGATGTCAAGATCTTTGGGAAATGTATCAAATATAATAGTGAAGACAAAAATATGTACAAAGAAAACAATTTGATTATGAGTAGAGGAGTCCTGAGTCTAAAATGTAAGAAATAGTCCTTCTGGTGTAAATGTGCAATTTCATTTACAACTTAAGCCATTCCTTATTAAATTTTTAGGTGTGATACCACAGAGCAGGAAGAAATACATTTACTCATGGACTGGAGGGTGACAGCTAATGGTTAGGAGACAGAGAAAATCTGTTGGTTATTTGAAATACCTATACCCAGTGTGGTATGTTTACTCTGAGTAAGAAGGGGAACAAAGATAGCAGTATTTATATAAAAAGGGTTACACCTTTATAAATCAGAGACTGATAAGTTTGACCATCTATGTTTATAGTTAACTCACCTTGAGTGTTTAAGTGTAAGGCAGGATCTGAGTTCTTTTCCTTTCCTGAAGTACCCTCTTTGATCTATAAAAAGACTTTTTTCATCCTGGTTTCTCTTTTGTAATATGAGAGAATCTTTTTTGTTCCAGTGTTCCTCCTGTTTACAATAGCTACAAGTGTCCTGCTCAATAAGTGGTTGGTTCAGAAGTAGGCCACCTAGCTATTTGATCTGTACAACAATATGTTTATTTTGGGTCCTGTCTGATTTTTGTTCTAAAGTTCCTTTAAAATGTTTTTTTGAGTATTGTAGTTCAGATAAAAGGGCTGTTTCCATTTTAATCCTGTTTTTCAAAATTAGGTTTCACACTTCAGGTTTAATTTTATTGACAAAGTAAGATGAAAGGACCACTTTTATACCAGCAGCTTCTTTAACACCAAAAGGTAGAAATTATTTCCTAATTTATCCCAAAATATTCTACAGTTTCATTTTCTCTTTGTTTACAGGATTTAATTATGTTCCAATCAATTTTCATTAGAAATGTTTGGGTGCAGTTTTTAAGAGTCTCTGCTCTACCTTTTGAAATTTTTTTGATCTTCAAGTATATTTTGAAAAGAGGGATCACAACTATCTCTTTCCAGGTCAATTCAATCAGCTTTTATGTTCAGGATTTGGTTTCTGAGGTTCTGATCCACATGTGTAGAAGTTGATCACAACTTCAGATAACACTGGGTTATAGACAGCGAAAACATTCCAAATTATTCTATGAATAGTGGTTGATTTTATCTGGATTCAGGGAAATTCTTAATTACCAGTCTTAATTCAACTGAGATACAAGATTTAAATTCTACATCTGCCTGCTACCTGGCTCATGGGAGGATGAATCTTTAGAGGCAACTGGCATTGGGAGATCTTAGAAGAGTTGTTGGAAAAGGTGGAGGGTCAAGACAAGGGGAAGGGGAGTAGAGCTGTGGAAAAAAGACAAATTAGAGGATAGCGGGAAGCAGGAGAGCTCAATATAGAAAGACAATCTAGAAAGACTCAATATAGAAAGCTCAGTATAGAAAGACTTGGAGCACAAGTAGGGGAAGGATTCACCAAGGAAATGAATCTAGTTTGTTATTGCTTAAATTTGTCAAATTGCTTGTTAGGTTTGGCCAAGGATGGTTTTCAACAAAGCAATTTTTTAACCAGGATTTTATTTGGAGAGTTCTGTGTACTAATAAATATTGCTGTCCATTGGGGCCTGAGAAGTCTTATCTCCTTTCTTTTCTAAAGAGACTTACAAATAAACAATTAGTTCAAGACAAGTGTTTCCCAGAGTGGCCAAATCAGTCTTATTGAAATTATGTCATTTAGTGGGACAGAAACAAAAATTAGAATTATAATGAGATAGAAACATATAAGAAACAGAAAATTTTTCCTGGAGGATGATAGCATTTGGAGTATCCCATGAGAAGTGTCAATGTTAAGTCTAAAACAATACTTATGTACTTCATATCTTAAACCCTCAACTCGATTGCTGGCCACCTCAGAACACAGACCAACAATCTGGATCCTTAGCAGATGAAAAACCAGAAAAATAATGTGCTCTCTGTATCATAGCCAAGCTCTCAGACCAAATATCAGAGATTACAGGAGAACTTTATCCATTTTTACTGGTGATCCACTGCAAAGTTTGTTCACATGGATGCCAGTTAGGAGAGGACCACAAATATACCAGTCTGCAAGGCCAGGTTCAACCACAGGCTTATGCTTGGTTCTGAGCTGCGATTCAACTTGTGTTTCTCCTTATGACATGTAACACTGCTAGATAGAACAACACTAAAATAAAAGCACAAAAGAGAGCAAAACATGGATATAAAGAAATTGCCTGATTCTACCAAGGATGTTAAACAAATTAGAACCAAAATAAAAAATATATATATAGGTACAAAAACTACAATAAATAGCTACAGAATTTAAGGCAAAGAGAGTAAAGTTCAGACCTGATGCTGATGTGGCACATAGACAGGGACCCCACAAGCTATGAGCAAAGCAACAAGACACAAGCGACCTCTGTGAATACCACACCTGTTTAAAGGCTGGAGTCCATGTCTAGAGGCAATGCAGACTGTATCTCCATGGAAGCTCCAGGAGAACTGGGAAAATACATGAAAGCTACTCGAATAAGAACACAGTCTGTTTATTGGGGGCTTGCTGTAACAAGGAAGTCAGGCTTCATAATTTAGATTTGGCAGAAACTGAAAAGAGGCAAAGGAGAACCTTTACAGTAAGAGAGAGAAAGAGGAAGCTGGAGAATACTAATTAGAAGTAAGGCATTCTATGTGATTAGTTTTGGAAGCATATTTGGATTAATCTGTTTGGCACTGAGCCAGAAGCAGGGGCAAAGTCAACAATAGTTCAACAAGTCCTGTCTATTCCAAAAAGAAAAGAAAAGAAAAGAAAAGCTACAGGAGTTGTGGATTGACTTCCCTGGCTAGTTGTCACAGGATTGTTAAGTCATATACTGTCATATACGGGTGTCTATTGTACCTTTGCATACTTACACTCTTTCAATATTTTCTAGTTAAGCTTCTGTCAAATTTGGTCATATTTCAGAATTAGTTAAATAGAATGCAGTTAAATATGTATATATTTCTGGGATAGATTAGTATCATCACACTACTAAGTACTGCTTTGTCATATCTGATGTAGTTTGGCTGTGTACCCACCTAAATCTCATCTTGAATTATAGTTCCCATAATCCCCATGTATTGTGGAAGGAATCCGTGGGAGGTAATTTAACCGTAGGGGCAGTCACCCTCATGCTGTTCTCACTATAGTGAGTGATTTCTCACTAGATCTGATGTTTTATACGAGCCTTTACCCCCTTTTACTTGGCATTTCTTCTTGCTGTTGCCATGTGAATAAAAGATGTGTTTGCTTCCCCTTCCTCCGTGACTGCCAGTTTCCTGAGGCCTCCCCAGCCATGATGAACTATGAGTCAATTAAACCTTCTTCCTTTATAAATTACCCAGTCTCTGGTATGTCTTTATTAGCAACGTGAGAAAGGACTAACATAGTATCAGTCAAGGTTCTCCTTAGAAATATTATAAGCAGGACACACAAGGAGATACATATATTTATGATATTTTTCAAGGAATTGGCATATGCTCAATGGTTGGCTTATGGAATCCATAGGTCATTCTGGCAGCCTAGAACTCCCAGGCAAGAGTTGACACTGTAGTCTTAAGGGAGTTTATCATCCTGAGGAAAACCTCAGTTTTGCTCTTAAAGCTTTTCAACTGATTGGACAAGCCCCACCACATTATCAAGAAAAACCTCCTTTACTGAAAGTCAAACTGATTGTAAATGTTAACCACATCCACAACGTACCTTCACAGCAACACATAGAGAAGTATTTGATTGAATAACCGGATGCTATAACCTAACTATACACATAAAACTCATCAGAAATCCACAACCAGGAATTTTCTTCCCATTCATTATATTCTCTCTTTAAAATTAGAGTTTTATCGTTTTCAGTTAAGGTTAGTTGGCTTTTTTGTAGGTTTTAGTTTTTCTTATGTAATTTCTTTTGCAGATCTGATAGGATTCTTTATAAATTGTAGGACTGTTATTATAGTTATATTGAAAAGCAATAGCAATATAATTATGTTTTATAAGCCAGCCACCCTATTGGAAAATTACCTTTTTATGAGAATATTTGCCTAGATGTGAAAATGCAAGTGCATCATTTATGTTGTATTCTAGTATTTTTCTCATTATATAAAGAAGCATCCTGCCTGGCGCGGTGGCTCACACCTGTAATCCCAGCTCTTTGGGAGGTCGAGGCGGGTGGATCACGAGGTCAGGAGATGGAGACCATCTTGGCTAACACGGTGAAACCCTGTCTCTACTAAAAATACAAAAAAGTTAGCTGGGCGTGGTGGTGGGCTCCTGTACTCCTCAGGCTCCCACTACTCGGGAGGCTGAGACAGGAGAATGGCATAAACCCGGGAGGCAAAGCTTGCAGTGAGCTGAGATCATGCCACTGCACTCCAGCCTGGGCGACAGAGCCAGACTCTGTCTCAAAAAAAATAAAAATAAAAATAAAAATAAAAAAAATAAAAAAAAATCCGTTCAGAATTTAAATTGTGACAGGTACATTTAAATACCATTAGTCTTATCCTAAACAAAGACAAAACTACACTTGAGGAATTTTTGTTAAAATTCTGGGGGTCTTTCTCTATGATTGCTTTTCATTATATTTTCATATGTGTCAGAGGATGTAGAATAATGAAATTGATTGTGTTCTAGAAGAAGCGTATCAAACTTTATATTACTGGAGACACTTTCCTACAGTTAAGTAGAACAGAAAGCAGGTGATAAGGCTGAAGATAGAAGGATAGACACCATCCCCTGAATATTGACTTCAGCACGACATGAAAATTTCTGGTAGACACTTGCAGAGGGTTGAAATTTTCTCTGAAGCAATGACACTCAATTGTTTGCTATGGGAATTTTAATTCCATTGGTTATGTTTTATTTACTCCATAGCATTCAGCCTTATTTTGATGTATTTTGTTCTCCTCAGATTTCTCCATTTTTTGTTAGCGTACAGATAGATGTCCCATATGTAAATTTTCCCACAATAATTTTAAAATGTTTTCATAGAATTATAAAAAATATATTTTATTTTTGAATAAGAAGAGACATAATAAAGACCAAAGACTGCAGATCTTTTTAAAACCTATTTTTTTTTATTTTCATTGCGAAACACCCAAACTATTGAAAGGACATGTTGAGATTCTTCTACAGTGTATGTGGGGTAATATATTTACTAAACATTCCTTTAAAATTGAAGGTCACATTCATTTATGTTCTTTCAACATCATTT
Source organism: Macaca thibetana thibetana (assembly GCF_024542745.1). Lineage (NCBI taxonomy): Eukaryota > Metazoa > Chordata > Mammalia > Primates > Cercopithecidae > Macaca > Macaca thibetana. The sequence continues at coordinate 67,322,393 of NC_065584.1, forward strand.
ATTCTTTTTCATAAGAAAACTCCCAGACAGAATGGAATTCGATAATTACCTAACAAAATCAAACAGTCCTCCCCCTGAAAGTAGTAACATGGTAACAAAAATTCCCAAAGTTAAAGATTCATGTTGCAGCACTGCCATTTCTACATGGTCTTGATAATAATACAAAAGTATGACCAAAGGAGGGAGCAATAGAATCCCTGTCTAGTATAGTTTAAGAAAATAGATTATGATGGAAAGCAACAGGCTAAGAATAAAGATTAACACATGGGGCAAAAATATTTTGTGGGTGGTGGACAGGAGCAGATGGACAAGGACACATGTGCTTCTGTATTTTCTGAAGTACAAGTATCACAGTGAAGAACAGAAATTTAAGCTAAACCTGTTGCTTTATTTGAGTGGAACTCTCCAAGTAAAAGGACTTTTTGGTATTATTGAAGTGTTTAATTTAAATGGCCCGACCAGTTATTAAGAAAAAATTAGAAAAGCTGTTACTTCTATTGAAGCTATTTGAACAGGAATTACAAACAAAATGCCCATGAAAACCAACAAATTTTAACTGTTGGAAAGTCCTTGCTCTACAAAGAGATATTCTCTGAACTCACAGTGTTTCCATGAAGTCCCCAGTTTGCTACACTTGAGTTCAATCTTTTTTTAAGTTTTAAGATTTGAATCTGTGATTATAATCATGGATAAGACGCAGACAAAGAAAGTGAGCCAAACTGAATGACAACAGCCACCAGGAAACCCAGTGTCTGCAGAATCACCACAATTAGTGGTGTTTGAGTACATTTCTTGGGTGAGAGCCTGCCAGAGATGAATCCTGAGTATCTCTTGTGTGGTGATGCTACAAATCTCAGAGGAATGATGCTGCAAATCTCACATGAAAGGTGCACAGCACTTTTTTGTGAAAGAGCCATTAAAACATGTTTGTTGGGGGTCTGCAGTACTATTCTGGCTCCATCTAAGGAGAGAGAAAAAAGTTGGTACCCTAAATCTGCACTTTCATCAGCATTCCTTCTCACCTCTACTTTGACTGAGGAATCATTCCGGAAAACTTTGCCAACCTGCAAGATTGCAAAAGCCTTCCGAATTACTGAAGAATAAAGACAGATTTTTAAATAGGGTTTAGTGATAAATGATAAATTACCCTGGATTCTCGTCAATCATGTAAGGCATAGATGGTAAATGTCAATCAGAAAATACAATTCTAAATATTATTTTACTGAAGTTATAATAAATAATATATATGTATTTTTAATCTCAGTCTATGTGCTCTCATTGCTTTGGTCCATTTTATGTTGCCTATAAGAGAATACCAGACTGAGTAATTTATAAAGAATGGAGATTTATGTTTTGTAGTTTTGGAGGGTGAGACATCTAAGGTCAGTGGGCTCATATCTGGCAAGGGCCTCCTTGCTGCCTCATCCCATGGCAGATGACAGAAGGCAGAAGGACAAGAGGGGGTGAGAGCAAGCAAGAGGTCAAAATCGAACTTGCAATATTAAACCCTTTTATTTTTCTTGAGGGTGTAGCCTTCATGACCTAAACACCTCCCTTTAGGCCCCACCTTCCAACACTGTTGCGTTGGAGCTTACCAACACATGTTTTCAATACATGCTTTCTGGGGGGGGGAACATTCAAACCATAGCATTTATTTACAATCAACCCACATTAAAAAGGTCCAAATCAAAATAATTCATCTCCATAAAAAAAAGGACTAGAATACTCAAATTAGGCACATTATTTTCAGCAACAATTCCCCAATGCTGTCCTATCTTTCTGAAACGTTTTATTTTTCTCTCCTTTCAAACATGTTTTCTTTTGTTTGTTAGTATTACTTTTTTCTATCCCTCTATATTATTTAAATCCCTCAAATCTTTGCCCAGATTCCCAAAGGGTTATAACTGTTGAGTGACAAATCACTTGCACCTTTGCAGACACAGGTTTGTGTGTCTGCAGGAGCCCCCATCCTGCTGACTGAAAAAGACAGAATCATTAGATTCTATTTTTTAAAATTATGTTGCTGTGCCTCCTGTCAATGTAATCTGTTATAAAATATAGGTAAGTCCTGCTGCCATAGCAGGACCTCCAACAATATCAATTTAAAATGCTTTTAAATAAACAGATCTCATATGAAAGATGCATAGTACTTTTTGTAAAAGAGGCATGAAAACACTTTTGTTGTGTATCTGCAGTGCTATTCTGGCTCCATCAAAGGAGAGGGGAAAAAATGGCACAAACTCTAAGTGTCCTCTCTGACAAAGGGAATCATGTAGTTACCTGGCTTAGCATGTTTTCTTGTTCTACAGAAAAACAAGAGAGAAAACAAAACCCCGAAGCTATCAGGATGAAATCTCAGAGAGAAATATTTCTACCATTAAAATTCATGGAATTTGCACTAGGCCAAGCAGGTGTGCTACTAAGAATTTTAGAGAATGAAAAAGGTGCTGCATTTCTAGTGGTGTTTTTCAATTAACACCTGCTAAATTTGATATTAATTTTTTTAAAAAAGTGTAACATAAAAATTTTTACCTATATTTTGCATGGTTCTTTAAATACAAATAATTAGCTTTACAGAAGAATACATCCATTGCTTTGATCACATTTGTGAGTTGAATAGCTGAAACTAGCTATAAATAAGCTTTCATGTGGAATATACATTCCCAAAATTCATTTGCAGACTTTGTATTTGTTTGCTATTCCCAGGATTTGTACTGATGCATTTCAAATCTCTTATAAGTTGCACACACATATATTTTATAACACCCTTTCTTATATGTTAATTAGATAACAGAAAAGTAGAAATAATTTTATATATACAATAGCATAGTGCCACCTTTACATATGTATTAAGCAGTACATGATTGCTTTATACTAAAAATCAATTTGTTCTATATTAAAGAAGCCACTGGCATATACACATCATAAAATAAGTTGATAGAGTTATTTAGGAAAATATTTCAATATTTATTAATAAGTAAATGAGTTATACTACAACAGTAATAAAACTTATTATTTGAATCCAAGCTTTGCCATTTAATTAATATCGGTGATTCCAACTTCACTCTAAGAAATGTATTGATGTCCCTAGAAAGTGTTTTTTGTCTTTTAAAAACATCTCTAGTGCTCAGCATGAGATCAATGTCATACTGATTATTTAGTAAAACTTTTAGATTGATATGACCTATTCAAGCTAGGAAAATAAAACCAATATATAAGATAATGGTTTCAATTAGATGAGGAAAATAGAAGAACAGAACTACATTCTTTGTTTTTTTCTGACAGAGAATTTAATGTAAGAAATTGGTGGAACTGTATTGTAGGACTAACAAGAACAGGTCATACCTCTTGGGACCAGAGAACAAAAAGGAAAATGTTGGGATTATTAGAACCTAGACGCTTATAGAAGGGACCTCTCAGAGCTCAGCCTCATATTTCTGAAAAAGAAGTGGCACATTTTGATGTTAGTGTATCTCAGAGAGGGCATTCAAGCTGGTTGTGGAAATATAGAAAAACCAAACCTGAAAACTGGAACCAACTGTCTCTAATGAGACTGCTGAGACAATGGGAATAGGAAGAGGCAAGTCTGTTCTCACTCCACCTGTCCTTGGGCATCCCTCAAGTGCCCCCTAATGGCAGAGCCTAAGCATCACAAGCAGAATAAAGAAACACGAATAAAAATACGCAGTAGCTTAGTTATCAACACGCTAAAATACACCCCAGTTTTGCTGAGGATATGTATTCATATTTATTGTCCATTCCACCCTCAAACATGTCCTAGTATGGATGAAAAATAATATGGGCACTCTCTAGCCAAAGCTGTTTATCCAAATTTAATCAAATAAAGCCTCTGTGGTAAATAAATTTAGAAAATGGCCACTTTCGATTTCTTTAGTTCTGTTGGTACTTGCTGCTTCTCACATGAACAATTACAGCCTAAGTTCTCTCTCTTTGAATCTGGGATGATTTTAGTAACTCATTTGATGACAAGAACATGGTAATAGTGACATTTTGAGACTTCTGGGATTAGGTCACAAAAAGCCTGGGTCTCTTGAAATGTTTGCCCTTGAGACATTGCCTCTCAGAACTCAGCCACCATGCTGTGAGATGTCCAAGCCACAGAAAGAGACAATGTGCCGGTGCTGCAGCAGAGAGCCCACCTGAAGTCCCATAACAGTCAGCATCAAGTATTATGTAGTAGATATTTTGGACATCCAGCTAGGTGAAGCCTTCAAATGGCATCCGGTTACCCCCATAAGATACCCAGTGGAGAACTGTTCAGGTAGGCTAGTTTAACCCTCATGAATAACAACAACAAGTTGTAGCTTGGGGACATTGAGTTTTACTTACGTAGCATACGTAACTACAATAGCTCATCTATATAGTTTTCCAAGGACACTCATTATCTTTATCCTGATCCAACTATTCTTGTTTTCCTCCTCAGAGTTTTCTGTATTTTTCACTTCGCTTTCCAACCAAGTAGATTCTAAACATTTGAGAGGAAAGGATCACGTCCTGGTTTGTCTCTGTATCTCACACTTGATAACTGATTATTAACTAGGTATAAGATGGTATTATTATAAATGCTGCACGACCACTACTCTGAAAAACTGACATTCATGAATCTGCAGGTTGACTGCAGTTCGACTGATCAAGGCTGGGATTAACCACATAGCTCTGCATCAAGATGCAGTTTGTCTGGACTTTTATTCAAGCTGTGGGCTGAGTTTAAGTCTGCTCCACGTGTGGTTTTCCTGAGACAGAGACTAAAAGATAACAGCCACTGATGTCATTCTCTTCTCATAGAGGATCACTGGAGCACAAGAGCCAATCAAAAATATTACAAACACATCAGAGCTTCTACTTAATCATACTTGTCAACATTCCACAGGCCAAAGAAAGTCACATGGTCTATCATATCAACGGGGTGAGGAGGTGCCTTTTGCCTAAGTGGGAGTACAGAAAATAAATATTTGCTGGACAATAATCTGAATAATTACAAGATCATCAAAAATGTCTCATTACTGATTGTAAAGTTCAGTTAACACCCTGTAACATTTGTATATAAACATAGTGATAGTTATTATATGTTAAATACATATCTAGACTTGCAAATTATTTCCAAGACCCAGGGAAAATTCTAAATCTGTATTTCCAGAGTATACATAGAAACTAAATAAAGTATTCACTGTAAAAATATTTAGGTGTATGGCTATGATAATTAAACCATCTAAAAGTCATTATTTTTCTTCAGTTAAAAATAATGCAAAATAATAGATCATTGATTTTAGAATATGGCGAGAGAGTAGCTGGCATCCTAAATTTGTATTTTTATGTACTATTTATTGTTGTGACTACTTATTTAATTGAATACTGGTCAAAACTTAAAGGTAAGTACTTTAAAGCGGTAAAAGTATACCTTGTAAAAAGTAATGGTGCTGGGGAAAAGGTTATTTTAGCAGTGCACCACTTTTCTTCTAATTTTGTAAGGACTGCATTCTTTTATAGCAAATCCACTGACTTCTTAATGCCTTCCAGATATACCATTAAATGCACTGGGTTTAGATAGTTTGAACATCCATATTTGTCCCAAATGAACACTTAGAAACACAGGAAGCATCAACCATACCTGCACAGAGTGAATATTATTAAATGGAATAAATCATCAACTACAAATACTTTATATTTCCTGCTGTAAATCACTGATTAAAGTTAGAATGATGCATTATTTTAATTCAAAGTCAATTGTGGAGTGTGACTAAGATTTATAGGATGACACATGATAAATACCTACACTATCAAGGTAAGGAGATGTGCCCTAAAGTACAAAAACTAATAACTATAGAAAATTATAAATTTTATTTCTGTGCAGTTAGATTTATGGATCTAAATATTTATAGACTGTTTTGTCAAAATTTTATGGAATTTTCTAGTAAAAGCATTATTGAGACATTAGAAGCCTTACTTCAGGCAAAAAAAAAAAGTATGTAGTCTTAGTCTCCACGCTATTATGACTTTATTTACATTATAATCTAAAACAAGCAAAACCAATCTATTGTGAAAAATTTTTAATTGAGGTCTGAGTGTAAAGCATAAGTAGGAAGGTGCATTTAGAAACTTTCAGGTGTGGTGCAAATGATCTATATTGTGAAAAAGTATGGATCATGTGTCTGTGTGTCAAATCCATTGTATTGTACACCTAAGGTTAGACATTTGGGATGCATCCAGTATGGGTCTACAAGACTACAGCTACTATGAATATTTTTGAACATTTCTTGAATATGTACATCATATCTATTGATTATTCCCTGAAAAGTGAAATTTCTGTGTGTATTAGTTCTGTCGGTTTGTGATAACAGACTATCACAGACTGGGTGGCATAAACAGAAATTTATTTTCTTAGAAGTTCAAGATCAAGGTACCAGCAGTCTTGGTTTCTGTGGGGTCGGCTTCTCCTTGGCTTGCATAAGGCAGTCTTATTGCTGTGTTCTCACGTGGCCTTTTCTCTGTGCATGCATATTCCTGATCCTTCCTCCTCTTCTTATAAAGATACCAGCCCAATTGTATTGGGACTCACCTTTATTTAACCTTAACTTAATCTTAATTACCTCCTTTAACCTTACTTACATATTTAGGCCCTGTCTCCAAATATGGTTACATTGAAGGGCTAGCATTTCAAGACATAAATATTGAAGGGACACAGTTCTGTTTATAACACTGGGTCACAATGTATTTTTTTTTTAATGAAAAAGAAATATCTCTAAATTTCTAGAGGTGTTTTTTGGTTTGGAGCAGACATATATCCCTACACGTCCACCACTGTTACAGTGGTGTTGCAGTGACTGCATTTGCTATAACAATACAGTGTGCCCCATTGTCCAAACCCAAATACATATTGCTATTTCACAGTTTGTTTACTTTGGAATCTATCCATTTAGAAAACAAGACAGCATGGAGATGCTGCAATCAGCATTAATATAACCAAGTACAGGAGAAGTTCTGAATCTAGGCTCAACCTTGGCTGCACATCAGAATTCCCTGGAGAGCTTTTAAAATTCCTATGACCATTCTGAACTCCAAACGTATTAAATCAGATTCTCTCAAGGTGATAACCAGGAAACAGCATTTTTTTTCTCCCCAAGTGATTTTTCGTACCACTGTGGTTGAATACCACTGACCTACAGCTTCAAATAACCACAGTGCACATGAGGACAATTTTATTAAGTTGATTATTTACTCACCATTATTTTTAGCCTCTTGCTATATTCCTCTCTTACATGCAAAGCACAGCTGGTACTTATATTAGTGATAAAATATTTTAAATTAACAAGCTACATATGAATATGATATAATACATTCAAGGGATAAATATGTCTTATCTTATTAGTTAATGAATCTTATATTCTGTGTAAGAAATGTCTCACTCACAGGTGATCCCAAGACTATTAAATATGAGAGAAATTTGAAATTCAAATTTAAAACTAAAGTATAATTTAGTTCAATGTTTTGTTTTTAGAGAAGGAAGTTATGCATAAGCAAGAAAGGAAGGTTGAAATTCCCTATGCAGCACTAAGTTAGAGTCAAGGATATCAGTATGAACTAAAGTTTAGTTTAATATATGGACAGATGGCTAGATATCAAAACAATTATGTTTTCACATAGATTATTAAATTTATACATAATTATTTGTTTGTGGTTAAGGCCTAGAAACAACGACACTCTAGCAGTAAGCACACCCAGTGTCTAGATGTTAGTTTCTAAATACCATTCTCAAAAAAAAAAGAAAACAGAGCTCCTTGGAGTAGCAGTTGACAAATGAACCACAGACATATACAATGTTAATAATGGGAAAAATCAGACATAGGATATAGAAGGCCTCTTTGTACTATCTTTGTATTTTGTTCTAAAACTTAAAAATTATATTGAATTAAAGTTTCTAAAAATATATATAAGTGATTGGAAAGATATTCCTCTATTTATAAAACATTGATAAACATGTTTAACTATCATAGACACCACAGAGAATTCTTCTTTGCTGCTATTAAAGAGTATATTCCAAAACAAATAAAATGTGATAGCCATTAAAATCTAAACAGCTGTTCTATAATAAATAAAATTGTATCTTATGCTATTCCCAATACAGCTGTTTAAGGAAGGTGCTATGCTTGTTCTGTGTATAAATCAGGCATTGAAACAAAAAACCCATTTAGGTAAATGTTCCTTTAGAGCCTTTTTTTTACTACTGTGTGTATCAGAGAATCTCAGTACACTGAAAAAAAAGAGAGGAAATCAGTTGTATGAATTCTTTGTCTTGCCACAGATTTATTAGATGGAATTTTATTTCTCTCAACACTTCTTGAAACTGATTAGAATTGTGTAATATTATTTCTTTTAAAAAAAGTGTTTAGCTGAATATTGCTACTGTTTCAACATATATTGTTTCCATGAAATTTTATTTATGTTTTCAAATTTACTTGAGTTAGAAAATTTTCAAGAAATTACATTTCAACTCTACTTAAGTTTTAATTCTACTAAACCACCGTGGGCCTAAGGATTGTGTGAAAGAAACTGCTGCATAAAATTTCAGACAGCAGCTCCTCAAGAGCTGGATATAAAGTGTCAACTGAATGGGGTCTTTGAAAATTTAAAGCAAGAAGATTCTATAACCAGAGTTTCTGAGACCCATAGAATTATAGCAAATTAACGTTACAGTATTATACATAGAACATCTTTTTTTTTTTTTTGTCACAAATGGGATAGAACAAAAACAGTTCTAGTTTTTATTTTTGTTTTTGTGGGCACACATGTATATGTGCTCCTCCGCATACTTTAAATTCTTTTTGTTTTTATTTACTCTCTTTTGCTGTTTTCTATGCCTATTTTCAAAGAAGAGAATCACATTTCATTTTCTAATGATCAAATAGTTGGTATTTGATCATTAGAAAGGAAATGGCATGTTAGAAAGGAAATGACAATTAACTAAAAAGTAAACTATTATCAACTTCTCGATAACTGCCTTCATTTCTCTAAACATCTGCAGTGGCCTGTTACTTTGATGATTTCCCAGTTAACCATTCTGCCCCTATTTCAAACCTTATGTATTCCCCTCCCCCAACCACTGTAACTGTTTGACATTTAAAACAAACAAACCAAAACTAAATATTAGAAATGACACTATGCTAGTTCTTGGCCTAGCCCTTGATTGTCCTATTAACTTTATACCTTATTTTCTTTCGAATGCTTGTTCTTTTGCTCCTTCTTGAAATCTAGCCACCATGCTATGAGGTCACCCAAGCACCCAAGTGGAGAACCATGGTCTTGAATGTCAGCCCCAGCTGCCAGTTGAACCTCCAGATGACTGTAGCTGCCCACCACCCCATCTGACACTACATGAAACAAAAGAACAAGCCAGTCAACCTACTGAATCATGAAGAGTAATAAACTGATGTTTTAAGACAGTACATTTTGAGAGGGTATCCTTTGTAGTAATAGATAACTACAACTTTATAGTGAAACTTAGATGTATGGAAGAACCATTATTATACATGCCATTTAGGATAATTGCTTCTATTATCAGTGAGTAATTGAGATAGGAAAAGATAATTGACAGTTTGGAAACAGCGCCAGGAAAGGGTGCAATAAATTAATTCCTCTTATAAGATTATAGTCCTTCTTAGGAGATTTAGGAGGTCTTTAATCCAGTAATACCTAGAACCATAGTCTAGCACTCTGCTACTCAAAATATAGTCCCTCAATTGGCACAGTTAGTATGAAGCTTGTTAGAAAAATAGAATTTCAGGATCCACAACATACCTACTAAATTAGAATCTGCATTTCAGCACAATCCCTGGGTGACTAGTTTATACACAGGTCTAATAATAAGTGATTAGATAAAAGTGAAATCACACAATTACTTGATAGTATGTTAATTTATTGTCTATCCCATCCAAGTTTTGCTTTTATCCGAATAAATCCTTCCTCAGACACAAATCTATGTAAGTCAGAAACCAAAAACTACTCCGACTTCCCTCCCTCTGTCATTTCAAATGAAAAACATAAATTGTACCTTTTTAATATATATGTCATCCTAACATAAAGTCATCACATTATCACTTGTCTAATTAATTCAAGTGGTCAGTATCACCCTTGGAATGTGCAAGTGTGGCCCCTGCCATGGGTCTTATGTCTTAGGGGTCACATGCTTTAGAGGCTTTTGTTAAAATGTTTAGATCCTCCTCTGGTGGCTGGGACTGACCAGGTCAGTAATGCCATCTACCACAGTGCCTAGAGACTAGGCTATTGCCCACCTAAGCATGAATCAGTTTTCCTCTTCAACTCTAAGCATACTCTCCTCCTCATCCCATATCCCTCACAACATGGTGATATGGTTAGGCTTTGTGTCCCCACCAAATCAAATCTGAATTGTAATCCCCATAATACCCACATGTCTAGGAAGAGACCTGGTGGGAGGTGATTGGATCGTAGGTATGAGAAACACACTCACCCATCCAAATCCAAATAATGGACTTAGAGGCACAAAGAACAGCAAAAGTGAGACTTTTTAATAACCATCTTGCAAGATTGGGGCAGAGGGCAGGCACACACAGGACAGTCATAACAAGTAATTTATCTCCTAGCACACAAGTCCCTCCCCCAGTTCCTCACTGGCTGAGTACTATGGGGTAACAATCTTCCTGGACATCACCTAAGTTTCATTATCTCCCTTATAAAGTTGTCCCCTATCAGCTGTCCACTAACCTGAAAGTTTTCCTTAAAATATTTTAAAAGATAATTATTTCATTCTTTATAAAACAACTCCTTTGTAAATAGAGTGGTTATAGATAAAGAAGCAAACAAATATAGAGAGAAATAGAGACAGTCATATGCACCAGGGATTGGTCCATCTTATATGTCTACCACAAATTCGGATGCAAACTCCATAAGGTAAAAGACCATATGTTATTTGTAACTATATTTTAGTGGCACGGTGATTGATATACAGAGAGAATTAAAAAAATCTCATTGTGGTTTTGACTTGCATTCCTCTGATGATTAGTGACATTTGAGAAACGACTATTCAGATTGATTACCCATTTTTATATCAGATGATTTGTTTTTTGGCTATTGAGTTGTTTGAGTTCCTTATATATTCTGGTTATTAGTCCCTTGTTGGTTGAAACACTTGCTAACATTTTCTCCCATTCTGTTCGTTTCACTCCAGTTAAAATGACTTTTATAAAAAGACAAAAATTAACATGCTCGTGAGGATGTGGAGAAAAGAAAATGTCTGTGCATTGTTGGTGTGAATGAAAATTAATACAGCCACTATGAAAAAGACTATGGTGGCTTCTCAAAAGACTAAAAATAGAACTACCATATGATCCATCAATTCCACTGCTGGCTATATATCCAAAAGAAAGGAAATCAGTATATTAAAGAACTATCTGCATATCCATGTTTATTGTAGTATTATTTACATTAGTCAAGATATGGAACCAACCTAAGTGTCCATCAACATATGAATGGATAAAGAAAATGTGGTGCATATACATAGTGGAATATTTTCAGCCATAAAAGAGAATGAAACCTTGTAATTTCCAACAACTTTAATGGAACTGGAGGACATTATGTTAAGTGAATTAAGCCAGGCACAGAAAGACAAATATCACCTATTCTCACTCATATGTGAGAATTAAAGAAATTCATCTCATGGAGGTAGAAACTAGAATGATGGTTACCAGAGGTTGGGAAGGCTCTTGGGAAGGTAGGGATATAAAGGGGTTGGTTACTTGGTACAAGAATACATTTTATTTCTTAGATAGAAGGAAGAAAATCTAGTGTTCAATAACACAATAGGGCAGCTATAAGTTAATGACTTACTGTATATTTCAAAGTAACTAGAGAAGTGGATTTGGAATGTTCTCAACACAAAGACATAATAAATGTTTGAGGTTATGGATGTCCAAATTATCCTAATTTGATTATTACACATTATATGCTTAATAATCAAAATATCTCATGTACCCCATACATATGTAAAACTATTTGTTTACATAAAACTAAAAAATTTCAAATAAGTTAATATACATCTTTGATTGGATTGTCTAAAATTTATTTTGGTAGCATTTATTTTTATTGCTGATGCCATATATATATATATATATTATTCTAAAAACTTGAAAAACATAGGACATGAAGAAAATGAAAATCATAATTCTTTTATATTTATGTTAACATATTTTCTCTTTATTTATAAAAATTATGGCTTCTTTTAAAATCCCAAACATAAGGTTGGTGCAAAAGTAATTGCAGCCTAATAATTGTTTAACAATTAGAAAAAGAATATTTTTTTTACTCTACTCTTCTACCAAAAAAATGGAATGATAAGAACTGGAAGTAAAGTCATCCTAAAAATTGGTTGAAGTTAAATAAAAATATTTATTTTAAAACTCTTCTTGTCTTTATACTGTAAATGGGAGTAATTGTGGATAAATGGTAGAGTCCTAGGACATTATTTTTGCCCAGTAGAATTCAATGCACGGAGCAAGAAAGAAGAAAAAGAAAATATCAATGAAAATTATCTGCATAACAATGTAAAATGCTATCTCCGTTTTGGGCAGAGTATATTCTATTATCTCTCCAAGAAATGTTCATTTTCCTTAACACAAATTTTGACTATAATATCACCAAGAAACATAATTGTTTTCACTTGGGTTTGTATATTTGTGTGTGCACATGACAGTATATGTGTTGCCCAATAGTTTTTCATAAGAACCTGGAAATTCAATGAAGAAATGAATGAGATTCTTTCACAGGATGCTGCTTGAGTAAACCCAAAGAATATTGAACATAATGTGGCAATTCTCACCATAGACAATTCCGCCAAAGCTTTCCCTGTGACCTGAAGCACTACCCTTCTTCAACCCTGTCTTGCCCTTGTGGATTATGGTAACTGACATTGTATGGCTGGAGGAGTGATGGTGGAGAGATTAGGGGAAAATCTCAGGGTAAAATTGTTTTCTATGGGAAGAAGTTTAGGTTCTCCTAAAGGGGGTGAGCAGGGATGAAAATGCTCATAGAAGGAATTTCAATTACAAGAGACAAGATGAGATACTACAGTTTACCCATTAGGACAATCTGCAAGAAGATTCTAGATTTTTTTTTCTCTGATCCTGGAGTTCAGAAACATTCATAGCTAACATTGAGCTTCAGTTTTGTCTTTTTTTTTCTTGAAATTCTATCTAGTTATTTTCAAAGGCATTATTAAACATACAGCTTTGTGGTCAATGCAGAATTAACAGATGAAGCTTTAGAAGAAGTGAGTCAGCTTGGCAGTGTCAGCACTGGCTTGAAGGAGGACAGTATTGTTAGAATTCCAAGTGGTAATCTGTAGCCTAATGTTTCAAATGTGACACTTTATTGTAATTGCTTCACTTATTTCTTAGAGAAATAAAATGTTACAGCTATTTTTAAAATTCCCAGAATTCTATCCCCATTCTATTTTCCACAGATGTAAGTAAATAACCTCTGTTGAAGCTATGCAAATCGTTTGTGTGCTTCCTTTCAAATTAGTACTGGACATTTGTATCTATAACAAGATCCAACATTATTCAATGTTTTTAAGTTTTACTAAAATTATATGTAATATTTTTGTGTTTCTGTATTCACTCATCATTCTGTGTTTTGAGGTTTATCCACATTGATATAGTTGATACAGTCTATTTTAACCACAGGATTGTGTAGCATTTTATAAACACCTTACAATTTATCCATCTCTCAGCTGTGAACTGTATCATATTTACATTCTTTCCTAGTACACACAGTGATGAGATAAATATTCATATATAGATTACTTTGTGCACATGTAAGAGGTTATCTATGACATATAGTTCAAAATGGAATTGCTAAATTGTATGTTATATGAATTTTCAAATTTAATTAACATTTCAAAATTATTCTCCAGTAGGAAGCAATAGCATTGTGGATGAACACAGAAAGAGGGGAAACGTGATGTATTTTGGTGTATTTTTGTTTCTTTGTGGATTTGCTTTATATTTTTGTTTTCTTTTTGCCTTTACCCAAATAGGATAGAACAGAAGTTCTCTAACAAGGTTGCACATTCTAATAGCTAAGGCACATATAAAAATTACCAAACCCTTGTTCCACACTCAGATATTTTTGACTGCAATTACACAGGAATTGGTCTTCTCCATCAGTATGATTTTAAAGCCCCCATTCCCCAGAGGATGCTAATGTGTAGTCAAGGTGATTACCCATTGCAATAGGTTTTCAAATTTCAGCTTGTATCAGAAATACCTGGACCAAAAGACTTGTTAAAAGATACATAGTTTGGCCCCATGCCCAGAGTTTCTGATTCAGTGCTTCTGGGGTGGGCTTGTGGGTTTACGTTTCAAACAGTTTCTCAGGTGATGCTAAGGTGCAGTCTAGAGCCGACACTTTAAGAACATCATCCCCACAATAAACGATGGGGAAAGGAAAAAGCAACCTTGACAGCTAGCACTAACAGCTAGGCTATGATGTTCCTACAGTTTCAAACACAAAAATAATGTCGTTACCCTGTACCAATAACGAACAAGACTAAAACAAAATCACTGTATAAGTGTGCCTCAGCAGTCAAAACGTAGATTTCAGCATGAACCACAAAAATGGTCAAGATTCTCCCACTCCTAAAATACGTGACTGTGGTTTCTTTTTCCTGTTACAACTTTAGGCCCTCTTCATTCTTTCTGCCTCCTATGTAAAGATTAGTAATTATCCAATCATAGATTTGCTACCACTTTCATACATGACCCAATCCAGCAAAAACTCCTAATATAAGCCCAAATCACCAAACCAAGCCCAGATCCTGTAACAAGTCCCCCAAAACATATTCTGAAACATGCATGCAGTAAGTAATAAAATTATCTTTGTTTGACTACAGGTATGTTACCAGTGGTCTGTCTTTGGTGGCCAATGACAAAGGTTACCAATAAAGTGGGGATGGGGCTATATATATACACACACATATTTATATATATATGTGTGTATATATATGCACACATACATACTTGGAATACTACTGTATATATGTTAAAAACTTATTTTACTAATATAAACAGTAGATGTATTCATTGTAGAAACGGGATTCACATGTAACAAACCTGCACGTTGTGCACATGTACCCTAGAACTTAAAGTATAAAAAAAAAAAAAAGAAATAGAGGATTCATTCACAAAAGATAAAGAAAAATAATTGACCAGATATCCTGCCAAAAATGTTGTCAAATTAAGAATATTATTTTCTTTAGAGTTTTCCAGTATAAACATTATATAATTAATTGGTTATCAAACTATTGATAACACTTTCATATTTTTCACTTAAAATATGTTATAGATTTTTCCCATGTTATTCTATTGGAATTAACTAATTTATAGTATTGACACTGATATTAAGTAGTATTAATCATAATACTAATTTCTACATTATATTATTTAACCAGTTCCAAATTTTATATTTCAGAGCAGAAATTCAATAGACATTTTCTAAAGCATAAATAATTAACTTCAAATTCTTAATATATTCCATTATTATTTTATTTTTCAAGATGTTTCTTTCTTATAGGATTTTAGAAACATTTCTGTAGAAGAAAAGCAGCACCACGAATTGAAGCTATGCCCCACTGAACTTCTCCCTTTAAATTAAATAAAATATTGAATTTTATTGCACGAATTTTGTGATTGTATTAAAGAAAATATGTGGTTTTATATCTCTATATATGCATACATATATGTTGCTACATATACAGAGAGTTGTCTATACTGACATTTTCCTACTGCTGATATTTTCATCTGTGTGGCAAAAATTTAGGTTAAAGATTATAGCTCCTTTGTTTTTATATATCTGTGTAATATTGGAATAAGCACTGCATGCATTTGGTAGAGCTGTTTTGATAAAATGCTGGTTTGACTTGCTATAACAATGTTCAAGATTTTTACAACTATTCATCAGTGAAACTTTTCTATTGATTCCTACTTTTTACTCTTTTATCATATTTTGATAAACATTATATTAACTTTGTAAAATTATTGGAAAGTTTTTATGTGATTTCCACAAGCTAAACAATTTACAAAATAGTGAATTTCTATTATTTGTAGGAAAGGAACTTGTTATATTGTCTTAGTTGAGATTAGCATACTTTTAAAAGATTTTTTCAT